>NC_052063.2:14741711-15941711 GCF_903992535.2 Arvicola amphibius | reverse complement strand
AGAGAGAACATACCACCTCTCCAAACCATTTTCTCTTGCCTTTTTGTCTTTCTATCTCATTAACATCTGTCCATATACTCATGAAAGATGAGTACAATTCTTTTTCCTCAGATATCTCAGGTGCTGTATATGGGCATAGAAGAACATTTCCTTCAAATAACAGTCTTACTAACTTAATGCCATTTTATTGTTGATCCACCCTAAAAATAAGCATATCTTTTTTCCCATCACTTTGCCCTGTTTTGTTTTCTGTTGTAGCCCTAGAATGGTATGTACATTTACTGTCTCTCTTCACCCTTTATGACTAAACCTGAAGGAGAACACAATCCATGTGTGGTTCATGGCTACATCATAGGCCTGTATGAAAGGAGATGTTTGTTGTGTGTTTAGAATGCAGTACTTCCAAAACAAAATCGGAACAGAAAACTTTAGAGCACACTATCGCTAAAGTTAATCCTTAACCCAGATTAAGCAAAGAAAAAGACAATAAAAAAATCCATAATTGTATTAAATAACTATGTGTCACAAGTTAGAGAAAGAAAGAAATGGAAGACATAAAAATAGAAGATTCTGATGTGGAAAAGAATGTTCAGAAACAGTCTTGAGAAATCGTATAAATGGTGATTTTTTTCCTAATGGAATAAAGAATAGTTTTTTATATTTCACAAGAAAGTGACTTTTAGAGCAAACTCAAATGTCAGCAGAAATACATAAAATAATAATAGATTTCCCAATCATGTAATATATTTTTGGAAAATAATGTAATATACTTTGAAATACAAATTCATAAAAGAAAGGTGGCTAGACACCAGTTGTTTGCAGAATGAACCTAGAATTGGGAAAATTTCAAATGCAGTGGAACTAAAATGTTGTATAGGAAGCCTTAGATTTCTAATTAATAGAATAACAGTAACATCATGGGAAAATTTAGTTGGCAATCTCTAACAGCTTACATATACAAAGAAATAAATTGCGCACAGGATATAGCATTTTAAAATATATCTTTTTGAGCTGGCCCGTGTACAGCTCATCTTCACCCTTTCTCTGCTCTAATACCAGGAAACAACCTTGGTCCACGTCTCCCAGAAGACAACAAGCTACTGTTGACTTCAAATTCTCTGCTGTCATCCACCCACCCTTTTAGTTTTGGTTTTATCTACAGAGATTTATTCTTCTAAACATTCTGAAAGATAACCCACTTATCATGATAAAGGAGAGGATATATCGCATTAAATACAAATCTCGAGTCGTAGAATGAAATACAAAGAAAATAGGCTAGCAGATAGATTAACAACAGGGTTAGGAACTAAGATTAGGTAAGATCTGTACACAACTTGAAATATAGTAAGAGGAGAGGGTTCATCTAAGTTATACTTAGTGCTGGAATGAAAAATTATTTATTATGTTTTTCATAGTGTCTTTATATACATTATTGCTCCTCTAATATCCATTTATTGTCCCCTAGTATCCATTTATCGCTATACCCAGTTATAATTCTGAGAAATTAAGTCATGCCAGTGCTTTCCTTAAATTCTCAGCTAAACACACCTGACACATTGCTCTCCATCCGTTTCCTTGAACACATCAGACAGATTTCACACCGAGACTTTGCAATGCTTCTGCTATGTCTGGCATCTCCTTTCACTGAAAACAGCTAAAAGCTGTTAAGTCAATTCTCTGTCTACATTTTGACTATTTTGAAGTGACCTAAATTGACAAGACTATGCAAAATACTCTCCACCCTCAAATTAACCAAGTTATCAGCCCTTGCTTCCATCTATCCACCTTCAGTCTGACTGTCTTATGATTAAGGATATTACAAGTATATGTTACCCAACATTAAATACTTGAAATGCACTAGATTCTCAGGCTTTATTTACTGAAGGAATAAGTAAATGTGGACAATTCCCTGAAATAGTTAAAATGTCTGTTGATTGAAGGATTGAAAAAGTAAAAAATTAGGCTGCAGATTTTATAAGCGAGTACTAATTAATTGTGTTATGGGTTGAATTTACCATTTATCTTAAGAAAATGGTTTACAAAAATTAACTTATTCAGATGCGTCACTCAGCCAAATTTCAGTTTCCACAAGATGACATGGAAGCGAAATTGACATCAAATTAAAGTGTAGCTTGATTAATAGAAACCCAGAGACAGATATTGGGGTTCAAACTAAAGACCAGAAAAGCAAAGCAGCCAGCCACTGGCTCTTTCCTCTACCTCAGTCCAAAAATGGTGATCCTGCCTCAAGGAATCTTAGCATAATTCTTTTATATTACTCTCTAGTTCTGGGATTAAAGACATGCACCACTTCTGCCTGGTTTCTATGACAACCCAGTGTGACTACTGGGATTACAGGCACCTGTCACTACTGCCTAGTCTCTAAGGCTGAGCAGCACAGCTACTTTACTCCCTGATATTCAGGCAAGTTTTATTTATTAAAATACAAACGAAATATGACTACATTAAGACACTTAACATGGATATCCAGGTTTCCTTTTGATAATGTGTAAGGCCGCCAGTACAGGTCAGGAAGGAAGACAGACAAGCAGGGTCAGTGGTGGTTGAGGCATAGAGAGGCAGGGTCAGTGGTGGAGGCATGGAAAGGCAGGGATAAGGTTG
This sequence comes from Arvicola amphibius, assembly GCF_903992535.2. Lineage (NCBI taxonomy): Eukaryota > Metazoa > Chordata > Mammalia > Rodentia > Cricetidae > Arvicola > Arvicola amphibius. The sequence continues at coordinate 15,939,089 of NC_052063.2, read as the reverse complement.
GTTCAAAACTCCAATCATATCCTAGAGTCCTTTAGAATATCCCATAGTTATTGACCAGTTTTAGATATGCATAAACATGAAGATAAGGACTTTATGTTCGCAAGTAACTTAATCAACAACCTAAGGAAAAAGAAGAGGGAATAGCTGAGACAGAGGAGTCTCAATTTTATTTTACACTGCACTGCAAAATACGGTAAGAAAGTGTAGTTAGTAGTTAGGTGAAGCAGAAATAGAGAGCCCAGACTGTAGGAGAAATAGCTTTATAGATATCATTATCATCGAGTTGGTTACTAATGCCGATGAGAGGATATCTTATCCCAAAGACACTGAATAAAAAGGAAAAAAAGTAAATAAAGAAGAACATAGATAATCAATGGGTGGAGAAGGGACCAAAAGACTGCAACAGAAATTAAGAAACATGAAGACTGGAAAGAAAATTTCACAAATTTAAAAAATGGATTTTTAGTAGTATCATAGGGTAGAGAAAGTAAAAGGATGAGACAGAGTAGGTGTTGTTCTTTTTTGGTTTCTTAATTGTTTGTTTGTTTTGTCTTATCTGGTGCTTGTTTCGTTTTCGTAGTGAATAGAACCTATGAAGAATGGGCAAGGACAGAACGCTGGTTTATCGTCTGTCATTTGTCATAGGAATGTGAATGCTTCACATTTAGGTACTTAACTCTAAATCATGAGATAGCAAAAAGACCCATGATAGATGTCAGAGATTCGTGATAGAAGATTCTTTACGTAAATGCTGTGTGAGACCTCAGTAAGAATGAAAAGCAGAGAAACACGGGGACCAAGCTGCACAGCTAAGGAGCTGAATGCAAAGGAAGAGAGTAATAACCAGGAACAAAAGACAATGAAGGAGTCAAATTGACTCAACAAAATGTGACATATGACAAGATACAATAGAATGATAGGCTATTGTAGCAGCTTCTTTAGCCTGAAGTTAAATCAGTGTGTTATTAGAACTAAAGACTAAAGGGTAATATCTGAATTTGTGTTCATCTGATATTTAAAGCATTGGCAATGGCAGGTAATAGAACATTGCTCAATCTTGATGTTAGAAGTGTTGCTTTTATAGCAAACCTATGATGCTACACTCAATGTTAAGCTGTAGCTAAAACTTATAAAATTTACATAGGTTTATATCATCAAGATGCTCACTGCGTTCTAAAGTTCTGATGGCAGCCTGAATTTCTTGAGATTGTCCAGCTCACAGAAAATATATTGCATTCATATTGGTATTTGTGCTTTGGTAGAATACCAAGTACTTACTTCTGTTTTTGCTCTACAAAGAATTTTAACAACAGGGAGAGTCATACTTGTGATATACAAGGGATGATCTTGCTATTCCAGAGAAAACAAAAAGTAATTGTCAAACTTTAAAAAGAAACAACAAAAATATGTTGATGATAAGTATATATTTTAAAAAAAACATAAATCACATGGGTTATAAATTACATATTAATCGTTCCTGCCAGAGAAAAAGATAGGCTAACTGAAGATCTTCACTTGTCCCTTTATTCTTCAGTCTAATTTCCCACTGCCATCAGAAACTCTGAAGCTGCTTTTAGGTTCTCCTCACTCTCTGCCTCCATTCCAGGAGACTAACAAAGCAGATACTGGTAGAATATCTGCCTTCCTTCCTCCTGTGAACTCCATGATCCCCTCCATTTCTAAGTGTTAGCTCCCAATACTGAGAAACACATTTTGCCTACCTACTGACCACACCTTGCAGTCCTCCAGAAGAATTTCCTATTAGGCCACTCACAGTCCACACGTTTGTTCTCCTAAGAACTGGAAAGGAAACACACCAAAAACAAAACACTCACCCAACAAAGACAAGACTGGATATTGGCACCTAGAATAACAGCCTTTCCAATTTTAGATGCCTAAACATCAACATAAAATAAAATCATATAAGCCAGGACAATGTATCTGCACTAGAGGACAGGATCCCTACCACAGTATATTTACATGAAGATGTTATATGTAAACTGTCTTTAACAATTATTCAAAGTTTTTAGATCTTTTCTCGGTGAAAATTATCGTTATGTTAATCTTTTCAAGATTAAACACAACAATTATCTTCTTTAATGTCAAACAATGAGTGTATATTTATATAACTAAACTTCTCTTCAAATAGATACCACAAAAAATAATGAATTACAAATGCATAATTCAAAGAGCACCAGGAAGGAAATCCTACACCAATAATTCCATGGAACTGGCTGTGTAGGCGCAAGTCCTTCAGGCCCTAGATCCCCCATGATGCTAATTATATCACCAGCCCTAGAAGCTACAGCATCGTTGATTTCCTGTATCTTCTCTCACTAGAAAGAATCAAAGATTAACCCGTGCTGCCACTTTTATTTGGGGAATCTTGTGTCTCCATGGTTCTTTCTGTCTCTAGCACCTAGCAAAGTATCGAACCAATGCAACTGGTCTATGATGCCTCTGTCACAAATTTGTGCAGCATCTCTAAGGGCCCTTGCAAGGAGAGATCCACTTTTCTGCCTTTTCTACATCATATCTTCTATCACATCAGAAATGAGGCTTATGCCAGTTGATTAGAGTTTTCATCCTCATCCATTGACCACAGAAGTAAGTTGAAGAGGGGCAACTACCTGGCAGACAGTAGTAGCTCTGAGAACAAAAATCATGTCAGGATTATGAAACTGGGGCTATAGTTATGAATGTGGGATTATAAAGCTAGGAACAATTCACTTCTCAATGTAGCATAAATCTCTAAGTGCTAACAAGACCAAATTAGGAAATTAAATTTCTATAGAAACAACTTAAAACAGGTTTAAAGGAATCAAAGACTTGAGAGATTGCTTCGGGAATAAATGTTTGTCATTGAAGCTTGAACAGCTGAGTGTGCTTGCCTAGCAACCATATAGTCAGGTGTGGTCTAACTTGATCTTAATCTTGGTGATGGGGACCATGAAACAAGAGAATCCCTGAACATTACTCTTTTTCATTATGGTTGTATTACTGTATTCCTGATTCAATGAAAGCCCTTCCTGCTTGAGAACTGTGGGGGAGGGGAAGCAATTAAGGAAGACAACAGCATCAATCTCTTGCCTTTACATATATGTACAACTTAATATATGCCAACACACTTATTCCATGCAAAAACACTCATTAATAAATAATGGAGAACTTTTGTTTTTGAAAGAAATGGAGTAAGGAGAACTGAAACCGCCCTTCAATTAGACACAACTGAAGCAGTACAAATTACATACAAAATAATAATTGTCTTGTCAATGACAGAAAATGCAATGAAAAACAGCAAAGCATGAATGACACAGAGAAAAGGGATAAAACCCTTCCCTGGCCCACCTGCTTCCACTGGGACCTTCCAGGACTGAACATAATCACTGCATAGATTCTACCTAAAGGTTTAGGGATGAAATCCTATCTTTTATCCACAGACTGTACCTAAATTTAATGAGGGGAGAATCCTTCCTAATTGATTAAACAAGGTCATCATTTTTGCAGTTCCCAAACTCAAAACTATCAGAAAAGGAAAAAGATGAAAAATGAAGGAGAGAATGGAAAAAAGAAAATAATCATACCAGATTTTTCTTTTATGAACAATCACATAGAACTACAAACCAAAATTATAGTTAGTAGAACTTTCTAATATCTAAGAAGGATGAAGCATCAAGATGAGTTGAGTTTTATCCTAGAAAAACAAAAGGCTATATATACTTGGAAATTGGTACAGTTCTCCATACTAACAAACATACAAACAAGAAACTATATTATTATCTCAATAGGTAAAGTATTTGATACAATAACATCTACTCTGCAAAGAGAAACTATTAACAGATTAAAAAGGGAATGGAGGAGGAGTGAATGGGGAGAGAGAAAGATGGGAAAGGGGAAGGTACAGGAAAAGAGAAAGGGAGGGAAACTGGTTGTTTTGTAAAATAAATTGAAAAAAAATGTTATTTAAGTAAAAAAAAAATAACAGAATGATGGGACTTCCTCCGCCCGAAGGATGCTGGTACTCCTGGATTATAGTCATATCATAAGTAATGGTAAAAGACCCATTTCTTAGGGTCAGAAATAAGACAGAAATTCCCTTTACCACTCCAACATAGGGAAATATGAGCAGTTCTAAAGAACTGCATGAGAAGGAAGGAAATAGCAAAATAAAAGGAAAATGAGGAAAGAGAAAGGGAGAAAAAGAAAGAAGTTTAAAATAAAGAGGAGATTTGGACCAATCTTGTTCAGTATTTTGTTGATTAATGTCAGAATAATTCACAGTGGGACTTGATTGCATATTTATAGTTAAATAAAAAGTAAATCATGATAACTTTTGGTTGTATCTATATATTGTGACCAGAGCTTGTTTTCATATCTTTTAGTTTTGGTTCTCGGGCTCATATATATCACAATAAACTGATCAATTTTATTCTATAAAAAATCTAATTATGCCGGGCGGCGGTGGCGCACGCCTTTAATCCCAGCACTCGGGAGGCAGAGGCAGGCGGATCTCTGTGAGTTCGAGGCCAGCCTGGTCTACAAGAGCTAGTTCCAGGACAGGCTCCAAAGCTGCAGAGAAACCCTGTCTCGAAAAACCAAAAAAAAAAAAAAAAAAAAAAAAAAAAAAAATCTAATTATAGAAATCCATTCCAAACAAATAACAGAAATTGTATATGGAGCTATCGCCTAACATTTTAGAGTTTGAGGTTAATTTAAAATCTTAAATATGGATGAACACACAAAGGAACCTGAGGGCAATTCTATTTTCTATCTTGTCACTAGACGCTCAAAAAAGTACCACCATTAAAACAATGCCCCTAATTACTTTGCATTTTACTAACAATAAGTGCTTTGAGATTGATCGAATTGCCAAACCAAAGGTGAAGAGTACAATCAATCTCAGCTGACATTTATTGGGGGTGTGTTTCGAAACAATTAAGGTGACTACTTAAGTCAGGGTAGCTCATCTCCTCTGAACGAAAGGACACATTGACAAAGCAAGGCCAACATACACTGTGCTAGCATTCTTTTTAAAGTGTAATCCAGAAGTAGTCCATGTAGAAAAGACAGAGGGAGAGTGGACAGCTGTAACGCAGAGCCTAACAAGAAAAAACTGAATAGAAATATAGGTTCATTATAAATAAAATTTTACATAAATGTTCCCTACACAGTCTTTTACCTACAAAATACACAACAACTTTAAAACTTACTATGATATTCTCTTTGATTTTTTTTTTAATTTTCACGTACTAGCTGTGATGTGTATGTGTGTGTGTGTGTATACATGTTTTGGTATGCAATATAAGTATGTGTGCACATGCATGTGGGTACATATAGAGGTAATAAATTGATCATCCCAGATGCCCTTTGACTTTATTCATTGAGGAAAGGTCTCTTAACCAAACCAGAACTTCCTTACTTAACTAGTCTTGCTAGAGAGTTTGCTCAGGGGAATCTTCTGTTTCTCCCATCCAAAGCTTGAATTACAGACAAGCTGCTCTCTCACCTAGCATTTATGTGGGCTTCTACGGGTTCAAATAGCAGTCCTCTCTTGCATTACAAAAGCTTTAAACACTGAACCTTCTCCTTAGACCTGATTATACAGTATGACTAACCTGAGTTACAAGGTATGTGTATGCTGATTGTAAACTCAACAAGAAAAGAGTCATTAACACAAACTTACAGACTCCTGATAAACAGAGGAGTCATCAAAATTTCCTTAATGAAATAACACTGAGCTCAACTTTAGGTTAGTGTGACATCTGCAGTCACACAGAACTCTGAGCTTGGCAGGGAATATGTTTCATTTAATGCTTTTTTCTATCATGAATTCTTAACGATTTTCACACAGAATCCTCTCCACACATTTTCGGTACTGAACAATGATAGTTATCTAACTTATCCTGAAAGTCACAGTAACTAATCAAAGTGAAGCAGAGAAGAAGAGAAAAAATTACAAGAACAAAAGGTTTGTGATAATCATAAGGTGCTCTAGCACATGACTTCATGAAAAAGGTAAGTGACTCTGCAGTCCTCAAGATCAAAACGGAAAACTCCACTTGGCAAGGCCAGTGCAATAAAGGAAAAAAATCTAAATTATTAAGTGCCTTTTGGGCCAGGTTATAGATTTTGTTTCAGTTCAAATATCCCAGGAAGCACATGTCAAGATATAATTAGAATTGCAAGAGATTTATTGGAGAAAATTCCTTGAAAATATTATAGCAGCCAGGAAGAGCCTTCATGGCATGATGTAGGTTGAACACATAGATGAAGAAAGGAGGATTGAGTCGAAAGGATTGCAGAAAGTGCTGTAGCTGAAGGAGGCTCACCTTAGAGTGTCTATTAGAAGAATCTGGTAGTTGATAAAAATGATCCATCATTTCTCTACTGTCAGGTATTTCCATGAAGAATTGTAATTTTGCTTCCATCTTCTCCATTCTTCAAGTCACTGTCCTTATAATTTTCACTATCTTATGCAGTATAAACCAGGGACATAAAGCTAATATTCCCGGGAATGTTTCTATAATCAGGAAATTGTTTTCTGGAACTGGAAAATTAAGTCGATGATTTACAGCCCTTGTTATTCTTGGAGAGGACCTGGAATCAGTTCCCAGAGCCAAGAACTGTCTTTTGATGTTCTTGACACATACGTGTGTGTGTGTGTGTGTGTGTGTGTGTGTGTGTGTGATATGCATTCATGCAAGCAGGGAAAACACTCATATATGTAAACAAATCTTTTTTTCAAAAGAATGCTTTTTGTTCATTTATTTGTTATTGTCCAGTTCTCCTTATGAACTTGATGTCTTCAGTTTCTCTCACTGTTTTGTTCTCTGGTGATTAAACTGGATAGGGTCTGAGCATACAGCAATTTTACCTGCTTGTTCTTATGTTCATTTTGAATTTCATTCAATGGTCCATGAGAACTATTTGTCCTTTTTCCAAATAATATCTGAAAATGAGTCGATCTCTCAAGGAAGGACTATTAGCATTCTGTTTATATTACCAATTGGATGCCAAACTATGGATGCCCATTTAATATCATAGTCCCAGTTTATTTGTTTTGATTTGAAGTAGTGAATTTACCTTTTTTTCTATTTGGTAAGTATTAGGTGTAGTTAGATTTTTTTCCTTTGGACTGCCAGCTTTCTCTCTCTCTCTCTCTCTCTCTCTCTCTCTCTCTCTCTCTCTCTCTCTCTGTCTCTCTCTCTCCCTCTCTCTCTCTCTCCCTCTTTCTCTCTCTTCCTCTCTCTCCCCCCTCTCTCTTTCTCTCTCTATCACACATACACACACACACACATAGTGACATTGAGACTTATTATTAATTATGAAAGCTTGACCTTAGCTTAGGTTTATCCTTAACTATTTTTTATAACTTAATTCAACTCATTTCTATTGATCTACATTCTTTCACACTGCCCATCCTACTTCCTCTGTGTCTCCTCGTGTCTCTCTTGTGCTGAGATTCCTCCTCCTACTTCCTCTATATCTGTCTGGATGTCCAGCCTTTCCCTCCTGCCTAGTTATTGGCTGTTCATCTTTGTGTTACACCAATCACAGCAATATACCTTTACACAGTGTACAAATATTTCACAACAATAAGGAGTGGTTGACATAAACAAATTCATTGTCTCTAAATAAAAATATTCCCTCACCTCTTCTGATATTCATAATTTCATATATCTAAGGACATGGATCTTCCACAGTAACTAATTTTCAAATATTACTAAAAACTTATTATTTCACCTCAGGTTAGTATATACATTGTCCTTTGATCTTTTATGATATTTCAGTTTAACAGCCAGATACAATTTTAGTTCTTTCAGCAAATCAGCTATGTGACAGTTTATAATGAGTGTGATTGAAAATAAATCAGAAAAGTTCATAGTAGCTCTGTCAAAAGTTCTGGCTATTTTAGGAAAGCAATAATGAAGAGCAATTTGGTAGACTGATACAGTAATTTAAGCTACATCAAATTAGAGTAAGTCAAACATATTAAATAATTGAATAAAAGAGACAGGAAGGGATTGAGAAAAAAGAGTAAAGATAATTGATAGACTGTGCAGTCTATAATTCACCGATCATATTAATAAGACTCGGTCAAGTGATGAAAAGGTAAGTTTTAGAATGGAAACGATAAGGAGAGGAAATGAAAAGTAACTATAGATAGAGTCATACCCTATATTAGGTTCAGTCAATAAGAGACCATACATACAGATCTTGTAGTTGTAAAGAGAGTCAGGCCGCTTGATTGTCCCAGCTGCCCGGCTAGCTTAGCTCCAAAATTACCACTCAGACACTGTATTCATTAAATCGCTGCTTGGCCCATTAGCTCTAACTTCTTATTGGCTAACTCTTACATATTAATTTAACCCATTTCTATTAATCTGTGTATCACCAGAAGGTCGTGGCCTACCAGCAAATTTTCAGCACATCTCTCCCTGACTCTGCCCTTCTTTCTCCCAGCATTCAGTTCTGTCTTGCCTGCCTACCTAAGTTCTGCCCTATTAACAGGCCCAAAGCAGTTTCTTTATTAACCAGTGAAAGCAACACAAAGAATAACCTTCTACACAATCTTGTCTCAAAGGTAATAATGAATTCTATTGCCTAGTGATGGCCTAGCTCACATAACATATTAACACTCTCTCTCTCTCTCTCTCTCTCTCTATATATATATATATATATATATATACAAACATATATAAATATATATTTCTTGATAATGCTCTTATAGCAAACCTAAGATGTAATAATTATATAAAATTGTAATATATGTATATATAATCATAAATTGTATAGCAGCCAATAATTCAAAATGTAACTTTTAAATATTAACTGTGCTACGCATTTTCCATTATTATAGAATATTTCCTAATACTCATGGCACAATGAAACAGCATGGTAGGTTATAGAATCATTCACTCTTCTTGCTTTTACTCTGCCTCCTGATTACATCAAAAACGATGTCTAATGACGGACCTTGGCTTACAAAGTATATTATACAGTGTTTCCTTTTCATAGTGAGATAATTACTTAATATTGCATTTCATAGGACAATAGTCCTATTGACAAGTAACATGTCACTATATAAATGAGGTGAGATACCTGCATAGCCACAGTATTGTTGATTGACTACAGAATGTAATTGTTTACACAGGACAGAATGAGCCATGTGGAAGGACGGATTTTAAATGTTTGCCATAATGAAGGGAATAATAGACAACAAGATCAGCCAAGAGACAATTAAAAACCTTACCAAAAACTTGGAATATCTGAAAGACCTAGGTAGCCAATTGTAAAGAAAGAGGAAGAAAGGAAAAACCTTAAACTACAATTTAAGTAAAAAGGAGAAATGTTGAGTTGCCAGGACACACATGGAAACTCACAATTGGCTGAGTTGGGTTGACTTGGGACCCAACTAAGGGGTTAATCAAGCATGACCAACTTACAATTTTCAGCATCAACTGAGATACAACCTAGTACAGAGTTTGTAAAAATAGAGACAGAGAAGAAGGGGTCATATCTAGATCACAGGCCATTTACCAGAATCATTCCCTATTTGGGTCAGTGGGGGAAGAATGTTTGAGACTAGTTTACTACAGAGACCAGAAAACTTGGATGAAAGATAAGGAGATGCACTTGAGCATAGTCTTGGCAATAGGTTGTTACCAGGTCCTCAGAACTTGTGCTTGAAGGAATAGAATAGTTCAGTTCAGTCTGGTTATGAAGCAGTGATTTATGCCAGGGTCACTATCAAAAACCATTATTAAAGGATATAAAGAAACCTTAAACCCCAGTAACTGAAATTGCATCTTTTAGTAAAAGTGTATCTTTACAAATATAATGAGAATGAAGTCATAGAGAACTGGGGTGTGACCAGCAGTAATGTCCTTTGGAGAAATTCATGATTGCCTTTTAAAGGCAAGGTTTTCAGGTCATAGTAAGAGAGATTCTTAGTTTCAGAAAAAAACTTCTTGGACAGTGGGAATGGAAAGAAGCCTTTTTTGGACAAAAGCTTTGCATCACAAAAGAGCACGGGAAAAATTTAATACAGCAGGTGTTCTTTAAAAAAAGTGTTCGGAGAGAAGAAAGATCATGGCCTAAAGGCAGAAAGCCAGAAATCTAGGGAATACTAAGGCTGTCTTGATCAGCAGAAAGACAGCAAAAAACAGAAAAAAAGAAAAGGAAGAGAGGAGAGAGAGAGAGAAAAGGAAAGAAAGAGGAAATCTATAGTTCCTTAAAAGAATATATTGTCATGGTTTTCGTCTTACCAGTTAGCAGCTGCCTGAGTGAATTAATAAAGAAAACAGCCATGCATAATTTAGGACCCTCCTGGAATGGTCGTGGTGAGCTATCACGTGTGTTCTGGGGTCATGGTAGCTTTAAATGCTCAGTAATAGAAGATTCCTTCTGGTCAAGAGAATAAAATCTCTTGCCTGGGTGGAGACCTAACATTCCAGCTGAGCAGGGTCAATCACCTCACCAAGGGACCCCACCTAGGAAAGCAGATTGTTGTGAAGCTATGCTGAAGAGACTGGCACAATACTCTATGAGATTCTCTACTTCTCCTTCCTCCCCCAATGCAGTGCGGACACACACAGCCATGCAGCTTTGAAAGTCTGCCTGGTCTTCTCAATTACACTGAAAATACCAGCTTCTCCTTTTCTTCTACCTCCTTGCTACCAGACAAAGGACACAAGAAATGAGTACTGAAAATGGCCTCTTAAGAGAAAACAGGACAATAGAGTAAGAGGATTTTAGAGATAAATGCAGTCTCTAAATTTAAATAGACTCAAGATCTATGTCAGCGTGAATGATGTAATCTTAATTTCACATTATTATGAGTAAATATTTACCATCCAAGTAGTGTAAAGTAAGACATTTCTTTGTTGAGGCTGCCTGGTATTACCTCATTCATCTCTACTTCATACACATAGCCTTATCTTGCAGTATTTTAATTATTCTTTTGAAAAGGTACCTTATCTTCTTGGTTGATGCTTTTCTTATCTTTGTGAAATTCTCATCTCCTCAGGCCTTGCTTTTTTACCTATGGTTTCAAAGATTTTGGAAGATTGGTAAACAAATTTATTAAGATATTAAAATGTAGTTATATCTAATGTAATTAATAACTGCTAATACAACATTAAAATGGGAATGGCTAGAGGCCTGAGGCAGTTACAGAGATTCAGGAAGTCAGGTGGAAGGCAATTGGTTGGTTACAGACCAGTATTCATAAGACATCAATAAAATATATTTTGTAAGAATTTTCCAGAGAGAGAAATTATGCAAAAAACTTATTTGCATCAGTTTAAGAGTCTAGTATTGGCCCGGCGGTGGTGGCACACGCCTTTAATCCCAGCACTCGGGAGGCAGAGGCAGGCAGATCTCTGAGTTCGAGGCCAGTCTGGTCTACAAGAGCTAGTTCCAGGACAGGATCTAAAAAAGCTGCAGAGAAACCCTGTCTCGAAAAAAACAAAAGAAAAAAAAAAAGAGTCTAGTACTCCTCTTTCCCATTATTTTCCAAAATGTTTATATATTCTTTGCAGTGCCAAAAAAGTATCTATTTTTTATATTGCTTAATAAGTCATTCATAACAAAATTAGGCTTTTAAGAGTATCACTTCTAGATATAATATTTGGGGGAATAACAGACTATGTTATCTTTTGTAGCCTCGTTTTTGGCTCCAGATATCTACAATTGAATACTTGTTTCAAAGGTGGGAGCAATGACATGATGGGACTGCTATGTATGATCAACCAAATGAGCCTCAAGGAATATTTATGAAAATATAGGTACACTTAATAATAAAATTACAAAAGGAAAATAGAGTTATTAGTCAGCTGTTTTTAAACAAGCAAGTTGAGAAGATGTCTAATCTTTGAGATCTTTTTGAGACAAAGTTAATCCTCATCATTTTGCTTGGTCCCAACCGTTTTGTGGACTTTTCACTATGACAACCCTAACTTTGCATCCATCCTCCATTCTTCAAAGACTGGGTTCCGATGCGATTCACCTCAATATATTGGAACATCAGAAATACAAAAATACGTATTTATATTGCATGAGAGAAAAATATAGAAGAAAAGAAAGGCATCCCACTCATAGGTGAATGCTAGCTGCAATGCAAAGGATGAGGAGCCTATGGTCCACAAGCCCAGAGAAGCTAAGTGAAAAGGAAAACCCTAAAACATACATAGAGAAACATACATAGATTTCCCTAGACAAGATATCCTGAGAAAATTGGGGGCATGGGGCAAGGTGGGGGAAAGGCAGAAGAGGAAGGGGAAGGAAGAAGGGGAGAGGGTAGAAAACTTGAGGGATTGGGATGGGGGAAAGACAAAGACAGAGAACAAGGAAAGAGATATCTTGATTGAGGGAGCCATTATGGGACTAGCAAGAAACCTGGCACTAGACAGATTCCAAGCAATCCACAGGGATGACCCGCAGCTAAGACCCTAAGCAATAGTGGAGAGGGTGCCTGAACTGGCCTTGCCCTGAGTCAGATTAATGATTACCTTAATTGTCATCATAGAACCTTCATCCGGCAATTGATAGAAGCAGATGCAGAGATCCACAGCTAAGCAGTGGGCTAAGCTTCCAAACTCCAGTTCACGAGAGGGGGGACTGAAAATACAAGCAAAGAGGTCAAGACCATGATGGTGACACTCACTGAAACAGCTTACCACAGCTAATGCAAGTCTTCCAACTGCAACCTGACAGGGAGGCAATTATCATAGGATCAAATTATGCCCTCTGAATATGGGTGACAGTTGTGTGGCTGGGGCAGACTGTCAGTGAGAACAGGGTTTATCCTTACTGCTTCCTCTGGCAGTTTGGAACCCATTCTCTTTGGAGGGCTACAGTGTTCAGCCTAGATATAGTAGGGATGGCCTTGGTCCTGTCTCAAAGCAATGTGTTAGACTTTGTTGCCTGCCCATGGGAAGCCTTACCCTCTCTGAGGCGTGGACGGTGGGTGGGATGAGGGTTGAGATGCAGGAAGAGCGGAGGGAGTAGAAATGGGATTTGGCATGTAAAATGAGAAAAGATGGTATCTTATATAAATTAAAATAAAATAAAAATAAGAAAAATTAATTTACAAATAAATATTATAACACTAAAATAAAATTTATCACTTAGAAAAAGAATTAAAAAATATTTAATGAGTTCATAAAAATACACTATATTTACTCACAAAGCATGTGTGTTCAAGAGTGAATTATAGCCACTCTAATTCAACTAAACCAATCTAAATTTCAAAAAGAATCACAACAAAACAGGAGCAAAATAAATAAATGGAAATACAAGAAGCTAGAAGGGGTTTGTACAATTTACAAAAGAGAATTTAAAATTTAACTTATCAAACTGGAGAAAATATTTGAAAATTACATGTTCAGAGTATGGAGATAACATACAAAATGTATGAGTACTACATAAAACTCAATAGTAAAGGCAATAAATGTCTAATTTTGTAGCCACCAAAATCCCTGAATAGATATTTTAAAGTAGAAATAAGAGTGGCCAAAGTATATGAAAACTTGCCAACCATATAGAAATGTATATTAAATAATGAAATATCATCTTCCATCTGCTGAGACACCTATTATAAAGGGATCAAATTATGTATATTACAGATATGTATGAAGTTGTCAAAGAAAGAAATTCATCAACAACAATAAAAAATTAAATACTGGCAAGAATGTGAAGGAAAGTTAACCTCCCTTAGCTTGTTTATGGAATTTTGAATTGGTTTACTCATTGTAGAAGATCTTACAAAAGTTTAAAAGAAATAAAAATAGAATTACATATCATGCTACAATCCCACCTCTTGGGATTGATCTAAATTATTGAAATGTATTCTTCTAAGGGAATGGTTTATTACCTTGAATGATGAAGTTATATGTATAAAGTCAAGTAGAGTTAAAACCTACCTGTCCATTTACAAATGAAGGAATAAAGCATAGATCCAAAGCATGGGTATTTTTCAGAGATCAAAGGTACTTCTTTCCCTACTGTTGTTTCCTTTCATTAAGTTTTCAATTTACTAAGACTGTCTTAGGTAACATAAGCTGTATCATAGAGCTATTCTTAGTCACATAAATCGATGACTACCAGAAAAACTGAAGCTTCCTTTGTCCTTGACAACAAAATCAAATTAGCTGTGCAATGAAGTGATTACAAATTGATTTAAAACAAACAGCAAAAAAAATTGTACATCGTTTTGCTGTTATTTTCCTGTCAAACTTCAATGTGACCTGAAATAGAGTGAGCATAAAACATACATAATTTTGTTGATTTTTCTCTGAATAATGTGTTTTTTAATGTGTGTAGATGTTCTGTTTTATGAAAATTCACTGTAATGGTGTAAATTCCTCATCATCAGCTCCTCATAGAATATTCTACTTTGGAAAGAAATTCCAGATGAATGAAAAGTGAGTTATTTTAAAATTAAATAAAAAATAACACTGTAAAAGATAAAGAAACAAGTTGAACAATTTAAACATTTTTAGAAAGAAAAAACTGCCTATACTGCATGATCCAGTAATAAAATGAGAAAAATGAAACTATAATTTTGATTGTTGGCCTAATCTTTAATATCTGAGCCTCTTTTCTTGGAGAAATCAGATGAGGAATCAATCTGGGGAAAAGCACGGGTGAGAGGAATGCTGAGAGGAGGAGAGGGAAGAGAAACTGTGGCTGGGGTGAGATGAAATAAAAAGAGTATCATTTATTTTCTCACATAGTTGCAAAGGGTGTTAAAAATAAAGGCACTAAGAAGCTAAATAAGAGGAACCTTCACCTGGTGATGGATGGAGAAAATGACAGAGCCCCACATTGGAGCACCGGACTGAACTCCCAAGGTCCTGATGAGGAGCAAAAGGAGGGAGATCATGAGCAAGGAAGTCAGGACCGTGAGGGGTGCGTTCACCCATTGAGACGGTGGGACAGAACTAACGGGAGACCACCAAGTCCAGTTGGAATGGGACTGATGGAACAGGCAACTAAACCAGACTCTCTGAATGTGGCTGACGGTGGAGGAGGACTGAGAAACCAAGGACAACGGCAATGAATGTGAACTCTACAGCATGGACGGGCTCACTGTGAGCCTTATCAGTTTGGTTGCTCACCTACCTGGACTTAGGGGGAGTGGGGAGGACCTTGGACTTAACATAGTGAAGGGAACCCTGATGGCTCTTTGGCCTGGAGAGGGAGGGAGTGGGGGTATGGGTGGAAGGGAGGGGAGGGAAGGGGGAGGAGGAGGAGAGGAGATGGAAATTTTTAATAAAAAAAAGGCACTGGCAGGAGTATGTGAATCCCCAAAGCTTGCAGGGCAGAACCCTTCTTTCAATCTTCTGTCTTCTATTAGTTTCAGATGTTCCTTTGTTATAATTTCCATCTTGAGTTCGATTTTCATAGGACATTTTCCTTTTGTGGCTCTGTCTAGATTTACGTTGTTTAGTAACCACATCAGTCTTTTGGATTATTTGGTGATTACATCTCAGGGTCAAGCCTCTAACATCTTTGGGGGAGACTGCTAGTAGTTAAATTCTGATCTCCTCTCAGGTAGGATCTTAGGCTGTAAGCAGATCTACACTCCTGAAACAATGAAGGGTAGATCTCTTTATTCTCTAGTTGAAGTTGGATTTTCTTTCATACAATACTATGTGAGTACAATTTTCCAGTGCCTAACTCTACTCAGATACTCCCCTACATCCATACCCTCTACCCAAGTCCAGAGCTTTCTTTTCTCCCTGTCAAAAAGAAACAGGCACCTTAAAAAGAAAATAAAGATAAAATAAAAACAAACAAAAAGAACCACGGGGTGCGCATACCGAAGCTTAAACACAAACATTCGCACATACAGAAAACCCATAAAAATAAAATTAGGAGGGGCTGGAGAGATGGCTCAACAGTTAAGAGCATTGCCTGCTCTTCCAAAGGTCCTGAGTTCAATTCCCAGCATGGGCTCACAACCATCTGTAGTGAGGTCTGGTGCCCTCTTCTGGCCTTCAGGCATACACACAGACAGAATATTGTATACATAATAAATAAATAAAAATTAAAAAAAATAAAATAAAACCAGGAAACATATTATATAAGCAACAGATCTGTATCATATAAATAAACGCCCTTACACAGTACAGGAGAAAAAATTCTCCATAAATAACATTGAATTTGTTTTATATTGGCATCTACTGCTGGGCAGAGGGCCTGCTCTTACGTGTGGTTTACATACCTGATGATACTCCCATAGAAACAGCTAGTTTTTCCTTTGGGTGTGGTTATCAATTGGAGATAGCTTCCATGTTAGTGGAGGGGACTTGCGCCTACTTTCCCTCAGCAGTGGTACCCCATCTAGCTAAGACCAGCACAGGCCTTGTACATTTTGGCCCAGTATCTGTGAGTTCGTCTGTGCTTCAGTCCTGTTGTGTCTGGAAAGCTTAGTTTCCTTGGTGTCTTCAAGCCCACTCGATCTTAACAATCTTTCACTTTCTTGTCTGCAAAGTTCTCTGAGTCCAGAGGGGAGGGATTTGACAGAGAGAGCCTATTAACACTAAGTATTCCAATTCTCTCACTGTTTGCACATTGTGCAATTGTGGGTTTCTGTGTTGCTTCCAATATATTGCAGGAAGATGATAGTGGCTGAGACATCCTATTACCACATTACTTACACAGAACAGTAGTATATGTTTTTTCTGCATGTCTCTGATTCATCTACTCTTGGGTTCTTGGATACCTGGGTAGTAACCAGGATGGGTTCCATCTCACAGAAGAAGCCTTAATTCCAATTAGATGGTAGCCAATCATTCCCACAACGATAGTACCAGAGTATCTTGCAAGGAGGTGACCATTCTAGATTGCAGGATGTGTACCTGGATTTATGTTTACCTTGTTCTTCTGGTAGCATTCAGACTGCATTCCAGTACCATGAGCAATACAGGTATAGAGAAAGGGACTGGAGCAGGGGAGAGAATATCCCTTGGAATGGCAAATAAAATACATAGCTATGGATGGACGAGGGGCAGGGGCTAGAATGGGAGGATCAAATAGAGAGGAGAAGTGAAGCTGGGAAGGAATACAAAGAGAGAGAGATAAAACTAAGGGCCACTTGAGGGGTCATATAGAAACCAAATATAGAAGAAGCTTTTTAAAATAAGCATCCATGGAACAAATCTAAATGGAAACATCAAATGTGGAAATAGCCCAACTAAACAATGCTCACATCAAACAAAACCATCATTGCCAAGAGAATGGGTTACATCTAAAAGATTTGTGTGCCAAATGGGCACAATAGAAACCCATAAACACAGGTTATTGCCAAAGCTATTGGTTGTACTCCAAAAACTAATGGTAGGGCCCTATTGCTGAAGAAAACCGTTCCATTACTCACTGAACACATAGCAGCCATTGTAGTGCCTACACAGAACGCCCACTATCTATCTATATCTATATCTATGTATATCTATCTATCATCTATCTATCTATCTATCTATCTATCTATCTATCTATCTATCTATCTATCTATTTCTCTATCTCTCTATATCTATGTATCTCTCTCTCTCTACATATATATATATATATATATATATATATATATATATATATATACTTTTGTGTCTTAGGAGCTAGAAGAGGGTGTTAAGTCCCTGGAATTACAGTTCCAGACAATTCTAGACCCACACAATGTGGATCCTAAGAAAGTAAACTCAATCCTCTATAGGAACAGCAAGTGGTCACAACATTTAACCCACCTCTACATTCCCAGTAATGGATCCTTAATACTCCCCTAATTAGTAGCAAGGCAGTTCCTTTGTACTTTTTATCATGTAAGATAGCAAAGAGAAACAATCATCTGCTAATAAAACAAACACTGACAGCAGAAATGCAGCCAAAAATGAATCAACCAAACAAAAAACAATCTTTATTGCATTCTGCCAAAACCTTAAACTTAGACTCCCCAGATTCTGGAATGATGAGATATCAATTTCTGTTATAGATAAATAACTCAGTTCATAGAATCTTCCTATAGAAGAAGCCTGAAAGGCATAATTCAGAATCCAATAAAATAAAAACATCTAAAATGTCTTATATTTTAACTTTATTAAGAAATCAGCATCAAAAATGAGCCATATACAGAGTATAAGTATCTATAATAAGATACATGGGATGGCAGAGGGTTCATCTGTCTTGCTTCCTGAATCATCTTATTGGAGTAGAGTAATTATTTATCTAATGTATTTGTTGTAGTTTTTCTTCCGTCTTGTTAGTTTATTTGCTGCCATTCTGGAGAATTGTCTATTTGATAAAGAGAAAGTTATGAAAGCCTATTTTTCATGAGAGAAATATAATTTCCCAATATGCAGGAAACGGTATCCTAGGAAAAACCTCTTCATTTTATTTTTCTTTGCCTTGTTATATAAATACACTAAATTTAATAAAGAGGTATTAAAAAAGGAAAAACACAATAAAGAGGAGCCAGTGTTTGTCACTCGGGAAGAAAATTATAACCACAATAGCTTGGTAATGTCTTAGAAAATATTTGGATGTTACAATTCAATAAAAGAACTATAAATATCAGTGCAAACTCTAAGTGCCTATACACTATTGTTTTATATGGACAATAAAATCAAATCTGTCTTTATTTTCATCATATCAAGTATGCAATTAAATTCTGCTTAGGAAGTGGGCACAGTAGTTGCTTGTCTTCAGTATGTGGCATATTATAGAATAGCAATAGCATTGCTGGATCCTAAACAGGGTGTCACAATTATTAGCATGCAATTAGAAAAAAAGCGTGTTATTGTAAAAATCCAAACTCGTGCTAGTATTAGATAAGTAGAGTTCAAACTGTGATCCTATTTTTAAATATAATGTGGATTTTAAAAGCTGAAAATTGCTATATCTCTGACTTTTGGTGATAGGATCCAAGATTTGATACTCTGCCATTCTGCACTGACATTTAGACCACTGGATTCCAATCCACAGAATGACAAAGGTATTTTTGTCTTGTTCTTTCAATTTGAGATACGATCAGTCTGCTGAACTTTACGTTTGTGATTCAAGTTAAAACCTTTCATCTACTCTTATTATAGGAAAAAGCTTGATGGCTTAATGGATAAAAGTGCTGACCTTTTCAATTCCACGTTTTAAGCACCAACCTCCAGTGAAGAGTAATCCACATCTCAAGCTCAAATACACAGTTTTATTCTGTCAGCTCTGTAGTTAGGGAAACCCCAGGGAGCAGCGTGCTCCTGTGCTTAGCAGACTTTCGCCTGTGTGCACTCCTGTGGCTGAAAAGGGGACCAACTGAACCAACAGGTATATTCTTTTTTTTTTTTTTTTTTTTTTTTTTTTTTTTTTTTTTTTTTTTTTTTTTTTTGCAGCAAAACTACCCTGGATGAAGAATTCAGACCTCTGCTAGCCATTGCTATTTAGTTATTATTTTCAGCTGTTCAAAAGAACTTACAATAATGTGTTTCCTAGCGACACTATATTGGGAATAACCCTTAATCAAAGAGCATGGTAGTTCACCCAGCACCCCAAATTGTCTAGAGATGAGTGTGCTAGGACTCACAAGAAGTGTACTACACTCTAGAATGATCAAAATCTTTATTTGGGAATGAACTTCCAAAAGAGACAATAGTAATCTTCATAATGGACAGTAAGGGAAGCAAACACGCTACCTAGACACATCTATCTGAGGCATTAAAGGTTAGGAAGAGTACAAGAGAATTTAAAGAAATTTTCTGAAGATCAAGATTACTTTTACCTATGCAGATTTATCAAAGATTGCTCAAGACTCGCACTTTGTTACAAACTAGAAAGTTAAAGTGTGTTGCAGAACTACATACCAGGGCAATCCCGTCTCTCAACATTTACTGTTGAGGCTAGTAGGGAAACAACGTGAGGGAAATTTGAAGCTCTTTAAACCTAGTGTTTTCCTTTCCATTTGCTTTGTAAGTAATGTCGAAGATTGAATCCAGTGCCTTACACACACCAGTCAAGGATTTCACCACTGAGCACTTCCCAAATGCTAATCTCAGTTATGAGCGTAAGATAGAGTACATTTTAAAGTTCTCTATGTAGAAGTCATTATTTTTAGTCTGATTATTAGTCAGGAATCTAGTGTTGACATTTAATGATTTAAATTAAAACTCACATCCAACCATCTCGTCCATTTCCTAAGACCCTACTTCACGAAGATATTCAAACTCTAAAACATGTAACACTAAAGACCTTTCAAGTCATCTTATGGAACCATAACAATGTGAAATCTTTCTAAAATATATTTATCCCATACAAAACAAAAGTCGAAGTTGAATTATGCCATAACAGGGTATTAATGCATTTTCTTTTTGACATTAATTTAATTTTGCATCCTGACTGCAGTTTGCCCTCCCTCATCTCCTACCATTCCTTCCCCCTGTCTCCTTTTCCCCAGATTCACCCCTCCTCCGTTTCTATTCAGAAAGGGGCAGGCCTCCCATGGATATCAACAAAGCATGGTATATCCAGTTGCTCTAAAATTTATCACCTCCCTTTGTATTAAGGCTGGGCAAGGCAGAGCAATATGAGTTACCAAGAGCTAGCCAATGTTTTAAGGACAGCCCCTACTCCTATAATCAGGAGTACCACAAATAGACCGAGCTCCCCCACTGTCACATATATGTAGAGGGCTTAGGTCAGTTCCACGCAGGCTCCCTAGCTGTTGGTTCAGACTCTATGAGTTTCTATGGTCCTAGAATAGTTATGTCTGTGGGTCTTTTGTGATGTCCTTGACTGCCCTGGCTCCTTCAATCCTTGCTTCCTCTCTTAAGCAGGATTCCCTAAGCTTGGCCTAATATTTGGCTGTGGGTCTCTGCATCTGTTTCCATCAGTTAGTGAATGAAGGCTCCCTGATGACAATTGAAGTAGTCACCAATCTGAACACAGGAGAGGACCAGTTCAGGCTGCATATCCACTATTGCTAGGGAGTCTTAGCTGGGATCATCTTCACAGATTCCTGGCAGTTTCCCTTGCATCAGGTTTCTACCTTCCCTGAAATGCAGCCCCCATTTCCAGTCATCTCTTTCAGTACTTTACCTCTCAGCTAACCTGATCCCTCAAGTTCCCATCCCCACCTGGCCCCAATCCACCCAGGAGCTGTCTTCTATTTGCCTGTCCCAGGAAGATCCAGGTGGTTCCCCTTGAGTCCCCCTTGTTACCTATCCTCTCTAGAGCTGTGGAGTATAGTATGGTTATCTTCTGTTTACAGCTAGTATCCACTTAGTGTGAGTATATAGCATGTTTGTCACTCAGGGTCTGGGTTAGCTCACTCAAGATGACTTTTCTAGTTCCATACTTCTGTCTTCAAATTTCCTGATGTCATTGTTTTTAGCAGCTGATTAATACTCCATTGTGAAAATGTACTACATTTTCTTTATCCATTCTTCCATTGAGGGGAAATCTAATTTGTTTCTAGCTTCTAGCTATTACAAACGAGGCTATGACCATAATTATGCAAGTTTCCTTGTGTTATGATTGAACATCCTCTGGGTGTATGCCCAAGAGTCGTATGGGTAGATCTTGAGGTAGATTGACAAGGTACCTTGTATACAGAGAGACAAACATTTGAAAAGTTCAGTCCAGGAAATGACTTACCTCCTTGGGCTTTGCTGGCCAGTGAGGTTCCAAACATCTCCCAAATCATATAGATGACTGTCAATGCCATTGGTTATTTCCAAGAACTTGGCAGTGAAACCTTATAGAAAAAGAAAACACAAATTTGAGTAATAGAAAATGGAGAAACAATCTTTATGGACTTGGAAGTTTAAACTTTATGGTAGCTTTCATACTGTTAGAAGGATATATATATATATATATGTATATATATACATACATATGTATATATGTGTGTGTGTGTTACTACAGCATATAAATAATTATCAGTCTTACCAACGTGTGGACCTCAATAGCAGCAATGACACCTGGCCTGACAAGTGATACCCACTAGTGTAATCGTGGTATGAATGTCATGAAAGTAAACAACCACTTTCTGGTTGGATTTACAGTTTATTTCACTAGATAAAACCTGTATCAGTACCATTGTTAGGCCAAAAGCCTATGGCTAGACAGATCATATACCCTATGAGAAAATCTTCTGCTACTATTCCGCTAAATGGACATAGCTTTAACCCATCTATAATGACTTAACATTGCACCTATAGATAAAGCCATTTTGTAAGATTTACCATGGAAGTTTATGTTCATTGTAAATAATGAGCATCACAGAAATCCACAACAGGCCAAAGTCCAGAATAAAAGACTAGAGTACCCAGTCCTAAATGGAACACATATAGGGAATCCTCTTCCCCACAAGCTCAAGGAACATTGTCAAGGAAAGAATAGAAAAAATATAAGGGCTAGAAGTAGTGGATAACTACATTATTATCATTATATAAATAATTATATAAGCTGTGTCATCTGGACACGGCAGGAAAATTGCACATATGAACTCAAGGCACTTGTGACACCATGTTCAAGATCTATGCAAACCTAAACAGAACAAAATCCCAACATGGAGAGGCAAATTGGTCACAGAATGCTACCCCAAGCTGAAGAAACTCTGAAAGTTCTTATCTATTGGGAGAGGAAATTTCAGTTTTCTCTAAAAGTATAGCCAGAGAAAGTTGACCACACTCCAATAAAAAAAAAAAAAACCACACATATTGGAATATTTGGACAGCACCAATAGGCTTTGGTAGGGGAAAAACACAAAATTGGGTGGGAAAGAAAGGGGATACAGATCTGGGAAGAGTTCAGATTATAGGAAGTAAGTGTGATCAAAATTATTGTATAGAATTCTTGAAGTACTAATAAGAAGACATACAACTGAGTGCACTTTAGCCTGTAGTTTTTTTTTTATTTCATCAGGACCAACAAAATTATACCATACTATCTCTCCAAAATCGTTTTTCTCATCTAATCCCAACTTGCTCACAATTCCAACCTTGGGCTAGTTTCGTTAGCGCCACTTACAATTTTATGAACACATCAAACCTATAACTAAATGCTGCCTATTATTTGTAATCTTATAATTTGTACTGCAAGCTCCCTTCCTCTGGCATCAGAGTTTCTGACCTGGTTGGGGTCCTCATGTGCTTACTCCCCATCATCTAGCTTGCTTCTTTCAACGATATAGGTCAAACCAAACCAAAAATAAAAGTTCATTTTCTTTGCCCTAATCCTTTATTTTCACATCCAATTTTAATTTCTTTTAGTGTTCATTGTAATTATACTGCTCTTTCTAAATGCAATTAAAAAAGCATTCCTTTTCTGAAATTTTCCACCTTTGTAAAAACAAAAACATTGTGTTTGCGTATGTGTGTGAATATAAACTGATACATAAAATATAGTTTTAAGTTCTTAAAGACAATTTGCTTATATTAGTAACATTTCAGTATATTTGAGGATAATTACGATCCATGAAGCGTCTAATGGCTACATAAATGTTACCAAAGTATTGAAGAAAAAAAATGGAATTACTAGTGAAAAACTGAGCTCATATTCAGAAACACTGATATTCTGAAAAGACTGTTTAAAAAATGATTTCTAATTGGACTCTCTGAAAGTGGCTGATGGTGGAGGCTGACCGAGAAGCCAAGGACAATGGCGATGGGCTTGGTCTCTACGACAAGGACGGGCTCTGTGTGAGCCTTGTCAGTTTGGTTGCTCACCTTTCCTGGACCTGGAGGGAGTTGGGAGGACCTTGGACTCAACATAGTGTAGAGAACCCTGATGGCTCTTTGGCCTGGAGAGGGAGGGAGTGGGGGTATGGGTGGAGGGGAGGGGAGGGAAAGGGGAGGAGGAGGAGAGGAGATGGCAATTTTTAATAAAAAATAAATAAATTGGAAAAAAATGATTTCTAGCAACAATTAAATATTTACCTATAAGCTTGCTGCTTTTTAAATATGTGTTTATTTTCCTACAAAATAGCACAAAACATGGAATGAATTTTGAAAGTTTTAAATGTGGGAATCTAAATACCTTTCGCTTGTAATGCTACAAGGATCGTGTATCATTATTTCTGAGACAAGCCTCTTTCTCCAAAATAAAGAAATTAATGTTTTCTTCTGAGTAGGTGAAAACAGTTTTCTGTAGCATTGTATTTCATAGCTATATAATCCAAATATCCTTAGGTATGCTTCACTAACATCTGAAAACAAATAAAAGTCGTGGAAAACTTCCCATTCATTTCTCAAGGTCAAATCCAAATGAAATTTAATGTTTTTTCACTCTCTATATAATATCTTATGGACTCCTGAAGTACTTTTATTACTTTATGAATATTTCTGTTCTTTATGCCATAAGTATGCAGATCTTTTCTTTCTCTGAAGCTCTATTAGCTTAAGCTGAGTTTTAGAACTAGCCATTCTGATCCAGTTCCACCAAAAACTTCAACAAATACATTTGATCTTTAAAAGAATTGTAAATTTTTGCAATTTTCTTTTAATTTTTGAGCATTTCACACATGCATGCCCACACATACAATGAAATATGATAACATTTAACCTCATTTTCCCCTCCCTTAGATGTCCCCACCAAAACCCACTCAAGAATCTATGCTTCCATCTTCTTTGCTTTAGAACATTTTCCTGAATTGCGGTTTTAAGTACAGACTGTGCCGTATTTTCTCCATTCTTGTTTCATTGCTTCTAGACTACTTGTAAACACCTTGGGATTCCTTGGCTTCTCATCAGCATCCAGGTGGTAGATGGTAGCTACATAACGCCCTTATTTCATTGCTTCCAGTTTTAATCACTTTATTTTTAAAGTAACTTAAAGTAACCAACGACCCAGCCAGCTAAGCACTTCCAGGGTAACTTTGCAATCAGCCATCTGGCTACTGTTGCTGTCTTTTTCTGGTTCCTCTTTCTTGACTTTTTATTCACCATAACAACACTCAATCTTGGCATCAATCCCTCCTCCATAATCTTCTCCGCTCAGTCATCTTTCCCCCACTGAAGGTTTCCTGCAACTATTTGTTCCTGATGCCAATCTCTTTCAAACTTTTGTCAGCCTCCTCCTTCTTCTCTTTGTTTTCCTTCCTCTGATTTCATTCTTTTAAAAAGTACTGTATCAATTCCACATATTCAAGAAATGAAATTAGCAGAAAATAGTTGATGTGCTTTGTTTGCCACCTGAATTTAACCAACCAATCTTTGTTGCTTATGAGGGGAAAAAAATATTTTTCACATGTAAATACCATGTGCAACAATTCTGTTGGCAAAACCAATCATACTCAAAGAGTAATTTTAAAATGTTCTCATTTGGTTCATTTAGTTATAGCATGACATTGTGGCTTGATACATTGATGTACACAGAATTAGAAATACAAGTTTTCCAATTATTATAACGGATATTTTCCTGATTAAATTTTTGCATAGCACCCCATATCTGATAATTATCCGTCTCACTTGCAGCCTCTGGTTTCCTGTTTCCGCTATGTCCAACGCTTCTTTTTTCCCAGGTAAGATAAGCAGCTGTCTTTTTTGTATCTTTTAAGTTATGTTTATACAAAGAAGCTCTTTAAAATTTTGATCATAGAAAAGGTTGGGGCAAAATTATATGGTATCAAGCAAAGGTAAATATGCTATTAAACATCATCTCTCTCTTTACACATGGCATCTGTGCTGAAAACAACACTCATTTCTATTATTGAACACAGGATAGGCAAGTTGGTGCCCAATCAGAAATTTCACTCTACTGACCACCATTAGTGGTTCTGGAAGGTACTCTTCACACCACCTGGGAAGAAAGAAAATCATCCATATCTCCGAGCTAAAAACCCTATGATCTACAACAGTGACCTGCCTTCAAGATAGTTTTGTAGAAAATCAATGCTTACACTTCTACAGTGAGCTTTTATCTTTCTACATGCCCACCCTTTGACATTTCTTTGTAGCTTATTAAAGTTCATTTCTAATATTGACTGTGTGTGATTATTTATAAATTCCTATAAGTCTTTTTATGTCTCATGAAAAGAGTAAGTTTTCATTTCCAAAGCAAATGTGTGAATTATAACATTTCTTGTGGTTCATGCATCTGGATCCATTTAAATTTCCTGTAGTGTGCCTTGAATCATAGCCCTAATGCTGCTTCTTTTAGAGAGTAACTCAGCTGATGGAGAGCAACGAAGTTAGTCATCCCTCTAGAGACAAAGTTGTGAATTAGCAGTCGCAGGAAGAAGGCAAAACCTAAGGGAGAGGCAAGGAAGACTGTCTGATAGAGGAGACTTAAAGGAAAGTTTCAAACGCAAGAAACATAGAAAATGATTAAATCACTTCAGACAAAATGAAAACAGTCAGAAATTGAGTATAAGCTGGATGGAACCCTATGTATGGAGATTTATAACTTCCATACAAAGCCAAGGGGGAAAATTAATTCATATAAATGCATTTATAAGCATACGTTTTTACACACACACACACACACACAGAGAGAGAGACAAACATATATATATACACACACACACACACACAGAGTCATCAATTCCTATCAGCCAAGAGATTTTAATGGGAATCCAGTTGAATAGAAACTGCTACATTCCCCAATAGCTCCGTGAAGCTGATTACCAATGACACTAATATTCACATGATCTCAGCTTTGAAACTGCATATATATTATGTATAACTTCCATTTTCCACAAGAAAGTGATATAAGTTGATTATTTTGTTTAATGAGTAAATATCTCTCTGTTTCCATGTAGTCTTTTGTGGGAAGACCAAAGGAATTATAGAGTGCTAATATTTCATAGTCTTAACAAAGCATGATGAAAGCAAAACATGAATTATTACATATTTTCCGCAAGAATAAAATAGAAACATAGAAAAACATGCAATGTATTCCTTGGAAACCCCTGAGAATGACATGCTTTAGGTAATGCAGGACAGAAACTGGTCTTAGTCACAATTTCTATGATTAATAGATAGGCAACCTAGCATAAAGTTTGCAATATAGCTCTAAGTCATAAATTACACCATTCCATATTAGTGAAAAATCTTTTAAAATTAATTATAAGGATTATAATTTTCCATATGGTACAAAAGGAATCTCTCTTGATATCTGTTAGGAAGTTCCAAGACTGCCTGGCTCTCATTAAGTGGAATATGGAACTGGTAAACAGAAAATTTAGGACTTGACAGACTCCCTATTTCCCCACTAGTAGACCTACAATAGGCAGTATCTCTTGAGAGTATTCACACATACTTATTATGGTGTTGAACCTGATGTAATTCATTTAAATCATTTAAGGCCAGTCTGTGTTCTTACTTGAGTGGTTCTATAAAGAGTTTCTATTCCTACTTATATCTATGACCTAACCTAATCTTCTGTCCCTAACTTTGTCTGCATTACATTTTTTATGTTATTATCATCTGTACATTAGTGTTAACATTAAAAAATTTATGACACACTAAATAAGTTGTTTAAATATATACATATATATCATATACATGATAATAATTTACTTTTCAAAATTATCAAGCTCATTTCTAAACTAAGAAAACTTAGGAGTGGTCTCTAGCTCTTTGAATAAATGTAGCTGTCCTGAGCTCTGATAACTCTCCTCGTATTAAATCTATGTCCTGCTCCATATTTCCTCTTTATTGCTCTTTGCAGCATTCATTTGTAGCTGAGGGACTATGAGGATGAGCTCATTCTGGACAGTTTTTGTTTGGTTGGTTGGTTTGTTATTCGTTTTGTTTTCTTCTGAAGGGAAAACAGCACTGTTTGACCCGTCCCTCTTGGTTATTTATAGCAACCAAATTGGAAGTCCGTGTTCATGGTATTGGCGACATTCCTTTGCTCTGTATCCAGAATAATATGACTTCACTTTGGAGGTAGTGGTCTTTTTTGTCTCACTTTACAGTAAAGTTGTATTTTATGTTTTCTGAGTGTGCTATAAAAATATGGGAGAAACTCTAATTTTGTCTTGCTTCAGACTCAGTACCTGTGTTTGATTGCTTCTAACCAGTCCACACCTCCAGATGAGGGTGGGGAGGGGGCGGAGAGCGAGAGAAACAGAGACAGAAACAGAGTGAGATACAGAAAGAATGAGAGAGACCAAAAGACTAGTAGAAAGGTGACCCATGTCTGGCACTCAAGAAGCAAAGGGAGAATGTTTGGGCAATTTCAAACAATCCAGTAGAGATGGCAGGAGAGTGGAGCAATTCTGAGATCTCAAAACTCTAAAGACAAAGTATTTTACTTTTAACAATTCTCTCCAATTAAAGTAACAGAAAGTTTAACTTCAACATACTCAATAACTCTTATGAATTTATTCTATATTTACAAAAACTATGCACCAGGTTCTAGTTCAGATGATGAGACTACAACTGTGGATATTTGTAAAAAATGAAGGTCAATATTCTTTGTATTCTAGAACCCCCCCCCCCATTCTATGGAAAAGGCACAGATAATAAAAAGGTAAAGAAAATAAGTACATGGTTTGTTATTTATTATTTATATTGAAATCATTTTTCATTACTACTTTACAACCTAAATATATTATCTCCGTTACATTATTGGCCTGTTGTAATGTCATCTTTAGATTTAAGAAAACAATGTGGAATAAGCAGATGGGGAGAGTTCAGGTAGAGACGGAAGTTGTACAATGACAAATTGTTTTAAATGGCGTGACCAAAGACCTGTGAGGGAAAACTTGAAGGAACAACGTGGCTTTACAAATTCCCTCAAGGCCTTTCTTTGTATAGTCCTTGCTATCAAATGTCCCTATATCTTTTCTGTATTTTACATTCTTTCGTATGGTTAAGACAGTTTGATTTAAAGAACAATGAGCATAGAGCCTTCAATCGCTGTGGGAACTCTTTCAGTCAATAGTCTTTAAGATACCAGCCACTTGGTCATGATCTTTTGTACTATAAATGTAGACATAGAGCTTGCTCAGCCTCTCTCTCTCCACAGCTGTATTTGATTCCTTTTCCCCACTAGTGCACAGCACTGTGATCTTTAAGTCTACCCCTACATAAAGAATCCTTTATAATACTCAATTCTGAGCTAGTGTGGGAATATTTTATAGCATTCATCTACGGTTGGTATTTTATTTTGTTTTGTGTTTTGTTTTTGTTGTTTGTTTGTTTGATTGATTGATTGATTGATTTCAAGGCAGAATTGCTTTGTGTAGCCCTGCCTTTCCTGGACCTAGCTCTGCAGACCAGGCTGGCTTCAGACTCAAAGAGATCAAACCTGCCTCTGCTTCGTGAGTGCTGGGTTAAAAGGTGTGTGCCACTACAGCCCTGCTAGCAGTTGGAGTTTACCAAAGAATCAGATGTATGTTCCATGAGGACATCTAAATAGTAAGTCTGAAGCAATCCTAAGGACTGTGTCCCTTGCCCTGGCTGCAATTTGGAGCCTTAAATACAGATTTTATCTGAAGGTCTTCAGCATAGAACTACCGATAGTGGTGTCGAATGCCTTTCATCCCAGCACTTAGAGAGCAGAGGCAGGTAAGCTCTCTCTGAGTTCAAGGACAGTCTGGTGTACAGAGCTCGTTCCAGGACAGTCAGAGCTACCCAAAGAAACCCTGTCTCAAGAAACCAAATGAATGAATGAATGAATGAATGAATGAATGAATTGTTGCAAAAAGCAACAGCTTTCTCACGGGTGTTTAGTGTAGTTTTATGTTTTGTTTCAATTGCATTTATCTCCTTTGCATCTTTCAGAAATTCCTTACAAATAACTTCAATATCATAAACAGTGTTGGAATTCTTTGTTCCTTTCTTTCCTTAAATTTAATTTTCGTAATTTCAAAAGGACTTTCAGGCAGGGGAGATAAGCATGTGAACAGTCAAGCACACATTTACTCTGCTTGACCAAGAAAGAAACAATCTGTTGAAACCAAATACTGTAAATATCATTTTCTTCACTATGTTTAATATGTATGTGCTTTGGTTTGATTCTGAAATTGCCTCCAAAGACTCATGGTTTGAACTCCAAGCTTATGGATTGATTTTGCGTTCTGAAGAGCATTTACAAAGCTGGTCCTGGCAAAGGCACGTCACCAGGTGTAGGCCTTTTCAGGGATGCACCTCCTCCTGGTTTTGTCTGGCTTCTCTGATTCATTTCTGCACCACGGGAACAAGGGGCCACCTCACTCTATTGCTGCAATGGACGTGTGGCTTCTCTGCCTTTTCTTTCTCACAGTGATTGGCTGAGCTCTTAGGCAAAGATGAACTTCCCTCTCTTAGAATTGCTTTTGCCAGGCATTTTGTCACAAGAAAATTACCTAATAGATATGTAAAAGAAATAGCAAAGCATGGCTTAGATTTCCTGTCAGAAGCAAACGCTGGCTCTCTTATAGCTTAAATGAGATGAGGGTTTAATTTTGTCTATTGTAAATATGTCCAAAGACTTTTTAGCAGGGCTAACATAACAAACCTGTGATGGTCGTGGTCCAGATATATTTTTTGAATGGTTAATTTTCATTGTCTAGTTTTTTCTTCCATGGTAGGTTTGACCATTCTAGGCATAGCATCTATTTTCTAGAAATAAAACAGAAACAAAAATTATAAGCACTAAAGGGTATATTGTACATGCCTCTCTTTGGGGGGTTGCCAGAGTTATATTTTTCTAATAAAAAATAAAACAACTGTCAATATCTGTTAGTGAAATATCTGTTATTTCTATGTGATCTCTCCATTCAGTGAATTCTATACAGATATTTTGCAAAGAATCTTCAAAAAACTTTTGCAATTTTAAACATTACTTTAAAATCAACTGTATCCCATTACATGAAAGATCATAGAAATTACTTATTAAAACTTCCTGAAGGAATACAATTTTCTACAGCTACAGAAGTGATTTGATAAAATAATTAAACATCTAAATAAAATGATAATGATTATTAGGAGTGAGCTCTGACAGTAGATAACACCTTTAATACAAGTTCTAACCTGTTAGGCAACTCTGAGCAGGAGTATGGCCAAATCCTCTAACTTTAGGGTCTGTTATTTTCCTTGTGTATCCATGTAAAACTAAAATGCTCTACTGTAAATGTGAGGATAAAATACTCAGACTCCTGAACTCTACTGAATTTCATCTAACAAGTGTCACGTGGTTTGCTGTTTGAATTCACCTCTTTACTTTCTGTTTTTTGTGGCATCTGCAAAGCCTTCTGGAATGCATGCGGCTGTATCTGATGAAAAAAAAAAACTTAAAAAAAATAACATGTTTACTTTCCCTCAAAGAATTTTCTAAAACTCAAAGCCTAGACACAGCCCTACGCAATGAAAAGCGATAAAGCATTTTAATCACTCAAGAGCAGAGGAATTTGATTGTTAAGAGGTGGTAACATTTCCTACATAATTGGGTTTTAAAAGAACACTCCATCTCTCTGTGTAGGTATCCCGTATAAGGCAAGTATGTCATGAAAGTGTGATTTTTTTTTTAAAAGCAGCTTTTCCTCCAGCAAAACTGTTGGGTAGCATTTTACATGCAGCATGCAGTGCAGAAAGCACAATTTACACAGATGCAATATTCTTTGTCATCAAGCAGAATGAGTACACTTTCTTATTTATTATGCTCTTTACAGTTTTCCTCTACCTGTTATTTATTCAGGAATCTCTTATGTCTGTGGGAGGTGGACGCATCCGAGAGTCCCAGAATCTGTGTGTGTTGAAGTTCTTGCATAAAATGATGCAGCATTTGCATATAACCAATACATATAGCTCCATAGGCCTTATATTATCTCAGTGTTACTCATATTTCATAAAAATGCAAATGCTGTGTGAATAGCTGTGACAGTACATTGTTTCAAAAAATAATGGCATGAAAATAGTCTTATGTGTTCAACCCAGATGCTGCTTTTTTTTTCAAGTGTTTTGAATTGCTGGTGCATTGATTACACAAATCTGAAACGCATAAGGCTCTGCCTTTATTTTTATCTGCATGTTGTTTTCACCGTTTTTTATAGAAATAGATATGCAATCATACTCATTCTTTCTCTTTCTCTCGGCAAGTAGTTGAAGTTTAGTTTTCCTTGTTTGTCTTTGCTGTTTCCTTGTTTGTCTTTTCAATAGGGACACTATTGAAATCTGGAGTCACCTAATTCATGATTGCATGAGTTTTCTTGCACTTATCCTGGTGATTGGCAGAATCCCTGACCTTCACTCACTCAATTAAAAGTTTTTTTTCCAAATTATGTAGATAAAAAGTGAGTTCAGAGGTAACCAATACATTCAGGGTGCCAGTTAGTTCCAGGTGAAAATTGATGAGATATATTATTTACATTTTTTAATTTATCTTACAATTTTTAGGCTTTGACTCAAAATTCATCACGCAGTATATTAAATGCAAGGCCTCAACTTCCCACCCAAAGGTATGTGACACTAAGGAAATCAGAAAGCTATCTCTCGGTGCTCAAGTCTGAGTCTGTAAACTTGAACTGGGAAAGCACCTTATTCAATTGAAACCTCAATTTCCTCAACTACAAAATGATTGAGCTCAGTGATACCAAAGACTTCAAGACAATTTATAATATTGAGCTGACACTCACACTGGAATTCTAAGAAAATAATTCCATATTATCATTCTTAGCTTATTTTCCTTTAGAATTGTCTTTTCAATTTTAATACAGCTCTGCTATTTTGCTTTGGCTTTTAAATTTTAATTTAATCTTGACATTTCTACATTTATGTCTTTTTTCCCTTTATTGATCCTTGACGGGTTCACCATGCATTCCCATTCCACTTATATTCTTGTACCCTCACAGCTGCCCTCTGCCCTTGTAACCTTTCCCACAAACCAATTCCAAGTTTAAAAGAAAAACCAAAAATTAAACAAAACATAGAAATCAAACAAAATAGAAACAAAAAGAAGAATCTTGTAGAAACTGTTTATCCTCTAGTCCATTCATCCTTATTCACAAGTGTTCATTGACACGAATCATTGGTCAGGGTCAAGACCTCTGGTTTCAGCTACATGACCAACAATGGGCTCCCATGGAGATCCTCTTGTCTATACTGCTCTTGTCCTTTGTCATGGAGGTCCTCTTGTTTGTCAATGTAGGTTCATCCATTTTAGATATTTTATTTGCTAAGAAAATAATTTAATATAATAACATCATCTGTCCCTTTCTTCTCTTCAATACTTCTATATACCCCTCCTTGTTCCTTTTCAAATCCACTGTGTCTTTTTACATTATTTGCTGTTTTGGGTGTATATGTGCATGAATATGCATGTGATTTCCTAAATAACAACTGCTCAATTGGTAAAATGTTACTTACATGTTTGTTTTCAGGAATGATCAGTTGATATTGATTAGCAAGACTCTATCTTTAAAAAAAAAAAAAAACAAGAGTTGAACTCTCTGAAGAATAACATGTCTAAATTGTATTGGGATTCTGTAAAATGTATCTTATCTATTATTCTCTTGTGGAAAAAACACACTACAGTGACAAGAAACATATGAAAAACTACTACCAGAAATGGATGGAATAGCAGGGCCAGAGCCGGATTGACAATTATTGGCTGCATTTCAACAAGGAGAGATTCTCCTTTTCCATTCTCTGTTCCTCTTCATGTGGGGCCCATGATCTCACCTTACCCAAGCCTCCCAGGTCATCCATGTCCCTGAATGATATCCTAATCCTCATGGAAAGCCCTTCCATGATGCCAATGATGAGCCTTCCTCATCCTCTTGGGGTGACATCAATGAGACCTGTTCCTGGAATGAAGTCACCAATGGAAAACCATTTGCCCATGATATCCAGGCCTCCAATTATAAGACCTCCCACTTGTGCCATAATGATGCCCACTGGCCCTATCATGTCCTGCCAGATAGATAAGAAAGGAAGTTTCCTTTTTTAAAAATTAGTTTTATGTTTTCCTTTTTACCAGGAGATCATAGTGGTGATCCTGAGTGTCTTGTAACTGCAGACGAGAAATATTTTCCTCTTCCTAGCAAAGAAATAATTTTGGAAAGATGTGGGAATTTTAAAAAGTGAATTTTCACTGGCATTATGAATTATGAAAATAAAATTATCAGTTGTTACTATTAAAAATTAATAATAAGAGGATGGAGAGATGGCTGAGTGGTAAGCGTACTGGTTGTTCTTCCAGAGGATCTGTGACCAATTCCCAATACCCACTTGACAGCTCACAACTGTCTGCAACTGCAGTTCCAGGGAATCTGACACCCGCATACAAACATGCATGCAGAAAAAGCACCAATGCATATAAAATAAAAGTAAACATGTCTTTAAAAGAGTAACTTGACTGAACTTCTGGAAGCTTTTAAGCATTATCTAACCATATAACCATGTGCAATATACGGCCAATAATAACTACAAAACTGTCTGAATAAAATATTTTAAACTCATTTCAAATATTGCCAGATATTAATTTTGCATTTTTTACTCAATTAATAAGTTCTCCATATGAACTTTATAAATGGCAGCTTTGTACCACAAATTCAAGTGATTGGACTTACCTGGAAATAATTATTAAAATGAGAATAAGAAATTAATATGTAAAATATAGAAAGACAATGAACATGAAATATATTCACAACATAAGAGGCACTGTTAAGGCAATAAAATCCTTCAGTGCAGTAAATAGTCTATTTACAAACAAAATAGTAGTTGAATTTTGTGGGAGTTTCCTGTCGAAAGTAATGAGCAGTGAGACCAAATGTTATTTCAAATTATCTGAAAGTTTCAACACCAATTCCTTTGCTCTGTAGCAAAGGGCCTCATAGACTTGCTCTTACTTAATTCATGTCCTTGAAGATGGTTTCTTTGGTTTCCTCTTAATACCTAAGTAACGAGAAGATTTAAATATTTTTCTAATGAGTGAACAGCCAAATGATTGTAATAATTTGAAAACACTGAGACATAAGTCTAATGCTTAATATACAGGATTTAAAAACAGGCTAAATTTGATTCAATCCCATATAACACTGAACTTTAATTCCATATATATGAAATAAGGGTATAATAAAAACAATAGTGGATGCTTATTTGCTTAGTCATCAAGATGTCTTATTCATCCAATGAAAACACATGCATATATGTATATATTTGTATATATATTTTGTATATATTTTTATATTTGAATATATAGAGAGAATAATATCTATTAGAAACAATAGGCAAAAGAGCTATAACTCAATTTATATTATTTTTCTTTCTGAGCATAGACATCTGGAAGCTATTTCTCTCTAAATATGCAAGTATGAACATATAGGTAGATAGATATTGGAGATTCCCTTTTATATGCAAATGTAGAAAAAGCACACTGAAGTGGAATCAAGTCTCATCAGTGACAAGATAGAATATCTGTACTGATTTCAGTACCTGTCAGATCCTGAAGTAAAAACACAGAAAGAATCAAGCAACAGCATACATTTTAATCTATAATCGCTATTGGGCATCAAATTCCAGACACAAATAATAAAAATCACCATTCATTACATTTAGAATAGCTAAACTCTAGAATGTAGTCCTACCTGCAGGAAGTGCTGAGGTAATGGTGGCACAGAGCTTGTGTGAGGGGCTAATCGGTGTTTGGTGTAACTTGAGATGAGCAGGAGCTAAGAGCTAAAGTTGAACTCTGCATGGATGGCCAGGAACAGGGACTGGACAGCTCCAAATCTTAGGATAGAATCAAACACGACTGGGAAAATGAAAAACAAGAAGCAATGCACCCAAATGATGTTCTGCTGTATTCATCAGAGAGGTTTCCTCTAGCAGCAGATGGGAAGGTTTTTTTTTTCCAGTTTATTTATTTTTTATTAAAAATTGCCATCTCCTCCCCTCCTCCTCCCCCTTCCCTCCTCTCCCCTCCACCCACACCCCCACTCCCTCCCTCTTGAGGCCAAACAGCCATCAGGGTTCTCTACACTATGTTGAGTCCAAGGTCCTCCCAACTCCCCCCAGGTCCAGGAGGGTGAGCAACTGAACTGACAAGGCAGATGGGAAGTTTTATGGAGACCCACAACAAGGCATTATACAGAGAGTTCTAAAGAAGGTCTCCATTGGGTCACTCCCCTTGGATATAGTAGAGCTTTGCTAAAGGAGGGAAGGGAGGAAAAATTGTGGGAGTCAGAGAAAATGGAAGTACCAGGAGAATATGACAATGAATCAATTAAGAAGGGTTCACAAAAAATCACAGAGACTAAAAGCACAGGGCTATTTGGGTCTGCACAGATCCTCTGAGTACATATTATGGCTTTTAGCTTATTAGTATTGTGGTAGTCTTAACAGTAGGAGTGGTTATCTCTCTGACTCTTTTGCTTGCTCTGGGACTCTTTTCCTCCTGTAGGGTTGCCTTGTCCAGCGTAAATCTGAGGGCTTTCCCTCTAATTGCATCTTGTTGTGTCATGTTTGGTTGTTGTCTGTTTTCTAAAGGGAAAAAGAAGAGGAATGGATCCGCGGTAGAGAGGAGCTGCCAGGTTGACAGGAATGGAGGCAGGGGATATATTCTGTAATAGGACAATCTACTTACAA
Organism: Arvicola amphibius; assembly: GCF_903992535.2. Classification (NCBI taxonomy): domain Eukaryota; kingdom Metazoa; phylum Chordata; class Mammalia; order Rodentia; family Cricetidae; genus Arvicola; species Arvicola amphibius. The sequence goes on along the minus strand of NC_052063.2, from coordinate 15,902,589 downwards.
TTACAAAGAAAGGTGCAATTCAAAAAATTTACTTAAAAATAGAATAACTAAACTCTTTAATCAACCAAACTACTTAGTAATCTATGCAAATATGAAGAAAATCATCAAATGACAAACATGCAAGAACTTTACAGTTTTTGTAAAGAAGTATTCATTGATTTCGACAAACTAGTTTATTTCTTTCAGTGTAAAATTGAAGAAAATTTTGTAAGACAATGCAGATACTCTTAAACAAATGATTGCATTCAACAAGTACATTTCTTTCTAATTCTAACTTATTTTCACCTGAAAGATATACACTTTTATATTTTCTGATCTAGACATAGTGGTATAGGACTCCAAGAGATAAATTAAAAATAATGTAAGAGGAATAGAGGAACAAAGAATATAATATGGATAAGTTTTGTGATTTGTTGATCTAAAGTCACCTTTCTTATGTCTGTGTAAGTCGGTTCTTACCCCAGTCCTCAAGGATTGTTAGTATCATTATCTTTTTTGTTTTATTTTATTTTATTTCATTGCTGTTTTGTTTTTCCATAAGCAAAGTTTTGTTACAACCCTGGGTGTCCTGGAATTCACCCTATGAGTTGGCTGAACTCAAATTCGCAGAGATGCACATGCCCTTCTGCCGCCCAGGTGCTGGGAGGAAGAGATACAATACCATGCACATCCTCTCATCTGTGTAAGATTGTTTTATGGCTGTAGTCTCTGTGGCTGAGAATCTAGATGACTCAACTCTGCAGGATTGTTGAAGTTGGGAGGGTGCCATTTTTTTTTTTTGCTTGACAAATGACATGTCCAATTTTCACTGACAGTGGTTACCCCTTTGTTCATCCTTTCAGAATATTAGTTTTACCAATTTAACAACACAGTTTTTGTTTAAAGTCTTACAATGTTAAGATCAGATAGAAAACTCTTCACAAATGTCAAAGAAAAAAATATCTTTAAGACTTTCATTTTCTTTTTTAAAAAAAGGAAAATGTGGAAAAAAACTTATTATTTCTACATAGTAACTGAAAAAGTGTGTGTTCTGTGTGTGTGTGTGTGTGCGCGCACACACACACACATTCACACATACATGTCTGTGTGTCAATATTTTTGTGTGATTCTTGCATTACAGGTTTTGGGTGGTTTCCCACCCCTATAATTTTATGAAGTTAAGGAAAAAATAAGTTATAAAAAATAAATTGCTCTAATTATGAACCCAGGGACTTTTTGATGAATGTAAGAGTGTCTACTTGCTTTTTGTGGTAATTTCAGCAAAGAGGCTCTCAGAAGTAGCATTGAAATAATTTTCTCAAAATGTAACTTAGAATTAGATATGAAACAGCTGGACCGTTCTGGATATGAATTCATGTTAACTTGCTTGACTAATTTTGAATTTAATTTCAAGAAGGTATTGTGTTTTAATGAGAGGAAGAGAGATGCTTAGATGTAAAGTATTTTTAACTCTACTTTCAAACATTTACATGTGCTCTATTGCTCTATATTTTAAAAAGTAATTATCTGCTGAAATAAAAGAAATTGGGTTTCAGAAATAAGATATAATTGTCAGATGATGTAAATCTGAAAGTAAGAACTTCAGATGTTACTAAAATTTACATGCTAAATGTGTTGAGAATTGATTCTAACTATACTTGGTAATGATTTAAATACTAGTTATTTATAAGAATAATAATAAATATCTTTTGAATGGCTGCTATCTGCTACACACTGTTCTAGAATGTGCTGCTGCAACAAGAAGCAACTTGCCGTGCCATGTCTTGAAGAGTTAAGAGACAATATTAAAAATGATTACAAACTGTCTTAGTTTGGGTTTTTATTGCTGTGAAGAGGCACCATGACCATGGTAACTCTTATAAAAAACATTAATTGGGGTAGCTCACAGTTCAGAGATTTAGTCCTTTATCATCATGACAGGGAGCATGGTGGTAAGCAGGCAGATGTGGTAACCAAGCTGAGAACACTACATCTTGACGAGAAGGCAAGAGGATGTGGACTGACTGTCACTCTAAGTGAAGCTTGCGAAAAGATACCTCAAAGTCCATCCCCACAGTGACACATTTCCTCAACAAGGCCACACCTCCAAATAGTGCCACTCCCTTTGGGGGGCAATTTATTTTAAACCACCACACAAACTTTCTGGGTTATGTTAAGGGTGTAGAGTTCAAAATAAAATTCTGTGCCATTAGTGTGAAGTGATGTGTGCTTTATTCAGCTCCTCTAGATGATCCTGATAATTCAAATAACCAGTCAATAAAGAGAAACCTGTTATATATGATATAGTAGGCAGTAGGCTATTTGGGGAAGATGAAACACGCAGAAAGAATAGAGAATGCAAAGTCTCTGCATGATGTGTTCAAACAATCCACCTCTCTCAGCACACTTACACACAGCAAATGCTCCAGAAACATGCACTGAGATTTTGAAAATGCTGATGAATGGATCTGATCCTTTGTTGAAAGCACAAATATTGAGAAGAAATGAAAGAACAGGCAGGCATTGCTAATAAAAGAAGGGCTCTGAGATAACTGGAGGATTTCTTCGTGATAATACAGGTGGCAGAAAGCATCAAAGCCTTTGAAAAAGGAACAGATGATAGAGTAAGAGAAGATGTAATTCTAGCACCGTCTTAAGCAAAGAACCTTGAGTCTGATGCAGGCAATAGAAACTGTCAATATCTTCTAGGAGTGTGGAAGCGAGGAAGGAGACATGGTGGTGAAAATATCAGTTGAAGAATAAATATGTAAAAGGAGCAGAAAGAAGTCAAAAGCCACAAATGGATAAAGGTTTACCAGCATATAACCTGGGCATTCAATTTATATATACTTCCCACTTTTAAAATGGGAAAGAAGGCTTTCTTGGAATGCGTTGGTTTTCAAGCTTCAATAATTTCTAATGAGTCCTGTTCACTTCCACTATCAGAAAATAGTGGAAATTAGCCTTTCAGCCTAAAATGAGAATAATGGGAAATAATAATAAATACCATTTCCCCAATGTATCTGTCCTCTCAAAATTTTTCAGTAAGACTGGAACTTTGATAATGAATGAACTCGTTCTTTGCTACCTAATCTAAAATGCTCATTTTATTTTCTTTATTTTCTGAACAAATACTTATTTCTTTAGAAAATAGTTATAAAAATAATTATAGAATAATTGTAAAATTATAATTTTAAATAATCATAAAAAGTAAAAAGAAAACAAAATGATACACATGCTAAAATTGTCACTCCAACTCAAAAATTTTACCTTATTGTTTTTTTTTTATTTGATTTGTATACATAGTAAGCTTTCTTCAGCCAGGAGTTGAACAAGAACTTGGACAGAGTCTCTTGCCTTGCCTCCATGCAGGAATACAACCCTACATTTTATTGATTTCTGCTGCCTTAGAAACCTATGATAGTGTTGTCAACACATAATTTACTGCTTCTTTAAAAGATTGGGAACAGTCCTCCCTGTTCCTTGGGACTAACAACATATAGTGAATCTCATCCCTCTAGCCATTATACCAAATCTCAGTGTTCTCTCCCAGGGTTAGGATTGATGGAGTCACATCACAGTAAACTGGAAGATAGCACTACATGTGTTCAGTGGAGGTTGAGATTGCTGAGGAAATTGTGAGAGAGGTCCCTCTGTAGGACTTGGAATCACTCAGACTACAGATCGCAGCCTGTCACTTATAAGAATGATTTCTCACATCTGGAAAGTGTTATGGGATACCAAGGACTTTTTCAACGATAAAGAAGAGCATTAAATCCAATTATCCCACTGCAGGTATAGAAGAAGAGGGGCAATGATTTTTGCTTTGTCCTTACTTACCAATGTCTACCAGCACTCGGGATTTCAGAGGAAAAAGGATAAACCTTTTAGAAGAATTTTGTTAAATTGTGTTAATGTTTACAGTTACCAAACATACATGTTAAATACATGTCACTGTCCTCAGAGTCTCTTCAGAGGAGAACAATTTGCATTACTATATGAAAACAGGTAAAAACAGGATAGAGAGAAGTCAATACTTGCAATTTTTCTAATAGTAAGAACTTTCTGGGCCGGGCGGTGGTGGCGCAAGCCTTTAATCCCAGCACTCGGGAGGCAGAGGCAGGCGGATCTCTGTGAGTTCGAGACCAGCCTGGTCTACAAGAGCTAGTTCCAGGACAGGCTCCAAAGCCACAGAGAAACCCTGTCTCGAAAAACCAAAAAAAAAAAAATGAACTTTCTGTATTATTGTGCTAACATATAGCACTATGAGAGCCAAAGAGATAGGTTAGTATAGTACTTGCTATGCAAGCAGGAGAAGATAGTTTTGATGCTCAGAACCCATGTTAAGATCAGGCACAGCAGTGTACATCTATAATGCAGATAGAAAATCTCTGGAACCTTGTGGGAAACCCAGAGTGGGGAATCCAGCGTGGTTTATGCAGTGGTGAACAATGGACAGACCCTATCTCAAACCATGCAGAAGGTGAACCCCAGAACCTGTGGTTCTCTACTGACATCCACACATAGGCTATGGCATGTGAATGTAACACATCTGTACTCATGCACATGAAGATGCAAACTTAACATGATAAATGCAAACCTAAAAATATTTTTAAAAAGAGGCACCAAAGCTGCTTGTGATTTGTTTGAAGACGAAGGTCATGCTATTGGCATGGGGTTATTTCTCACCAAATAGTGGAGTAGTGATAGGAATACCATGTTGGATTTGGTGCATGGAGCTTGCAATTGGTTTCTCTCTTGGCACAACATTGGGTTTGTTTTCACAAAGGCTGAACATGACATTCTAGATTCTAAGCTTCAGTTAATCAAAATATGTGGATACACGAGTGAATACGTATATTGAAGGAAGGATAAATTTAATTGGAGAGAAGAGTTAAAAACAAAAAGTAGATTAAAACCCATGTCAAAATCGACACAGAAACAATTACTTGTGACACTTGGCATCTAATATCTTTTAATGTGCAAAAGCAATATTTCACATTTAATTATTCTCAAGCCTAAAGAGATATGAAAGCATTTACTTTGATTTCCACTAAGGAAGGTTTTTCATTTAAGAAGTAAACCAAAAGACTGGAGACAATTATACCAGATGTTTAACATATCTCAGAAAGAACATGTAATTAATTCTCCCCAAGGTAAGCCATAGAAATCAGAGGAGTTCTCCATGATGCACATGGAACTATTTTTGTCTTAGTGCTTAATACACTTGATACAGAAAATGTAACAATCACCAAAATGACAGTTATCTATTAAAAACATATTCATAAATTAAATTAATTTCCTGGAATTTCTTCTTTATAAAATAGAACCATTGAAATATTCATGTACCACACATGGCAACATTTGAAGATAGCTTTTGTGCATTTAAATTTTCAATGTGAAGATATATTCAAAATATTCACATAAAACTTATAAAATATTCTTATATGCACTGGAATAGAGAAACAAATTTTCATCACAGATGACCCTGAATGATGTTTAATAAATCATGTATCTGAAAAGCTGAGCATGCATATGGGGATTGAATTAATTAGTTTGTGAGATCCCCACTGATTTCAAAATGGTTAATTTTAAGTAGGAAACTGTGTTTTATAGGAGCCTTAAAAAGTATTATATTAAAATCAAATTAATGATTCAGTTGCAAGCACTAGAAAGTATATTTTTCTGAGTAGATTTTTATTTATTTTTGGGAATAAATCTAAAATTTGGTAAGTGATCCCAAATATTCTAGGGCGGTAGTGGCACACACCTTTAATCGCAGCACTTGGGAGAGAAAAGCAGACAGGTGAAACAAGCCTGGTCTACAAAGTGCACCAAGATAGCCAGAGGGAAAAAAGGAAGAAAGAAAGAGAAGGGGTGGAAGAAGGAAGGAAGGAAGGAGGCAGGAGGGAGGGAGGGAGGGAGGGAGGGAGGGAGGGAGGGAGGGAGGGAGGGAGGGAGGGAGAGAGGAGAGAGGGAGGGAGAGAAGGGGGAGGGAGGGAGGAGGGAGGGAGGGAGGAGGGAGGGAAGGGGGAGGGAGGTAGGGAGGGAGATAGGGAGGAGGGAGGAAGGGGGAAAGGAGGGAGGGAGGGGGGAGGGAGGGAGGGAGGGAGGGAGGGAGGGAGGGAGGGAGGGAGGGAGGGAGGGAGGGAGGGATAAAGAAGGAAGAATTCTCAAATTAAAAATACACTTTCTCGGCCAGGCGGTGGTGGCGCACGCCTTTAATCCCAGCACTCGGGAGGCAGAGGCAGGCGGATCTCTGAGTTCGAGGCCAGCCTGGTCTACAAGAGCTAGCTCCAGGACAGGCTCTAGAAACTACAGGGAAACCCTGTCTCGAAAAACCAAAAAAAAAAAAAAAAAAAAATACACTTTCTCTTGAGTCTACTGAGATTTGTAGTAAGTTCTTCCATAGTCAGAATCTTCCATCCTAGTGGCCACAGCGATTCTTTCCTTAACTGTTCACTTAGAGACACAAGAAACCAATGTGGCAAGGTGTCAGACGTAGAATTTGGCTTTCTTCTGCTGGGTATTAATAGGGAATTCTCTATGAGGCTCCTCATCCACAATGAGCAAGACAAGGCAGTATGAGTGAACTGCTGCGTACCCCCAGGTTATGGCTTCTTAAAACAAATAATCAGTTCATGAAGGGCAGGTAAAATCACACAGCAACAGACCCTTCGTTTCAGAAATGTCATCAGTGCACTACGACACCATTGGACCACCAACATTTAACAGAGGCTCCTGAATACATACTGATCTTATTTCCAACCTTCCGTCATGTAAATATCTGCCCAATAAACACCATAGCAGTTGTCATTTCTATCTTGCTAGGTCTCATAAGCATAATGTCTTCACTTTGAAGAACCAGTGTTACACATTGCAGAATGGAAGTCAATGAGATTACTGCTAACTAAATTGGGGCAGAGGATAGAGCTTTGATATGTTACTAAGCTATGACAATGAAGGTACGTACGTTCCTGTCCTTGCCTTTAAATGCAAACTCTTCTGATACTCTTTTCTATTGGGAAATAAGTAAATTTCCAGATCAACAGCCTCGTGCTATGGACTGGGAGTTAGTGCCTTTCATCATGGCACTAATCACCACATTCTCTCAAGAATGGAAATTTGCTTTCGGCTCACTAGCTAGCAGTATTACATGCATAGTCATTTAGCATTTAGCTCCATGGTTTTTGTTGGTTTGGTTGGTTTTTTTGTTCTTTTGTTTTTGTTTGTTTGTTTGTGTTGTTTTGCTTTGTTTTGTTTTTTGGTGTTTCAAGACAAGGTTTTTCCGTAGCTTTGGATCCTGTCATAGAACTAGTTTTTGTAGACTAGGCTGGCCTCAAACTCACAAAGATCCACCTGCCTCCATATGCTTGGGTTAAAGGCATTGGTCACCACCACCCAGCTTCCCTCCATGTTTTTTAAGGTTGTTTTTGGTAAGTAAAATGGCATCTATTGCCTAGCTCTATAATTAGGTCTGTACCAGAGGAAATGGTTTTATTAGATTCTAAATAAAATTAGATTAAATATATAAACAAATTTTTAAAAACTAGGAGAAAGAGATCTTTAATTTTTCCTAGGACCATATTTCAATAAATAAAGCTTATCATAGTCAGAGGTACTGATGTAAACAAAGAAGTATAAATCAAATACTCAAATATAAATCAAAAATAATTCAAATATTAAAAAGTTGTATAACTCAGTTTTAGGAAAGAAAGTATTGTTTCATAAGATCCTAAATGAGTTTGATTTTTATGCCAATACCAAGCTGTTTTCAATACTGTAGCTCTGTAATAGAGTTTGAAGTCAGGGATGGTAATGCCTCCAGAAGTTCCTTTATTGTATAAGATTGTTTTGGCTATCCTGGGTTTCTTGTTCTTCCATATAAAGTTGATTATTGTCCTCTCAAGATCTGTGAAGAATTTTGATGGGATCTTTAAGGGGACTGCATTAAATCTATAGATTGCCTTTGGTAGTATTGCCATTTTTACTATGTTGATCCTCCCAATCCAAGAGCAAGGGAGATCCTTCCATTTTCTGGTATCCTCTTCAATTTCTTTCTTCAAAGACTTAAAGTTCTTGTCAAATAGGTCTTTCACTTCCTTGGTTAGAGTTACCCCAAGATATTTTATGCTATTTGTGGCTATCGTGAAAGGTGACGCTTCTCTGATTTCTTTCTCTGCTTCCTTATCCTTTGTATATCGGAGGGGAACTGATTTTTTGGAGTTGATCTTGTATCCTGCCACGATACTAAAGGAGTTTATCAGCTGTAGGAGTTCTTTGGTGGAGTTTTTCGGGTCGCTTATGTACACTATCATATCATCTGCAAATAACGAAAGTTTAACTTCTTCCTTTCCAATTCGAATCCACTTGATCCCCTTGTGTTGTCTTATTGCTATTGCTAGAACTTCAAGCACTATATTGAAGAGATAAGGAGAGAGTGGACAGCCTTGTCGTGTTCCTGAGTTTAGTGGGATGGCCTTGAGTTTCTCTCCATTTAATTTGATGTTAGGTGTCGGCTTGCTGTAAATAGCCTTTATTATATTTAGGAATGACCCTTGTATCCCTAATCTCTCCAAGACCTTTATCATAAAGGGGTGTTGAATTTTGTCAAATGTTTTTTCTGCATCTAATGAGATGATCATATGGTTTTTATCATTCAGTTTGTTTATATGATGGATTACATTGATAGATTTTCGTATGTTGAACCAGCCCTGCATCTCTGGGATGAAGCCTACTTGATCGTAATGGATAATTTTTCTAATGTGTTCTTGGATTCTGTTTAGGGAGAGTGGTCTTATTTCTTTAATCTGATAACTCATCAAAATTAAAAGTAAACCATCAGGAATATTTTTTATCATGAATCTAAGTATCTTTTCAGCTCAGTCAAGTAGACACATGTTAGTCATCATAATGAACAAATTATACAGGGCAAAATAATTTTAATTATACAGCCATAAATACCATAAAATCCAACTGAAAGTGGCATATTATTTTTGTTGAAAAAGTTCTCATTTGACTAAAGAATATGATATCTCCAATAAGTCAAGCCAAAACATCTCTTTGCTCTTCTAGCAAAAATATCCTCATCTAATTTGCATATATGAAATTAGAAATTTATGTTTTTAATGAGTTCCCAGCTGATTTCAAACTGCATTTCTTCAATGTTTTATTTAGGGATTTTATATTATTTGTCATGATATCTACCGTTTAAATGACAACAGGCAGTCAAAACATTTTCCATGTGTTGACAATGTAATTGAAGTATTATTTCTTTTTACATAAGACAAGAAATAGACTTCATGAAAGTCATCTATAAAGGGAAATAACACATTTATTTAAGTCAATCACAAATACTTATAGCCCAATAAAACTTTAAATATTTTCAAATTTTCAAAGTTTAAAAATAATGCTTCATTTTTTTTCTCATGAATGTTCTCTCAACTCTCATGTCATATTGTTATCTGTGTGTTTTATCATACTTTAGACCTTTGAAGTAGCCAATCTAAATCATCACCAACACCATCTACTTGGTTTCCATTCTCCACAGGATAAGTATGTTGACTTTTCTACATGTAGTTGATACTGGCACTCAGAAATTTTAAATTGTTGAGTTCTTTATAGATAATGTAGAAAAAGCACAAGCTCAAAAACTTTCAAGCATGGCACCGAATCTTTTCACAACGTGTCTGACACCTATCACTAGATCCATTATCTGTATCTCCTATCCCCTCTCCATCACATATCCCACATGGATATCTTGTTCTACAATGCTGTGTGAGTGGCTTCGCTACTCATTATGATATATAGGAGCAATATTTTCTTATCCATTTTAAACTGTAATGTCTTATAATTTCTTCTTGCTTATTTGTACTTAAATGTCTATGTATTAGGCTTTTCTTATATGTTAGAATGTCAAAACACAAAATTAGATCCATGAATTGACTCAGATTCTGCATTTCAGAAACTTTAGCCCTAACATAACTGCTCATCTTTTACATCATTGCAGATATGACATGATGGTTGGGTGGGATGCTTTCTCTGATGACTCTTATGGAAAAACGCACTTTGGGGCTCGAGTGATTGCTCAACTGATGAAAGCACTGAACACTTTTTCAGAGGACACTATTTGGTTACAAGAACCCACATGATGACTCAGAATGGAGAATTGTCTGTACCTCTAGCTCCACAGAAAGAGAAGTTTTTTTTTCTACCTTGTACAGGCATACATGTGCTATACAGACACAAACACACACACACACACACACACACACACACGCACACACAACCAAAAAATCATTTCAATGGAGTATAGTTGTAACAGGAGTGCAGGCCCTTTGTTCTGTCCCACCTGGCTAGCTTACACCCAAAATAATCACACAGAAACTGTATTCATTTAAACACTGCCTGGCCCATTCGTTCTAGCCTCTTAGTGGCTAACTCTCACATCTTGATTCAACCCATTTCTAATAATCTGTATGTCACCACAAGGTTGTAGCTTACCGGGAAAGATTCAGAATGTCTAACCTGGCAGCTCTGTGGTGGCTCTCTATCTGCCCTTCTTCCCAGCATTCAGTTCTGTCTACTCTGCCTACCTAAGTGCTGCCCTATCAAAAGGCCAAGGCAGTTTCTTTATTCAACCAATAAAAGCAACACATAGACAGAAGAACCTCCTACACCATATAGTGATTAAGCCCTCTGCCTAAGTAAACAAACAAGCTTTAGCAGATAGCTAAAAGGAAATCTTCAAAAGTAGCTTTGGAGAATGAACTTCCACATTTAAGGAAACTACAAGCATCTTAACTCAAATCCTCTGAACTCCTATATCTTCTACCTTCTCTCCCTACTTAAAGCAATAGCTTTTCCTTATATTAAGCAATTTGCACTTTGCCATTAAGTTCACCTTCTAAAAACTAAAATATATCATGTCTTCTCTATAAATATATCTTAATTCTCTTACTTTTTGAGGCTTTCCAAGTTTCTTGAAACATTAATGTAAATCTATGAGGTTAACAAGAGTTTTTCAAATTATATCAAGAATTTAATGCATATTTCATTGCTAATTTGCTGAAAATTATGACTTAAACAACTCCACTTACTTCACGGGTTTCAGTATCTGTCAGCTTACCACCACCTCTGCTCAGAAGACATTATACATGTCACCTTCCACAATGCACAGAGCACTTTCATACCCTTTTGCTTTTTAAAATCTTGACATGGCTCTTAACTATTTTCACAAAGCCTTTACTCACTTCTTCGCCTCCTCAGCTTTCAAGCTCTATCTCTAAGATCTCCTCCAGTGCAAACTCTCTAAGCTGTCACCCAATATTTCATTCTTTTTCCATCTGTCATAGGTGTGCTCTTATAACACTAGATGTGATGCAATCACTTTAGGAAAAATGTTCTGTAATAAAACAAAATTCCCAGGACTTTGAAAAAAAAAACATAAGACAGTGATAGAAGAAGTTGAGCTACAAACATTGACTTAATTTTAGCAAGAGGAGAAAAAATAAGTTACAAAATGAATAGAATCTTGATTCCTAAATGAAAGAAGTTAACATCTTGACTCACTGATTTTTTTTTAAAAAAAAAAAAAGAGTGGTTAAGAGCTACTTAATAAGAGAAACTGCATAGTTGAATACTACTGTAAATGCATGACCAACTCTGAGTGACTGGTGCCCCAGAAGAAACAAGACTGGAAAGGGAGGGTCACAGCAAATAGAAGGGACATGCAGAAGCTGATGGATTGCACCTTCTACACTGTGGCCTAGTCTGTTAGCAGCAGTAAAGGAGCAAACCTTCAAGTCGGGGTCTACAGGCTACTGGCGACATCTTGGAGAGTCACTGGTAAAAAGGATAGAAAACCAGTTACTACTGAAAAAGAAAACATGGAATAATTCCTAGGAGATTGCTAAATTCATCAATATGATTTCTCATTCAAATACCATCTTTCATGTAAGCAAAATAATATTCTTTCCAAATATAATGATGCACAATTTTTTGTTTCTAACGTTGTGATGACACTGAGCTTTCAATGAATATGAACTGTGTTTGTGTGTCATACACCACAACTTCTCTCTCTATCTCTCTCTCTTACACATACACAAGAACGTTATACCCATGTACACAGCTTAAACACAACTAGGACTTTATTTTGACTACCCGTTTCATTCTATTCTCAATTAATATGAATAATGAAGAGGAAATGAACATGAACATATTCAGAGGAAGTGAAGATGAAGAGATTAAGGCAAACAGTATGCAAGAGTTTTGTAAAAAAAAAAAAAAAAAAAAAAAGCCAATCACACCCCCTATGAAGAGACAGCTTGGTGAATTAGAATATTTGCTGCTCTTGTGAAGGAGTGGGATTTAATTACAAGTATAAACAAGGCAATTTACAACCTTTTTTAACTCCAATTATAGGGAACCCAAGCCTTCCACTGACTTCTGCAGGCATAGCACGCACTGGGTGCATTAATATATAGGAAAGCAAGCATTCATACACATAAAATAAAATAAAAAAAAATAACAGTACTACTTTGCTGACCGAGAAGCCAAGGACAATGGCGATGGGCTTGGTCTCTACGACAAGGATGGGCTCTGTGTGAGCCTTGTCAGTTTGGTTGCTCACCTTCCTGGACCTGGAGGGAGTTGGGAGGACCTTGGACTCAACATAGGCTCTTTGGCCTGAAGAGGGAGGGAGTGGGGGTATGGGTGGAGGGGAGGGGAGGGAAGGAAGAGGAGGTGGGGAGGAGATGGCAATTTTTAATAAAAAATAAATAAACTGGAAAAAAACAGTAACTTTATACAAATGTGTGCAGCCTCTTAGAGGCCTCAAACAACTTTAAAAAAAATAAAATTCCAATAAAAATACAAACCATATATAAAGAATTGTGACAATGAAAACAGAACTTGATTCATTTAATAATACTTTTCAGTGCTGATAGCATCATCCAAATAGACTAACATCTGTGAGAATTTTAATTTTCAAAAGTCACTTTAATAAATTTGATGAAGGGATTATAAAGACCCATAATGAAGAGCCCAATTATCATTACATTAACCATTACAGATTCTTCCAATGACACTGCGTCTGTGCTACACATTTCTCATGAGGGAGATGCCCCTGTGTAATAGAGACCACGGATACACATCCAACTTCATCTCCATTACACCCTTGCTCCCCTTTACAGCCCTTTGTGTCATATTGCGGGTACCCTGCATATTCCTGAATACAGTAATGTTTTTCTAGTGCCAATAGTTTCACTTGTTCCAGTCCCACTGCCCCAAAACACTCCTCCATACTGCTCATAATGTTATTCTAACATTTGGGTTAGGGAAGGATGTTTTGGGTTGTTTGTTTGTTGTTTTTCTTTTTCCTTCTAACCATTGCATTTGCTCCATCAAAATCATTCATTATTTCATTTTCTTCATATCATTACCCCAAATCAGCCTCCCCCTAATTTTTGGTTTACTTACTTTCTTCATCTTTAATATGAATATCATTAATCAAACCCCATGTACTTCTAATCATGCCTCATCAGTGTCCAGCATTCAAAAATTAGTAGCCTGAATATTGTTTAACTCTATTTAAGCTATTCTCCTTGGTGCTTTAACAATTTCTATATACTTTATAAGACCTACTTCATCTTGCCTTGAAGGCAGTTCCTTCCAACTCAACACTGTACTCTCTGCTTTCTATATATGTACTATTAGATTTGATAACTGTTAAAAACTAAAAGATAAATTCCTATATCAGTGATACTCAAAGAGTTGAGTTAAAAATTAAATAGGTAGAGTCTTAATAATATTTTAACATTTTTTTTCTCAGTGCCTCTTATAGCTTGGAATAGTATGTTATTGAAACTTTAATTCAATATTGCATGATATCACAAAGGAACTTTTAAACCTCTTGTTTTCTATAATTACCATAAAGTTCAATGTTGTGATTTCCAGGGCCTTGTTGAGAAAAAACTCTTCATGTTTAAACATCATCATTCAATTAAGTCATTTCTTCCATTACTTTTTGTGTTAAATATATGCTTAGTCTTTTTCATGGAAAAAATGATATAGAAATAAACAAAGTGAAGTCTGTCAGCCTTTGGAGAAATATGCCCATCCAATGAGTAATGACCGATAATCACCAAATATAAAAAAAAAAATCAGTAAATAAAATGGAGGTGAGTGGAATGAAGGAAAAAATACTCCCCATGAGAACACTGATAATGAATTTAAAGAGTTGTGTTTATGCTATGTAATATCTGATTTTCAGAGCAAAGCATCTGTAGTGAACAGAGAACTGGAGATAGTAAAGGTGTAGCCCATTCACACATAGAAATAACAACATTTAATTAAAGGAATCTATCTACAATCTCTATGTGAAAAAGAAGCCATTGCTTTATTGACTTATTAGAAAGACTAGTATGGGTATAACAATGTAATTAAAGGAGACCACAAAAAAAAAAAATCAAGAAGTCAGAAAAGCAAGTTGAAGAGTGGGATAATGACTACACCATTGTACAAGCATGTATTTTTAAATCTAAGTGAAATGCCAAGCTTAGGGAGAGCTTACCTAGAGGAGAAATATAGTCTGTCATTCTTCAAATGAGTGTGAATGTTAAAGATATCTATGAAGAAAAATTATAAAGGAAAGAGTTTTCTATAAATTATGCAAATCTCAACTTTAGGTAGATGAAAAGAGAGGAAAGTAACTATTTTTTTAGAAATATAAACTATGGTTTACAGTTCTTTACTACATCTCTGAGTATGTAATATAGTATATTTTGATAATATTTACCTGTCTCCCCCTAGCTCTTTAAGTTTTCTTATAAAAAAATTCTAAGTTCAGTATGTGCTGTTCATGGATGTTTGGATACAAGGCCATTCACAGAACTGTGGTCCTCCAACCAGGGACCATGTACAGAATGATTATCCCTCTTCTGGCAGCTACCGGTTATCAATAGTTTCTCAACTGTGTTGGTCTTTGTGCCCACATACCCTCTCCATGCTGAGACTTTGGTATGGATTATACTGATGCATAACTTGTGAACGGTTTCTGATTCTTAAATTGAATGCCTTCAAATTTCTAAAATTCAATAGCTCTAATTTGAAATAAGGAAAAATTTTATGTTTTCATCTTCTACATAGTCAAAAATAGATTTTTAAATTATGTATGTTGCTCACCCTTCTTAAATCATTTTGGGAATCTCATAACAAACAATATTTTTTACAGTGGCATTTTCTATCATGTATCATGTGTTTACATCACTCTTTTGTGTTACACAATTGACAATTCTTTTCTGAATTTAATTGGTTTTTTACACTTTTCTTCCTCTTTGGAAGTTTGATGCCTAAGATGATACATTTTGGAGAGAAATATAAAAGTTTGTGTGAAATAGAGTTTATAATATATTTAATTCTCTACAAGATTGATAGTTTTCCTTCATATAAGAAGAAATGACTGAAACTGTTTTATGAAATATCTCTCTCTAGAGTCTGTATAGCATGTTGCAAAGAGTTAAACTTCTGGCTCCATTAACTCAGTAAAATGTGTTAAGTACACTTTCTTCACACATATGTATCAATAGTTAGGAAAAACAGGATTAATATTTATATCAACCTTTAATTGTGGCACAAATGACTGAAGAACCTAAGATATTAAAATTACAATCATGTAACTGACTCCAAAAGAAAATACATACTTTTTGAGTATAAAATCAACTATACTTATAAGTTCTGTGAGCAATTTTTATTTTATCAGTGTCAAAAACTATTGTGACTCACACGGGTGCCGTAGCCAAAATGAATACTTGGGACAGGATCAGGAATGAGGAGTGATATCCAGGGTTGGCTCCCTGTGAGGATCTTCTGTAAAATTGTTGGTTCCCTCAAGTGTAATTTTAGGGTAGCATATTCTTAAATATTCACCTTTTCTTGAAAGCTGATTCTTAAAAGAATATTTCACTCTGAGTTATGATTATGTTAAGTAAGATGCAGCTGACACAGTCGAAGATAGGATTCCATATCATTAACTGGAAAGTGGCAAAGTATAATCCTGAAATATGACATCCTGTGTCACAGAGGTCAACAGAACCAGTATTGTAGCCAGGCAGCACAAGAATTTTTATTGCCTCTAATCTAAGCTTTATTTTTTGCTATTTTTAAATAAGATTAATTAGATTCCTTAACATGTAGCTTCATGAGGCATGCACCCAAACTAATTAAGCTTGTTTTCCTAGGGATTCATGACTTGTGGTTGATTGACTTTGTAACTGCCTTACTTATTAATCTTCTAACATTAAAACTCCTAATATTTTTAGCCTCACACCATTCCTTCTACCACACCAAGTCTTGGGTAATGTGTTCAAGAAGAACTCTGTTCCAGAGCATGGATTTAAAATAGAAATGCCACCGTGCTCTTTCTTACAATCATTGAACTATTTCATGAGTTAAGAGAAGTTGTTAGGGCAATCACAATAAATAGGAGCTGCAGTCCTTACTGGAGTCTCCTCTATCCAACCTGGAGCTACTGTTACATATTATCAACAAGCACATTGAGATAAATGTAGCACAGATCCCTGCATGTACTTCTATTGAAAACTTTAAGTGTTTTAAACAATATATCCTTGAACCCAAGTATGCGAAAGGTATCCAAAATCATTTAACCTTCACTGAGAATTTTATAATAAAAACTGATGTGACTTTAAAAGATGCTGACGGTTTTTACTTTATGTTTACATTATAAAAATGAACTAAATCTAAGCTGATTTAAAAGATTACATTTTAAATTGTGTTCTGCACACTGCTTCCCTCTAGCACCTCTCTTCTTATTAAAATCTGGTTTTATGATCTCCTGTGGAATGTCAACATTTTCTTTCTCAGGACGCCAATTATAATCTGCACAGAGAATGGCTACTGTATGGTTATGTTGTTCTCATAGGTATGCTACTTATTTGATTTAGCTTGTTAATTAAATTTTTAATTCAAGCTCAGCTCCCTGTCATCTAGGCCTTCCTTTCTCTCAGCATTGAAAAGTCCCAGGGCTGTTGTTTTTACATCTCAGTCCCACTTCTATTCCCCGTGCCCATCTACAAGATCTATGTCACCCACTCCCTGTTGAAAGAAAACAAGACCCATTCTGTCTAGGCGCACATCGTAAGTTCAAGTAAGCCCATTTCTCTGTCATAAAACTCTGACCTGTTAATCAATCTTCTTGATTCAATTCAAAGCTCTGTAGCTAAATTAATGGATTTTTAGTTCGACCTTGTGGGACAGAGAAAAACTACTTTAGTTGTCAGGATACCTTTCTAGTATCTTCAAAATTCTTTCACAGGAGCGGGGGATAAACAATGACTACAGAAGACGTGTAAAATGTAAAATTGATTTCCCTCATATTGTAGGTTGAAGATTTGATAGACATTGTGTATACTATTAAGAAACAGAATAAGAATGTGTTTTCTTATTTATTCAGGTGAGCTTTATTCAGCTGCAGAATAAACAGATTAAAGCCTCCTGCTGTTACAGTTTCTGGATCAATGAGGAAGAGGATCAACAGGAAGCTTATACAAGCTAGGTCACCATTAATCAAGTGTTAACCACATACACCTGCAAGAAGATACACAGATGTGTGCAGAGACACAGACTTACTCACATACACACACAGAGACACACATACACACACTCACTCATGAACACACACATGCACAAACTACCAACCCTCTCAATAATCATCTATAGTTTCTTTTTTAATGTGGTGAAGATAGAAAATAAGTAATCTGTCATGGTATGGGACCAACCCGGACTATAAATTATTTCTCGGATCAGCGGGGAGGCGTGGAATAAGGACACAACTCACATGACTTTATCTGGAGGGCCTTTTCAGGGATCCCTTATGAAATCTTGAGGTCATATCCTGAAAATTTCCCCGTGTTTATTCTCCAAACAGCTTTTATATCAAAGCATAAACTGAGGGGGAACTTCATTGGCATTCTGTTTCTAGGAGGGCAGGTAATGACAGCTGTCACATCCACACTTTTCTATGCCCATTTTGTCGCGTCTTCCTGTCTATGACTGCTCTCTCACATAGACCGAATTAATATTTCTTTCCCAGGCAGTTCTCCCAAATTACAAAAAAAGGATCAGAGCAACATTAGCATATCCTGACCCTTTGTTTAGGATGGCATCAGTTTGCCTCAAAAGGCTAGGTGACCACCTCCTGCATGGCAGGTGCAAACTATGGCCTGAAAGTCTGGTCACCATATCATGTAGAAATATAGGCCTGTATAATATATGGCCCTGCAGAAGTCTATGAAGTTGCTGAGTTTTAGCATAGCACTTTTCTAGATTCCCCACCTCACTCCTGATCTCAGTAGCAGGGTACTTAGAATTTGCAGCATCTAAATAGTAAAATAGCCACAGACATTTTGAAAGTTAATTACAATCCCTTCCTCTTCTGTGACAAAGGCTGAAAGGTTATATTCAGAAATATAAACGTTGAATTAATAAGCAAATCCTATAAATTATGGTTTACCCACCATAAAACCTCGTCAATGGCCAGAAAAGGATACAAGCGAATGGTAGGTACAGAGCGTGAATCAAAGAACTAATCACTGCTAGGATCAACTGGCTTTGTAAAACCCTTTTTCTGAGTTGAGAGAAGCTTTATTTGAACTAAAAGATGAAACCAAAAGATGTATGCAGCACAGTCTAGAGAAAAGGAAGCCACTCACATATTTTTTTAGTATTTATGGTTCATTATTCATCAAGTCCTTGTACATATTGCATGCTTTTTTCCAACGATCTCAATCTCATAATGCCGTGATGCATCGTAACATACATAGACATATCAGCTAGGAGCACCCTGTAGTAACAAATACGTGGCTGCCTACATGCCAAGAAATGGCACGAATGTCTTTGCGACAAGTACCAGTTAAAATCAACAGGACCTCTCACAGCCTTGAGAAGTGGAGTGCCACAGAACTGCTGGCATTTCACGCATTTTCCCACAGTACACAATGGAAATCATACATCCAGTCCCCGAAACCTGTAAGTTCAAATTTGATCCACAGCCAATTTGCTTCTCGACTCTGGAAAAGCTTTCAGATTTGTGAAACACGTAGTATTTCAGTTATGAGAGAATATTTATGGTTACTTCAAAAACTTTTATGATGACATGAACCATTCTGGTGTGATGCCATTTCTGTCACATACACAAAAAATAATGTTTCAGATAAAGGTCAAAAGTCGGATTTGTTATCTGACAAATGAATTCTCATCTTCGAATGAGAGTGACACTCTTGAATTCTTATTGCCTATATGAGTAAATACGTGAATAAATAAATGAAGAATGAATGAATATAGCTTCAAGTCTGTGCTTCATCTCTTCTGCTAAATATCTTTATTAGAATACCTGTGATAAAATTAAAATATCTATCACATGAAGACTACATAATCATATATAAAAAAAGAACTTGATTTACATGGGAGTATAGTATCCATTTATTTTTCTAATTACGTTTCTGGATTTCTTTATTGGAATTGGAGGATGTGGTTCAGATATGTAAGTATGAAGAACTGGGTTTGGCAATGAAACATCATATAAAAATCCAGGAGCATCATCAGTATGTACCTCTGATCCTAGCACTGGGGAAGAGGAACTATGAGGATCCCAGGGACATGGTAATCAAGTACCCTTGTTGAGTGAATGAAATCCCATTTCAGAAAGTGATCCTGTTTCAAAAACTGGATGAAGAATAGTAAAGAAAGAAACCTATTTTCATCCTCTAGCCACCACATGAATGACCGTGAAAGTGTGCACATAATCATATACACAGACATATGCCCCTCACACCCTCTTCCTTAACATATGGCCTATATGCAATATATATCACATTGTATAACATACATGTATTTTACCACATTTATGGCACACAATATGTATATATATAATTTTCTATTAAATAATTAATTGTGCGTTTTTTATTGAACATAAAGGAAGAGGTTTTATGTAGAAATCGACTACAGGGGATACAATAATAAATATTTTTCGACCTGTATCATTTGTAAATGGTCTTTAAGTCACTTACCCATGCAATGGAATTATTTAATACTAAATATTAAAAACTAAAAGGTTTCTTCTTACTCTTACCGAATGTCAAGGAGGTTTCTTATATTTTTATAAAACTCGCTTTTTTATTTTATTTTTATTATAATTCTTTTTATTACTTTATAAATAATACCAATCAAAATTTACACCTCCTCTCCTCCTCCAACTTCCCTCCCACTATCCTACACACCCTCCCCCTCCTCCAGTCCTGAGAGAGGGCAAAGTGCCCTGCCCTGTGGGAAGTACAAGGCCCTCCCCTCTACATCCCCGCTGAGGAAGGTATGCATCTAAATAGAATAGGATCCAAAAAGCCAGTACATGCAGCAGAGACAAATCCCATTATCATTGGCTTTTCAGTCAAACCCACTTGTCAGCCATTCAGAGGGTCCAGTTTGATCCCTTGCTCTTTCAGTCCCAGTCCAGCTGGATTTGGTGAGCTCCCATTAGCTCAGGCACACTGTCTCAGTGGGTGGACCAACTCCTCTCAGTCCTGACTTCCTTTTTCATATTCTTCCTCCTTCTGCTCTTCAACTGGACCTTGGGAGCGCAGTCCAGTGCTATGATGTGGGTCTCTGTCTCCATCTCCATCCGTCGCCAGACGAAGGTTCTATGGTGATAATGAAGATAGTCAATAGTCTGACTATGGGACAAGGCTAGTTCACGCACCCTCTCCTCCACTGCCCAGAGTCCTAGCTGGGATCATCTTTTTGGAGTTCTGGGAACCCCTCCAGAGCCGAGCGTCTTGCCCACCCCAAAATGGCTCCCTCAATTATGATATCTCCTTCCCTGCTCTCATATTCGTCCTTCCTCCATTTCAACCATCCCACTCCCCCAAGCTCTCCCCAACCCTACTCTTCTTCCATCTCTCTCCCCCTCTCCCCTTCCACCACCCACCCCTACCCTATGCTCCCAACTTTTGCCTGGCAATCTTGTCTATTTTAAATTTCCGGGAGGATCTATTATGTTTTTCATTGGGTTTACCTTATTACTTAGCTTCTCTAGGATCACTAACTAGAGGCTCAATGTCCTTTGTTTATGGCTAGAATCCACTAATGAGTGAGTACATACCATATTCATATTTTGGGGTCTGGGTTATCTCACTCAGGATAGTGTTTTCTATTTCCATCCATTTGCATGCAAAATTCAAGAAGTCATTGTTTTTTACCGCTGAGTAGTACTCTAATGTGTAGATGTACTACACTTTCTTTATCCATTCTTCCAATGAGGGGCATCTAGGTTGTTTCCAGGTTCTGGCTATTACAAATAATGCTGGTATGAACATAGTTAAACAAATACTTTAAGTCAAGTCCAAATGGATTAAAGACCTCAATATAAATCTGACCACACTGAACCTGATAGAAGAGAAAGTGGGAAGTAGCCTGCAATACATGGGCACAGGAGACCACTTCCTATGTATAAGCCTAGTAGCACAGACAATGAGAACAGCAATGAATAAATGGGACCTCCTGAAACTGAGAAGCTTCTGTAAAGCAAAGGACACAGTCATTAAGACAAAAAGGCAACCTACTGAATGGGAGAATATCTTTACCAACCCCACATCAGACAAAGGTCTGATCTCCAAAATATATAAAGAACTCAAGAAACCAGACATTAAAATTCTAACTAACCCAATTTTAAAAATGGAGTACTGAACTGAACAGAGAATTCTCAACAGAAGAAGTTCAAATGGCCAACAGATACTTTAAGACATGTTCAACTTCTTAGCTATCAAGGAAATGCAAATCAAAACAATTTCGAGATACCATCTTACACCTGTCACAATAGCTAAAATCAAAACCACCAATGATAGCTTATGCTGGAGAGGATGTCAAGTAAGGGGAACACTCATCCATTGCTGGTGGGAAGGCAAACTTGTGCAACCACTTTGGAAATCAGGGTGGCGGTTTCTCAGAAAATTGTGAGTCAACCTATCTGAGGATCCAGCAATACCACCTTTGGGAATATACCCAAGAGATGCCCAACCATACTACAAAACTCACTTTTAAAAGTAGAGATGTGAATGTTCTCGTTTCACAGCATTATCCTCGCCATTGGCATCTCAACATTCAGAAAAGCAATGGAGACATCTATGTTACTTGCCATTAAAACATCTTCTATTTGTGGAAGAAGCATTTAGTAGATACTTAATTTCAGCATTTTCAACAACCATGAGTCTGTGAATCCACTACCAACCACCTCATATAGAGACTATTTCATTAAAATTTAGCAGCATTTGTCTACATGTATAATTAAAAATATTTGGAAGAGAGTTTGACACTATTTCAAAATATCAGCAGTATGTTTCCCACTAAGGCCTATTATTTTCTAGCTACTCTCTATCTCTATCTCTATCTATCTCTATCTCATCTGTCTGTCTTCTATCTATCTATCATCTATCTATCTATCTATCTATCTATCTATCTATCTATCTATCTATCTATCTATCTACCTACCTATTTATTTATCTGCCGCGCACGGCGTCTGTGCTCTATGCTCTGGAACCCAATTCGCGAGCTTCCGGCAAGGGGCTGGAGGTTGAGCAAACACACGCAGAGACAGACCAACACATGGACCTCCAATCGCTGGTACAAAAACCCCTCTTTAATAGCACCATGGAGGCTTAAATACCCTGCAGTCAATGGCCAACAGGTGAAAATCCATTCCTCTGATCCTCTAGGCAAAGCACAGCTTTTAGTAACTTCAATTAGAAGGCTCTATCAGGGAAGAGCAGCTGAAGTCCAGGACTCAATTAGTCCAAACATTTATTTATCTATCTATATAATTGCTTTGAATTATATATCCACATAAGGGCCCATCAATTTCCAATATATAATTTCAATCCCATGGTTCTACTAGTGGCCACAATAGAAAATAAAGTGATAAGAATATAAGCAAGGGACTTTTTAGAGTGGAAGAGGGTTATTGCATTTATTAACACATGAAAAAGTCAAAGAATAAATTTAAAAAGTAAAATCATATTATCTATAGACTACCTGTTATATTACATGATAGATTTTCTATTTTATTTTTATCTTGTCCATATTGATTTATATCAACTGCTGACTTCTTAACATCATAGTAATTGCTGGAATAACATTATTTATAGTAAATATCTCATTATTTACATTATTTTTAAATATTTGTATTATAGTTGTATATAATTTGATAAAGTAATATTGAAAATCCTTACTTATGATTTGTATTGTAATGGCATAGACACAAACATTTTCATCATTCTAGTGCCACAAATATTGGAGCCTATGAAGCCACAACACCAATAAACTTTCATTACTGTTTCAAGTTTTAGCAATTTGAAAAGATCAGTAATCTTTTTGATAGTTTAATTTATGTTTACCCAAATGTCTGCTAAAGTTAGAAATGTGTTTATAAAATTGTTGCCATTTGAATATTTTCCAAGAAGACTTTTCCTTAATTTCATTTATTCCAAAGAGTCCTACTGAATTATACAAGTAATGCTCTAATATTCAGCAGTTAGCTATTTATGGGTAAATAAATAATTTATGGTTATATGCATATACTTGTTAATACCATCCTGGATTTGGTTTCTAATTGCATCCAGAAAAACTACCAAATAACCTTATATCAAATACTTAATCCAAATATCATAAATTTATAAATCCAATTTTATAACACTCCAAACTTATCATCACAGCACAATTCGTTCACATGTTTAAAACATGAACTCAACAATACTTTTGAAACTATTATTTTATGAATTATGCATGTGTGCTTATGTGTTTATAATTCTCTTCTGTTTACTGAAAACCTCTGGATATACAGATTGCAAAAATAATATATATGTTTATATATAGGTATACATAAGTATATATGTGGGTTTTTATTTATTTGCATTTTTGAGACAGGGTTTCTCTGTGTAACAGCCATAGCTGTCCTGGAATTAACTCTTGTAGACCAGGCTTGCCTTGAACTCACAGAGATCCACCTACCTCTGCCTCAAGTGTTGGTATTAAAGGCGTGCACCACCACTGCCTGGTTGTGTGTGTGTGTGTGTGTGTGTGTGTGTTATTTCACTGTATTGCACAGTTAATGAGGAGATAAAGCATGTATACTAATCTTCCAGGTGTTATTGCTCTTTGGGGGCAGTAAAGGGCATTTTGAGAGGGAATCACATCATAAACTCATTAAAAACTCCATATGTAAGTCAGGATTACCTTGAAATTCAATTCTCTTGCCTCTACCTCCCAAACACAGAGATAGTATGCATGTGCCAAACATTATGTGTATTTGATAACATAATGTTCTGATACATGTATACATTGCTAAATGTATCAAGTTAAATATATCTACTTCTTCAAATATTTATTTGTGGTAAACATAAGACTGCTCTAGCTTTTGAAGGGCATAGTTCAACTGTTATCTATATAAATCACATTATCCAGCGGTATATCAGAACCTCTTGCCTCTAACTCTAAATTATCACTCATTGATTAACTTTTCCTAATCCTTTCCTTTTTCCATCCTCCCCATCATGTGTTAATCAATGTTCTACTATGAACTTCTGGGACATCAATTTTGTTTTTGGCTTTCAAACTGATAAGAACCTGTGGTTCTGTTCTGTATCTGCCTTCCTTCACTCAGATTAAGCTTCTTTAGTTCCGTCCAATTGCTGCAAATGACAGGATTTCCGTCTTCCTGTGGCTAAATAGTATTCTACTGTGTACCTGTAGCACATTTTCATTATCCGCTACTCAGTTGAGTGACATTTACATTGCTTCCACTTCTTCGCTCTGTGTTTCAATGAATGTAAGTGTACAGACATCTGCTTGACACACTGAGTCCGTTTCTTTCAGAATTTGTACCCAGCAGTAGAATTACTCAATCTCGTGGCCTTTGAATTTCCAATTTTATGTAGAAATCCTATTCTATTTTCCATAATGGGTGTCCTAATATTAATACCTACGATTAGAGTGTAAAGATACTCTTTTGCCTACACTTTTCCTAATACTTATTACTTTTAGGTTTTTGTTTCGTTTTGTTTTGTTTTTATTTTTTGCAATGGGCATTCTTGCTAGAGTAAAATGATAACTCATTGTAGTTTTTATTACTTTACGTTAGTGACTTTATAAAGATATGAAGGAAGTGAAAACTCCGGAAATATGTTTGGAGAATTCTCTTTTTTTTCTTCACAGGACGATTATATGGAGCTAAAAACTATATTGCACATGAGCAATTCTGTTTCATTTTAGAGACCATCCCTGGCTGAAGCATTCCAGGTCGCTGATAAAGAAAGAAAATTTCTATGAAGGCATATTATTTACAGCACATGGGTGGGTCAGCATGTCTGAGTCTGGGTTGGAGGTCTCTGTAGTCTAGCCATCTAACACTGTAAATATCTTGGAAAGGAAACTTCAGTTGTTTGCTTTTGTACACACTGGTCAATCATCTCATATCTGAGCCTTGAGGAAAATTCTGTCATTCCTCTGAGCCTCACCCAGAGAAGGCTTTGCCTCTCTTGTGTAGCTGAGGCATTAGATTCCATGACATGACTGTGCCCATGTTAACAATAAACATTCACTCAGGAAATCACCTGCTCAGAGATACCTCCCCCTGCTGCAGCTGGTAGTAATGCTTCCACAGATGAATGCATTGGGCACAAAAATGTCATTTTTTTGCTACAACCTCCCTTAGTTCTCCAGAAAATGTGCTCAAATACAGACAGGAAATCGTGAGGCCATGAAAAAGACTATGCAATGTTTTCCAAATACAAAAGTATGACACAATTATTATTATATAATATTCTATTAAAACCAAAGGTTATCAAAAATTATAGAATTGGAGCATATAGAAAATATAAAACAGACTACGAGAAGGCATGATCTGTGCTGATGGTAGCAAAGGTCAGTACCTCCCGAGCTTCACAGACTCACAAAGAAATGATGGGTATTGGAGGAAAAAAGAATAGACCCAAAACTTTAGCCGAGAAATAAATGTGTCTGAGAGACCTCAACAACCTCACTTTACCAGTTTTAAAATAACTCAAATTCCTTTAAATAAAAATAAAAAAGGTAATGATGTTGGCTGCAAATTTGATGGGCTACCGACACCATGAAAATAAATTTCTGCAAGTGTCTATGAGAATGTTTTGAGAAAGAAGTTCACTGAGGAGGAAGACCCACTCTGAAGACAGTTACCTCTATGAACTGGAGTCCCGGATTGCAAAAGAAAAAGAAAGCCAGTTGAATAGCAGAAGTCTTCCCAATCTCCACTTCCTGGCTGTAGATGCATTGCCTGTGATGATATGCAAGGACCAGTTGCATTAAGATCCTGTGGCCACACCTTCCCCACCACACTGAACGATGCCTTCAATCTATGAACCAATCCTACTGTACCCAAGCCTCTTTCCTCTGGTCGCTTCCTACAGCCATGAGAACAGTAACTAAGTCACATATTGATGTGGGAGAGTCTTCTGTTTGAGTTGATTTCACTGGCTAATAAAGAAATTGCCTGGCCCATTTGATAGACCGCCCCTTAGGTGGGTGGAGTAGACAGAACAGGAAGAGGAAGTGAGGTAGAAGGATCAGTAAGATGCCACACCTCTCCTAAGTGAGACAGACCACCGTGCCTCTCCTGAGAGAGAAGCCAGACGCAATGAAGCTCCAGCCCAAGATGGATGTAATCTAGAAACTTCCTGGTAAGGCACCACTTTGTGGTGCTACACAGATTATTAGATATGGGTTAATCAAGATGTGAGTAAGAGGCAGAAAATAATGGGCCAGGCAGTATTTAAAAGAATACAATTTGTGTGTTGTTATTTTGGGGCACAAGCTAGCCGGCAGCCAGGAGCAGGGCAGGGCGAAAAGCAGGCCTGCCCAAAGCCCTCACTACAACATATGATAGTTTATTTAATAAATCAGTGAAAAGATACTATACTTAATCTAATACATTAGTAAATAAAATGTGGTAAACAGTTATATTAAGGTGAAATATGTCTTAAATATAAAGCTAAATAGCAGCCAAATGTGCTATAATGGCTTGTTTTATTCACTATGATTAGGGATGTGATTTACATAACCTGCCTTGGGAAAATTTAGAAGTCATAATTTATATAAATATTCATCTTTTCACTCAGTAGTCTGATGTTTTAGGAGTCATACTAGGAAGTAATACTGAATAATGAAAAATATGATCTTGTGCATATTTAGTTCTTAAGCATTATTTCTAAATGAGAAACTTATAACTAACTTTTAGGTCTAGAAAACTCATTCAATAACTTGTAATAGCTAGCAACATGGGATATTATGCACCTTTATAAACAATATAGTGGGCCAGGCAGTGGTGGCTTGAAGCTTTTGATTGCAACACTTGGGAGGCAAAGAAGGATAATCACTGTGAGTTCACAGCCAGCCTGGTCTAGAGAATGAATTCTAGGACAACCGGGGGTACAAAGAAAAACCTTGTCTTGAAAAACCAAAATTAATAATAATAATAATAATAATAATAATAATAATAATAATAATATAATGAAATGTATGCATTTTGATACATGACAGTATAAAAATATAATTAACTCAAAAATGAATGTTAATTGAAACAAAATGAGTGTAGCATATTAAAATACTATGGTCCTCTTGAATCCCAAGCCTGCACCTCTCATTGCCACAGAGATTCCAAAGTGTATTGCTTGGTGGAAATTAGACACCTGCCTCCTCTTTGATGCCTATGAAGGCACCATTCCTAGAATCCTGGGAGAAAGTAAAAACCACAACTCCATCAAACACAAACGTCTGTGATACAGAACAATCTTCAGAACTTAACTCCTTCTCAGTCTACACCCCAAACTTCCATACCATGGAAAGTGCCATTTTTTAGATTGTTTCCTTAATTGTAAAAACAACATTGGATTTTTATTTTTAGATTTATTTATTTATTATGTATACTGTATTCTGTACCAGATTTCATTACAGATGGTTGTGAGCCATCATGTGGTTGCTGGGAACTGAACTCAGGACCTTTGGAAGAACAGGCAGTGCTCCTGACCTCTGAGCTATCTCTCCAGCCCAACATCAGGTTTTTTTGGAGTCAAGATGTATGTTCACATTTTTAACATGCCTAAGGACTTAGATGCACCTAGATGGCAAAAAGGAATCTATAACAGTTTTATGAACTTTACATCCATTGCTCTTCACAATAAGTGTGTAACTTCTGTAATTATTTTTTCTTTTGAGCATTAAGTTAAGAAAGCCTTTATACAACTTTTCTCATTCCTGCAGTACATGTTAATTTTTTCAATTGTCTGTCAGTATAATAGTCTATCTTTCTCAAATATTGGGGAATATTCACTTTCAAATGTGAAATCAAAAAAAAAATTATCTATCACCCAGTCTTTGGCAGGCACTGCTAAAAAAACAATTTTGATTAGGAAATTTTTTCCATATTATAAAATTACCCTTTTATAGCTGGGCGATGGTGGCGCACTCCTTTAATCCCAGCACTCGGGAGGCAGAGGCAGGCAGATCTCTGTGAGTTCGAGACCAGCCTGGTGTACAAGAACTAGTTCCAGGACAGGCTCTAAAGCCACAGAGAAACCCTGTCTCAAAAAACCAAATAAAAAATAAAAAAATAAAATAAATAAAATAAAATAAATTTAAAAATTACCCTTTATAATGGCCACAGAAGGGAGAAAATACTACAACCCAACACTGGGGAGACTAAGAGAAGAGGAACGTCAGTTTGAGGACAAGGTCAGCTTAGAACACAGCAAGACCCTCTCTTAAAGTTCATCACAAAACAAACAAAAAAATTTTAAAAATTAAAAATTACTTTTCTTTTTTATTGTTCTTATTGAGCTACACAAGAAATTTTCTTCACTCCCCTCCCCTTCTACCCTCTCCAGTAAAGCCTAGTCTCCCAACTTACTCAGGAGATCCTGTCTTTTCTCCTTCCTGTGTAGATACATGTTGTGTCTCTCTCAGGGTCCTCTCTGTTGTCTAGAGTTTTGAACTGTAGGTTGATTTTGTTTCCTTTATGTCACATAGGAGTCAGTACATATTATATTTATCTTTCTGGATCTGGGTTGCCTCACTCAATTTGTTTTTTTCTAGATCCATCCATTTGCCTGCAAATTTCAAGATGCTATTATTTTTTTTACTGCTGTGTAGTAACCCATTGTGTAAATGTACCACATTTTCTTCATCCATTCTTCAGTTGAGGAACATTTAGGTTGTTTCCAGGTTCTGGCTATTACAAAAAAAAATGTTGCTATGAACATAGCTGAGCACGTCTTTGTGATATGATTGAGCATCTTTTGTGTAGATACTGAACTGCAGTATTGCTTGATCTTGAGGTAATAAAAATATGTAGAAACAGAAACATAGCTGGAGCTTATGCAAGAAAACAGCTTCAAGCTCTAATTAGACACTGATCAAAGAAGACTTGTCACACAGATAACGGATGTGTGTGTCATCAAATCATATTACTTTTCTCTGTAAGAGCAATCAGTAAACAAACACAATTGGCTTATACATAAAAATGTTTTTGCACATTAAACATTTATGTAGATGAATCTCTAAAAAAAAAAAAAACGCCCGCAGGACTTTTCCATAACTTCATTACTTCATTCTAGAGCTTAACCCCCCTTTGTCCTTCATGTGAGTGGAACTGAGCTGGGTTTATTTTTTCTAAGTTTCTAGAATACAGTTTACGTTGCCTGATAGAGGTTGCCTGGTTGGGTATTTAGTTTCACAATAGGAAAACTGGTCTCTTCCAAGACCTTACGTATTGCACATCACTCCGGTCACATCTCTCACTCTGTCAACCTGGCCAATATTTCTCAAGTCCATGGAAAGTTTCCACTGGCCTGTCTCCGTTCTACTCACTTTTTGACCCTCAAATATCCGCAAGTAGTGGTGCCTACAATTTATTGTGTTGTAATCAAAAGATCTTAGATTACACCTAACCAAACATGCATGTAAATTTCATGGCATGCCTTACTTAAAGGCTTAGTATAGTATATGTCTCTAAGATTTGACATAGAAAGCAAAACCTAGCTGGAGATATTGCAGTTACAAGTATATACGAATATATACTGCTTTTGTAGGGAACTAGAATTATCATACCTTACATGTTCCAATGTCTCTATTAGACTTTTCGGACACATACATACAGACATATATGTATATGTAATATATACTCACATATATTTGTGTATATATGTGTATTGTACATGTACACACATATATAGTCTTTTTATATATTCATATATATTCTTCATATGTATTCAAACACATAAATACATAACCATGTATATTCACAGATTTATATCCTTCATATGTGTATGTATATGTATACACGTATATGCATATATACATATAAGAATATATATGTGTGTGTGTGTGTGTGTGTGTGTGTTTGTGAGTGTGTGTGTAGAATATGTCTCCTGAACTGATGAGCATGCCAGTGTCATCCCTTCTGATTTAAGATTCATGTTGGTTTTCAAGTTGATAACAATATTGATTACTCTCACATGGTTTCCGAATCATTTTGAATAGCCATGACTCCAGTTCAAGTATTGATGAATGTGATACACAAGTTGGACTGAAGTACTTCACAGACTCCTCCAGATAAGTAACGGAAAATGATCTGCAAATGAACTCTTTCTCTTTTGAATTGTATAAACTGAAAACAGAGTCAGAGGCTGCAAAGGAGATGGTAAGTTGAAGAGTAGGCACTGGAAATTACCTGAAAGTAAGATAAATTAAAAATGTTGAAGTCAATATTATTGCCATTGGTGGAATTTTATACAGCTTTCAAAGTAAATGATAGACACCCAAAAACATAAT
The DNA here is from genome assembly GCF_903992535.2 of Arvicola amphibius. Taxonomy (NCBI): domain Eukaryota; kingdom Metazoa; phylum Chordata; class Mammalia; order Rodentia; family Cricetidae; genus Arvicola; species Arvicola amphibius. The sequence continues at coordinate 15,871,686 of NC_052063.2, read as the reverse complement.
TTAGCAATGGATACCATTAAAAAAAAACACACTTTAAGACAGCACCTAGAAAATATTTTTTTTTTACTAATTCTGTGAGAGTTTTATACTGCCCCTCTCTCAAATCCTTTCCTTTCCTACTCACCCAACTAGGGGTCTTGCACTATTCTTAATCCCTTGATCCTAATTTATCCACAGATAATCTTGAATATGTAGCCTTCCTCCTGCCAGTGCTCACAACTTGAAAGATAACTTACTTGTTCTCTTCCCAAAGCTATCAATTGCCAATGCCTCTTCATTCAACAATACAATCTTGTGCCCACCTCCCATACAATGACAGGATTTTGTCAGGCCTGAGCCTATGCAGGTATTGTCCATGCTGTCACAACCAATGTAAACTCATTCATGTAATTGCTCTCTTGTGTCTGAAAACAATGTTTTCTGTTGTCATCTAACATCTCTAGCTCTTAAATATTTTCTATAATGTTGTCTGACCCTTTGAGAGGAGATAGTATGATTGGAATAAAATTTCCAAAATTAAATATGAATAATATCAATCAGGTGAGTATCTTACTGATGGTGCTAGAGCTTAAGTGTTTGCACTGGTCATTTTTTCCTACCATACACTCCTAGCCCAAATGTCATTGGATATGATTCCGATGTTACTGAACAGGGCAATTTAAAAGTCTGCTCTAGGTTCAATCTCTATAGTTTATTGCATATTCATGTCACTAATTTGTCAGTAGGCTCTTACAAAGGGAAAGGACTACACAGAGTATGTATTTGTACGGAGGTTCTACTCAGCAATTTTTCAGTGAGTGACAGACCTTCTATATGATAGTTGTCTTAACATTATAATGAAGTTTAAAATCAACATCACTTCATGTTGTCATAGTCTCTGCTTATAAACCACAAAATATTTCTCATATGGTTGAAATGTATTTACTACCTGCCATGAGAAGTTATTACCATATAAACATTATAATAAATAGTCTATAATACATGCATATGATCATAGATTTTTATGCTACTGGTTTATATATTTACAAAAAATTACTGTTATCGTTTTACTATACTTGTTTCATATTTATTAGTCAAAGAAGTAACAAAGTATGTTGTGTTACATGGCTAGTAGCTTCATTTATCTTGCGCTTAGTGAATCCCCTGGCATCATTTCCTTGTGTACTTGGTTTGATCTCAGTCATGTTATTAATCATGGCGCCTTAATATAAAACCCACATTGCACATATTGTCAGCAGGAGGTCATAAGCAGTGATTTTCCTGGAAATTAAATTTAAAGGTGATTAAGAACTAGGAGAGGGGAACACTAATGATGGTTGCTGGGCTCCAGTCGGGCATTTTCCATTCCACTGGAGCTATGATCCTAAAGTACAAGAGAAAACTATCAGAAGCTGTTAAAGTTTCTGCTCCATTGCAGGCAATGAGACTAGGATAAACTCAAAAAGAAGTAGCCTACATCAGACATACAGAAACTTCTAATAACCTTGTTGAAGGCCACGCCGTGAAACACACAGCTTTCATTACTGTGACAATCATGGCCAAAGCATGGGGGGGGGGGTTATCTGATATTTAAAACACAGATTGACACAGACAATGAGTGTTGAACTTATTGTGAGTTATGACAAATGGAAGCATTTTATTCAATGTGGTAAATGTTAAGAGTCTGTGAGGGTTGATCTGAAGGCAGCCAGTGAATTTTTGAAAACCAAGTAAGCTGGCATCGTAAAATGACGTGGCCGAGCAAGTGTCCAATGCGGTTGAAGTTTCTCTATTCTGGAATGGATGTATGTAAGGAATTTAATCCTTAGTGAGCTAAGACAATGCTGTTTCAAGCCTTCTGTGAGTGGGGTAAATCTTCCTTGGTAACAAGTGAAAACCTTTTGTGATCTAACATAGTGAGAAGCTACAGTCTTCAATCATATGGGGACATACTCCTAGAGCCTTAGAAGAAAAACGGTGACATAAATGACCCAGGCCTCCTTTTAAGATATCCTAAAACTCGCTGCTGGCTATGAAGAAGAATTCACATTTAAGCCGGGCGGTGGTGGCGCATGCCTTTAATCCCAGTACTTGGGAGGCAGAGGCAGGCGGATCTCTGAGTTCGAGGCCAGCCTGGTCTACAAGAGCTAGTTCCAGGACAGGCTCTAGAAACTACAGGGAAACCCTGTCTCGAAAAACCAAAAAAAAAAAAAAAAAAAAAAAGAATTCACATTTAGAGAGTTTTGAGTACTGCTGTTAATGATCTACACCTCCACCTTTTATTGGTGTTATCAACTCTATGTCAAAGAAATAGGGCTTTTTCTGGATACCATTTATTTGATACAACCAAAGGATCAAGGACCTACGGTGGCTTTTAAACTTTACTGCCTGGGAATTCTCTGTGTTGGGAGATTGCTGGAACTTGATAAAGGAGTGAAAAAAACCAAATGCCATTCTGAAATAACTTCTACCAGTATCTTCTACTGGGGATGCTATCACTGCAGAGTTACAGTATTTTGCCTTGTTTTATTGAGTATTTTTACATCCATGTTCATAATGGAAATTGGTCTGTAATTTTTTCTTCTTTGAATCTTTGTGTGGTTTGGGTATTATGGTGACTGTTACCTCATACTAAGAATTTGGCAATATTTCTTTGTAATATAGAAGAAGAAATTGAAGACATCAGTGTGTGACTTCAGAGGTTCTGCCAAAGTATTGTTGATCTTGAGCTGGTGTACAGGGTGTGTGTGTGTGTGTGTGTGTGTGTGTGTGTGTGTGTGTGTTTAACAATTATTTTTACAATACTGGAACTTAGATTCCAAAGTATATTAGCCTAAGAAAAAGATGATTATGGCACTGAGGGACTCCGAAGTAACAGGAACAGAATCAGGGAGAACATTTTTTTAAATGCCTAAGTAATAATTTAGTATACCACTTTTTAATTGTACCACATTTTCTTTATTAATTCTTCTTTTGAAAGACATCTAGGTTGTTTATGATTTTTGGCTATTATGAATGGAACAGCATTAAAATCGGTCAAGTAAATGGTTTTGGGGTAGGATGAAGTGTTTTTTTGGTATATGCTCAAGTGTGGATCTTGAGGTAGGCCTATTCCCTTCATCCTGGGTTACCGCCATACTAATTTACAAGGTGGCCATAGGAGTTTGTACTCCCACCAGTAATGAATGAGTGTTCCCTTGCTGCACATCCTCACCAGTATGATATGTTATTTATTTTACTGATTTTAGTCACTGTGACTGATGTAAGATGAAATCTCGAAGAAAATTTTAATTTGCATTTCCGACGGCTAATGATACTGTACACATCTTTAAGTGTTTGCATTTTCTCTTTTGAGAATTCTCTGTTTTCCTCTGTATGTCATTTTTTAAAATTAGGTATTTGTTTTCCTGATACTCATTTTTGAGTCCTTTATATATTTTGTATATTAGCCCTCTACTGGAAATGTACTTTGTAAAAACCTTTTCCCATTTTGTAGTCTCTCTCTTTGTCCTTATGATGGGTTCCTTTGCTCTGCAGAAGCTTTTTAGCTTCTTGAGGTCCCATTTATTAATTGCTGATCTTAGGGTTTATGATAATGGTATTCTGTTTAGAAAGTCTTTTTCTGTTCTTTTCATCTGTATTATGGCTTTCAGTTTAGTGTTTTTATGGGATGCCAGAGTTTGTGAACAAGTGGCTCTCTGTCTCTTGTGCAATCTCTTTGACTCTTTTCCTTCTGTTGGTTTGTTTTATCCAATTCCAATGTGTTCATTTCTGTTTTATCTTACCATATTGTATTAATTTTTCCTCAGAAACCTCTTTTGTTTTTTTTCTATTTAGTGAATCTAGTTAGAAAGAGAAGTGGGTAATAACTGGGAAGGGTTAAAAGATAGGAACCTCTAATCAGGATATACTATGTGAAAAAACACAGCAAATTTATAATTAGTTAAGGTTAATTTATTCTTATAAACTTATTTTTACAATATGTTTAGTATAGCATGGACATATAGTGTTTATAATCCTGTAGTAATGGACAGTGATATCCCAAGTTACCCACTTCCCACCCAGCCACTGACTCACCAGAAAAACCTCCAATCAGGAAATTCTCATTCAATTTCAGTTTCCTATCCCATGTGTGCTGCTATTTTTGTGGTACAAATATGTTAAGCCATATTTTATTGCATTATCTATGTTTAAATATGCAAATAGTATGAGCTGTACTATGCAGAGCAATGACATGCGGCATATACTTGTAGCCTAGGAACAGTGTCCAATATTATTGATATGTAGACTTAGGCTATACCTCTTGGGTTTGTATGTCTACGATGTCCATACAATGACTGCATAACTAATATATATGTTTTTATCAGAATGTGTCCTAGGAGTTTTGAGGATAAAATTAATTTCCAAAGGCATTTTGCTTTCCCCCCAAAATGTGAATGGTAAATGAGGAATACAGGGGAAAAATGGAGATGCAAAAGAGGAAAACCTATTTTGGCATAAGGATAGGATCAGGATAATTCATCCTCACATCGCATCTGCTTTGTACTGCTGGAATGGTGGGAAAATCCGTCTCATTCTCCACTAACAAGATGTTTGGCCTTGAGAGAGAGCACTCCGTGTTTCTGCTTCAAATTTCAACACTCTAAATGACTCTCCATTACTAATGACGTTGCCGGCTGCTGTAATACAACTTAACTTTTTGGCAATGGAAGCTATTTCTGTCTGCTCAAATAGTTATACATTGGCACGTCTTTTTAACAGGTGCTACTCAGTGTCAAGAGGCAGGTGAAAGAGGAAGGTGTCATTGGAATAGAACTCACTGCTTTCATGGGAACAGAGTTCTCTCTTCGGAGATGAAGCCTGATCAGTCTATGCCTGAAAGTCCAGTTGTTGTAGCAGGTGGTTTTAAAGGCCAAGTGACTTCAGTTCCTACACAGACGTGATCATGTAGAATGCAGGTTTTCCTTGAGAAACTTGGGCAAATAGTATTGGTTCTATAATTTCTAATCCTAAAACTAAATTTTAAAAAGTTAGAGATCATATAAAATGAATGTATGAGCCATAATATTTCAAATAAAATGCTCAAAGTAATTCTGGAGAGGAGTTCTGGAAGTTGTGATTTAAATGACTGAAGTATGTTTTTGGGAAATGAGAAAAATTAAAGTCACTAGAAAAAAAACATATAAAGTCATAAAAAAGTTTTATGTGTATGTTTAAAATATTTAAGTATTTAAATATATAAGTATATATTTAAATATATAAGTATATTTAATATATGAGTATATATTTAAATATATTATATGTATATATATATATATATTTAAATATTTTTCAGCTTTCTCTTTCTTCCCTCCAGTCCTTCTCAGGTCCCTTACTCCCAACCTGTCCCTAAATCCTCACTTAAATATTGAAAGCCTCTTTCAAGACAGTTTCTCTCTACAAACTGACTGTAGGTACCCACTGCAGATGACAACACCCACACCACTCATTCCACATGGAGAAGTAAAGTTAGTGTTCATGTAGAACCTTCATTCCTATGTTCTAACCTCTGTGTTGCAAGGAGGTACTCCATAGGTTACTGGAAGAAAAACATGGACACTACCCCAGACACAAAGCCTTTGAACTACAGTCTGTCATGCCTTCAAATTTTACTAGGTTTTTAGTGGAAAAGACTTGTGGAAATAGCCAACTAATATCTATTTGTTAAGGCCCACTCCATAAGAAGGAACCCATTCCACACACTGCTTCTGTAACCAAGAATCAAAGACCAGAACAAATACCACTGTTCTTTTTTCTTTAAAAATAAAAACAGTATCAATAAAATGACTCCTAATGATATTTTGCTACACTTTTAGATCAGTGTCTTATCCATTCATCATCAGAAAGACTTCTTCTGGCAGCTGATGGCAACAGAGGCATCTGCCAGACATCGTGCAGAGAGAGAGTCTAAGTGGAAATTTCCTGTCAAATTCTTCCCCTTTGGAGTTCAGGGAATCTGGTGGAAGGAAGAGGATACACAAAGAGTATGAGAGCCATCATGGTTGGAGGACACCCCAAGAACAAGGCCCTATGAATCAACTAAGCAAGGCACACAGGAGCTCACAGAGACTGAAGCAGAAAGCATAGGGCTTGTATGGGGTTGCTCCAGGTCCTCTGTGTATATTATAACTATTAGCTTAGTATTTCTAAAGGACTCCTGACTGTGAGAACGAGTGGAACCCTTAACTCCTCTGCCTGCTCCTGAAAACCCTTTCCCTTTCTTTGGATTACCACGTCCAACTTCAATATAATAGCTTTTGCCTCTTCTTATTATACTTTGTCGGGTTTGGTTGTTGTCTCTTAGAAATCTTTTATTTTTATAATGAGAGACATAAAGGGAGTGGACCTGGAGAGGAAGGGAGGGGGAGAGAAACAGGGAGGGGAAATTATGATCTGGATATATTGTATTGTATGAGCAGAGAAATCTATTTACAATAAAAGATACAAGTTGATATAAATGTAGACACATGTGATTATGTTGCCAGCATATTTTATTAACCTTAATTATAGAAGCATTTTGACTTTACTGGGGAAAATAGAACATAATGAATATTCTCATTAAACTACATATGCACTGAGATATTTCATTTAATCATTCAATTAAACATTAATAGGTAATTTACTTAATTCCTTCCTATACTCTTTGTCTCCTTTAAAAAGAAAAGCCTTTCCAACTATCTTTTTTAGAATAACCAAATATACCAAGTGAACATAGAGTTGGCAGCAGGCACATTTTTGGGCAAATGATATTTTCTAGTCAATCCCCATGAATTGCAATAAATTCCATCATACTTAGTAGCAGAAAAACATCATTTTCCTATTGACCTTAGGGCCCATCACTTTATAATTATAGGCAAGATTGCTGTAGCAAGAGCTGGAAAAAAATATTTCACAAACATAAATGTAGTTTCACTTGACTGTGCATGGCTGCCTGAGACGCAACTATTGCCTGATATGGTGCTCAGAGCTGCAGGATTCTGTACACAGGAGTCCTTAGAGGTGCTTGACTGGAATACGCCAGGTCATTTTGAGATGGGATGATCTGCCATGTTACTCTGACAAGAAGAATCTGGAGGTGGACCCAGGAGCCACTGCGAGTCAGCAAAGATAGGAGACAGAAGGGATCTGGCAGGACCTGATAAGAGAGTCTCAATAGCCCTGATTTATCAAGTGTTGTTTCACTTGGACAGGTTTTAAAGTTTGAAAGAGGAAAATCATGACCGCATCCTTCTCATAATTAAATCATCTTAGGTCCTGGGATGCTTCAGAACGCACTAGCAAAGAAAGTCCACTGTGCTATTATAGGCTTAATAATTTTACCATTTATATATTTCGTGTCACAAATCTCATCTGTTCAACAGTTTGATTGTAAAATTATAGAGTTAAGGAAATAATTAAAAGGTTTCTGAAAACTTGATCTTAAAGCTTTGGGCTTTTTCGTGCATCCTCATTGTCTGGCAGCCATGGACTGGGCTCCCAGGCCACATGCCAGGTAGCACTGGCTTTGATTTTGCACTGTCTACCTTATCCTGGAAAGTAAACTCCTATTATTTTGCCAAACATCTGTGAGCTGTTTACCATGCTGTATGTTTTAATTCTTATATATTTGTAATGTTGTAAAATTATAGGCATCCAGTAGGTTCCAAATTAAGCCAGCAGATTATTGTTTTATTGTGCAATCTGGACAAACAGTTCCAGCATCACAAACAGGTTCTCTTTTAGAATATTATGCACTGAAAGTTTAAAGTGATAGTTCAGGTATTTAAATCAAAATAAACCTTTCCAAATGGGTAATGAATAATTTAAAAACTGTGTTATAGTTCCTGAAGTATTATATATATATATATGTGTGTGTGTGTGTGTGTGTGTGTGTGTGTGTGTGTGTGTACATATATATGTATATATATTCAACTTACACATTTTATGTCCTATATTGCAACAATATTTAAATTGAAGGGGAACCTCAGCCAATCACCTTGTTTGTAGGGTGTGTTCCCCTGAGGCTAAGATTTACTTATAAAACTTGCAGGTGTGCTTCTTGCCTCCTCTTTGTTTTCCTGCGCTCCTCGCTGGAACCTTGGCTTTTGTAAGTTTTCCTTCTTTCCTTTATTAAATAATATTTTATAATAGAGCTAGCCTGGTTTATTCTATTGACTGTTCGCCAACATTAAATTATGTAATAAAGACTTAGTATACCAAGGACAATGACGATGGGCTTGGACTCTGCGGCATGGATGGGCTCACTGTGAGCCTTGTCAGTTTGGATGCTCACCTTCCTGGACTTAGGGGGAGTTGGGAGGACCTTGGACTTAACATAGTGAAGGGAACCCTGATGGCTCTTTGGCCTGGAGAGGGAGGGAGTGGGGGTATGGTGGAAGGGAGGGGAGGGGAGAGGGAGGAGGAGGGGAGGAGATGGAAATTTTTAATTAAAAAAATGAGGAAAAAAGAAAAAAAGACTTAGTATGTTTTCTACATCTTCTAGTATCATAGTGATGGTAGCATCTCTTTGTATGTCACAAAATTCCTTAGGTCAGGCAGCATGTTTAACTTGTATCTACAATCTATCTTATCCTTAGATGCAGAAAACGAATTTAAAATGCCCAAGAGCTGAATAAATAAAATATATATGCATGTCTCATAGCAAAAGTCTTCACAACCCCATGTAGATTCCAAATTTGATCTTTTTGTTTTTAAGAAAATTTACGGAAAATAGCTTTGTGAAGGCTATAGTGATTTATATAATTTTGTTTTCTAGAAAGCCTGTTGTACAGGAGTTATCTTTCTAAAATGAAAGAACAATGTTCTCTCTCTCTCTTTCTCTCTCTCTCTCTGTCTCTCTCTCTCTCTATCTCTCTCAATCTCTCTCTCTATCTATCTATCTATCTCTCCCCCATATGTGTGTGTGTGGGTATGAGACACTCATACCCACACACACCCATATGTATATCTTGTATATCTGTTTAATGAACTCAACTCCAAAGTTCATTTGTTCTTTTTTCAATGATTTAACCCTTGCTCAAAAACTTCTTGAGAACAAATTTAATTCTGAATAGGATTACAGCTCTTATAATAAAGTTGAATTGGCTTTCTCTATATAGGTACATGATCATCTAGTATCCATAACCACTAAAAATAAATTAAAATCTTTCCAGTCATAGGAGTATTTTCTACAATAAAGAGCTGAGAGGGAATAGCTGAGTTTTCACAGTTAAACCGAATGCTGATCATTTGCATATAACATGCAGAATTCATAAGCACCAGTATAATAAGGAGCAAATCAACTCTCTGTATTGAACTGTCATTCTTGGCAGAAGGCTGAATGATCAGTGTCGCCATCTTTAAGTGCAATCTAAGTGCGAGTTCAGGCAGCCATTTTGTTCCTTTCTTGTCTTCCGCTCTCTGTGGAGCATAAGACCACGACCCCAAAAAACACAGATCCGGGCGGGAATAGGCTGCAAAAAGCCAATTCATGCACGATGGATAAGTCCTGGTTCAACTGCCAGGGCCCATCCCCCTTATTTGTAGGAAATTTCAAAGCTCACCCTGTCTTGAAAAATTATAAAAAGGGAGCATAATGGTGCTCAATGAAAATGTGTGCACTTCCTATAGAGCAAATCTTAGCCAGGACATATATTTGACTTTGTACAATCTGCGCACATGACTTTCAATTTTCCCATGAAAACCTAAGTTTTAACAGCACACCATCAAGGTAGAATATGTTTTAAATTGTGTGTAGAATCACACTCGGTACAGTTTCTCAAGAAGCCTATCAATTCTCACTCAGCGGACTAGCAAGCAAATCCCCTAGTGTCACATTTCCACTCCATGAGACAGTTTCTAATCAGATTATGATCCAAGATGTCTTTCACCAAGGGACTCATTTTCCTCGGGCAGCAACTGTATTAGCAGGCACAAGAGGAGTCTAAAGTCATGTTCATGGGGTCACATCTTCCTTGATACGGTGCTACTTCTGCCATCAGCAGTATCAGCAGTTGTGGTCATTATAACTACCCCAAGGTGACAGGATGGTGTGTCTCATTTAGGAGGGAAATAAAAGAAAATCAGTGGAAAAGGAGGGAAGCTTAGTAAATGTCTAATACTTGTAATGTGCCCAAGTACCACACAAATAAAGAATGAGCATTCTCTCTTCTAGCCTTCCCAGTGTGTGGGGCAAAAGATGTACAGAGTTCAGGCAGAAACTAAAATGTTCAGACCCATAGTTTGAGTCACAAGTCAGTAAGCGATTGAATTTGTTTCTAATATCCCCTACCTAAGTCTTGCTAAAAGCTCAACTCTACTCTTCGTTTTTCTCATTGCTCCTTTATCTTTCCTGCATCATCAAGAACGCAATGTGTAAAAGCTACTCCTTTCAAGTTAACAAATATTCTGTGATCAGAAACAAAACGTCTTTTAAAAATTTAAAATATTACCTAAAAATAGAAATGTGAATTATCCTAAAAATGTATGATGTCTGGTGAATGTCTTAAAATTTTAAACAAATGAGACAAAACTAGAATGAATAGGTACAAAAACAGCTAATCACTAACCTAGAAAAGGGCATCCACCAACAGGAATACCAATTTTGGGGGGAGCCACAAGAGATACAGATGTAAAATAGTTTAAACCTTGAAATCTTTTGATTTAGCTTGTTATAATTGTTTATATATTTGGTGATATTCTCTCTCTCTCTCTCTCAATGTGTGTGTGTGTGTGTGTGTGTGTGTGTGTGTGTGTGTGTGAGAGAGAGAGAGAGAGAGAGAGAGAGAGAGAGAGAGAGAGAGACCCTAAACATGCTGGTATGTCTACCAAAAAGTCTGAGAATAAATAAATAGCCCAACAGCAATGAGTATCTCAAACACTCAACTTGCAAGTACTCCCCACACCTGAGTAAATATGATTGCTTTTGGAAAGACAGCAATAAATATGTATGATTATATAAAAATAACTTGTCATTTTCTCCAGTAACAAAGAAGCTATCAAATACACTGCGGTTATATCTAAAATTTTAGGCTCATGGAAAAGAAAAAGACCTGCTCCCAGATGGAGACATGTAATCATCGATAACAGAAGTAACTGCAATCGTTTGAAGTTCATCAAACCCTTTTAAGTTGATGAATTTTTATGGTAGAGAATAACAAAGAGATAATTAATAAGCTTGACACTTGAAAAGGTAAAAGCACCATGGTTGAAAGTACTAAACATCCTATAAGAATGGCACCTTTGGAAAACCAAATGCTTTAGAAGATGATCCCAATCATAGAAATATTCCTAGTTTACTGAATTTAATTCACAGGAGGAAAACCATATCACTCCAAAGTTCCATTGGACTAATGAATTAAACTTGTAATATTCATCAGAATAAAGACAGACAGGTATTATGTAGTTCCTAATGAATAGCACAATAAATACAAATCCACATTTTATCTGAATGTTCTTCCGAATGGATCAGCATATCTTCAGTGAGAAAAGCTTCCAGATATACATCATGAACTATAAAACGTCCATGTCGCATGGAATATTTATGCTATAGGGAAATCTACTGGCCAAACACTTTATAGAATTTTTTATACATGCTTTTAATCGATGCTACATGAATGAAATCATCATAGTGCAGATTATAGATCAAAGGAAAGGATAAGGAGAAAGAGAGGAGGTTACTATGGCATTTCCCAAGAGATTTGAGAACACCTAAGATAGAAAGCTGTAGCTTACTATAAACAAGAAAAATTTAAGAGAATAGCAGGATATATTTAACAGCTATTTATTTCCAGGCTCAAAGTAAGTCATAAATACCTCTTTATTAATTTGTGTTATGTGCACACGTGTAAACATGTATTTATTGTGTAATATTATGTAAATATTATGTAAATATTATTTGCTAGAAACAAATAATATTTATTTGCATTATGTTATTACTGCTGATATTTTGTGGTTAATTTTCCCTAAGTAGATCATACTTCTGTTGGGAAAACAATGCAGTCATAAAATGTGTCATGATTTACTATGAACAGGATTCAATGTAGCAAAATGTAGCACTAAGTTTTTCTCCTGTATTTCTCATTGATGCCTAGACACCAAGGCATTTGGGTTATAGGGGGAACCAGATTTCAATTATTTATCTGGAAATTTAATAGTACACTGCAGAGCAGGTGCAAGGTTGTGAAATGATAAGAAACATTATGAAATAAGAATTTGGAGCTCCAATTGAGAGCGAAATCACGTTAATAAAATTCCCAGAGGGTTTTTCTGAGGTGTTGCTCCATGAAACCTCTGTTCTGGACTTTACATAATGAGAAAATCATTGGGAAATTTTAAGTGATTATATATTACTGAGAAGATAGAAAAATCTGTCTCCATAAACTGTCGGTTTCATAGAGTTTCCAGCTCTTTTCAGTTCTCTTAGATTGAATTTGGGGCAGCATATCACATCACACAGAAGTCCTGGGGATTCTCTCAATGACTCTGGAATGGATCTGTGCAGGACAACTCTTTAAGAAGTCTGATAGCTCCCATTCCATCAAGTGACTCTCACTATGCCAGAAATTGTGACATATTCCTGTGATACCAGAACCGTGAAAGATGAAGCAGGAAGATTATGAGTCTGAGGCTACCGTGGGCTACATAGAGAGATTCTGCCCTTTTCTGCCTCTTCCCCAGTATGTCAAAATAAAGTTACTACCCCACCCATCAATCCAATACCTATTGGAATATAGTTAAAGGCCATACTTTGGATTCGTCTGACGAAAAGTAGAGGCATTTGTTACTTGAACCCTATGTAAAATGTATTACCAATATTGTACAATGGTCACCATCTGCTTATTTAAGCAAAACAGTCACAAAGCCTTGCCATCATAGACAATCTACACCGCAGCCTTGCATTTGTGCCTCAGGAAACATTGTGGAAGAAGGAACAGAGAGATTGTAAGGGTCGGAATACCAGGAAGTCTGCTATGAAACAGACTGTCCTAGAAATAGCTGCAGAAAGAAGATTGAAACTATCCAAATGTCAATGCAAGCACAGACAGATGATTTCATGGGGTTCCACCCTGAGACAAAAGAAAGTCAGAAAACTGTTGACTGTTGAGAGATGGAGACTCAGACTTTCCCAAGCATGAGTGCCCTTATTGGTTGTTCAATGCAAAACTGATCAGACCTGAACCTATATGCACATCACCACCAAAACAAGACTGAGTAGGTAGTCCATATGTGTGTCTGTGTGTATTGTGTGTATTGTGCATGTGCATGTATGCATGCACATGTACACACACGTGTATGTATATGTAACTGTTATAATAATAAAGAAATTATCAACACGAGAGTGGGGAGACATGGGAGGGTTTGAAGGGGGGTAACTGCGAGGGGTTGAAAAGAAGAATGGAACGGATAAAATGCTTCAATTCTGGGGGGAGTTGGGAGGACCTTGGACTCAACATAGTGACGGGAACCCTGATGGCTCTTTGGCCTGGAGAGGGAGGGAGTGGGGGTATGGGTGGAGGGGAGGGGAGGGAAGAGGGAGGAGGAGGGGAGGAGATGGAAATTTTTAATAAAAAATATTTTTAAAAAACAGAAAAATAACTCTCAGGTATCCTCATATAGTAGATTTAGGTCACATGCTATCAACCAGATTGTATATTTTTCTTTAAGTCATCAAGTACAGATTCAGATTTTTATGTTAGCCACAATAAGTGAATTATGTAGTTTATGCACAAAGTTTTACAGTAATGGATGTGTCTTTATTTCCCTTTTGTTTTGTTTTGCTTTTTAAAAAAATCATCAATGATTTAAAAACAATTGGAAGCTAAGTTTTAGCATAGGTTTTCATCAATGAATTCTCAGTTACTGAGTTAAAATGAATAAAAATAATGCAAAATTTACAAAAGCTGTTCAGTTATATAATCTTTTATGGAAACCCTAAACATTCACCTGAATTTTCATCTTCTCAGCAAGCAAATGATTTTGGCCCCACCCATGTTACAATACTAAATGATTACTGTTGAAGTCCATTCTGACAGTTGAACTATGGTTTTATAAATTTTATAAACACAATGAACAGGACATCAAAGGCAGACAGTCTATTCGGCAAACAACTGTGAACAAAGATGCTGAATAGGAAAAAAAGAAAAAAAAAGCAGCAGCAATCAAGAGAGATGTTGAGCGGCCGTGCCTTCATTTGGAGCTCATGAGTAACGTGCAAATTATTTTGTTTTGTTATAGGAATCAATATTATCATAAGACTTGGCACAAAGCAGATGCTATGCGAACGCTAAATAGGTAAACATATGGCAGCCTGCCTAGATGGGTAACTGGCTACCAGAATAAACACTGAGAAAGCAAACATAAAACTTAGGAAACAACATGGAGAATATACTTAATATTCCCTAGATCAGTGACTTAGAATCATAATATCAACCAGTCTCAGAACATGATCAATATAGAATTTTACTTCACTTTTGGTCATTTTATTTCATTAGGCATCACTGGATAAAGGGTCTCCTGGGATAGTCTGTCTAATACAGATATGCAGAATTCATGTAGCTATAAGTTGTGCTAACGAAATGTTCTTTACATATATGAAATCTTTGCTGGGAACTTCACATGGACAATTACCTTGAAAGTTAGCTCTTTCTTCCCACCTCAAAATAAGAGAAACCATTCAGGAAGAAGAGTTATGCCTATAAGGAGCAATATTTTTGTCTTAAGCAAATCCACACCACGTCTGACTAATTAAACAGAAGTCCTTAATAATTCTCTTTATCACAGACCTCTTTGACAGTTTGATAATGGTTTTGGTCTTAGCTCTCCTCAGAATGATCATCTAAGTTCACTGAATAAAACATATGAGATGAGAAAAAATAATTATCTTGAAAACCTAAAATATTCCAATTGCAACTCAGTAAAATAATATCTGTACTTCTTGATTAACATATTAAATATTAACATCTGGTGCTGTTGATAACATACTCTAATTTTAAAGTGGAGCTCTTTTAGGATTATCTAAAACAACTTTGGATTAGTTTCAAAATTTAATGGAGGAAGGCGATTTGTGCTGCCATCCTTGACTCTGTGATTGATAATAGAATGGATCTGTTTTCAGTAACTCATGGTGGGGACAGTGTGGTAAAATGGTTCAATCCACAGTGGCAGGAGCAAGTGGGAAGTGTTGTAGCACTCCCTGTTAAGTTCCCTGTCTGAATTTTTAACTTTGTTGTTTGTTTATTTGGTGTTTAGTCTTTTGAGGTCTTTGGGTATTCCAGACACCAACCCTCTGTCAGATGTACAGATGGTAAAGATTCCTGTCCATCTGTGGGCTGAAAACTGGCTACTTTTTAAATTGTTTAATAGAAATATTAATATTCTTATAAAATGTATCTGCTATGTTGTGAACAGATTGTATTCCCTATGGAAATGCAGGTAAACTTTAGTCTCCATTTTATTATGTCAGTGAAAGTTGGTCTATGTTAAGTCTAAGTATAGTTTTTGAGAGTTGATTAGGATTAGATACTGTCTTCAGAGTTCAGGCCCATGAATGCATACAGGTGGCATTCTAAGGAGAGCAAATGAATGAAAACAGGCTCTCCCTGTCTCTTCCAATTCTTCTCTGTACTCCTCTGGACAGACAATTGCTATTCTACATAGGACAAAGGCTTCTCAGGATGCAGTCCTCTTAAATTTTTTGCCAGAAGTATAGGTGAAATTAAATGTCTCTTCTGCATAAACAATGTAGTGTGTAATATCAAGTTACTAACAATAGAAAACAAACTAATAAAATATCTTACCACATAATATACACTGATACAATCATTATAAAATATTGTGAAAGATTCTGTTCTGGAAAGGGGGGTAGGAAGACCATTGAGTTTTTAACTCTGTGAACACGTAAAGTTGTTTAATGTCTCTGGTCCAATAAAATATTACCTCTTTTTTCTAGTGAGGGATCAATCGGAATGAAGAATGGCTTCAAAATTAGCAATGTGAGAGGAGAATTTCTGTGAGTTTAAGTCAGGACAAAACGCAAGGTAGACAGGTGAAGAGAAAGAAGACCAAGAACAAAACCAAAGAACAAAAAGAGAAGGAGGAGGAAAAGGAGGAGAAGCAAGGAGTCATCCTCACAAAAACAGAAGCTGATCCAGGCCTTCCACAGACTCATAGCTGAAGAACATTCTCTCAAAAGCTAGCATCTAAGTGCAAAGACCCCTCAATTTTCTTTTTTAAAAAATTTTTGTAACAACAGTTCTTTGAGAACTGTTTATTTATTTTAGAAAATGCAAACTTCCAATAACTAGGAAGGTTCTGGTAGGATAATTTAGCGGATGGTGCAGAGCAAGTATCCTGCAGACACTGGGATGCTAAGTAGATGATCCATCCTAGCCAGAGGCCCTAAGAATAGCCCCACCTCATGAACAGCTACAGGTAGCGGCATGTAAACTACTTTCTCTGAATTCTGATATCCTCTTAGACTTAGAGCAGGAGCCCCTTTCACTCTGGCATGGTTCCCACTCTCAGAAGCTGTGGGGCCTGAAACAAATCCAGTGAACACTTCAGTGACACCTCATGTCGTTGCTATGGGGAGTAAGCGAGCATATAACCATGTATTAACACTTTCCCTGGAGGGCACATAGTCACTACTATGTACATGTCTGTCCTCTCTATTCAATGCCACCATAAGGCTAGGCTAGGATCATGGCTGTGGTTAGATCAGGCATGGACACTTAAACAGGCTTTTTCATGGATTGGTTGGCTTCATCTTTCCCATCTTAGAAGTGAAAGTAAAGATTCTCCCTGCTATGATCTCTAACACAAATTAAAATGTTTACAGTCGATTCAAGAGTACAATCCCATGTCAGCCTTGTCTGATGGTGGGTTCTAATTCTGTGTTTCAAATGATTATCTTAGCTCCCTGTGCTCCATAACAGGCATAAGCAAGGCACAAACCTTATAGGCTTTACAATTTTATAATTATATTTATAATTTTATAGATTTAAAAGGATCTGCACAACGATAGCATGGGTGGCATATTGTCAGCCCAACAGGTAGCCCCCTTTAATTAGTACGGTAATTGTTAACATCACTACCAACAAGTGCACATGGTGATTCCCTCCAGTTCTGCCAGGCAAATGACAATCCAGGTGTCATAGGCCTGTCTCTTTCCTGTTCAATTAGTTTCCCATTCTAATATCTCCCATCGGTAACACAGGGTGATGGTATTTTGTTTTTCATGCCAGGAAAAACCAGTGAGTGATGGCATCAGAGGTAAAGACATGTGCCTTGCACAAGGCTACACAGGAGAGTTAGTGTGTGAAGGAAGCTTCTAAGTCACAGGTCGCTGCCTTAAAGGGCCACTCTTAATGAGAAGCAAAGAGACCATCTGATTTCGTTTCCCACAGTTTTAACAACAGATTGCCACAGACTCGGTTAGCAAAACAGCACAGATTCATCATCTCCTCGCTTTGGAGGTCAGAAGCTGTTGTGATTTGAATAAGAAATATGTCCCATATGTTCATGTATTTGAATACTTAGATCCCAGTTGACTGTGGTACTGGTCAGTTTTGTGTCTACATGATGAAAGCAAGAGTCGGTGGGAAGATGGACTCTTTATTGAGAAAAGGCTCCCCCCATAAGACTGGTCTGTAGGCAGGTAAGTTGTGCATTTCCTTAATTAGTGATTAATGGTGGAGGGCCAATAAATTGTGGATGGTCCAATCTCCTCTTTCTGTATATTTCTTCTAGTGCTGGGATTAAGAGTGTAAGACTCCCTAGTACTGGCATTAAAGGTATAGGCCACTACCACATGGATTTGTTTCTGCATTCATCTTGTGTAGGCCAGCCTGGCCTTGAACTCATAGAGATCCTGGGATTAAAGGTGTGTGTCACCAATGCTTGACCTCTTGTGACTTTAGTTTTAATTCTGGTCTTCCAGCAAGGTTTGTTTATTAAAATAAAAATCATATACCATTATAACTGAGGTTGGAAAGCAAAATGAAATTTAATATATACAAAAGAAAGACTAATAGTGGATAGCCTGCTGCGCTAGGCGACACTGGCCTAAAGCCCTGGAAGTTGGTAAGTATTGTCTGTTCCACTGCCTGCCACTCACTGAACATAAAACAAAGCAAAAATACAAAGCTCCGAGGTATGTGAAATTCTGGGAAGTGATACGTTTTGGGCATGTGTGCTAATTATAGAAAACAGTTGCTCTTTCGAAGTAGCCAAGAAAATAGACGATTCTCAGAGACTTCAACAGAGCTGGAACCTGTGTGATTGAAGGTAAAACATTTTCTACTTGAAACAAACCCCTGCCAGTTCCTGGGAAATTCATCTAGGAAATTTGATTCCTCAGCAGGGTTACCTGTGGGAATCTTGGGCGTATAGATTCCCTCCTTGCTCCATTTGAAGAAATTCTGAATTTCAGTCCCTTTGAAGAGATGTCTGAAGAACCCTATTTCAAAATACTTTGCAAATGATTAAAGGTACAGGTCTGCACGGGAGTCAGGGACTTAAGTCTTAGATTCCTCCAGCATGCTTTCCCCCTGTGACCAACAGACTCTAGATCACAATCTCACTTCCTGTGTGAACTCCATCTGTCACAAAACAATTCTTATATAAGAAAAATAGGGTTTGGTAGAGCAGAACTTAGGTTACTGTCTCTACTTTGTCACGGCTACAAATTTTAACATGGTAAATAGGAAAATCATTAAAAACATTTTAAATAAATGGGTTTTGTTGGGACTAATTAAGTCCTGGCCTTCAGCTGCTCTTCCCTGTCTAGAGCCTTCTTCTAATTGAAGTGACTAAAAGCTGTGCTTTGCCTAGAGGATCAGAGGATGGGATTTCCACCTGTTGGCCATAGACTGCAGGGTATTTAAGCCTCCACGGTGCTTTTAAAGAGGGGTGTTTGGTATGAGTGTTTAAAGTTCTGTGTGTCGGTCGGTCTCTGTGTGTGTTTCCTCAACCTCCAGCCCCTTGCCCGCTGCGAACTGGGTTCTAGCGCATAGAGCACAGATGGGGGGTAGGGAGCATGCAGCGCACAGCAGGGTTTCTCATTTTTTTTCCTGGATATTTGAAGGCTTAGTATCTTAATAATCCAATATTTTAGCTCTGTGGTGTTTCCTTTTTTCAGATATATTTATATACTTTGCTTAACTATAATCAAACTATTACTTTTACATATGTTATTCTATATAATAATATACTCTGCTGTCATTCATTTATTTATACATATATAAATGTATATAATCATTATATTATGATGTTTTAATACACTTTTAAACTAAAGTAGGCCTTTTCAATGTACATTCCAATTATATTTCACATTTCAGCAAATAACAATATATTTCTTCACATTATTGTGATAAATTTTCCAATTGACATTTTTATCATATTCTATATTTTATTAGATATATCTGTGAATTACCATAACCTGTATTTGGTTAGATAAGTCTGCATCATATCATATTCTACATTTGATTAGGTTTGGTTGTATTTTTAGCACAGATAGATCTGGGATATTTTGGAAAGAATCTCAAAGATATATATCTTTTTGAATAAGAACAGAACTGAGTGAAGTCTGCAATTTAATATTTGTCTAACAAGAATGTAACTATGATTATCAAGTCAGCCTGTCCTAGGAAGATAGAGTCTACTGGCTTTTATCAGTAGAAACTATCTTCACTGTAAAATCAAATTAACCTTGTGGTAGAATTGTAAGAGCTGTGTAATTTCAAAAATTATCTAAGAAGCCTAATTCTGTCATTGTAAAAGATGAAGGAATTGACATTATATCTGTTGGATTACCGAGGACAACATAATGAACAGAAACAATTTCGCGAATATAAGGGAGCTACTGACTTTAGTATGTGCTGATTGGAAGTTGGGAGTCTAATACCTCTACTGACTACACCTGACTGGTTAGCTATAACGTGGTAATAAATAATGCTAAATTTTACTTTTAATATGTGCTAGCACACATTTTTATAGCACAACAACCTCACAATAGATTACCTTGAAATTCAGGTAAATTATCTGATTGAAACATAACACAATTGAAATTAGTCTTGTTTACATATAGGATTATAACTCAACACAATGGACTTTAATTTTAATAAGCAGATCAATACTTTTCAAATTACATAAATTTTTGTCTTTGCATCTATTCAGTTAAGGGTGCTTATATATTCTGTAGTTAATTTTGTTATTCAAAATATTTGAGTAACATTTTTCTTGGGGATTGTTTCTTCTTGCTAGAATTGAATATGTCCTTAATGCTGAAAAATATCTTCCACTTAGAACAGATTTAATTTTAAAATAAGTCAGGATTATCTGTAGGCAGTAGGAATAAATTTGATGATTGGGATGAATGTCAATCTCTGACTCAGGAATAAATCTAAAGGAATGAAATCCAATTTGGTAGTACATTTTATGATCTGTTTATTATGAAAACTCTATCTGCACAAAATTACAAAGTAATTTTAGGAATGGGCAGCTTTTTTAAAGTAATTATTTAGAATCCTCCCATCTCTAAATAGGTTCCTCAGGAGTATGAATATAACATGAAGAATTCAATCATATTAGCAAAGATTTAGTTGTGTATCATTGTATAATGTTTGACACATATTAGAAAGGAAGTAGTTTGAAGTAATATAAGGGGCCAAAGCAGTTATTAAAAATGGTTATTATCCAAAAATTTAAACAAACCAATGTTTGAAAGATTATTTTTACCAAAAGTTCCAAGTTACTTATTTATCTATTTTGATTCACAATAGCTTTGCTTATATTTTATAATAAATATTTTATAGTAAAATTAGTAAGAGTATATATATATATATATTTATATATATTCATATATAAATAGATAGAGTTGAACATGAAACTTTCATTTAATTTTTCATGTGTTTTGATTCGTGCATGAACCAATGCTTATATCCATGGATGTATTTGTCAACCAAAGACCAACTTTAAGTGTTATTTTTCTCATATCATTTGCCTTGATTTTTTTGAAACAGGATCTCTCACTGTTCAGCAAGTTAGCTGGTTGCTCAGGGAACTCAGTTTCCAAAGCACTGTGATTACGGGTTCATGCAGCTATATCTCAATGTCTCATGTGGACAATACAAATCAAATTCACAGGCAATCATGTCTGGGCAGCAAGCATTTTACAGTGCTGTCTCTGCATCCCCACCCAAACACACACTCTTTATTTCATTGTGTCTTTGCATTTGGAATTTCAATGAGCTAAAAGAGGAAATATGAATCAATCCAAGATTTTAAAAGTAAATATTTATTTAAACCAGGATATGTATTAATATTCTTATTAGGAATTTAATATTACAAAAACATTCACAAGTTTTAGAGTGACATATTCAGCACAGTTGTTTCCTTAACCAAGAAGGTTTTATCATGGTGTCGGGGGTCCTTCTATGTGTTACTTTCATTGGTTAATAATGAAACTGCCTTAGCCTGTTGATAGATCAAACTTAGTTTGGCCAGGACTAATGAACTGAATCCCGGAAAAAGAAAGGCAGAGTGAGGGAGAGACACCATGGAGCTGCCGGAGACAGATGCTGGGAAATTTTACCCAGTAAACCACTGCCATGTGGCAATACACAGATTAATTGAAATAGGTTAAACTAAGATGTAAGAGTTAGCCAATAAGAAGCTAGAGCTAATGGGTCAAGCAGTGTTGTAATTAACACAATTTCTGTGTGATTATTTTGGTTCTGGGAGGCCGGGATGAACAAGCGGGTCCTCCTCTTACATTATCATTCATTTATTCACTAAATATTGGTTGAAAATACCAATATGTATGCAACAATTTAGGTTTTAAAGAATTATTTTTTCCTTTAAAACTCCATTGTGTCTCAAATGGCATATAGTTCTGGCCCATTATACAATTGATTGTAGTCATTAATCATACAGGGAAGCAATACCTGCTCTGGCAAAACCTGCTCTGTCTTAGTGGAATGGGAATTTTCCATTAACTCTTAATGATTTGTTGAAAGAATTACCTGTCTATCATTTTTATATTGTTGTGAGTGTAAGCGGAGTTTTCCTGTCCTTACTTCCTGCTCCCAAATAACCAGTATCCTCTTAATAAATAACTGACTCAGAGACTTAATATACGTTATAATTGTTCAGTCAATATCTCAGTATTATTGCTAACTAACTCTTACAACTACCTCATTTCTACTAATCTATGTGCTGCCCTGATGGTTGTGGCTTTTACCTGTATCCTATTTCGTGTGGCTGACTCATTCTCCATCAGTCTGGCCACTCCTTTAGGCTTTTCCTTAGCCTATCATTTTCACTTTGGCTTTCCGGCCTGACTTTATCCTGTTCAGCTATTGGCCACTCAGCTTGCTTATTAAACCAATAGTAGTGACGTATATTTGTACCATGTCAAGGAATATTCCACAGCATGACAGCAAAATTTTCAGGATAATTTCTTTCGAAAATGTTTTCCATTTATCAAGTTCACATTCCATTTTCAATAATTTGAAGAATTAAAGTATTTTCCTTCTACATTGACTAATTGATATTTATTGTAATAGGATAAGTGTGGGGGTGGAATGGGGTTTATTTTAAGAAAACAGACACCCTCATTTAAATTTATAAAATTTATACTTATAGGAAATGACCCTACAAGTGAATATTATTTGAAGGAAGATTTTGCTCAGCATTCTTGACGTATAAATATAAGTTATTTTTCAACAGTGAAATGCAGTTATAAATATCTATCAAGCATAATTATAAAAATAACTATTTCTTCTCTTTTAGCACTAATTTAGTGTTCAATTTATTCCATGGAAATAAAATGGGAAGGTGAAAGGAAAAATCAAAGGAAGGCAAGAGCAAAGGCAAACAAAAAAGTAGGCGGAGAAGGCTGATTAGATTAGATGATTCTAATGAACATGCCAGAGTGAACCGGGAAAACACCATAAATCCTCAACAATAAACATTGAACTATGGGCATCTGAGAAATAACTGTCCAATAGTGAATGGTTGGCCTTGAAAATATACTTGTGAGTGACATTACACAGACTGGATTATATTTAGAATTATATATATATATATATATATATATATATACTCAATATAAATATGTGAAAAAAGAGGTCATGAATTTGAAAGAGAGCCAGGCAGCCTGTATGGTTGGGTGTGGAGGAGGAAAAATGAACAGAGAAGAGTTGCAATTAAGTTACAGTTTCAAAATTTTTGGAAGTAAAATAATATAACATTCATTGGCAGAGGACATAAAGAAGAAAACTATGAAGATTATGAAATAGAGAAGGAATGAAGACTAACAAGCTTGCTGCAAAGCATTGTAACTTTAATTGAATATAAAGTATTATGTTTCTATATTGTCCTGGGAAGAAAAGCAGTTCTCTAGACACTACCTAGATAGTAGGTTCAATTAATAGCTGAATTTGACAAGCAGGAGAAGAGCAATAAGAAGGCAAAGTCATGTGGCAGTGTCAAGGTAGATGTACATTTGGGAATACTGAAGAGAGCACATTAGCTCCAAGGCAAGGAACTGGGTGGGTCCACCTCGTCATTGACCGATCTGATTATTTACAATTGGAACTCTGTCAGACACTGTTTCCATGACTGGGGAATAGCGAGAGACAAGTGACAGAAGGGGACTGATTTTAACGTGTTAGGAAATGTTTCAAGTAAGAATGAAGACATAAAGTTGATTTCATATGTGTTATTTTACAGACTATGTAAAAACAGTCTCCTACTTTTACTTTCTCAAAATCCTTCCTAAATTGTGCAGAATGTGAGAATCCGTTCCATAGGAATCCTGGAAACCTAAGTTAAATAGGAGAGGGCAGTTTTCAATGATCTCTTAGAGATGAAAGACACTTTTTGTTTCTGCTTCATAACGTATCCATGACAACATATGATAAAAAGGTTATCACTTAAGCATTGAATATAAGCAATAATCATAAATACAGGCATGTTCTCTCTACCTCCAGTTTAGAAAACCTAGTTTTTGAAAGGTATTTAAATCCTACTTTTTGAAGAAACTATAGCTTAGAAGTTAACCACAGACTTATAATATGGACGATATTTTTATCCGATATTAAGAAATCATTAGAACCGTATAAATTTATCATCTTTGCTATTGGTACTGACATTATCATTCCATAGGATACAACAAGTACATCTATGTACTTGTTTATCTATAAATAATCTAAGCAAGCCAATTAAAAATAAAGAATTTATGGCAGCTGGGTCATTGTCTCGGCTGTCAAGGGCATTTTTGCTTTTGCAGAGAACTGAACTTCAGTTATCAGGACCCGCCTGGTGGCTCACAGCCATATGAACTTGATATCCAGGGCTTTGAACACTCTCTCCTGACTGTCTCAGACACTAGACTCACACATGGTGCATAGACAAACATGAGGGCAAAAGACTCATACACATAAAGCAGAATAAAGCTTATTATCACAGGGTGTGTCAGCCACACACTAGAGCAAGCTCCATGACCAGGAGCACTTGGTCATGAGCTTTGCTGTGATTGTTATTTTTGTAGATTTTTTTGATTTGACATTTTTGTCTTACTAGTCTTTTGATTGCTTGCTTTTATTTTGTATGTTACTTGTCTGTTTTTGAAGCAGAAAGAACATAAATTTGAAAGGGTATGGAAGTGGGAAGACTATGGAGGAGTTAAAAGAGGGGGACACACGATCAAAATTTATTGAATGTATAATTCTATATAGATAGACGTGTGTATATGTAATATAGATAAATAAAAATAAGAAAACAGTGAAAAAGAATGTATTATTGTAACAAAGGCTATCTTCCAATATAAAGCTTTTGTTTTTCTATTTTAATATGATTCTCTTCATAACTCTTGAGGATTAACTAAGTGAATCCAATTAAGGAACTTAACTAAATTTTATTGATTTTTAAATATCCACTTTAAAGTTAAAGCAAGAAAACACAGAAAGACAAAGAAATTTGTTTTTATCACAGCTGCTAAGTGTCAATGTCTGGCTGAATTCAAACATGTTTTCCTTCCAATAAGGAAACCAGGTCAAGAAACTGAAAAAAAAAAAGAGTAGAAAGAAAACTTCATTTTGTTTTTTTAAAAAAATAAATAGTGATATCAAACAGAATTATTTCTAAGCAGATGTTATTCAAGACACTTCTCCCTTTTTATTTTCAATATTACCACTAACATTCAAAAATCATTTCAAACATATTGGAAATACATTATCCATACTTATTCCCCCATCTATTCTACTGTTTGATTTTTCTGAAACAATATATTCAAAATAAAACATAATAATTTCAAACAAAGGAAAATTATGGTTGAATTGAACCCATTTAAATCCAACATAGCCATTTGCTAAACTGTGAGACATGGGTCCTTCAAAATGAAAATAAAAGGAATGACAATATGTTTATGAAAGCTTAAGGAGCACTTGATATGTATCAAATTCACTTATGCTACTCTGTGGCATCAGACAAGGGCCACTCTGAACGGATCCTTTTCTCTCTAAACTGCGGAGAATAATTTGTTTGCTAAAGAAGAACTGAATGTAGGGGGGGAAACTGTGGGTTTTCTAATAAGATAAATGAGACAAAACAGTCTGAGGGTGTACGAAGGAACGAGCCATGCGAGAAATATGCTTTAAATGACACTTCCTAGTGATGAAGCAGAAAAGCTAATTTAGTCTGAATGTGAGATACAGAAACAAATGCCTGGGAAAGAAAATGCTTTCCAGGAAATGAGTTTATTTTGCCTCTCCCTATGTGCTGTGTTGTGTCTGAACATCCCGAGAAAGTACTTACAGCACAGGGAGGCCAATAGAGGGGCAGGAAACAGAAATTAAGAGCTGGAGTCAGAGTTGATGGAGGAGGAGTGATGGAGATGAAGGGTCTTAGTGGAGGAAAAACACAATGGTACTGACTTGGTTGTGAACTTTAGGAAAAACTATGGCCTCCATCAGTCTTTCCTGCCTATTGAATGTGGCAAGGGTGGGGGTGGGAGTGGTATCAGGGGTGTTGCAGAGATTGTGGTAATGGTCAACCAATGACTAGTCCAACCTTAGACTCTTGCCAAGAGAGTGAGCCAATCCCTAACACTGCCTGGCAAGCCAGGACCTAGAGACTGGAAGGCCCAGAAACCTAGGAGAGAGCCAACACAATAGGAGGGAAAATATTATCAACATACCTATGCCATAACATAGATTGGTGACTATACCAATAGCCATCAGAGAGCCTTCATCCAGTAATTGATGGAAACAGATGCAGAGATCGATAGTCAAGCATTGGGCCAACCTGGGGAAATCATGCTGAAGGGAGGAAGGAAGGACTGTAGGGGTGTCAAGGACATCACAAGGGAACCCTGAAAGACAGCTAACCTGTGCTTATAGGAGTTCACAAGAATCTGGACTGATGACCAGGGAGGCTGTGTGGGACCAACCTAGGCCATCTACGTAGGTGTGACAGTTGTATAGTTGGGTCTATTTGTGGGACTCCTGGCACTAGGAGGAGGAGGAAACTGTCCCTGATTCTGGCTGGCTTTGAGCAACCTATTCCTCATGCTGGGTTGCCTTGCTCAGTCTTAGCACGGGTGTGGAGGTGGGGGTGGCTTAGTCCTATTGCAACTTCATTTGCTGTGATTTTTCACCCGTCTTGTGAAAGCTAATAGATCCAAGGATGTCTGGCTCCACCAGAGTAAGTTCAACATTTCTTTTTTTTCTTTTATCTTTTTTTTTCTTTTTTTTTTTTTGGTTTTTGAGACAGGATTTCTCTGTGGCTTTAGAGCCTGAAGTTTAACATTTCCATATCTAACTCCTTTCTTGCTGTAAATGTTAATTATCAAGCATAAAACTACTCTCATAGACACCCTCCCACACACATCAGTGTTCTTCCAAAACGCAAGGCTGCTTAGCATTGTGAAACCTCCATGGCCCATCTTTAGCTAGGAAACCATATACATAGTGTCCTTTGAAACCAGAAAATAGAGGTAAAGAATACCTCCTCATTTAGAGCACCATATCCCAGTCTCTCTTCTCCTCCAGCCACAGTGTTTCCGAAGCATAGCAGGAAGTATGATCGCTCTTGCAAAAATCTTAACTTGTGACCACTTACAGACTCACACACAGGTATATGTTGAAACATCAGCGTACTGATGAGATGGGCCTGACATTTTTTTTCTAAACTAACGGAGAACTAAAAGGCCTTAGAAAAGGCCATTATTTTGCATTTAATCATCTGTCACAAAAACACAAAATTTGGCCTTTTCCTATTCAGAGTAGGTGATATTTTGAAGAGGTGGTATTTTTTTTTTTGTCAGATAAGATAGGAAAATAATAAAGTCTATGCTGATCAAGTCTGCACCCACTGTTCATGCCATCCTCTCTACTCAGTATTCTGAAAGGGTTCTTTTTTTTTTTTTTTGCTCTCCTTTAAGAATCGCTGTCAGTTTTCACATTTTAACACGGAGCTATCAGCTCTTCCATACTGCAATCACACCGGGAACTTCTTCATCTGCATGTGTCAAAAGGAAAATGTAAAAGATGTATATTTCATGACATAATAGCATTCTACAAATTTCAAAATAGAATTCGGCAGCCTGTACTGTTATTTTTTTTTTTCTTAGAGTGGTCTGATAGCTGGGTCTTTCACATGTGGGTGTTTGCAGCTTTGCATTTTATTTCCATCTTTATGTTTCCTGAGATTATCATTTCCTGTGCATCTTTCTGTGTGGATGATAGTTTCGATCCTCAGGTTTACTAGGTATCACCATTTTTTTCACCTGTGCTATTTAAAAAATGTGTTTGCTTTGTTTTTTTGTTTTGTTTGGATGAACACTGACAGATAAAAGGGAATTCAGATGGGTTAAAACATAATCTATTCAACCAAACATGAAATTTCTGTTTGAATAAATGAGTATATTTCAATGGAAAACATACATTCTTGAAATTGTTTTATGTTTCTACTTGCACAGCCTCTACAGTGAGGTCAACACAGAATCCTTAGAGTGTTGAAACTGTACACCAAGTCCACAGACCAAAGACTGGCATACAACAAGTGTTCTCACTCGCTCCGTGTTCCTATTGCCCTTATTACACTATGACAAAAGTATCATTTTAAAACAATATAAACCTTTTCTCTTCTATTGCCAGAGGTTGTGGTCTAAGCTGTGCTTCACTGGCTAAGTGGCTGTTTCGGCATGGCTCTTCCTTCTGGGGTGCTTAAGAGAAGAACCCCTTCTTCTGTTTCTTCTCCTGGATTTCAGAGGTTCTTAGTCTCATGGTGTTCTTCTCTGTCTCCAAAGACTGCGCTGCCACTCTTCAGAGCTATCTTTCCAATAACATATCACCCTCCTGTTCTCAGAGAGACTTGCTGAATCACAGAAATCCACACAGAAAATTCGGAACAATCTCATTTCAAAAAATCTTGATTATATCCGCAGAACTTCCTTTGTCATATAAAATATCCTGTCTGCTCATCTCATGGATTAAGGCCTAGTTGTCTTGGGAGGCCACTTTATTGGTGGTCAATAAAGATTGTAATACAGTATTTATTGTCTCAGTAGTGGTATATAATGGAATGGAAAGCAAGAGCAGCAGTAATAAACAAATTACTATAAACAGCCATGTATAAAGGCTGGGTTTTAGAGATGTCATCTCACTGACCTCATACATTTCTATGACCTCTTCTTACCCTTTGAGCATTGCTTATTCAGACATTTAAAATTTAGGTTTCTGATATTATTTTACTCAGTAGAATAAATGTTCCCCTGTTCCACTGCTTCCAAGAAAATTCTTAAAGTCAAGACATATCATCATAAGAGTGAAATTTTTTATCTAAATAGAAGAAGAAATGAAAATAGAAAGACAAAGACATAATGTGTTACCATAAGATCATGGGACCAGGAAAGTAGAAAAGGACAAAAAGGGGTGAGCAGAACATCCTTTGAGGTTTCAGCATTCTACCTACAACAGCCCTATTAATAACCACAGTTTAATTAGGTAGGAGTAAGTATTATTCCCACGATGAAGCATAGACTTTGGAATAATGAATCAAAATGTGGTAAACCCGGTATATATTCCATATGTCTTAAGTCTAGAGTTTCATATCCCTAATCCAGATGTAACAGTAGAGAACTGTGTCTTCTTGAGGGACAAGGAACCTCTCCAAACTCCAAGGCATAGGGGCTACGGAAGAAGAATTTGCCATCCTGGAACTATCAGAAAACAAAGAAGACGGGATCGGTTTGCTGGGGCCCCAGTTGTCTTCCTAAATTTTATGAATTTCGACTGCATCGTTTTCATCAATGATTAAACGTGGAAAGAAAGGGGGAATGCTTGAAATACAAACCACATAGATATGGGGGTTAACTCGTGGATAAAGTGCTTGTTTTACGGGCATTAGGACCAGAGCTCAATTCCAAAACTTACGTAAAACATTGCTGTTCAATCCCAGAGCCTGTGTCTAGATAGGTCTTGAGCCCAAGGAAAGAACATAGTACTATTAGACCACTAAATGGCCATAGTAATGAAATGATTCCTAAAGACATTTTTCTATAACCATGGATAGGGCAATCACTCAATCTTCACCATAGTAGTTACTTTTTACAAAAGATGCCAATTAACACAGATACCTCGACCTATAGCAGTGAAGGAGAGAAGGGAGAGAAACTGTAAAAGCCAGAGGTGGTAGGTGACTTTCAGTAAAGAGTATTTCTAGAACACAACAATGGGGATTCACATACGAATTCACAGAAATCATAAAATTATGCACAAGACCTGCACCATCCTAAGGCAAACAAAATCTTGGATCATCCTCTATCTGAGGAGCTATTGGCATAGGATTACTGCTTGGGGAGGGAAGTCAGTTGTCTTTATTGTTATGATACCTAACATGACGATCACTGTTGCGAGAGAGCTCCTTCCGCTCCTTCAGCCAATAGCCGCTGAGATACCAGCCCATTGGGGCGTGGTTTCTCTCTTTTAAAATGCGGCCACTTCCCTCCACTTGCTCTCTGGCTTCCAGCTCGGCGTCTAGGCTCCCTTCCTGATTGCGCAGAGGGCTGTTGGCTGGGACGGTGATCTGTAAGTTTTTCCCTTTTAAATAAATAACCGTTCTATTAGTCATAATTCCAAACTGGTGTGGGATTGTTTGTGACATACGCCTTCAGATCACAGCTCAGGGCAGGCTCCAGTCCAAGGAATATTCAACTGACAAAAAACACAAAATAACCTCCATGCAATTTACACACATACACGCACTCACACATACACATGGATGGGGGAGGGGTCATAATGTGTAGAGAGCAGAATGAAAGAGGTAAAGTTGAAACTTTCCTTCCTCTTTTTTCAGACTTATAATCATTGATATCCTGAAATTTCTTAAATATAAAAGTGACGATTTATAAAAACATTAATTTGCACTGAATTGTCACCTTGGACTCTGAGCCCCTGAAACTATAAACTCAATTAAATGCTTTTTTTCATAAGATGCCTTGGTCATAATGTTTTATCATCCCAATAAGAAAGGAGCTAATACAAGAATAAACCATTACGGGGGTGGGGAGGAAGCTGACTAGCCACAATTACGTGAAAGAGAGTTCCTGAAAAGGTGTGTAGGCAAAGACTGATTAACAAATTATGACTTCAATAAGGAGGACAGGTTGGATTATTGCTAGCCCTGCGCCTAATAACAAATTTACTCTTCCTTGGGATAGCCTAAGCTCCTAAATAGCTATTACTTACCCACCCTGAGTCTTAACTAGCATCCTGTAACTAGTAGATAAAACCCTTTTGAAATCTGTTAACTTAGCAGACCACTAGCTCAAATCTGCCCTGAAAGATCAGAATGTCATCATATAGCATCCTCCTGTAGCAGAGATTGATTCCTCCATCTAGCAGTAAACTGTCTTTCTGATGTCTCTGCCTCGTATTTTAATTGCCTATATTTATAATGATTTTTGGTGTGTGTGTGTGTGTGTGTGTGTGTGTGTGTGTGCGTGCTTGTGTGTGCATTACTATAAAACCTAATGAACTGTTTCTGTGCTGGGAGAGTATATCTGGGGAGACCCAAATACATGTTTCCAAGTACAGTCATTTATATTTGCTCCAGAATAAATCATCTCTTTTGTTCCTTTGAGGTGAGGTCTTTCGATGACAATGCCAACACTAGAGCTCTTGGACAGTTGACCTGTCTTGCAAACTATTCAGTGCTTCAGCTTCTGAGAAATGTCAGTCATGACAGGGTGGTCTTTGTAGTCACATAACCACCGTGAGTGCCCCCTGATCCTATAACTACCCCCCTACATACACAGAGTACTGTTAGTAACACCAATAAAAAAAAATGCATTGTTTCATCGTCTGAACTTCCATAAAATGGCTACTTTGCTCTTTCCTGGGTTCCCTTTCTGGGAGGTGTTTGTAAACGTTGTATTTCTCTAGGAAACGTTTGTCACATGACTCTAATAATTGAAGTCCGCATGCATTAGCCTCTCAGCTATGAAGAGGTGAAATGGTGATTAAGACCAGTTTATTACACACATGAACTAAAAGTGTGTGTGTGTGTGTGTGTGTGTGTGCGCGCGTGCCGCATGTGCGAATGTATATTCACACAACACAAATTAGACATGCTGGAGGTCAACAGACAAATTTCAGTTGGTTTTCACCTCCCATCCTGAGAGTCTTGATGAGAGAATTAGGTTTTTAGGGTTAGTAACAAACTTCTTTACCCACGGAGCTATCTTGCTAACCTTCTCTACTAGATTGTTAATGCATAATAATTTCAAATCTGTCTTAAATTATAAATAAATAAACTGAGCATGCCCATTAACAAAATCATTAATGAGACTCTGCTGTTCTAATCCCAAAAACTTTTAGTGTTCAACTGTGAATCACATGTGACTTGGAGAGTAAAATTGAATTTTTACAGAAAGGAAGTAAGAAATTTGAATATTTAACAATTCCAGAAATATTTTTATTTTGCAATTTTTATGGAAATAATGGAATCAAGAAACTCAGATGAGACTGACCACTACCACAGCTGCAAGCTCTTTCCAGGGACAGAACATCACTCGATTCTGTTCATAGCATTTGTTAAAGGTCAGTGTTGACTACAGGACAATTTAATAAGCTTTAAGGTTCTGAAGTTCCCTGAAAACACGGCCTTTTCATCGTTCTGTTCAAAGACTTTGCCATTATTTACTTTCTTTTGGACTATATGTTTTAAGTTAAGTTTTATTTTAAAATATACATTTAATATTTGCATTCGCAAGAAAACCTTGGTTTTCTTTTATTAAAAGCAAAAAAAAGTGCCATCTTTAAGATAAAAATGTTTAAGTATGGAATGCGTCTGTCACATGCTGATTTATTTGGGATTGTAAATTAAAATGTCTATAGTTGTACCTTCTTGAGCCTAAAGGCCCTTCTGTGCAGTTTAGTTTATGTTGCCGACTGCACACTGTATTTTTATTTAATATTCCTCATCAAAACCTGTTTAAATATTCATCAAAGCTTTAAGGCAATTTTATTTGTATTACGTCTTCAGCTGTTTATGCATGGAAGTGCATTGAGACGGATAAATTATAAATGGAACCCCGGGCTTCATTATGGTGGGAAAACTCCCCTGAAACAAACCACGTAGCTTAAGCTTTCAGTGGGATTGCAAAGATGTTTGCTCACTCTGTCAGCAGTTTGCATTTTGTAGAGTACAAAAAGAACAAAGAAAACTAGGAAAGGTTTCAGGGGACAAAAGAAACAAAAACTGTACTCACTTTAGCTATCCAGTTAGGCTCTGGTAAGGGTGAAACCAGGACAGCACAGCTAAGACACTCTATTTTCAATGTTACATTGAATTTGCCTTTCTACCAACTCCAACCAAATCAGAATTACTCCTTAGTCCTGTCTCTTGGGCCCTTCTCATAGGTTTGCTTTTAGTTGTGGCTTGGTTCTAATCAAGTGGTTATTGTGATGTTAGAAAATAAGAATAGTTCATTTCTATTTAGCTATGGTAGACAAATAAGCACAGAGATTTTTCAGGCCAGAACCCTAACTGTGCCCAGATCCAGGATACCTGCCCAGTTCCGTCACAGGAGACTTTTACGAACTTCAACTTCATCATCTGCAAATCAGGGAAGCTCTGCACACCTAAGCATTGGAAAATCATTTCATTGGATAACCCATAAGTATAGAGTCCTCCCGGGGAATGTGAGCAAGCAATCGCATGCCTGCTGGTGGCAAGTTCAGGAGCCTTTCCTTTTCAATGTTATTTTTAATTTTGATAATTAAGTGTATACAAGTGAATAGGATCAGATGTATCCCCATTCACCTCCCCACTTTCAATAGCTCATAACTAAAAGGTGGGGGTCTAGAGGTCCTTTGCTTCATCTCTGCTGGAATTTCTGCTTATTCACCCGTTTTTGAGTTGATAGGGAACCACACCTGTGGTGAGCTTTTGAAGGCTGACAGCCATAAGCCAAAATCAGTGTTTCCCAGCATCCTTCCTCATTGCCTGTTCCTACATCCTTTCTGCCTCCTCTCCTTCAATGTTTCCCAAACTTTGCTGCAGGCAGATGGGTGCCTTAGTATAGATGTGTCTTCTAGAACTGAGGACACACTCTCTTATTCTGAACACTGTGATCAATTTATTCATCTCTACTGGTGGCCAATAGGTTTACACGTGAAAGAGTTCTTCTTACCTAGGAACAACCTTGCTGCAGAGCAAAAACATTCAGTATATGGAAGGAACCATGGTGGTTTTGTGAAACCAAGATGTTGGGGAATATTACTGCCAGATGATGATTTTTGTTTCCACTGGATTTGTTTAACTCTGTGAAGCTGTGTTACTGTGCCTGTCTAAAACACCTAATGGGCCCAATAAAGAGATGAACGGCCAATAGCGAGGCAGGAGCAAGATTACTCAAGCTGGCTGACAGACAGAGAGTAGAAACAGAAGGAGAAATGAGAAAGAAAAAAAGCAAAGAGAGCAAGGAGAGGAGAACACCAGGGACCAGACACACAGTCAGTCACAGAATAAGAAGGAAAGAAAAGTATACAGAAATAAAGAAAGAGCCGGGCGGCGGTGGCGCACGCCTTTAATCCCAGCACTCGGGAGGCAGAGGCAGGCGGATCTCTGTGAGTTCGAGACCAGCCTGGTCTACAAGAGCTAGTTCCAGGACAGGCTCCAAAGCTACAGAGAAACCCTGTCTCGAAAAACCAAAAAAAAAAAAAAAAAAAAAAAAAAAAAAAAAAAAAAAAAAAAAAAAAAAAAAAAAAGAAATAAGAAAGGTAAAAGCCCAGAGGCAAAAGGTAGTCAGGATAATTAAGAAAAGTTAGCAAAAACCAAGCCAAGCTAAGGATGGGCATTTATCACTAAGAATAAGCCCCTGTGTGTGATTTATTTGGGAACTGGGTGTCAGGCTCCCCAAAAAGGCAAAAAAGCAAAAATAACATTTTGACATTTCATCGTAGGGCTCAAATATCAATTTAGAGCCTGAGAAAGCTGAAAAAAAAAAGTGTCTCCTTTAAGAGTTTCTGCCTGTTAGCCAGACCTTAATCCACACATATGTTAAGAAGTAACACAAAACAAAGTAAAAATGCCCCCCCACAGTATGATCATAGGCATTTTAGAGCTCTAGGAAGGCGGAATGCAGTTCCTGGTCATTTACCTCTGACCTACCTGGCTGCAAGCTTTGGGCTTGGCTTTCAAGAAGAATGGAGAGGGTCTAGGTGTAACTTTAATAGTCTAAAATTTGCTTTTGTGGTGAAGAAAGGCTAAAAGATATGCAGTAAAAGAGGTCCAGATGAAAAAAAAAAAAAAAAAACAAAAACAAAAAAAATCTAAACAGGTTTCAGTGTGTTTTACAATGTGCATAGGCTTAAGAAAGAAAGAAAATGGGAATAGGCAGTCATAGAACGAAATAAAGAAATAATATATTAAAACTAATACAGAAAAATCTTTAAAGAGAAAGTAAAAGTAATATAAAAGAAAAAAAGCCACATAAAGGTGGGAAACACACAGGGAGTCTGGATCCTGTATGCTATTGTGTTGATTTTGAATTTTTTGATTGCTAACAAGTAAAGGGCAGCTGCTAAGAGACCTGGAATTAAAAGGGGGACTGTGAAAACAAACCAGCAGAGATATTTTAAGAATGTCATACATTTAAAAAGGTGGAAAATGTATTTGTCAAATGGACACCAAAAATGCTTTGGAGAAGAGAAAGTTTTGTTTTTGTTTTCACAAGAGTCAGTGGATTCGTTCCAGGTTGGTTTGTAACTGGTTTAATGGGGGGAGCTCGTGAAACGTGACAGGTTTATAACCGGTCTTCCCAGGTCTTGACCATTAGCTCAGTTTTCTCTCTGGGACCCTAAAGATGCCTTTCACCCACACTCACCAGAAAGCAGGCTAGAGAACACAGCACCCACATTCCCAAGAGTGGGGTGTGGATGGTCTTTGTCTATTTTGTTGGTCATAGATGTGTGTAAGAATTTAGAGGAAAATAGAAATATAGAATAAAAAGACAACTATTAATCTCAGATATTTTTCATTGGCATGGATTTTGGTATATGGGTACAAATTCAAACTCAGTTTTGTTACACTGCATATTTTTTTCTTGATTTGCATATTGGTACAAATTTAAGGTAATTTTTGTTACAACACACTATATATTTCTAATCTTATTTAAAGGATTTCTTATATTGAGACCAACTGAAGGTTATTTTTGTCACATCATACTTTAAATATGATTTTGCTCTTGTTTAGAGTATTGTACCTATGCAGTTCATTTAAAATGCAAGGTAAAATTCTCATTTTTGAAAGCTATTATTATGAACTAAACAAGAAAATCAAGAAATACAGATCGGTTGTTAGTCATCTATAACAATCAAATTTGTAGATATTCTAGTTATGTTCTTCAATCCAAATCATATGGAAATATATTTTAGAGAAGTAGATGATCTTCAAACCATTGAAATACCCACAAAAGATGAGATTTGAAATTTTTTGTTAATTTAGCAATTTCCATAACAATGAGACACATTTGCTCATGGCAGCAACAATTTACTTCAGAGATGATGGGCATTGAAGAAACTCCTTATGGAGTTTGCTTTCAATGTGGCAAGGTTAGCCACTGAGCAAAGAAACTGTTCTTGCCTGGACTGCTTGATAATACATTGTATGAACTGAATATGCAGGACCCACAGTAAAGTGACCGCTGAACTTTGCCAAAACAGGCTGGATGGTCCTTCGGGGTTCCTGCTTCACAGAAGAAACTGCCAGACATTCTGCAGAACGTGCAGGAAAGTGACTTAAAACGGCCAATATAGTCAGGACAGTCTATCAAACTTCCTATTTCATTGAAAAGTTTGCCAGATACTATGGGCCTGTAGGTTGAAGATGGATGTTCCAGCATTGCAAAAGAACTTTGGGTGACTATCTAGGCAGTCAGATGTCTCTGTTATTTCTAGAGTTTTGGAAGTAGTTTGTGATATACTTTGTGTTTACTCAAATAATATTATCCTCTGGAGTCTTTGATGAAGCTGAAGACTAGATAGTTACAGTTACAGTTTTCCTTAGTTAGGATATGAGAGTAAATTATGTATAAAACCATAGACTTAATGATATAGGATTGATAATGGGGGTCTTTTTTTAATTAGCCAGAAACAAATGAACTGGAATTTATTATATTGTGAATGTAATCTTTATTTGACAATGGTTCTTATTGTATTCAATATTACTATGTTAAAGTTAAAACTTGTCATTCTTGTTTAGAAAGAAAAAAAGAGGAAATGTTGGGGAATGTTATATCAGGTGTGTGACTGTGACTTTTGCCTGCACTTGTTGCATCTGTTTAACTCTATGAAGCTGTGTTACTGTGCCTGTCTAAAACATCTGATGGTCCTTAGATGAATGGCCAAAAGCAAGACAGGACTAAGGATAGGCAGGGCTGGCAGACAGAGAGTACAAACAGAAGGCGAACCAAGGAAGAAAAGGAGCAAAGAGAGCAAGGAAAGGAGGATATCAGGGACCAGCCATGCAGCCAGTCATGGACTAAGAAGGAAAGAAAGGTATTCAGAAATAGAGAAAGATAAAAGCCCAGAGGCAAAAGACATTTGGGATAATTTAAGAACGTTGACAAGAAACAAGCCAAGCAAAGGCCGGGCATTCATAACTAAGAATAAGCATCCATGTGTGATTTATTTGGGAGCTGGGTGGTGGGTCCCAAAAAACCAAAATAACAAAAACAACATACAACACCAAGATAAGGAAATGTATGCATGAGAACTTGCATTATTATCTGACAGGATTGTCTGCAACAATATGTATACATTTTTTGAAAATTCTTATTGTCTACCTCTGTGGTGCTGCACTTAAAAAGAAAGATTTTCTTGCAAAAAGCACATAAGAATTCATGGCTAAGATGGCCTCTTTCCAAACTGCAGAGCTCAGTAATGCATTCAAAGGCTTTCTCACTTTTATTCTGCTTGACATATCTCTGGAAGAGTGAGCCCTTATCTCAGAATATCAGCCTAAATGTGTGTATATCTATGTGCACTCTCCAAAAGATGACCTGAGCAACTGTTTCTTGGCTAAGTGAAGTTCAAAGTCCTTAAGGTCAGCCAGGGCCCAAGTGTTAGCAGCAGCAGGTCAGGAAACTGGTCTCACAGATCCAGCCTCCTCCACAGAGAGATATCGCAGCTAAACACAGCTCAGCGATTGAAGTCAATAAAAACCACACATCAAAGACTTGAAATCAAATTTTAGCAGGTTTTTACTAGAGAATTCAATTAAAGGAATTCTTTTACAACATTCCTTTTGTAATTTTGTTGTTATTGTTGTTCTATAGCCATTATTTAAATCTTTATTTTTTTTCCTTTATCTTTTGAATGAGCACAGATCCCCTTTTACAGTTAATTGGCTCCAGCGATGCTGACCTATCATGGATGCTAAAATGAATCAGTTTTTGAAGGCAGCAAAGTTGCAGCAGACATCAACAACATTGAAGCCATCCCAAGTCCTTATGGTTCCTGCAAGTGTTTCAAACCCTCGCTTGTACCAGCATGCAGTTCTTCATATCACACAAGCCGCCTAGGCTCACATATCCATGCTTTGCAGACAGGTTCACCACAGGTATCTAAACTTTAATGTATACATACATTCCTCTTCCAGTTAGAGTCAGGTCATGGTTATAAAAACAAAGGCCACAAAGAGTGGAATACAAGGAAACATGAACGCGTGCAGAGCAATGTAGAGACTATATTCAGAGTCTTTGGTGGATTCTAAGGGGAAAGGGGCAAAAATGAAGCAGTATGGTGCAAAACATCAGAAGTGTGTTCAGTGTATAAGGCTGTACATGTAAAAGACAAAATATTTATTCAGAAATACAGGACTATTAAAAGGCATAAAAAGCCAGGGACAGGTAGGAGGACTGAAGAGATGGCTTACTATTTAAGGGCACATGCCGCTCTTGCAGAAGACCTAATTTTGG
This sequence comes from Arvicola amphibius, assembly GCF_903992535.2. Taxonomy (NCBI): domain Eukaryota; kingdom Metazoa; phylum Chordata; class Mammalia; order Rodentia; family Cricetidae; genus Arvicola; species Arvicola amphibius. The sequence continues at coordinate 15,833,201 of NC_052063.2, read as the reverse complement.
TTTCTAGAACTCACATCATACAGTTTACAACCATGTTATGACCTCAGTTCTCAGGGATCAGACACTTTCTTCTGATCTCCTTGGGTACAACCACCCCTGTGTACACACACACACACACATACACACACACACACACAAACACAAAATTCAAAAGTAAGTTTAAAAAAAAATCCAACAAATGTGACATTATACCAAGTTCTTTAGGCAGCACCTCAAACCAAATCATCTTCAATTATACAGTAAATTAAAAATAAACGTTTCAAATCTTAAGATACAGATTGCACTTTAGATTATAAAATTTCCAGTCAAACCCAAAATAAAATGGATCAGTCACACAATGCAGCACCACAGTGGGACTTCCCCATATGCTATGATTCAACACTCAGAAGCATTGCAAATGAGTCCTGATAGAGAGCTGATCTCCTCTCTTGGCAAGAGCGAGAGGATCAGAAATCCTCAATTATCTCACTCCCCATCTTTTTCATCCTGCTTTTAGATGTCTTTCCCATTTCTGTTCTCCCTGGGAAAGACATCACCTACAGAGAAGGCTATGCAAAGCTTTGGGCAGCTTGACAGCTTGTCTGAAATCTAGTTTGTGTTGCAAGACAGAATGAGAACAACAAAGTTTTTCTGGCATTCATTACCCCGGCAGCTACGGGAACACACAACTTTTCTTTCTGAAGTTATGTTTCCCAGGAGACAGAAGACCTCTCTAATGCTGTGCATCTAAAACATTTCCAAGGTACCGCGCATCGTGCCTCACTACAAAACAAAAACGTCATTGTTTGATGGGAAACTTTTGATGATTGGTTCAAGTTTCACTCTACTGAGTAAACCAGACCCCAGGATAACCAACAGATATCCGATGTTTGAAAGTTTACACATGATTTTTCTATTTCTTTTCTCTTTCAAGTACCTTAATTACAAATATAGTTAATCATTTGTGTATAAAAAGAGTTATTTATGTATACAGATTGAAATATCCCACATGATGAAATACAACTGAAATGTTTTCATATAAGAAAGCCATTTATTTACATAAAGTGACCATCAGGAAGATGGATAGATTTGTCCTATACATTTTGTGGTCAACTAGAAAGTGAAACACCATTCATTTTTGTTTGTTTGTTTTTCTGTTTTTCAAGATAGTGTTTCTCTTTAGCTTTGGAGCCTGTCCTGGCACTCACTCCAAATGTTGGCCTCAAACTAACAGAGATCCACCTGCCTCTGCCTCCCAAGTGCTGGGATTAAAGGCGTGCGCCACCACCACCCAACCATCTTGTAGTTTTTAAATTATCTCCTTTTATACATTACATAAATTATACCCAAACCCCAACATCAGAGAGAAATTGCGTTTGGATCAGGAACGAGCTAAATAAAAGTTAATGAAAGCTTTGGATATGAATGGAACATGAAAAAAATAGACAAAATGTTAGATGATTGGTTCGATTTTTGCCTCCGCTGAGTAAAAACAGAAGCTTGTATCATGATTTAATTTAAGCACTCCACCGGAGCACACTGTGATTAGTGCATTGGTCACAATGTGAATACGTTGATTTTCATCTTGACTTGTTTATATAGGACTTTAACTCTGCAGCCTGAAAATTTGTTGTAACCCCAGAAGTTTCTACAGACTAGAAGTCACTATTGTTTCCTTTAATTTCTATGCAACTCTTATTCTTTCTTCTCCAAAATAAAACACGTAAACTACTTTAGGATGGGATAGAATGCCCTGTTTTCTTGCGGTCAGATATTTCCTTGGTCTGTATTTTAAAAATAGAACAATAAACTCCAATTCTTCATTTTCCTGTGACTACAGAATGAGGTCCCACCTGTGGCTATAATGTTTAATATTATATGACACAATAGCATGCTGTGGCAACCATCTCATTTATCAAATACGTGCATCTGAGACTGTTATTCCCATGGAAAGCCTAAAGGCACAAAGACTGTGGTGTTTTGGATGAGAAGGTCCCCATAGGCTCTTATATTTGAATATTTGCTCTGCAATTATTGGAACTGTGGAAAGAGATTAAAGAGTGTGATACTGTTATAGTAGGTGTGGCCTTGTTGGAGGAAGTGTGTCATTGTAGGTGAACTTTTAGGTTTCACAAGTCCACACTAGGCCTCTCTCTCTCTCTCTCTCTCTCTCTCTCTCTCTCTCTCTCTCTCTCTCTCTCTCTCTCTCTCTCTCTCTCTCTCTTTCCTCTTTCTTTCCTTGCTGCAGTTCAGGATTTGAGCTCTCAGCTTGTCTCTGGCCATCACTCTCCCTACCATGATGATCATGGACTAACCTAAAACAATAAGCAAGCCCCCAATTTAATGCTTTTTCCTATAAGATCGTATAAGAGTTGCCTTGATCATGCTGTCAAAGCAAAAGAACAGTAACTATGGCAGATGTTTATCATAATGATGTCCTCTTGTAAAAGACAAGTGCATTTAAAAAATGAAATTAATACCTCATCCTTAAAGGGGAAAAGGAGACAACTTGAGAGGTGTGTTAGACGTGACTTAGTTAATGACTGGACTCTTTATGTAACACACTCAAAACAAGAGCAAGGTCTCTTTAGATTGCCTGTTGTGTTTTTCTTCAGGTCATCTCTATGGATTTTTTTTCACTTCAAAAAGCGAATGTGCAAGGAAGGCAAAATCAAATAGCCCCATCCCCAACCTTAGGCATCACTAGCTGAGCGCTGCATGATTTTAATGCTTCTAGAATTGATGCCGAAACCCCATCCAAGTACAAAGACCAGTGGTTGCTGGTTCAAGAGAGCATTACTTCCTTGAAAAAGACAAACACACTAAAATGAATTGGTTTAAAAGCAAACATTCCCTGGGCAAGCCGTCTTCAGCTGTTAGTGCAAGTGACCGCTCTAGGAGGTCAGTGAGAACTTTGCATTTTTTTTCATGAGGATTGAATCTACGGTTAGATACTAAAGCACATTGAGTTCTTAAGCACTTTGGACATGTCAGAAAAGGGAAGTTCAATGTCTTACTTAAGATCTCAGGGAGAGAAGGTTTAGAATAACATCAATCAGAATCTTTGTGTCTAGCAGGTTCTCTACCCTAAAGCTTGTATAACTTTACACATTATCACTTACATGCATTGTTAAAACCTGATTGATAGTGAAACACATTCAGCTAAAGAAATCTTGCTTTGTAAAATTGCCTGTAAAAGTTCCTATAAGGGAAGTTTGTGTAACCACGGAAAATATTAAGAGTTTTCGTGAATACCCTACACAAGACTGTGTTTCAATTACCAGTGTGGAAAAGACCTGTTTTTTTTTTTTTTGCTTGGCGGCTGGGAAGAACATAACGAGCATGGCTTTTAGAGAGTTCAATTCAGCTTAAAGCGGAACACAGCAACCACTTCAATCTCTCAGCTCTGTTTTTATTCAAGGAGAAGCTTTTACTTGTATTTCTTCTCCGAGTTCCTGTCAATCTTTCTTGACTTGCAACATGCCATGACTTTTTGCCTAGATGGGATGCCGTGATATTTTTTTAAAAAAATATGATTTTGCCTATTGCACAGCTTCACAGTGCAAGTCAAGCATTATGACTTTTTAACTCCAGCTGTGCTGAACCACATGTGGATGTGAGGTAATTGACCTTGTTGATGTGTCTTACGTTTTAATAGATACTGTTTTCTTCCATTCACTCTGGTCCATACATTTGATGTCATGAACTTTACAGTTTATATTACTCTTCAGGTTCGTCTTAGGAAAGCAAAGCCTTGAGTGCAGGATGGCCAGCCTTATGAAACTCTCAAACATATAGAGTTTGCTGGTCAGAGATCAAAGAAGCTAAGGCCCTTGTTTTCTGAAGAGAACAGAAAGCAAGAAATCTAAACTCCTTGGAAAACTCTTTGTGTATAATCACTTTTGAAAATGTGCTGATTTCTTTGCTAATACATATTTTCTTACAAACACTGACTGTTTTCTGTAGGGAAACTCTGTTATGGAATGCCAACAGCAGGGACAGAGAATATTTCCAAGATTCCAAAACTGCTTTATAAGAAAAGAAAATCTACAACTAGATCTCATCTTAAGCCAAATGTTAGAATTTTTTGAAATAATAAAGTTTTCATAAATGCAACTAAAATATAAAATTATAGCATCTGTAAAATAGCAAAATACTATGTATTTATGTTTAGGAATTAAGGATTCATGATTCACATATTATTATAAAACATCAATGAGGAAATAACTGTCTAAAAAGATACTAATATTATATTGATTTATTTCTCTTATTGATGAGAATTTTGCAAGTTGATGACTTAAAACTTAGTATGAGTCTTTATGTGGTAATTCTTATAAATATTAAGCAATTTAGTTGTTTCCAGGAAGAAATTTGGATTTTAGTTTTTTCATAAAGAGTAAACCTTGAGTTATAGAATACATATTTTTTTAGATACTTATAGAAACTTATTACAGGCTTACTCTGGTATTGAGATGGGAAGGCAAGCAATATGTTGATCATTATTCCTTCCTTCAAGCTTTCCAGAAAGTTATAGAAAATTAGCTACACGATCCTGGGTTATATATTTCCTCTAACTTTCAAGGTCAGTAGTTATGCAATTGTCAAAGATTAGTCTTCTATAGGTACTTGACTATTTTGATCACAAAAACCATTTCGCTGGTGAATGTCATGATTATTCAATGTACCACAAGTAAAGGGGTCGTTAATGTTTCCAAATCTAATCAAATATAAGGCCAGTTCCATAAGAGCAGTTTATAAGATTCTGATTCCTTAGAATCAATATGTAATAGCCCTCTCAATTATGGATGAGAATTAAAATAACCACAGTTATAAATATGTGAAAGAGAACTTTCTACATGTACTTCAATATGCTCAGATACAAATCTCGGGATGGGCAGTGCTGGAAGAGGCAGTTGGTGAAGGATCATTATCACTGATCATGACACACGAAACACCTGACTATGCCACCAGAACAGAACATGCAGAAAAATCCCAGGGAACATTTACATCTGCCTAGACATGACAGTGGCGCAGAAGGGAAGGGAGAGCAGTCATACAGTGGTCTTTAGGATAAGATTCCTCTACAAACTGCTTCATAAGCCGTGCATGATAGAGGTAATATCTCTCTTTACTGGCAGGACCAATTGTTCTGAGATGGCACCAAAACCTGAGGCTTGTTAAGACTGAATCTGCTGATAATTTTCTAAAACCGCATCAGGTGGTCATTGCCTAACACTGTGTCTGGTGGTCATTGTCTAACACTGCATCCCATGCTAACACTGCATCTGATGGACATTGTCTAACACTGCATCAGATGGTCACTGTCGAACACTGCATCAGACGGCCTTTGTCTAACACTACATCAGATGGTCATTGTCTAACACTTCATCAGATGGTCGTTGTCTAAAGCTGCATCTGATGACCCATTACCTACCCACACTGCATTTAATAGCCACTGTCTGAAACTACATCTTGTGTTCTTTGTCCTACAGTGCATCTGATGACCATTACCTACCCACACTGCATTTAATAGCCATTGTCCTCCACTGCATCTGGTGTCCATTGTCCTACACTGTATCTGATGGCCATTGTCCTACACTTCATCTGTTGGCCATTGTTTTATACTGCATCTGCTCGCCATTACCTAACACTGCAGGTAACCATTGTCTTCTGAGGTCCTCAGCTCTTTAGATTTTTATTTGACATCAAGCACAAACTTGACCCCAGAAGGAAGACTGTGAGAACTATAACTCCAGGTTGCCCAGAAAAGTGTTGATATTTAGTTTATGAAACAGAATCTGGATCACGAATTGTACTAGTAAGTGGAGTTAAAATTATGAAGGCCATTTAGTAGCAGAATTGTCTTCAGAATAAAAAAGATGAATAAAGCCGGGCGGTGGTGACGCACGCCTTTAATCCCAGCACTCGGGATGCAAAGGCAGGCAGATCTCTGAGTTCGAGGCCAGCCTGGTCTACAAGAGCTAGTTCCAGGACAGGCTCTAGAAACTACAGGGAAACCCTGTCTCGAAAAACCAAAAACAAAAACAAAAAAAAAAGATGAATAAAGAGAAAATGTGTGACTAATTCCTTATTAACAACATTGATTCCATCAATTTTTTTTAGCCATTCCCTGCAGTGCTCTTTGGAATGAAAAGGCCACTATGTCTCCATTCAGCTGTCTTTCTGCGTGAGGACATGAGAGGACATAAGAACACAGAGCAGATAGAGCACTGGCTGAATATGAAAGGGGGATGGTCTAGTGGAAATTCCATTCTCATTTATGAGAACTGTGAATCTCTCAAGTTTCTTGCAGCTTTCTATATTGTTCTCTAAACAATCGGAAATGTTAGGCACCCTTGTGGACACACGTTGATTTGGGGCCACAAGAATCGGTGTGTAGAAGTGAGTCAAATGCCATGCATTTGGGCTACCTCCTAAATTATTTACCTACTTTCTCAAAGCTCCACAGCTCTGTGTGTTAGGGGACTGCAGATTTATAGCCTTTGGTGGCCACTTTCTAACATTTTACCTTCTAATTTTTCTTACCACCTGCCAGAAGTTATCATCGTGTTATAAGAAGAGATATGAATATATGGAAATTTTTATATGGTAAGGACTAGAAGTGTTGGATGTGGTACTAAGCAGCCCAGCCCAGAATCAGCTTTTTAGCCTCCTGATCTATATTGGTAGAGAGGGAGGAGGTCTTTTGTGGAGCCCGGGAGGTCTCAGTCTTACACAGAGCTCTACAGGCTATACAGTAAAGCTAGGAGCAGAAGTGGTCTTCGCCAACGAAGATCATACCAGTTCGTTGTAAAATAGCAAATGATTAGCCCATAAAATGTGTGTGTATGTGTGTGTGTGTGTGTTGGTGTGTATATAATACTATATGGAATCAACAGGTTATACGTATAATATATGTGCATATAAAAATTTATATATGCATGCCATAACAATTGATGAAAAAAAGATGCCATGAATTGGAGGGATATATGGTAAGAGTTTGGAGGGAGAAAAAGGGGGTAGTAATGTTGTGATTATTTAGAATTTTTTTTTTTTTTAAAAAAGACAGTTTTTCTTTTCTAAGTTCAGGAGGAGTTACTGACGTCACACATTCAGAGAGTATTTGACTGGGCTTTTTCTCTTTTTCTCACCATCTTTCATTTCTCAATCCCTTCCCAGTACTTCCTTATCTATAGGGAAAATGTGAAGGGCTGGAAAGTAATGCAGAAGTCAATGGTTTTCACTGCAATTCTTTCCCAAGTTCTTAAGTGCTAAGAAACTTACTGTAACTATCCAGAGTTTGTGATCTTAGAGCCACTTCAGATCCTAAAAATGCACTGCTGTTCGCAGTCAAATCAAAGGACAGGAGGCAGGGCTTTATGAGCAACAAAAAAAACTTAAGACTCTTTGAACATCAGTCCTTTCTTCTTTCACTTGTAGACCATGATGAAAGTGACATCTTTGAAATCTTGAGGCGCCTGTCTCCGTGGCCTCTGTCATTTTCTCCCATTCTTCCCTGTATCTGAGGCCTTGATCCCCGGCCATCGGCTTGTTCTCATGCTGTGATGCCCCACCTTTCATTTGTACTTGGGTCATCTTCTTTTCAGGGGCTCAGCCTCACTGTCTTACCTCTGAACTAAAACAGCTTTTGAAAGACTGTGAATCTACCAAGGGCTTCGGAGAGGAAAAGCGAAGGGAAGTTAACTTAAAACAGTAGTTTGCAGAGAAAGTTTCACAAACCCGTATTGCTATTTTTAGGCTGCCTTCTATGATGCTTTATATAAACCGTGGAGGGTTCCCTTTTCTCCTTCCTAAGGAGATGGTTAAAATCAATCACTAACTACTGTGGTTAAGCAGAATTCAGGGACATTCTGCTAAATATACAAGTTAACAGTGTTCAAATATTTAAGAATCATGACTAACAGCAATGAAAGCATCTTCGACTTCGAATGCAGTTTTATACATGTTACTGATGTATCAAAGTATTCTTGTTGATATAGCAAATACGGTAAATGCATGTTGTTACAAAATCTCTCCAGTTCAAAGATTAGAAAATTGACAGGAAGTAGCTTGGCATTTCTTTCACACTGTAGCTACTAATTTCAAGGACGTATATTTCATTGATATATGGTAAATGCTGTATAGGATAGAGAATCCTACTCTACCAAGTGAACAATTGCACGTTATTTTGTTTATTGAAAACATTAATTAAGAAAATATTGGACATTTATTATTTTCCTCTGATAGGAGGACAGTTGTAAACAAGATAATAACAAAGGAGGCAAAAAATATGAAGAGCCAGTTAATAAGTTGTCTAGATAGTGTAACAGCCCCTGGTCCTATCCATTTGGTGATTATTTACAGAAGGCTTTCAGGAGATATGTAAGCTAAGTCCTGTAAGATAAGAGGGAGCCAGTATGGGACCTGGAGAGATGCCTCGTTGGTTAAGAGCACTTACTCTTGTAAAGGACCTGTCTTCAGTTCCCAGCTCTCACAAGGCAGCTCATGACATCTGTACGTTCAATTCCAAGAGGCCCAAATCACTCTCCGATTGTTCTATGATACTTGCAGGGAAAACATTTATATTCGTAAAATAAAATTACAGGAATCAGTTTTAAAAAGGGAAAAGCCAATTATGTGAGAAATGGCAAAAAATGGTCATGTGCAGGAGATAGGATTATATGCTTTTTAAGACCGGAAAGGGTTTCTATAATGGATGGGAGGACAAACAGTTCAGTGAACTGATAAAGCTGTTGGGAAGTCCTACAGAACTCTGAGGACCACCAGAGTGAACATGAAGGGCACTGGTGTTCCCATTTTAAGTCAAAAGTTTTATAGCATAGAGAAAAGATAGCAGAATACTTGAAAGAGACAAGAAAGAAGTGGATTAGAAGTATCATCAGTGTGCAGTCATGTTTATTACAGATTTTTTTTAATCTTTAGGGACTCAAATGGAGAAAACAGAGCAGATATACATTGACAATTAGAGTTCTCCTAATTAGAGTTATACAATAACCTATCAAACACACTAAATGACTTGCCTCAAAGTGAGAAAGAAAATGCTTAAAAGCAATTGCTTGGTAATTCCAAAATTTAGGACTATGTATGTGTGCTTACACGCATTAAAAATAAATACATGTGTAGGTAGTCTAATCATTTGATTTTTTGAAATTGAAACAATGATACAGAATAAATACACATATATTTTAGAATTTAACATTGTCTGTGATGACGAGTGCTTAATAAGAAATAGATTTGGTCTCAGATCTGATTTAGAAACTCTTGCATTTTATACATTCATATGAGATAGTTTCTTTTTTATTGAAAATAGATTCTTCTATCCTACAATACACCCTGAGCAGAAGTCCCCTTCCCAGCTCCCCCAACTCCCCTCTTCCCAAGATCCACCCCACCATTTTCATTCAGGATAGGGGAGAGCTCCTAGAGAACAAGCAAACATGACAAATCAAGACACAGTGAGACAAAACAAAAACACTCATCTTAAAGTTTATTGAGGCAATCCTGTAGGAGGAAAAGAGTCACAAAAGCAGGCAAAGACTCAGAGACACACCTGCTCCCACTGTTAAGAGTCTCACAAATACCAAGCTAACAGCTGTAACACATATGCAGAGCAGGAGGCAAAGCCAAGAAGGCTCCGTGCTTGATGCTTCAATCTCTGTGAACTCAGCCTAGTTGCTTATGTGGCTTCTGTTCTGACGTCCTCCATCCCCTCTGACTCCTATAATCTTTCCAAGCATAGAGTTACAATAAGGAAAAGTGTCTTTTCTTTGCAACCATAAATCTATGTTTTTGTCTTATTATAAAACAACCATTATTTGTTTCTGTCCAAATCTTGGGTTTCAAGTACCTTGTTTCTATCAAGTTAGAATAAGCCCTGCCCTTTGTCATCTCTAACACTGTGTTTGAAGAAATAGAATCACAGACTGTATCAGATTAGGGGTCAACATTTTCTAGGCGATTTATAAACTGGTCAGAATTTGTAAGCATAAAAACAATGCTTTGGTTTTATTTCTATGTAAACAAATGGATTTTGGAGTTCAAGTTTAAGAAAAATGCCTAAAGCAAAAATAAAGCCATAAAAACCCCTGAAAGTCTCTAGTTGTAAGGAGAAACTAGAGTTGTCCAAGTGCATGGTAAATCTTCAGTATCTGAGCAACACCGATAGCTGAGTATAAAAATCAGATCGACATGCAAGGCTTTAGAAACAACCAGTGAAGAGTAGGACCATATGCAATTTTGCTAGAAAACAAATCAGGAAAAAAAAATACAAAACATAGCTACATAGTTCATTTGTCTCTCTATATGGGAGGGGTTTAATTTCACAAGAAACATAAGGGGGGTATGATGTCCTATACGGTCCTGCTCATCACCATGAGTCTACTATATCCAGTCTCCCAGGACATTATTTCAATTCCTACATTTTAATGTCTGTGACATGGGCAATTTCTGTGCCCAGGACACTCTGACCTTTTGCAAAGCGGGTCAGAGCGCTTTGCTTGCCTCTTCCTTCTCCATCCCGATTCATTATGTAGCAGTCAGTCAGCTGCTTTCTGCAGTCAGAAGTGTTGAGTCTCATATGCACACATGTGCAGACCCATGCACAATCTTTTCTTTCCAATTGTTTGTGAATTTTTCTTCTTGTATCACAATATTCCTGGAGTTGGAAATAAAATGCACAATATATTTGCATGACTCAGGGAATTAGACTGGGTATTACTTCACTCTTTGCTTGTTTTCTTTAGAGGATTATGTTTGAGGAAAATCTTCCCCTTGCAGCAAACTTAAGGAAGCAGTTTAACTGACTGACTTCCCTCACGTAAAAGATAAGGGTCCTTCCTGTATTAGCAAAGGATGTACTTCTATAACTGTGTGACCCTGAATCTGGGAGAGGTGAAGGAAGAAGGGAATCCGAATTAATGACAGATAGAAACAGCAAAGCCAGCTAAAAGATAAATGGCAGCAACTTAGGAAATCCTCATTTTGTTTTATTGAACAGAGTTTTTTTAAAAAAAAAAAATAACACTCACATGTAAAAAAAATGCTTACTATAAAATTTCTTTCTTCGTTTTCTTTTTTTAATATTGTTTTTTTTCTTTTTTGTTTTGTTTATTGCTGTTGTTTTCAAGGTAGGGTTTGGCTATGTAGTCCTGACTGTCCTGAAACTTATTCTATATACAAGATTCAGAAATCTATGTGCCTCCAAATCCCAAGTGCTGGATTGTGGAGAAGGAAGCCATAGCCAAGATACTCTGCTTTCTCTTCCTATTCTGTGAGGGCAGAATGATTCTGGGATGATATGCTGGGTCCATTCCCTGGCTTGTACCCAATCTTCTACCTGATCTCAGACAAGCCGTTCCCTTGCTCCAGTTTCATAGCTGTTAAGCAGGAGCCAACAAGAGGATCATGGGTAATGCTCATCCTGTCTGTGAGAAGAACTCTATGCATCCTTAGTAGTTTTTTTTTAATTCTGAGAAATGCATCAGATATTTTAATTATTCAGTATTTTTATATTTATTTTATTTAGCTATACCTTTTTCTCTGCTCCCATTCCTTCATCTTTTTTCCCCTCCAACCCCCTCCCATGGTCCTCATGCTCCCAATTTACTCAGAAGATCTTATCTTTTTCTACTTCCCATGTAGATTAGATCTATGTCTCTCTTAGGGTCCTCATTGTTGTCTAGGTTCTCTGGGATTGTGAATTGTAGGCTGGTTTTCTTTGCTTTATGTCTAAAAGCCACTTATCAGTGAGTACATATGACATTTGTCTTTCTGGGTCTGGGTTACCTCACTCAATATGATGTTTTCTAGATCCATTCATTGAGAACACACTTATAATTTACCTGAGGGTCTCCCATAAGGTCCAGCTCTCAAAATTCCCGCTGGTTTCCAAGAACCGTATGAGCAGCCAAGATAAAACCACAGTACATGTTAGAAACTAACTAAGGCCATATCCAAAATACATTATATTGAACTTCTTCAATTATAACATCATACTCCAGGAAAAGATTTCTGAAATCCAGCTTCCCCAGGCGGGGTAAGGCTTATTGTAGAAAATGGGTAATACAGAACTCTCAAACTTAAAATTGAGCCATCCTTCTTTTAAATGAAAGAAGGAAAATATAAAAAAAAAAATCAATGTGACAATAACTTAACTCAGCACCCTTCTCATGTAAATGATGAACAGCCACTCAGATTCAGGTAATTCGATGGAAATGGTTTGAGAACTTACAATGGTTTCACAATACTTTCTGTCAGCTGTGTAGGTAACGGTGACTGCTTTTATTTCCCACAACAGGCAGAAAGCAATAGAACCATCCATATGAAACAACAAAGGGATATGTGTTTTGTCACTAGTAAATAATTTAAAGCAGATCTTATTAAAACAAGCAAGGATATGGTATGGAATGGAATCGAATGGAATGCAAAATCCACATGAATAATTTAGGACAAAGCATGAAACAAAAAAGACTTCTCACATTTCTGGTTAGCCTCTTGGGGGCCTGCTCCAAATTCAAGTAAAATTCACACTCCATTCTTTACTTTTTTCCTTACTGGTTGGAGAAGTTAGTAAAACTGAGTTCTGCCCAATGAATTATTTTACAACTTTTTTTTTTTGCGAAATGTATAGAGAGTTTCGAATCATCTGCCATTAAGTAAATGGAAAAGAAAATATATCAGAATGCTGGAACATGCTGGTACTATGTTTGAGAAGAAAGGTCTTCACGAGCATCATATTTAGTGACTTTGTCAGAAGTTCTGGAACTACTTCTAAAACATTAATACCTATGAAAATTAATCTGATTTTTATAATTTCTGATTCACATTTAATCTCCCCGTGAAATGAAGTATATATGTATATATGAATTATTTAAACACATCTTGACTACAGATGAGAATATTGAAACATAGTAGATGTAATTTACATTTAAAAAGCTATCATATGACATAAGGTTTTAGGATCAAATTGCTAAATCTTTGATCCTATCATATTGTGTTTGTTTGAAGTTGGTAACGACATGTCATTCACTTTCTCTGAGTTGCAGGTAAATGAATAAAACGTGTGATATATGAATAGTGAAAAAGAGGACATGCTTATACTTTATGGGTTATCTGAATGTGGTGGTTTGAAAGAAAATGGCCTCCAAAAGGAGTGGCACTATTAAAGGCATGGCCTTGTGGGAGGAAGTGTGTCACTATGGGGTGGGCTTTGAGCTATCTTTTGCTCAAGCTTCCCTCAGAGTGGCTGTCAGACAACTTCCTGCTGCCTTCTAGTTAAGATGTAGCTAGTACATCTGCCTGCGTGCCACCATGCTCTCCGTCATGATAAAAATGTATTGAACCTCTGAAACTCTAAGCAAGCCATCCCAATTTGATGACTTCTTTATAAGAGTTGTGATGGTCATGGTGTCTTTTCACAGCCATAGAAACCCTAAGACATTGAGTAAAGCAGAGACTTGAAATTTTTAATAGTGCATTCAAAAAGTTTTTGTTTTGTTGTTCTGTTTAGTTGGATTTGTTTTTTGTTTTTGTTGTGATTCTCATCTATAACAAAAGAAGATATCCCGAACTCTACAGAAGCTATGCCTGTCCATCCCTGCATAGTCTATGACAAAATATTAAACCATTGTCTTCAAATGTAATATAATCCAAACCAAACAGGAAACACTCCACATAAAAAGTCATTGTATCAATTTTGCTATTGTCTACATTTAATTTATTTTATAATTTAGTATCCTACGGATTGGAGTCTGTGAAGTTCCCCTCTCTGCATACAGCCTTGTCCTCTTCCTCATTACAAGTGTCACAAAGCTTATGACCCACCCAGGATTACATCATTTCCTAGAAAGTGAAAAAGATGAACAAAGAACAAGGTAGGATAGAAAAATGAAGGTATATGCTACGCTGGGCTTAAGAGATAAACTAAGAGCCATATGGTCATATGGTGAGAAATCTGTACATGTGTGTCACATAGAGTCTTTGTTGAAGAGACACCAGATGTGCTACTTTATAGAAGTCCAATCTGAGGCAACATTCCCAGATGTGAAACTCAATATCCACATAAGCCCTTCACAGTGATTCAGAACTTTAGGAGATGTCACTCTGCTCTGCAGAACTTCTGGAAATCTTCTAAATTTTATTCCAACAGATTTTTTTTTGCAAATGCAATTAACCTATAGTGGACACATACATGCACACATATGCACACCACACTTCCAGACATCAGTACATTAACAGATCTTGTACTATGCTAACTTGTTGAACCAGCAGCCTTTGCACATCTATTGAAGCACATCTCTGGGCACTTTTTAATATATAGATTCTGATTTCAGTAGTGAGAAACTGATGAACACCAGTGATCCAGTGTGTTCAGCTCATATCATACAACTTAATGGGAGAAATGCTGGCTAAAAGTATATTATACTTCATATGCAAAAGATTAAATCATCAAATACATTTTCATAAAATGAATGAAAATAAGCCAATTCTTATTTAAATGTTTTAATATGGAAAACATTGGAAATAAGCACAAGTTAATGTAACCTTTTATTCTTTCAATTTGCAAATAAACATTTTTTACCAGTTTACTTCATTCCTGAGTTCATTCACATACCAACCCACATCCTAGAACTGCAGTTTTAATCTTGTTGTTTTAAATGAAACAATGAATAATTTAACTATCTGGGTACATCAATTTAAATGCTATGAACGCAGCAGGTTATTAAAGAAAAAAATGAATTACATTTTTGTTTGGGAGAATTTTTAATGAACTCTTTATCTAAAGAAAAAGAAACTAGACCTTAGAAGCTGAAACAAATTGGAGTTAAATTGCCCTGTAAAACAATAAAAAAGAGAATGTTCCCATATTTACTAAAAGAGCTGTTTTTAGCTATTTCACTGATTGTGTAAAAATGAAAACACTGCCCAACAATCCCTGAAAAGAAAGGGAAAAGAAACAGCCTGTAAAACTCTTCCTAAAAGAGAATGCTTGTGTATTTTGCCCCACTTCTCTTCCATTATTCTGCTTACAATGTGGCATGGAGTCTGAATGTGTGTTTGTGTGTGTGTGTGTATACCTACAACCCTTCTTAAACACAGAGTTGATGCATATACCTGCTCGATAGCCCTATGCATTATCAACTCTGCTGGGAATCTTTGTGGCTACTCAAATAAATGTGGAGCAATACTGCAACTCAAAAGGGTCCATCACTGTACACGTCCACATTTCAGTAATACTTCACTCAGGTTTGAGGATATATTTATATGTTAGTAGTTAATTTTTAATTATGTTAAAGGTGGCCTTTTATAAAAATCATAATATTTTCATTATATTTTATACTTTAGTTCAACATACTTTCATAGAAATTGAAAAACTCTGTATGTCATAAAAAATAAAAATACTTTTTCCCAATTGGATAATTGACTTTAATTTTTCTTATGGTATGTGCAAGTTAGAAAACTTAAGATCAGATGAAATTATGTTTTTTGAAAAGTGAGCTTTTAAGAAATGAAACCTATTATAAGCCAGAGAAAACAGTAAATGTTGAAATAAAATTCTTGTCTCTTTGCATGTTTATACACACAGAAAATAAAGAATAATCTATAATATTAGCTTTAGCTTCAAATTTGAGTTTATTTTTCTGGGCCATGCTGAATACAGTTTGCCTGTATTCCCACCAGGTCAATCTGAATAAGAAATGTAATGACTTCAGAAATTGTTATTAAAAAGACAGAATAAAAGTCTGTGGCTGACTTTAAAAAATTTCTGAAAATCCTTTTTTTCTGAATAATAGCCCTCTCTCAGGACAATAGATTACTATTTGTTGCAAATATCTCCCTTCTTAGGCTATAAATAACTTAAGTAGCAAAACTACTTGCTTATCAAAATAATTTATCAAATCCACACCTCACCCTGTCCACCAATTCCAAATAACTTTGTCATAAAATTCAGCAAATCCTAATGGAATTTCTTTGTTAATGTGGTCAGATCTAAGGCTAGATCCTAAAATTATATATGTATAAATCTATTACATAATTTTTGGATGAACTGTCAGATATATATATATATATATATATATATAATGACAAATGAAATTTAAATTCAAACGTACATGAAATGTCAATTTAAAACTTCACTTATTACTGTAGATGGTAGTAATAATTGATAATAATAATAAAACCTTTACTTCATTTGAATGACAGGTGATCAGCAGATTAGTTCGTGGTATGTTGGAGAGCTGACATTCTATATTGCTTTTGATTTCACAGAGCAGCTAGGTTGGTTACTGTTCTGCTTTGGTAGTCACCCTGTCCTTAGTTAATGAAGGGCTACTGAGTAAGTTTGTTAAAATTGTTAATGGATCTTTTTTTTTATTTTTTTTCCAGTTTATTTATTTTTTATTAAAAATTGCCATCTCCTCCCCTCCTCCTCCCCCTTCCCTCCCCTCCCCTCCACCCATACCCCCACTCCCTCCCTCTTGAGGCCAAACAGCCATCAGGGTTCTCTACACTATGTTGAGTCCAAGGTCCTCCCAACTCCCCCCAGGTCCAGGAAGGTGAGCAACCAAACTGACAAGGCTCACACAGAGCCCGTCCATGTCGTAGAGACCAAGCCCATCGCCATTGTCCTTGGCTTCTCGGTTCAGCCTTCTTAATCTGGTACATGTTAATATTAGGAGATGTCAAAGGAATGCTATATGGTGAAAATATACTCACTTGTCTTTATTCACATACTAGCCCTCTTTCTCTTTTGTAATCAAGATAACTGAATGCAACCACAAAAATACATCCAATCTCCTTGTCAGTAGGTAGGCAGCAAGGAAGCCATGACAGATGCTCTTCACGATGAACAAGCTGGAGATATCTGTGGACCATGCAGTGTGTGTCATGGTCAGCACGTTTATTGAACTTTTCACTTCAGGAAAGATAGTCATTTATAGATTGTCAACTTGGCTTCTCCAAATATCAATAAATTTTGAAATGTACATATCCCAAGTCTTTCTTCAGAACTTGCTAAAATTTTCTTCCCTTTTATCAGCAGATGATATTTACTAGATTTTATATAAGCTAAATCCTTTAGTCATTTTCATTATAAGTGTTATGAATTCATTTCATATCATAATACTTTTAATGTACATTGTTATTCTCTATTTTCTAAACTTTTTAGTTCTTTAAAGTATTGTACAATGTGTTTAGATCATATTCAACCCTCTAACCTCTCATGTCTTCCCAGATCTAATGCCCGTCCCTACCCACCTTACTTTGGGTTCTTATCAAGGTATCAAAACGTAGCAATTTTTCCCAACATGCATGCACCTATTTCTAATGTAGCATCTTCTCCAACATTATTTTGCATATATCAGAGGAAAGTTATTTATCTTTAGTATTTTATATTTGTACTTTTTGAAATATCTTTTCATTCACTTGGGTATTAATTCCAATGAGAATATTTTAAATATTCATAGTATTTTCTAGAATATGACTTATTTTTAAATAAGCTATTTGTAACTATGTTAAGATATTCTGTCTTTTTTAATATTTTTCATCAAGAAACCCACTAATTTGCATAATAAACTACCCTTTTGTAGATGCAATATTTAATAATTTATCTTGGAGGGGGAATGGTTCAAGACAGGGTTTCTCTGTGTAATAGCACTAGCTGTCCTGGAACTAGCTCTGTAGAACACTCTGGCCTCAAACTCACAGATATCTACCTGCCTCTGCCTCCAGGGTGCTGGGATTAAAGGCGTGAGCCATCACCGCCCTGCTGTGTCTTTTAAAAAAAATAAGAAAAAGCAGAGTTCTGAGGAGTCAGAATTATGACTTCCATTCATAATTTTATGTATTAAAGTTCTAAAATACACTATTTTATTTCATAGAAGTTTGTTTGTATAAGAATATAACATCTAGAGAGCTTGTTTGGAGGTTCTAGCAGGGGAAAGTAGCTACTCTTATAACCTTGACCTAAGACGGGTCTTCCTCTATTCAGGGAAGGTCGACCTCTTCGACCTAATGCACAACTTTGGGTAGGATGCACATGGAGCAATAAAGGAGGAAGGGGAAATCTGTCTAGACAGGCTTGAACTTTCATCTTGGAGTACAATCTTTTTGGAGGGATATCCTTGCTCAGCCTAAATATAGGAGGGAGGCCCTTGGTCTTCCCTGGAAGTGAAGTACCAGACTTGTTGACTCCCCATGAAAAGTCTTACCCTTTCTGAGGAATGGATGGGGGATGGAGGGAGAAGAGTGGGGCAGGAGGAGGGGAGGGTGTAAGAATAGGAAGAGGTATGTAAAATGAGAAAAGATTTATTTAAAAAACTTCTTATTAAAGGAGTAAAAAACCGAAAAAGAAAAAAGAGTATATCATCCTAATTTTATTTTTCATCCAATAAAAGAAAATTTACCCGATAATTATGCAAACACTCAAATCCTTATTTATTAACCTCCTTTGCAAAATTCACTGTAAGATATGTAAATTATCATCATTACAGGTTGTTATAAAGATTCAGTGTCATGCACTAAAATCTAAGAAGTTCTTTTAGAAAGAACTTTTAGGAGAGAATAAAGTGGATTCAGAAACTAAAATTTATAATGAAAACTAAAAATCTCAATTAGGATCATATTTTAAACCATATACTGAACCAAGAAGAGTCATGTTAAAGGAAATAGATTTTATATTGTGAACTGTAGAAAGACATCATTAATTTCTATGATGCATTCTGATAATTAACCACAGATAATCACAGATATTCTCATATTATCTTTCAAATAAATTGTTATTTATAATATTATCATTTTTCTGTTACTGCTAAGATATAAATCCTTTTCAAACTTAAATGACTATCAGATGTTCAGGCTATTTTAGGGTGGGAGGCTAGTGAGAAAGTAGATACCAGGGGTTGAGGAGACCCCAGTGCAGGACACATGTGGAAAGCTTAAAGGCTATGAACGGGCAAAACGGTGCTGCATCGAAAACATGGGCAGAGGAGTACTACCAGAAAGACAGCCCTCTCGGTTTACCAGATTTTTATTAGAGTAATATTTTACAATTGATCTTAGTATCAGATGTTTTGTTTAAAAGTGTTAGGTGGGACAGAACTAACTGGAGATCACCAACTCCAGTTGGAATGGGACTGATGGAACATGAGACCAAACCGGACTCTCTGAATGTGGCCGACAGTGGAGGCTGACTGAGAAGCCAAGGACAAAGGCGCTGGGCTTTGATTCTTCTGCATGGACGGGCTCTGTGGGAGCCTTCTCAGCTTGGTTGATCACCTTCCTGGACCTGGGGGGAGTTGGGAGGACCTTGGTCTTAACATAGAGTAGGGAACCCCGATGGCTCCTCGGCCTGGAGAGGGAGGGTGGGGGGTATGGGTGGAGGGGAGGGGAGGGAAAGGGAAGGAGGAGGGGAGGAGATGGAAATTTTTAAATATAAAAAACCATATTAAAAAAAGAGTTAGAACACAATGAATTTTCATTTCTCTCCATGTTCTATATCTAAATTCTAAAGTGCTCTATGGTTAGTCAAAGTCCTTGTCAAGAAAGGAACTTCTTGGCTTTAATTGACTTGGAATTTATATAATATACTACAATATGCTGATATACATACATTATGCAGTCATTATATCTATTTGACATAACTATCAACCCATATTTTTTATTTTCTGTGGTATAGATATTTACAGTCTAATCCTTGGTAATCACCACTTTATTTTCTATTTCTGTGAGTGTCACATGATCTTTCTTTCGGTGTCTGTCCTGTTTTACTAACATTTCATCTTGCTTAGCCACCTGCATTTCACAAATAATGGGATTTCTTTATATTGATGGCTAAACACTATTCTACTCAGGATCCATTGTTGCATTATTACATTTTATTTGTAAATGTGTTTGTTGGTAGACGTGTATGTAGACTGACTTCCATATCTTGGCTATGGTAAGCACAGAAACCAGTAATCTCTTTAGTATACTGAACTACATTTTTTGGATTGATTTTCAATAGTGGGACCACGTGATCCTTTTATTATTCGATTGTTTTTCTGAGAATTATTCACTTTCTCCCGATAACAATCATTGTACTTATTGCCCATCAAGAGTGTGCAAGGGGTTCCTTTTCTAACCACATCTTCATCTCTATGAAAATAATCGTTTTAAGGGCAACAATGTTGCCTTTCTTGATGATTTCTATGATTGAATATTTTTTCATGTACCTGATGTCTTCCTTTGAGACATGTTTTCTCTCATCCTTGGATCTTTTCTTTATTGTTTTGTATGTCTGTTTGTTATTATTCAAAATCCTTATGTATAATAGATGTTTATTCTTTATCAGATCTATAATTTGACATTACCCAATTTGATGAGTTATCTTTTTAGTCTGTTAATCACTTGCTATTAGATGCCTTGGAATATGATGTAATCTTCTTTGTGCATATTTGCTTTGGTGTGTTTTTTGTGTAACAAGTTGTAGATTAATGTTACAATGTGTGTGTGTGTGTGTGTGTATTTTGGTTTTTCGAAACAGGATTTCTCTGTGTAACAGCACGAGCTGTCGTGAACTAGTTCTGTAGACCAGCCTGGCCTTGAACTCACAGAGCTCCACCTGCCTCTGCCTTCCAAATGCTGAGAGTGCCCAACCTCCATTCTATGTTTTCCTACTAGTTGTTTAGATTATTTTATTTGGTGTGTGTGTGTGTGTGTGTGTGTGTGTGTGTGTGTGTGTGAATATTCATGTATGTGAACTCATGTGTATGTGCACGCACATGCATGTAGACTCCAGGGAACCGAATTGGGTGTCCTTCAGGAGCTTTTTCATTTGATTTTTTTTTGTTTTGATTTATCAAGACAAAGTTTCTCATGGGCTTCAGACTCACTGATTAGACAATTTTTGCCCACCCCAGTTCCGCTGTGTCCATCTCCCCATTCTGAATTATAAACATGCACCTTGCCCAACGTCTTTATGTGACTGCTGGGGATCAAACTCAGACAGTCACAGTTGAGTGACAAGAACATTATGACCTGAGCTCTCGTCCCAGTCCTAGTTGCACACTTACTAAGGCATGACTTTTAATCTACTTTTGCTAATGTTTGCTTATTTCTCATTCTGCTAAAAATTACCTTGGTTATTTGCAAACTTGTGGATACATGTGAATTTTAAGGTTTTTATATTCCTGTGACTTATATACCACTCGAATTTTGGTAGATATTGTATTAATCTATACAATTCTTTGAGTAACATGAACAGTCTAATTAAAACCTATTTTCCAATCCATAAATATAAGGTAGATTTCTACTTTGAAAAATAAACCTTCAATTGTTATCATCCATATTCTCTTTATTTAATATAAAGAACTTTGATCTAATTGGTTAAATTTATTTGTAAGGGCTTTATTATTATATCCAAGTTATCATGAGAAGAATTTTGGAGATTTCTAGGTTCCAAACAACCAGAGAATTGTAATTTCTTTTACAGATAAGAGAGTATGAAAGCCAAAAATACTATTTGAAACCTCTTGAAAGTAGATATTTTTGAGTAGCTGCCTACTAATTTAAAAATGCCTTATCTATATCATATTTTATAAAATCATTGTGATTCGTTTACAGATGAAATAACATGTTCTGCTCAGGCATCTCAGGAATTCCAGGACAGTTTCTGTTTAGAATTGTAGAAAAACCAGCCATTCTCCCTGTCTGTTTGCTATACTTCTTTTCGTCATATTTATCTATATTACCTGCAGACTCTAATTTTCTTTAGACTGCTTTGACTGTCAAGAAGACTAAATATCAGGATTTTTACAAGTGTTTCTCTACTCCCACCCAACCTGAGCTCTTACATCTACTGTTCTCTACTTCTTCTTCAAAAGAATAAGTCCAGGACAAAAAGAAACCCACGTTTACTGATCCTAGTCCAATACCCCCCTTTTCAGCCTTGTGGAGATACTGAAAGGAATTTACTAAGAACATAATACAATGGGAGGTGGCACCAAAATGGCCACAGTTCCTGTTTTGGGCTAGAGGCAGAGACTTCCCTTCACCCCGAAGTACGAGATATCCCAGACCAGGTTGCAGCTGATGACCTCCAAAGCCCCGCAGGGACCAGGTGCGTGGATGAGAGGTGCCATGCCACCGCCAAGCCGGTGCTCCCTCCTGTATTTGCCATCTGCCCTACAGCAGTGGAGGAGGAGTCGCAGTGGTCAGACCCAAGGACAAGCTGGAACTCTGCCCCATTGCAACAGTCTGCAGAGCTCACTGTACCTCCAGAACAATTTTTTTAAGTGGCAGTTTCAATGGGAAGATGCTTATAAATTGTGGTTTCAGAAAATCAGAGGGAAAGATGGCAGAGTACACCCACACACCCACATGCACACACCCACATGCACACACCCACATGCACACACCCACATGCACACACCCACATGCACACACCCACATGCACACACCCACATGCACACACCCACATGCACACACCCACATGCACACACCCACATGCACACACCCACATGCACAGGGGAAAATGATGAAACTAGAGACACAAGTGGGACAGGTATGGAAGTCATCTGGACACCCACGGTCTCTGCTACTGCTGGAGGCCTTGTCGATGCCCATAGCCCTTGCTGCTTGGAGTTTGGGAAGGTGGTATGCTAATGTCTGAGGCCTGCATTGCCACCAAGGGCCATCTTGGTGTCAGTGGATTACTGTGGTCTGTGTTACCACCAAAGACCATGTGGAGGTCTCCGGTCTGTGCTGCCACCCGAAGTCATGGCGATCCGTGGTCCACGTTGATGTCTGTGACCCTTAGTGCTGCCAGAAACCATGTGAAACTCAATGATTTTTGCTGCCACTGACTGTGAAGGGTAAGGACGCTTCTTTTTCAGGGGTACTGATGACTGCAGACTCTCTGTGGAGCATGAGAGACATAGAAAGCTTCTGTGACAACCGCTTTCCCCCACCTTTAGCCACACCCCACAAAAAGGAACAGTCTAGATAGGAAGTCATTGAAAGAACTCATAAAATTGTGATAGGATCTTGAAGTGTTGCTCTTTCTCAGCTGAAGGCTTCTGACAGAGATGGGGGTGGGAAGAACTCAATTTTCTTTAAGGGGTTGGCCACTGGGAGTTTGACCATGCTTCAGTGAGTATAGGGTTAGCACAAATTAGACTTTTTCTTTTTCTTTTCTTTGGGAGAGGTAGCAAGAAAAGGCAGTAGATCTGGGAAGAGTAAGAAGTGAATGTGATGAGGGTATATTATGTGAAACTCCCATATAATCAATAAAAATATTATGTAGAAAAAATAGAAAAGCGATATTTGTCTTAAAAAATAAAAGAAATAATGCAATCTGAACTCAATGTTGCTGGAGGTAGTTTGAAAGCAGCTTCAAATTTGCATCAGAAGGAAAGTTTAAATTATTTAAATACTCCAAGTAAAAAGTAACAACTGTGGGAGACATCAAGAGTTAAAATCTTAAAATTTCAGAATGTTTGGTAGATAATCAAATAGAAAGAGTAAATAAGAGAACTAAAAAGAACAAAACAGGTTATCAAGTTTTAGCGATTAAAAGTAAGTTTCTATACAAAGGATTTTAGAAAATGGACATAGCCTTTCATACAGAATCAATAAAAATGAAGCTTGAAACCGGCATGAGCGAAGGTTTGTGTATACACTGGATAATTTCTTTGGTGCTGAGGAGGCAAGAATAGTTGTCAGAAGCAACTGAAAGGAGGATTAGTTAATTTTGGCTCCCAATCCATCATGACAGAGAAGGCTGGTGGCAGGACTGTAAAGTGTGACTGGTCACATTACATCAATAAAAACAGCTGATGCTGAGCTCACTCCTCTAGATCCGGTCTAGGATCCTGTTCCATTGAATGTTACCGCTCCTGTTTAGAGTTGATATTTCCACATTAGTAAACTGTTTCAGTCAATCCATCACAGTCAAATCCAAAGGTATGTTTCCGGGATTTTAAATTAAACAATGTTTACAAGTTCAACTGTCACAATGCATGAAGATGAAACTCCTTATTGCCAAAGAGGCTCCTACCAAGCCAGAAAAATTCTAACTTGAGGAAAAAAATAGAAGTTGATAATTGTAGATATTTTTAAATGCATTGTGCATTAAATATTTCTTACTTATTAAAACTAGAAACATAATGCTAGTGATGTGATAAGAGAACAAGAAAACATTTTAAATGAGACTAATAAGCAACTCGCATTTCAGGAAATGCTATCTTAGACTACTTTTAGTCTAGAATAAGTTAGAAATAATGCAAGAATAAATTGCTCTCCTGTTTCAGCTATCAGTGCCCATTAGGCCTACATAGCATTTCAAAACTCTCAGTCAGATTTTGTTGAATCAAAGTTGTGCATTAGCAAGGAAAAGCCTACGTATTTTCTCTCACTTTAGATAAAGTACACATGAGGTATTGGATGATATATATCTCAGAATTATGAACCAAAAGTTCAATGTTTGCAGGCCTCGGGCAAGCACTCAATGCCTTCCAAAAGCATTAGGTACACAGTTGTGGAGAAAATTCTCACTCCAGTGGAGCTTACTAAATCAACACCTGTCATACTAAATTTCTCATCTATTTCTACTGTTTACAAATTGCAGAGATTGGTCTTAATGTGTGAATTGCATATGTAATTATACATGAAATTAGAATGGTGCTAAACAAAACAGTTAAAATGCTAGTTATCAATCATACTTTAGTCATTTATTTTTGAAACTCAGATTTTTTTAAAATACGGAAAATTTGTATCAGTTGATTTTAATAAAGAGACTAAGAGATTATAGTTAATAATACACTAAGAGATTATGTTCACCCTAAACATATGTCAAAGAACTCTAAAGAACTATGGAAGAATTCTACAAATTCTATTCAAACATTGTATTTAAATTTTATAGCAGCATACTACCCACACACTGAAAGCATGCTCACTAAATAGCAATTCACTCTCCGTGGTTACCCTAGAATTTATCCTTTGAGATAAGATCTCTCTTGATAAGTTTGTTTTATTTCACAGAAATTCCAAATTCAACTTTGGACAATTACCACAGACAAGAGTGGCAAGTTGAATAGGGATTACCTATAATTATTATGGGTAACTTTATGTTTCTCTGCATTATATTGGGCTGTGTAGTATGACTATAAGATAATATCCAAGGCAAAAGCCTGTATAAAGGAGAGAGGTCATTTCATGTACAGTTTCAGATTCTGACAGGCTGAGGTTGTAATGGTCCTAGCAATTTTTTTTTTGTTTGTTTGTTTGTTTGTTTTTCGAGACAGGGTTTCCCTGTAGTTTCTAGAGCCTGTCCTGGAGCTAGCTCTTGTAGACCAGGCTGGCCTCGAACTCAGAGATCCGCCTGCCTCTGCCTCCCGAGTGCTGGGATTAAAGGCGTGCGCCACCACCGCCCGGCTGGTCCTAGCAATTTGATTTTTTATGCGGTCCTAAGAGCAAACGTTGTGATGGTTTAAACATAGCAAGAGGTGGAAAATGGATACAGAGCAGGCACAGAAATAAATCAGTCTCTCTCTTCTTTTGTGTTCCTGTCCAAAGAACAACCAGGGGCATCTAAATACTACATTAATATCTTCAGGGATCTCCCTCCAATGACATGATTTTTATTAGTCCACACTCCTCAAAGGCTTTATTTCCTCTCACCTCACAAAGATTCAAATAGAAGAAACTTATAGCTAAACATATCCAAACTATAGCAATCATTTTTTGGAACATCAAAATTTTTAGATATTTAGAAATATGTTAGAACTCAGACTGGAATCTCCATGGCATCATTAGATTATGCTTTGGTTATATCTTTAATTTTTGATGTTTCAATTTTTATTATATTTTATTATATTAAAATTTATTATTTAAAGTAATTTTTAACTATAGATGGATGGACAGATAGACAGATAGACAGATATATTTAAGATAGATAGATGATAGATGGTAGATAGATAGATAGATAATTCTTCTATTTCTGTGTCTTTTCATATCCCATCTCTCTACCTACCCAACTATATTTCTCAAAATGTCATAAGCCAATAAAATAATAAATACTCTCAAAACCAAGAAAACAAACATAACACTAACTTTTTTAACAAACAAAAAACCTGTAACCAAATAAAGGAATCCCAAAAAAGTGGCAATCATATTTAAGAAAGTAAAAATATTAACCTGGCAAATGTTCAACAAAAACAGAACAATAAAAAATTGATAAAGCTAAAATAAAACAGTAACTCAATTGCCATTTCGTTTTTAATTCAGAAGCTATTATTATTTTCAGAAATAGGGCATAATTTTTAAACGTTTCAAATTTTACACAAAAAATTAAATTTGTAAAGCTTACCTTTTAAATGACTTATCACCCACTTGCTGTAGTTATTGAACTAAAAATAATCGGTATCAATATGTTCTATCTCTGTGTTGCTATATCATACTGTAGAGTGGCAGATCGTCTTTGCCACTGCAGATTTGTCATTAGCATACTGTGTATAAAACCAAATTAGAGTCACTTCCTGAAAACCCAGAAACAACTCAAAAAAATCCTTCATAAGATTTTTCTCTAATAAAATTATTTTCAAAAGGGAAGTGGAGGCTGCCTTTAATTACAGCAGTCTGGAGGCATAGACAGCTGAATCTCTGTGAGATAAAGTGAGAATCTGGATCAAAAAATAAATCCAAACAAAGAGAACAAAGGGAACCTGTTTTTGTACATGAGCATAGGGGCAGAAAGAGAGAGCAAATTCATAGGAATTAGTCAATCACAAGTGGAATCTGACTGGAATAGTCTGAATATAGTGGCATGAGAGAACATCTCAGGCAGGGGCTGGAGAGACTGGTTCAGCAGTTTAGAGCTCTGGTTGCTTTTCAGTTTTCCCGGATTCAAATCTTAGCACTGAAATGGCAGCTCACAACCATCTGTAACTTGTGTGTAGATCTAATTCTCTCTTCTGGTCTCCATCAACACTGCATGTACATGGTACACAGACATACATGGAGGCTAAAAGAACAACAGACTAACAAAAGCATAACATTAATACAGTTTAAAATGCTGTTTAAAACAAAAAAGACAATAACTTAGTCAGGATCTGACTCTGAAGCCTACAAAGTAAGTTTCTTTTTTATTGATTTTTATTGAGCTCTGCATTTTTCTCTGCTCCCCTCCCTGCCTCTCCCCTCCCCTTCAACCCTCTCCCATGGTCCCCATGCTCCCAATTTACTCAGGAGATCTTGTCTTTTTCTACTATCCATGTAAATAAGATCTATGTATGTCTCTCTTAGGGTCCACATTGTTGTCTAGCTTCTCTGGGATTGTGACTTGTGAACTGGTTTTCTTTGCTTTATGTTTAAAAATCACTTATGAATGGGTACATGTGATAATTGTCTTTCTGAGTCTTAAATTTTGACATCTTAAATTTTGCAGGCAAATGGATGGAGCTAGAAAACATCATTTTGAGTGAGGTGAGTGTCTTTTGTAAGTAAAACTTTATTTTTAAGCCATTTTAATTGATTCTATGAGTCGTGTAAATATTGATCAGAATAATAACCTTTGCCCAATTAGATCCTCCCTAATTTTAGATGCCAACCACATCTGTGGAAAAACTATGCCTAATACACCACCAAACCCGAAGACTATAGTCATGTTGACACATAAAACTAATTTGCCATCCTAGGGGGTAATGGAAAAGAAAACAAATAAATATAAGTTCAATAGAGAACAAACAAGATGATGACTGATGTCTAGACTCAGTTAAAAGTGCATTTTATCAAACAAGTCTATCTAAGCACAAATGAAGGCAGACATTGCCAAGCTGGATCTAACATGAAGGTAAGCTTCCTACCAATGGGGCAGTGTTCACAGAACAAGAGATGAATCAAAAGCGAAAGGAAGCTGCTTATCCATGCAGACCCAACAAGAAATCCAGTATGACTCAGTTAATTAGAGATAAAGCAGGTTTGAAGAAAGACCATCATCACAAGGGCATTTCTTAATCTAAACGCACAAATTTATCAGGAAAATAACAATGTGCAGATATCTGTGTCACTGGGTAGAGAGTCCTTTGGGTATCCGTCCAAGAGTGGTATAATTTAAGTGTATTAAAACTGGTTTTGTTCTTGTTCATATTCCTCTTCTTTTTTTTTTTTTTTTTTTTTTTTTTTTTTTTTTTGGTCTTAAGACAGAAAGCAAGTACGGCTTTGAATAGAAGTAGAGACGGAGAAACCTTTTCTTGTTCCTGATCTTAGGGAATGTGTTAAGCTTTGCTCCATTAGTATTATGATGACTATAAATATTATATATTTCAACTATTATGCTGTTCCCAGGAATATAGCCAAAGTACTATATACATCTTAACAGGCATATCTGCACATATATGTTTATTTCTTTCCTAGTCACATGAGATAAGGAAAAGAAGCTGTTTGAGTGTCTGTAAACTAATAAATCAATAAAGAAAATATCATGCCTATACAAAATGAGATTTTATTTAACTACAAAGAAAATCACAATTTTGAAAATCTTGATGCACTTGGCACAATTATGTTGAATGCCCTCACACATCAACTAGTGTAACCCACCTACACATCGAATAATATATACTCAGATGCCCTTGGAAGGACTCATGGGAATGAGGAACCTTTGGGTTATGACATAAATGCTTGAATGTAGCTGTTGCTATATGAGTTTATTCATTTGTTAAATTCCCAAAATTATTTAGGTTAAATGGATGCTTCTATTCCCACTGCCAAAAAATGAACTTAATGTTATGTTAAAGCTGAAAGCACATAAAATTATGAGACTAGTGGTGCTTTATTACAAAAAATAGGCATCATGCTGTAAAGAATGGCATAAACATTCCAAAATTGCTTGAGAGACTACATAAGACTCTTCTAACTGTGATTCATCTTCAAAGAAAGATATCCCCTATCATACTAAACTGTTCTACTTGTTTGAATTTTAAAGCCCACAAATGTGTGATTTACAAAAAAAAAAAAAAAATCTGTTATCTGGTTTTAGTTCCAACGGCTGAACAAATTTTATTTTATTTTTAATCATCTTGTATTATAAATCCAATAAGGATTCTTGAAGTAAAAAGATAAACAGTTTCTGAAAACATTCATCCCTCCAGCCAGGTGTTTGGTTTTCATTCAATAGTCAAAATCTTGTGTTTGAAAAGTTCCGGCTAACATAAAGAGTCATTGTTGATTCATAATCATTCAGGAACAAATATAGGACATTTGAAAGGAAATGAAATCACTGTTGAATATTATATTTAGGCAAAAAGTAGTTTTCGAAATTTCATACACTGTATTCAAAGGGTAATCAGTTTGGCATTTGTCAGGGATGACGTCAAGATGCTTACTCTGTACCCCTGTAATGTACCAATTGCTCTTCCTACTGCTTACTGCCCATTTGTCTTCTCTGCTGGTAATGGATGAGTGATCAAATTGTGCTGACATTTATTGCTACTCAGAGCCTTCAGATAATCACCTAATGGAGTTAGTTTATGAAGAGGTCACTTCTGGAAGGATTGAAACTAAGGAAAGAGCACCAAACTGTTAAGCAGGAGCTAAGACTATCGCAGTCACGGGTGTCCAGTTCTTAGGTACCCAACCATGACCCTGTGTGTTTGAGGTCCTACTGTGTACCAGAAATCTTACTCACTTAAAACATGAATTATACATCTTCATTTTAAAAGGTTACAAAATCAAAAGTTCCAAGATATAATTAAAACTAAACTAATCGGTCTCATTTTTAGGCAGCAGGATCAAAGGATCAAATAATAGAATGAAGTGAGTGTTCCCACCCCATCTGTGTATACTCAAGACTATACACGTGTGTGTGTGTGTGTGTGTGTGTGTGTGTGTGTGTGTGTGTGTGTGTGTGTATTCCGTAGGGCACTATCAATTGCCATTCTCCAGGAAACAGCTACTCTACTTTTTGTATGAGACAAGTTCTCTCACTTGGACCTGGGGCTCAATGGGTTAGATAATCTGAGATAATCTGGCTGCCTAATGAAACCTAAGCATAAACCTTTATCTTCCTTCCTGAGGCTGGGATTGCAAGAGTGCCATTATGCCTAACTTTTGTTCCTGGGTTCTGGGTGTAAAACTAGGGTACTTTACTGATGGAGTGACTTCTCTGATCCAGAATGACTTCTTTCCTTTCCTAGAAAAGAGAAACATTGAACACAAGCAACATTTGTAACTTATATAATTGTTCACTTGTGTACATATCTTTTATCCTCCAGAACACAGAAATATTGTGAGCTGTAGAAAAAGCTTCAATGTACTTGTTTTGAGGGAATGAGAAGCTGAATTAAAATCTTTAGCGTACAAGTTAAAAGCTGAACATAGTTACAGGTTCTTGTAATCCCAACCCCGGGGATGGAAATCAGACGGATTCCAAAAACTCTCTGGCCAGACAGCCTAACCGAAATCCAAGGTTCCAGTTCAGTGAAAGACGACTCTGTTTCAAGGCTATGTGGAATGATCAAGAAAGACTGTCGCCATCCTGCTCCAGCCTCTCCATGCATGGGTGCCGGCAAATACACTTATGTGCATGTATTACCCACAAATACCACATGCACTTGTGCTTTCGTGTGTGTGTGTGTGTGTGCGTGTGCGTGTGCATGCACACGCACACACACACACACACAATTGATAAAGAAGGAATTCCATGTAATAGGCCTGAATTCAGGAAAACCCACTATTTCCCTTGCGGCTTTCCCTGCCACTTTACTCTTCACCGTACAGATTGTTTTGCCAGAAGTGCACAGAGCTCATTTCCTTAGTGGGATACTGAAGGTACTTTGCATAAAACACTTTGCCGCATTTGGTGGAAAAGGAGTTTGTGCAGAGAGAACATTGATTTTATTTTCCATACGATCTGAACCAGGCTTGATGGAAATCTCTGCCTCCCAGAGGAATCACCAAGCCCACTCCATTTAAAAGGAATGAATACAGGCGAGCAGAAATGATGGAAGGACTGTCAGTAACTGCTTCTTTGAACTGCCGTTCCTGGTGACTATGCCTTTTTCTAGTTCGAATCTAACATTTAAAAAATTACTTATAAACTGACAATCATTTTTGCCCAAGTGCAGGCTCAAGTAATACATATTGCTCAGATAACATATTTGGAAAACCATTTTTCTGCGTAACTGATTTATTTTACTTTCAATGAAGCTGATGTACATGGAATATTTTCTATTTTCTGAGGCATGGATAAGAAATGCTGCTTAAAGTCTGATGATGAGAGGTGAGAATATCACCAGGGGACTCTGCTTGTCAAGCCCTGCACACTGAACGATGCTAATCGTAAAAGCACAGAATGTTAGATGCAATAATAGAGAAACAATGAAGGATACTCTTGGCAGACTATTCACTTTCCCCTGACATCCCAAAGACCAAAATATTGTTTAAACAGGAGTAATGACATCTTTACATAGAAACTAACAAGTATAGTAGGACCAAGGGCTTCGCAAGTGATAGTCCACATGTCCAGTCTATTATTGTTCAGGATGTGAAATGTATTCACCAGTAAGATTTCCCTAGCTTTGTTTATAAGACATTTGCTTTTAAAAGGTTATAACATTGGCAGATACTGAACTGTTATGAGAAAATAAATGCTACTTTTATGACTCCCGAATAGCAGGTTATATTTGGATTAGAAAGTAAGTGGCATTTTTTGTTGTCATGTGGTGAATCGTATTTCTCCAGTAACTGGAAGTGTTGCAGAAGAATGGGAAAGGAGGGGCAGAGAGGATAAACGAAATTTAATGTGTGTTTGGAAGAAAAAAGAAACTCACTCAGAATAGTTCATTGCCACCCTGTATGACAAATTCTTTTTTAAAAGCTTTTATTGACTTTATGTGTATCAGTGTTTGCTTGCATGTATGTATGTGCACCTGATGCCTCCAAAGGCCAGAAGGAAGTGTCGAATCCCTTGCGACTGAGTTAATGACAGATGTGAGCTTCCATGTGGGGGCTCGGAAACAAAACCAGATCTGCTTCAAAAGTAACAAGTGTTCTGTGCCACTGAACCTTCTCTGGAGAACCCACAAATACTTTGTAATCAAACACATATTAATATTCATGTGTAATTGTAGAATGGATATTATCAAGTAACCAACTGTGTTCTGATTGGACTCAACGTCCACAGCACATGGATGAACACATGACTATAGTAAACTTAATCAAAACCCTATGGCTGAGTAGGTCATAAAACCTGGGGAGGGGATAAGTTACTCATGTTATTCTGAGAAATGGCTGTATTGTCCATGTGTTTCTGAGTATTTGTGTTTATACCCATGGGTGAGTGTGCTGGTTTGTCTTCCTCAGGCAAGCTTCCTTTTGCAGTGGACAGATATTAATGGAGATATTTATGACTGGTCAAAGCAATGAGAATACGTGACTGTTGAGTGAACCTTCATAAATGGTACACCTATATATCACTGCTTCAATGCTCAGAAAGAGGGAATGGAAAGAAATTAAGAGTCAGAAAATGGATGGAAGTGCTGTTTGTATCCTCTGGGCACAACATAGCTTTAGAACTCATGCATTCACTGTGCCCCTAGCTGCCAGTACACAGCCTGCACAAAAACTGAGCATCAACATCCTATCAGGCATGGACTAGAGCTTCACAAGGCCCACCCATTTATCCCTGAGGAACTATGGGCAGCCAATGGTTGATGGAGAGAGGTGTTATGTGTTCCAGTGGAGTAGACAGTGGTAAATTACTTGCTCATAAATAAATC
The DNA here is from genome assembly GCF_903992535.2 of Arvicola amphibius. Classification (NCBI taxonomy): domain Eukaryota; kingdom Metazoa; phylum Chordata; class Mammalia; order Rodentia; family Cricetidae; genus Arvicola; species Arvicola amphibius. The sequence continues at coordinate 15,800,454 of NC_052063.2, read as the reverse complement.
CCCATTTATTCTTATGCTAGTGTCTAAAATTAAACCCAGTTAATCAGACACACACTCACACACACATAATAAATTTATTGTGTGTGTGTGTGTGTGTGTGTGTGTGTGTCTGTAAGGTTTCAACAGGAAAGGGAGGGAAATGAAAGAAGATCATAGGGTACAATAACTAAACAAAATTCATTATCTATAACTACAAAATTATTAAATAATTAATAAAACAATTGAAAAGAATCACTGTATAGATTATTAAAGCACAGATTCCCTGGGATAGGTCCAATAACTTGTATGAAATTTTGCATTAAACAAACCTTCACAATGATGTTGATGCAGTTAGTTTGCTTTTGACATCCTTTGACAACATTTATGCCCAAATAAACTAAATTGGTATCTACCAAATTCTATACCTCCCAAACATCCAGATTTTTGAACTGAGCCTATAATTGAAATATAAAACTGTCTCCTGAAATATAGTTATTAGGAACAACTAGTGAAGCTGAAAAGTGTTTGATTTCTGGCTCAATACAAGTGCCAGTCTCCAGGTTTATCTGGTAAATAAAGAGATATCATCTAAAAGATCGTCACAGAAAATAGGAAAGATTTAAAGTATTAGTATTAGATAAAGATTAGATAATCTATGATCATGAGTGGCCATTGAAGCTTTGTACTTGTTAAATGTTTGCCTTCTAGCAACAGGCCACCTGTCCTAATTACACTGTGGTAGGAATAGGAAGTCAATTAAGAATTGTGATGCCATCAAGAGATCTCAGTAGACAAACTAAGCTTTGTTAAAATTTTAAAATGATGGTTATGAGACTGTTGTATGAACCCCATCATAGTCAGGATTCCAATAGGTGCTAGATTTCTAACAGTGGTGAATATGCTAATTACATTATCATTCAACACAGTAAAGTTGAATACGAAGAGTAATCTAAAAAGTGACATATATAGATCCTACAGATGACACTCAAACCTCTTGGAGACAATATGGTTCAGCTAGAAAGAGAGCAAAGACTTGTTTGTAGGCAGACTATCTGTGAACTACCATTTTACTCATTAGGAAAGCTTGGTCTTAGCTTAGGCTTGTCCCCAATTAACTTAAAACTTCAATTATCCAGTTTATATTCACCTACAATCTGCCATGTGGCTAATTACCTCTTATACTCTATGCACAACCTGCTCAGTATCTCACTGGTGAATAACACCTCTCTTCTTCCCGGAGTTCCTTTCTCTTCCTGGATGTCCTGCCTATTATTTTCTGACTAGCTAATGGCCATCCAGCTCTTTATTAAACCAAAAGGAAGGCTTCTTGGCAGAGACACATCTTCACAGTGTACAAAAAGACAGTCCCGCAACATCTGCTGGTTTTGAAAGGACACCGCTGCAAAGCTGCCATTACCAGGTGTGTTGCCTGCTATCCGGAACCCACAGGATCAGCACCTGTGGCAGTCTTTAATCAAATATTTCTGCAATGCTCAAGAAGTAGGCTTCCAGGTTATTCAAACTACATAAAGGCTTAGAAGAGGAGAAATACTTAACTGTGTGACTCTCTGGGAGATGGAGCTGTGTATTGAAAGAGAAGGAAGATTTCAGAAATCTTGATAGGCAGAGTAGACAAATTCTGTTTCTCGGAGACAGCAGGAAGGTTATAATCTCTATACTCTTGTCACAGGGTTCCATAAGGGATCATATGTTAGGCCAGTGGGTGATATTATTCTCCAATAGAGGTACCATCTCCCATGTCTCTAGCTTCCTGTCCAATATCTCTTTGTGAGAAAGCACGATTTCCAATCTGACAACAAAACACTACTTTCTTCTAATACAAATATGAAATGATACTGGAGATTCATAGAATAGAATAGAATCCCCTAACATCTTAGATACTATTATAATTTTAAGCCATATAGCCTAAAAACCAGTCAGGAAAAGCTTAGAGGCGAATCAATTTGTCATGCATATATTAGCATGCTGGATATTTGGGACCATTATTTTAATGGAGCCTCATACAGTCATTCCACTTGATCGCTGCTTACTTCATCGATTTTCTCCTCGCAGAGCTGTTGACTTCTTTTATTTTTACTGTTTAGTGTTTGCTACCTTCTACTTTTTGGTCAAATAGTACCTTTTTAGTCTTTGTTTAATTTTCTTCATCTTTCAAGATGCAAGCTCAGAAACTTGGAGCATATATTACATGTGCGTATAGAACACTAAAATGAGTACCTAAACATTAAATTCTTTAAAACGTTTCTTTTGATGCAATATACACATTTCAATGGGTCTTGCTTTTTTTCATGCCATGTCAAATATTTTCTACTTTCTTATATTTTCTCCTTTGCCAGATAACATGTTTAGAAATACTGTTTCCAAAATATTTTGCAGTTTCTGATATATTTTTATTGAGGTCTAACTCAATTTCTGTCCTCTGCATACTCTTGGTTCAATTTTGATATGGCATTGAGAACATTGTGCTTAAGCATATATGGTGTTATGAAAATGCTTCATTAGCAATTCATAGTCTAATGTACATTGAATTGTTCCAGTTAATGCTATAATGGTCAATTGAGTTAAATTGGTTGGTGGTGTCATTCAAGTATACTGCATACTTTATGACATTCCATTTACTTGTTTTGTTACTAATAAAATAATAGTAAAAACATCATCAAATATGGATTTGCCTATTTCTCATTATTGGTTTGTTGGTACTTGCTGTTTAATTTTTATATACATTTAAACATTGAAAAAGTCTTGATTAATTCATTCTTTATCAGAGGAAATGTTATTTTTATATAATATCCCATTTGCTAAAGTTCACCCCATCATATATATATATATATATATATATATATATATTCTACTCATTGAACTTTCAAGGATTTGTGTCTTTGTATGCACATGTGCTTCTTGTGAAGGGTTTATGGTAGATGTGCTTGGTAATTAGACCACAGATTTGGCATATTTAATTCATGTATGTTTTATAACCATAAAATGTATAATTACAATTCATTGCATCTTTGCCATCTTTTTTCAAATTGTTTCAGAGACTATTTTGTTTGCTTGCTTGCTTTCCCTATCATCATTTGACCTGTATATTTAGGGTTATAAATTATTTCTTGTCTTTGATTTTATTTTGATTATCTGCTATTAGGTGATCTACTAGCAAAACACAGATTTCAGTATTGGTTTTTGAAATCATTACTGTCCCTCACCTCTATACTACACATCCTATGGTAATGCTATTCATTTTTGTTTTAATTGAAGAACTAGAAAATAATTAGAATTTAAGTAATCATAAGATATGAATAAAATGAAGTCTGTTTCACTTGATGGCATGATGATTATTTATAAAAAGCCAAGCTCCTTTCTCATAAGCTTTGTTCTCTGTAGACCGTTCTGACTTGTCATAACCTCTCTATTTGGAAAGAGTCGTGCATTGCCCTCCCCCAGTCTGCTTTCAGCTCTGGTGATTATTTCATTTAGAGATACCACATGCTTGATCTTCCTGGATTTTCATTCTTTTCATTGTCTCGTAAAATCTCACCTGTGCAATTCAGAACCCACGGAAAGCCTGAGATATGTCCCGTTACAGAATTGCTGAGTTCAAGAGGTACACAGTTTAAATAAAAACTTTAAAAAATTTATTCTATGTACCTCTTTTAAAACCCTTCAGAGGTACTTAACTCCTGGGGCACTGATGACACTCTGCTCTCTGCCTTCACCATTTCTAGTGTAGCTTTTATAAAACCACCAACGTAAACAGGAATGCACAGCAGAAAGCTAAAGCAGAATTCCAGGTGATCAAAAGCAATGGCTTGAGGTGTGGTGGCAATGATGATGGGATGAGGAGCTCAATCTCATGTTGATGTATGAGAGGTAATGCCATTTCATGTTATCTGTGAGAGGTCTTAAAACAGCTGCAGATGTCACACATCTGACTTCAAGAATTTTTAGCCTGTTTTGCTGGTAACTCAGTGGTGGTGTGTCCAGTAAGAAGATAAGAACATATAGTGATGGGGGTAGTAGGGGTGGAAGATGGAATGTAGCATCCTAATAGTAAGTGTGCAGGGGTGGAACAGAGAGAAAATGAAGGAAACTCAACTTAACAATGCATCAGTCCGTTAATGGAAAAGAGAGAAGTGACAGAAGAAGGAATTTAACTTGGCAGTCACCTGTTAAGAAAGAGAAGATGGAAGTAGAGACTTACCACGTTGGTAAATTTGATGGCAATCACAGCAATTTCCCCAGCATAATAAGCAAGCGGTCATTTAAAATGATGTCAGACATTCCTAGGATTAACAAGTGAATGAAGTGATTCTTGCTAATGACAATCCACAATGTCCAAGAAAGAAATATGACCACTCAATGAACTCAGCAAAAATACACTTATGTCTTAGAGACAGTGGTGGTAATCTTAACTAGATATTCTTAAATCCCTTAACCTTGCAAACTCACCTGAAAGCAACTTGAAGTAACATTAGAAAATACTGAGTTGAGTAATCATATCCTATCAATAATTTACAAATTTTATATGTATTTGAAATGCAATAAATTCAAGACTACTTAAACTAATAACTGAAATATGACTATTGTACAGAGATCTTTTTATTTATCAATATATTCATTAACTGTAGAAGTAGGTAGGCACTAATAAAATAGGAACTAACATGCTCTCATGCATTTTTCTGTAGTTTCTTAAAGTGACATCAATAACCAAGGAACAATAGAAGAGAACACACACATTTTACTGTCACTATGAAAACATATAGAAGAAATCTAAAACCTGATAGAAACAAAGGCATCTATTCTCTTACTCCCTCTTTAGGTAAAATGGATTACCTGACAATGTGGGCCAAGATGGATGACAATGAGCAATTAGCAAAGCATTTGCTGTGTTTTCTTTACCGTGATTCTCGTTAAGAAGAATTAGTAACAATCTCTAAAGTATGCAGACTCCATTTTCATAGCCTGCTGGTAATTCTCCAAGGAGTAGAGTAATGCAGAGAGCATATCCTACAAAGTTGTACCTCCACTGCCTGGTTCCTTGGGATTTGGCTTATTCTCTTCCTTGCCATTTTTAAAATGAATGTGCAAAACTGAATTTTTCCATATATATATATATATATATATATATATATATATATATATATACACATACATAAGATACACATATTGCTTAACTGCTAACTTGACTTTAGCATTTGAGTTCAGGAAACAATTGTTTCACGTGTCTGATGAGCTCTACAACTTTAAAAGAAATTAAAGATAAAGAGCGCATTTTTTTTCTTCAGCATATGTTCAGAGACTGGGAAATCAGCACAGTCCCTGAAGGATGTTATGCTTTCAGAAGAACAATGAATGGGAGGAAAATCCCACACCACAGCCTGTGGCAACAGGAATTTACAGTATTGTGTCTATAAATCAGTCATAAAAAATTAGTTATTTTACAGTGAAATACTCTCTACATACCACGTCGCATAAAACAAAATTCCAAATCATGCCATTCCAAATCTTGATAGTATGAATAGTTGTATAAACATGCAAAAAAGACAGGATGATGCTGGTAATTTTTTTTTTTTTTTGCTGAAAGGGTTGCTCTATGTCACCCCAATATTCACCATGGTCAAATCTACTCACTGATGTAAAAATGTTAGAAGGTAGAGTCTTTTTGCAAGGTGATTCAGTCACCAGGAACTGAACCTTCATGGGTGGGATTACTACTTGCAAAAAAATGCACCTAAGGAGCCCATGCATCCTTCAGCTGGTGAGATAGACCAAGAAGGTAGCATTTGAAGAAAACTGAACTACATCAGATATTCTGTCTGCCTGAATTCCAATCTTCCTATGCTGTAGAATGGTGAGACTTAAATTTCTCTACTGTACAACTTCAAATCTATACTATTCTGTCCTAGTAGCCCAAACTAATTAAGAAACAAGCTTATTTACATAATTGTTTCATTGCTACATTATTTTTAGCAGATTTTTAAAGCAGTGAAAATATGTTTGAAGTAAGTGAAAACAATGAACAGGGCAATCTCAACAATAACCTATTTTTTAATAAAAATTTCTCAAAGTTTTCCATAACTTTTTCCCTATTCTCCTTTTATACAGATATCTAGTCCTACAAAAAAATGAAAAATAAAGTTTCTTTCTTATCATTAAAAAGATTACCTGTGAAGCCATAACAATCCTGTTCAATTAAAGAACTGCTAGAGGCATCACAATCTCTGACTTCAAATTCTACTACAGAGTTATAGTACTGAAAACAGCCTGGTATTGGCATAAAAACAGATAGGAGGACCAATGGAACTGAATCGAAGACACAGATATTAATCCATACACCTTCAAACACGTGATTTTTGACAAAGAAGCAAAAAACATCAAATGGAAAAAAATAAAAGCATATTTAACAAATGGTTCTTATATAACTGGATATCAACATGTAGAAGAATGAAAATAAATCCATATCTATCCCCATGCACAAAACTCAAGTCCAAATGGATCAAAGGCCTCAATATAAAGCCAGTCACACTGAACCTTATAGAAGAGAAAGTAGGAAGTACACTTGAACTCATTGCCACAGGAGACCACTTCTTAAATATAACCCCAGTAGCATAGACACTGAGAGAAACAATTAATAAATGGGACCTCCTGAAACTGAAAAGCTTCTGGAAAGCAAAGGACACAGTCAACAAGATAAAATGACAGCCTAAAGAGTAGGAAAAGATCTTCATTAACCCCACATAATACATAGGTCTGGACTCCAAAATATACAAAGAACTCATCAAAAGAACATATAATCCAATAAAAAATGGAGTACAGACCTAGACAGAGGAATCTAAAATGGCTGAAAGACACCTAAAGAAATGTTCAACATCCTTAGTCATCAGAGAAATGCAAATCAAAACAATACTGAGATTTCATCTTACACCTGTAAGAATGGCCAAGATCAAAACTCTGAGAAATACAAATCAAAACAACTCTGAAATTCCATCTTACTCCCATAAGAATGGCCAAGATCAAAAACACTGATAAGAACTTATGCTGGGGAGAGGTTGTGGGGTAAAGGGAACACTTCTGCATTGCTGGTGGGAGTGCAAACTGGTACAGCCCCTTTGGATGTCACTGAGGTGATTTCTCAGAAAATTAGGAAACAACCTTCCTCAAGAGACAGAAATACCAGTTTTGAGACTATCTCCAAAGGATGCTCAATCATGCCACAAGGACATGTGCTCAACTATGTTCATAGCAGATTTTTTTTGTCATAGTCAGAAACCTGGAAACAACCTAAATGCCTCACAACTGAAAAATGGATAAAGAAAATGTGGTACATTTACATAATTTAGTACTACACAGCAGAAAAAAATAACTACAGTTTAAAGAAAAAAAACACGTTCAAGAAATGGAGATACTAACGTAAATCTAGCAGTTGGGAAGGTAGCTTAGTCAGCAACATCTTATCTAATAATGAGGACCTAAGTTCAGAATCCCCAGTACTCATTTATAGCCAGGCACATTAGCGAACATCTGTCATGCCAGTGCTTGGGAATGGAGACAGGGGTTACGTGCAACTTATTGGACAACCAGTCTAGCAAAGTCTGTAAGCTCTAGCTTCAATTTGATTCCCCTTTTGAAAAACTAATGTGAGTTACTAGACATGCACCTTTGACCTTTACTTTCAATATGTACACGTATACACACAGATGAATATGTATCTATACACATAGCATGTACTTATATTAATAATCAAATATTTTTAAAGGTATATGTGTCCCAATCACTTCCTTTCCTCATTAACAAAAGAATGGCTCATTTCCTATTTATGCTGATTCATAAATTTACTGTCTCCACTCACCTAGATAATGAAATAATTAATACAAATGAAAAAGAGGCTCCTCCTGAACTTAGTCTCAATGCCTGAACATATATCTGCAGTTTTATTTTCTTAGGAAGTCCCCTGATTCAGAAAATACTTTGTCTGTAGAGTTAGAGGAAAAGGATATTCTGATACTTATTAAAAGAGTAAAGAATATTATTTTGTTAATAATTAACTATTCAATACAATTCCAATGGATGTCAAAGCTATTGCAATGAGAGAATGAGATACTGTGAACTAACAGAGGGAGAGCAGGCAATGTATGGAAAGGAACATCAAAGGGAGGTAAATTCTTTCTAAACTGACTTACCAGAATTCTTGCTGAAGCCAGCTCCATTGACTTATACAGAAAAGGTGTAGAAAGTGGGCATTCCATTGGAGATCAGGAGTGATAATATATAATGATGGGAATCTAAATGATACTAGACCTGCCTAGTATGTTTGATATTAAAAATGAGCAATCACTACCCATCAGTGACAGGAAACAAGGAAGGCCAAGGTCAAGGTATGGCCAAGACGTGAAATCAGAGGAGTTAAATCGTCATAAGTGAAGAAACTAGTCTTCATTAGTAACGTGCATTAGAAAATCAAAAGGCTATCCTTAACCCATTAAAAGGTTCATATCACTTTTGTCTCAAACTGGTATTGAAATAAAGCCCCATGACTTCTAGAAAATCAGCTTCTTATAGCTTGTTGCTTTCATCTTCAAGTCATGGCTTAACACACATAATTCACAATAATTGCCTGACCTTCAGAAAATGGATATATGTTCCACCCAACAAAAAATTAAATATATAGTCTACCCCTACAATTTAATTCCTAAAATCCATGCATCCACACATGATTCCTTTATATTTTTTTCTGGTTAGAATATAGTAAGAAAACCACTCTAATCGTCCAATGTAGAATGATCTTTGATGTGCCTGTAACCACTGAAATAGGATAAGGAACTCTACTAACAAAGTAGACATAATGACTGGCTATGTAGACAAATTTGTATCTGAATAAATCATGAATGCTTAGGACAAAAGTCTCCAGAGCAAAGACAAAATACTGTGACTAATAGGGCTCCTTTTTCATAAGTTAAACAGGAGCTTTATGAAACAAATAACTACTTATTTCTGGAATACAGAATATCAGTAGGCACGGGGATAAAAGGTGGACTACATTACCAAGACAAACTGGCCCTGTCTTCAACCAAGGCAAAAGTCTCCTTCTACCAGTTTAATTGTAATAAATGATTTAGTATAGTGTTCTCTGCAGCCCCAATAATATACTTCTATAAGAAGTAGACCTTTTTAAACACAAAACAGAGTGTAGAATTACTAAGGATGGACGGGGTGCCATAAGTTACCAAAATTTTCTAATCATGCTGCTTGTCTTATAATTCAATGATTTCTGTTACTTAACAAACACAAATGACTCCAAATAATCCATATTGTTCTTTTACTCATGAGTCTCTGTGTGGGACTTTGTGCCCAGCACTCCTCTGTAGCATTTGGTGACAGCTAAACTGGGTCTCCTGAGGCAGGGTACAACTTGACCTTAAGTGTAGATAAGTTAGGGTCTGCTTGTCCAGTTGAGCCAGCCGTGTTCTCTACTACCCATTTTCTATCCTCATATTTCTTCACCATCTAAATATTCTTTTCTTTTTTTAAATTTTTCTCTCATATAATACCTCCTGACCACAGCCTCCCCTTCCTCTCTTCTCCCCTCTCCTGATTCCTCCCCTCTCAGAGATCTACTGCTCCTCCATCTCCATTCAGAAAAGAGCAGGCCTTCCACGGATATCAACAAAACACAACTTAGTTGAAAGCAATAAGAATAGGCACAAACCCACATATCAAGGCTGGGTGAGGCAACCCAAGTAGGAGGAAATGGGCCCCATGAGCAGGTATAAATATCTTTAAAGGATTTTCCAAATATCTTGATGTAGGATGCATTTTCCATAAAAGTGAACATATGAGTATGAAAGAACTCTTGAGACATGAACTCAGGAATGATATGCTGATTCAGCACCAGATAAATGGTCAATGAAAACATATTACATGTGCACAATATAGTATTATACCACAATAAATGAAGATACCTTGTCATTTGCAACATAGGAACTAGAGAATATGAGGACACTATGTTACATGAAATGAGACAAGAACAGAAAGGGACTATGCATTCTTTCTCTTGTGTGGGGGCTAAAAAACAATGACCTGAAAGTAAAGGTTAATTAATATTCCTAGGATTTGGAAAGGGCCAGGGAACTGAAGAACGATGATTAGTTTTGAATAATGCATATATATTATGTGTGCTTGAAAATATAACACTTTATTAACATGTATAATTAATAAATTAATAAACAGTAAGACAACAAAAAGTCAATATCCCCCCAAAGAATAAGAAAGAAATTGCATTGCTATTCTTCCACCGCATCCAATTTCCCAAAGCCTGTCACTATGACAATAGAAACCCAAGGGCATAGGAAACAGTCTCCATTTCTTGGTGAGAAAAATGCTATACACATGTAGGTTTAGGCAGAATAATATTTGTAGATAACGAGATTTGGAACTGCAATAATTTATGGCCTTCTACTCAGTCCAAATAAGACTTTCTGCTTCCTATGTGCCTAAAGCTTTATTCAGCTTGTCCTATATGTAGCCACATATTTTGTGTTTTGCCTTGATTTTGGAAGTAGAGTTGCAGCTGAGCAAGGGATCTGTGTATTAAAAGTAAAAGGTACCTGCCTCCACCACAGAAGAGCCTGTGCTACCCATGCTGCCATTGGACCATTGATAGACTTTCATTAAAACATCACTTCTTCACATGAACCAGGGACTGACTTCATTTCTTGCAATCTCACTAGCGATGTTTGCCCTCTCTCTACACAGCCTCCTGGGTAGAACCAGAATCCTTTAAAAAGAGACAGATTTTCAAAATTAAAAAAATAGGCACTCTTCTTTGATGGAAGGTGAAATTTGAAAATGTACAAACAAAGTGTAAACATTGTCAACCATCCTTGTAAACATGGTACGATACCATAGATCATTTTCAGGCCTTCGTATTAATCCAACAATTTCTCTTACTATGTTACTTAGAACATAAAGCAAACTTAGGAAACATTTCTGTCTTTTTTGATAGATTTTGCCCAGAATCTTTATACTCTTCTACTATATCACCACCAAATTATAGTCTATATTCTTCCATGTATATATTTATCTAACAAAGCATGTTCCAATACCTCTATATATAAAGTACGAATTTTCATTTACTTCAAGCTTTGTTTCAGTTTGTACGTTAAGTAAAATCAAACCTATTTGTAAAGACTTGTTCCCCAGTATGACAGCATCTAGAGAGAAGGACTTTGAGACATGATTTAGTGAAAAGGACTCTGTATTCATGATTGTATTTATATAATCATGAACAACAGTTTAATGGGTTTTATTGAAGGACGTTGTTACAAAGGTGCATTGCCTCTTTGCTTTCTGAACTCTACAAGGTGGGTTCACTTCACTGTACAATCACCTCACTGTAGAACCCCACACGTAGAAGCAAAATGGCCGTGAACTAAAACCTTTTGCACTATGAATCACAAATAAGCCTCTTTCCCCTTTTTTCAGTTATTTCTAGTAAGCATTTTGGCTCAGTCACTGAAGACTAGACTCTAGCAGAATAATTGCAGAAGGAGAATAAGCAAGCAGGGATTTGTGTGGGGGAAGTGTTTCCCCAAACTCCCTGTGTCAAATGACTTACTTAGAGAAATAAGTGGACTCTCAACTTTACTAAAACTGATCGGGTTTTCAAAGCCACATTTCAGTCGTTTATTATAATAGGAAATATGCGCACAAAATTGTAGTATTCAAGCAAAAGAAAAATGTGATATTCCCTCAAGATATTCAAGGATAATGTCCACAAATCACAAAGAAACTTTTTCCTTAAATCATATCCTATTCAAAACCTCAGATAGAGACAATATTTGCCAAGTCCTCAATTTTTTTAATAAAACACAAATTATTGCTTTTATTTCTGAACCAATTTGAGTTCAAAGTGCAGACATGTCCAACACATTATTTTCAAAACATATAAAGTCTACAATTCAGTTTAGGTTCATTTGTCTAAGTTGTCCAAAGCATTTCTTTGAAAATTTTTTCATCAGCTGAATAAATAAGGCATCAATTTTCTTCTTCAGTCTATTGGCTAACTCATTTTTTTCTCAAAGAATTTATTTAGCTTGAAACAAAAACATTTTAAAACTATTTAAACCCAACATTGAATTTTAAGGAGCATTACATTAACTGAAAGTCAAATCTCAATTTATTGCTATCAACAAATCATTCTTTACATTTTTCCTCTAGTGTTCATAGTCAACGTGAAAAATTTTATGAATCACAATTAAAGGTGTCTTTATATTTATTCACGTTAAATTATATGTCAAATGCATATATATTATGCAAAGGTCCACTTTCCATGGAAGTTTTATTTTTATCTATGTGGCTAAGTCACAAACAATTCTTCCTTATCGTCTATCTTCCAATTTAGCTTGTTTATTTGCAGTGTGATAAAACAGTATAAGAATGTACAGCAGAATGTCAATTTTTATCTTAGAATTGTGAATGTTTGTCAAGCATACCTTTTCTTTGAGGAAATATTGGTGTTAACACTATAGCAAACCTTTGTACAACTCTTTCCCCAAACTAATGAAAGAATAATAGACTAAGACCCAAGATAATTGCATGTATTTTCATTGGTTAAAAAAAAAAGGACATTAATAACAAATGACAAGATGGCAAACTAAAGTAACCATGGAAATATGTGTTATGAGGAAAACAGACAATTTGTATAGCAGGATCAAAAAAGAAAAATGTGTCCTCTTGTTCTTTGAAGATTTGAAAATGGATCAGAAGTCGAAAAGATAGTTCTGTAGTTAAGTGTAGTTGACAGCACTGGCTGTTCTTCCAGAGCACCAGGGTTCAATTACCAGTACCTACACACTGGCTAGCAAACATCTGTAGCTCCAGTTCCATGGGATCTGATGTTCTCTTATGGTCTCCTTAGAAACTGCCTGCAGGTTGTACACAGATACAGAAACTGGCAAAATATCCAAGTACTTAAAACAAAAATGAAAATGAAATACAATATTAATTAAAAGCAGAAGAAAACATTTTTAAAAATTGGTCCAGTGAAGTGGTTCAGTGAGTAAAGATGCTTGCCACTGAGCCTAAATAAAGCAGACTGTGAACCCTAGGATTCATCTGGTGAACAGAGAAGAGACAATCTCACATAGTGTCCTTCGACCTCCACACAGGAAAAATGGCAAATGTGTTTGCCACAAAGTAAGGAGACACACACAATTAGCTAAAAATAAACAAAAACAATCAAAGACTATCTTCTGACATTTTTAATGAAAAAAAAGTCTAAAACAGAGACACTAAACAAATTGGGTTTTTCTTTGTCACAAAAAATATATTCCTTCAGATACATATATAAAAATGCTCTTAATAAAGAGCGAAAGATTTAAGAAATATATTCCTAATTACATGACTAGAATGGAGTAAATACTTAGTGCCAATTTAATTTATTTAAATGGACAAGCAAGGAAAGCACTCCTGAATGAGAATAGAAAAAACTAATAACTTCTGCAGTCCCTCTTAATTCCGTAAATTTGTGATTTTTATCAAAAGACATGAATCCTTCATGACCAAAACACTTTACTAGCAAAAGAAGCACACAATCATGCCATAAAATCACCTGACATTCTACCTGCAAAGGTGTGTGGTAAATTTTAACATACCTCCTTTGTCAGACCATGAAGAAAGTACTTTAGAGTAACAACGGCACTTTATCTTGCTGCATGCCATAGTAATTGTTGGAAATTTTTCCCTTATGAGACTTTATAATCATGTGCACATCTTTTCTGATTTTTTTTAGTTTCTAAGCTTATTAAAGAGCTCAAAATGTTAAGTCTAGTGATCTCATCGATTTCATTTTCTCTGTATTAAGCTCAAATAGGAACCAAATACTTGTAACTCGAAATTATTTTCAAGATGATTGATTTGCAGAGATTATTAAACCTGCCTCATAACTTTATACACTGAAACCAATATCTCAAGTCTAAATAATTTAATATAAGAAAAACTATTGTTATGACTGACTAAATGCCTATGCATTCATACCAAGGGAGATATCCATACAATACATATTTTAATAATTTCACTAAAGAACAGAGTATATCGCTTCTCGATCTCTAACAAAAGAGATATTAATTTAACAGGAGAAGCAAAAGTTTCCACCAGAGAGCTTAGGAAAAAAGGAGACCCAACAAAACTCACAGAAGTTTTGTGTTGAAATGCTTTTTTAAAAAAAAAAAAAACTGCAGGTGCCTGCAGTATGTGGCATGCATCAGAGAAGAGCCGATCCATCATTCTTATGCTCATTTTTGCTCTGTCCGTGGTTAACGATGCTCAGAATGGTGAATTAAGAAAGTATATTTTCATGGTTGAGTATTATACTCACGATCTACCCATATATTTAGATGTGTAACGTCTTCCTCAGACCCGGAAAACAGTGAAGTTATCGCTCTCTTACTCTAAGGCCTATTATCAGGATTTCAATCTGAAAGTTTTTTGAGCTAATACTGAGCTTTCTTGTCTCCTCTAAAGAAGAATAGCATTCATAAACATACTTGACAGATCATTGGCAATGCGCTCCTTATAACACTGTCTTTATAGAAGCGGTATTTGTTTTGCTCGCCAATCATTTATCTTTCTTGTCAATAAATTCCCATTAAAACAAAATCATTTGGGGGGCTTGAAATTTTCTAAGCAAAGTTAAAAACAGTTATCTTGACTCATTCAATTAATCCTAAAACTGACACTTTTGACTTGCATAAATCAAACAGCCATCGATGAACCAGCAGGAGCATAAACAGACGTGGAATAAACAGATGGGGGATAATAAATTCCAAACTTTAAAATAAATCAGAGTATTTACATTTTATTCACAGTATAAATTTTAATGCTCACACTCAGGAATCAGTCAGAAATAAAGGCATTATCAAGTAATTTTAATACAATGGTTAACAGCTTAGCCTGCGAGGTCAGATGGAACCCTCAACAAGTTCATTTCTGTGACTATAGTTGCTTGAAATATGGCTGTTAAAAATGAATGTCAAACTTGCATGTTGTCCAGGCATTTAAAGAAATATTATACCTCAATTATTCAGGTAAAGATTCTGGCAAATAACAAACTCCATCTCTAAGACAAATGCCATTATTAATAAAACTCAGAATTTTCCTCGGATCCAGGGCAAGAAAATCATCCTTAACAGCTATGAACATTATATTAGTGGAAAGATTGCTAATTTTGGCTGTTTTGGATGAGATTGGCTTTGTCTGGGTTATCTAAATAGTGCATTCATTTTATAGTCATATCTAATGAAATAATGGAGCATGCTGTTTAAAATACACTTACCCAGCTTTGCTTCTGAATTCACAGCGAGAAGTCAGTTACAAGGTCATGATGAGAAATTCTCTATGGATGCCTGCTGGAACTGAAAATTTGCTTTGCATCCGAATAAAAAATGGGAAAGTAAGAACTAAGTGGTTGCTTTTTGCTTTCCCATGAAGAAAATATAAATATTATATTGCTCTAAGGAGTCAAAAAAAGAAAGAAATTGCTCTTTTGTCTTATTATCTGTCATCTTAATTTTAGGGTTAAAGAACAACTGCCTGGAAAAGGAAAAATTGTTGTAGCCAAAAAGACTTCAGGGGATATTGAATAAAAAGTATATTTTTCATGAAATATTTAATGACATGATACATAAATCATCAAGCTAAAATGCAATAAAAGTTGACTTGGGGGAAGTTAGAGAGGTTAAAGCTTACATGCGTAATAAATGAGGAGCGCAGCTGCATTACCTTAAGGGGGGATGTTGTGTCAGGACAGAGGTTTCCTGCCGAACTGATTTATTAAAGCATTCAAGAAAAATGTACTGAGACTCTTGTCTCTTGTTCATAAAACACCTCCCCCCACTAATCCATGCTGTTTCTATTTGCATGAATGCTGTGTGTGGGTATTTCACTGCTACCCACAGAGCTGCAATCAAGCAGCAAAGCACAACCAGTTTTCTAACTAACAGAGAATTGCAAGAACCTTATATTTTGAAATTCTGGGGCTGGTAGTCTGCTTAATCAAAATCTTCATTTCACATTCCATAAAATTTGCACCAGGCAGGTGGAATTCAAACCAACAATGAAACAAACAAACCATATATCTTTGTCACCCAAGCTCAAACTTCTAAAAATTCTCCTTGACGCTCTAATCTGAGAGCATACCTGTCGAGACATGACAGTTTTGCCTCTAATACATCTGATATTGATCATTCCGCTTAAGTCTTAGCAAAACCAAGAGTGTACCATGACCTTGCACATGTCTTGGCATGGTCTGCTTTCTGACTTCCCTGCTATTCCACCTCAGCTATCACATCGATCCTATCCCTCACGTATCCTACGTGTTTAAAGGTTCACCAAGTCAGAAGACAGAACTCCACATTTTAATTTGGAGAAGTGGAAAATCAAGATGTTTCACATCATTTAATTCTCGCAATTCTGTGTCAGGAAACTCTAAGTTCTGAACAGTCAGTTTATATGGATTATGAATTGGTTGTTTGGGAGCATAAGAATGGATTTCCTATGAAGGTGAGAAAAATCTTCCTATTCCTGAACCAGAGGTGACCAGTTTACCCTGCAGTGAAGGACTTTGGATATACTTTTAAACAGAGGTAAAAACAGAATTATGAGAAAAATATCCACAAAGAATGGTTGGGTGCAGAGTGGGAGAAGTTGTAGGAAGGAAGTGGAATAGAGAGAAATTATATAATTATATTTGAGTAAAAAAAGCCAATAAGAATAACATCCACTTGTTTGCATAAGTTAATATTGAATCAAAAGCAGAACTGGAATTTGTCGGCATACTTTGTGTGGCATTAGCCAAGGCCAGAGTCTCCTGGATGATCTGTTAGAAGGCAGTCTCACAGCTCCTCTTTCTGGAAACACAGATTCTTTCCTACCCTTCCGCTGGAGAAACAAACTCAGAACAGACACATCAAGGTCAGTATTTGAGGTATTTGAGGTTTGTCCAGCTTTACTTCTGTATTGTTATGCTTGCTATGACTGAATTGGTTGTTCCAAAGAGCGCTGTGTGGAATTAGAAGAAAATGAGAAAGAGTAAAGTGGGAGATGGGAGATAAGCCAACTGTTGTGTCCACCTGTGTGAGCTAATGCTGGTGGAAGGGAATGGCATAAGCGATTTCAAAAAACTGAAAATGTAGCAAAAGTATAGGTGACAATCTAGTCGAGTGGGACATATTGCTGGTAGCCTCTTAGGATAGTTCTTTGGGAATTATTGGCAAAGATGCCATTGCTGTTCTATGAGTTGCAGGCTATAAGGCTGATGTGTGCTCTGGCGTCAGCGACATATCCTCCCTGGAGGCAATCATTTGGTTCTCTCAAACTGGAGAGAAAGGCAAGCAAAGAAACTGAGTCTAGGTGGAGAGATAACACACAAAAGCATTTCAGCTCTTTCAACCAACTGTGGGAACCAACTGACCCAAGTGAGTTTGCAGATGATGAAGCAGAAACTTCTTTCATCTTTTATTGGAACAAGCTATAGTGGATTATTTTTCTAGCTCTCATAGTTAATTTCATTTAATTTACAGAAAAAATGACTACTTATTAAAATGAGTGTAACTGTTTATATAATTAATCAAAGATATATTATGAATTATTTTGTATTATGTATATTAATGCATTATATGTATTAACATATACACATATATATTATATATAGCTATTGAACTATGTTGCATTAATAGTGGTTCCACTCTGAGAGTGGGTCTTGTAATTTAAATTTCCACACAAGATGTAGTCTAGTTATTAAACCAGAAATATTTTCATTTACAACAGTTGAATCTCAATTCTGATTCCCATTTTGTTGCATATTATTATACAATTTATTTGATTGGCTAAATCTTATTTTCTTCATGTTTAAGTTATTTATTCTAGTGCCCCATCGCATTTTGTACACATGAAATTATGCAATGACTAAAAATGACTTTTACAGCAATATTTGATGGATGGTAACTATTAATACCCTTATAATCATCTTCTACTTAATTTAATGTTATGCTAACCAGTGTCCTAAGAAAATAAGCAAGGAATAACAAGAAAAGAAAGCAATATCATTGAGAGTAAGCAACTTTTCAATTCTCATCTACAAACTGAAAACTTGAAGTCTCTAGGGAAATAAAAAAACTAGTATATATCAAATCTGTAGTATTAATCACAAAATATTGAGATGTCTAAGAAGAAATGGCCCAATATAGAAGTCAAATGTAGGTACATTCAATAAAAAGATGAAATGAATTTGTAAGATGTCATAATGTTATTTGGTACATAAAGAAATAAATACTGAATACCCCTCCACAAAATTCAACATCATTGCTTCTGATGTCAATCACTTGCTAGCTAAAAAGTTTCTACCATTTATGGAGCAAACAAAAACAAATCAAGGATAAAGTCCCAAATTTCTTTAAAGCGAGGTAACACCAGAAATGCATGATGAACAAGATTTTCTGGAAGACCTGTAGTGATATCGCTTAGCCCATTGCAAAGCATCTCTTATTCTTTCTAACACAATGTCCAAAGAAGTTCTACTTTTCAATGTCAGGGAAAGCTCCTTACTTGTCCTTGAAATGTGTATCTTTGTCCACATGCCTTTTGGACATGTACGCCAAGAAATACTGTGTTCTCCATTACAGCTTCTAAAATCCAAGGACTTACATTTGTCTAGAACAGTAGGTGGTATTTTCTTTTGGAACACTGATATAGGTAACATCTGTGGCCCTGGCAATTTTTCATTTCTGAGGATTGTATTTAGGGTATATTTCTTCACATGCTGTGCCCATACCAAAAGCTCTCGCTTTTGTTATGACATCCCTTCTACTGCTGGCACATCCCCTGTCTCTCCGATCTCCGTTCTCTGTTCTTCCCACTTCACTTTTTCAGTTGCTCTTTTACATAGAATTTCTGCTCATAAAACAAACCCTGAACTGTCCTAGCTTTTGGTTTCTGTTCAGGCTTCCCCCATTCATAGGACCTTTTCCTTCATGTCTTTATGTTTAAAAGATCCAACTCTGAATCAAGGGCCTGGCTTGAAATGCTGATATTGCTATTCATGTTTAATTATCATCTTCTCAGCTTGCTCATTTGCAAATGAAGATAATAGCCCTTTATCAGAATACCAATGTTAGAACTGGCATAAGTAATATAAAATGCTTGATCAAATTACTGCCTCCTGACATGCATTGATTTTAGGCAATCATTATCAACTCGTCCTATTTGTTATTGTTCTCTAAGACCCTGAACAAGTTACATAATCAAAAAATTCATCTTAACTTTTTAAGTAGAAAGTATAAAAAGTTCTTAAGAGGGGAGTTTCAACAGAAAGTAGAAGTAAAGGGTGTAATCCACAGACACCCCACCCCACATCTCTCAATTCTTTCCATAGTCCCGCCCCACTGTGTTACACTGCACATACTCTAGCCTAATTTAAAAATGATAGCAAACCTCCACTGCCCTGCGAGCTTGCATTTATTTCAGGTCTCAAATTCTTTTTTTTTTTTTTTTTTTTTTTTTTTTTTTTGGTTTTTCGAGACAGGGTTTCTCTGTGGCTTTGGAGCCTGTCCTGGAACTAGCTCTTGTAGACCAGGCTGGTCTCGAACTCACAGAGATCCGCCTGCCTCTGCCTCCCGAGTGCTGGGATTAAAGGCGTGCACCACCACCACCCGGCCTCAAATTCTTTTATTATGTCTTTTACTTTTAGAGATTTTATTATCATTACATCTTTTACCTTTCCCATTTCTCCCCCCCAAACCCTTCCTATATAGCCTTCCTTACTCTCTTTCTCTGCTCTTTTTAGCCTTACATGGATATATATATACATATATATATACATATATATACATGGATATATGTATATATATGTGTGTATATATATGTGTGTATATACATATATCATAAAATAACATATATATCATGATAACAAACAGGCAGACAGGCACACACACACAGAAAGAGAGAGAGAGACAGAGACAGAGAGAGACAGAGAGAGACAGAGAGAGAGAGAGAGAGAGAGAGAGAGAGAGAGAGGTATATGTATATCCAAAATATATTTCCCAGTCTATACAATGTCACCTTTATGTGTACTTTCAGGGTTGACCATTTGGTACTGGATGTAGTCCTCCCTGAGGAAATCTGATTGAATCTACTCTTCAATTACCCATGATACTTTGGGCAGTGTTGATGTTTCCTGGGCTTTCTCCTGCCCACATCAGCATGTTTATTGTCATCTGATGGGGAAGCTTAGCCAATCACATCTGGCTTGGGTGTGGCCACCTGGAGCCAGGTAGATTATCAGGGGAGGAGATAGGTGCTCAGGCTCTCTACATGGTGCTCGCCTGATCCGTTTGGACATTGGGACTTTTACTCCGGTCGCGTGAGTTTCCCTGTTTTCAATTATTAAATTATATCTGTTGTTTTGAGCTGGTCTGGTTATTTTAGCCTACCTATCGAATACACCTTCACTTAGAGTTGTCTTGATTCAGATCACACTCAGGCAGTTATGCTGCTAAGACTTCATGGGTGTGCTTTCTGAAATTGCTAGAAGACAGTCTCACAGCAAACTCTCTGATCACCTGGCTCACACAGTGTTTCTGAGTCCACAGTTTTTGTTCACCCTTGCACAGAACTTTTATGTCTGGAAGTTTTGCTCATTTGTGATTTTGCTTTGTTCCATTCCCTGTGGTGCGGTTAGTATTACCCACATTTTTATGTCAATGAAGAAATGCAAAGTGTCTTCAATCTCCAGTTCTCAACTTAATGCTTACTGCTGTCATGAGAAATCAGGATATATACAAAAGAATTACTCCTTACAGTGTCCAGAACTCAGGATTTTGTCCGGGCAAACTATAAAAAATGACATGTGGCTACCAGTTTTTGTTTTGAGTAACAGCAAAATTTTTCTATGACCCGGAAATACCACTCTGTTTTGTTTTGTTTTTGGTATGTAGCACTGAAGAAGTGTAAATAAACTCCAAAACAAAATTTACTCCCTGAAACTCTTTCCCAATCATGCCCTAGAGGTCCCATAAGTCAGATGACAAAGGATAAGAGAAGTTAAGATAGAAGATCTAGAATGATATAAATCTAAGGAAGGTATAGATTATATTTCTTTTTTATTAGATTTAAAAAAAATACCAATCCAAATTCCCACTTCCTCCCCTCCTCGCTTGACCATCTAGAAAGAAGTAAATTTAGCATAATTTTCCAGAACAGACATCTGTGAAAAAAATTGCAAAATGAAACCCATGAATTCTCACACAGTAAATCTAAAGGTTCATGCCAGGGCTTCTGACTTCTATTCTCAAAAAATCCATCATTCTTCAATTTAATAACAACTTATTAAAGATAGATTCACCTTGATAATAATAGGAGATACAGTATGGAACAAAATTGACATGAAGATATGCCCTTACAGGGCATGAGATTCATAAAGAAAGACTTACTGTAAAGTCAGGATTTCGGTACAGAAAAGTAAATAGGGCTTTGGTAAAGAGAACTAGAATTCAGATAGGTTCAAAAGAACTGGAGTGGGTCAAAGATCAAAAGCAGCTAACCAATCCAGGCACATTCAAGAAATGAATTCTGTAGGTAGTATCGGTGATCAGTAAAAATTCAGAAAACCTTAAAATGAGAGTTAAAAATGGCATAGAACAGGGGTAACATTAAAAAATAGCATGCAATGCTATAAACTGTCACTAAACAGCCTTTCAGGCCTTTTCCATAGAGTATGGTTTTTCCTCTATCTGTAAAATCTTTATTGTGAGTCAAATAAATAAAAATATTTTTGCCAAGGATTCAATAGCTCTTTAGAATTAGTTTAATTACCATAAAGATATGAAGTATATTTATCTCACAAGTAAAGAAAAAGACAAGCTATTCACCAGAATTTTGCAAAGAAATAAATATTTTTGAAAGAGTGTGAATTTGTATGTTTGTGGATGATGTATTTTCTTTGAAGAATAGTATATCTCTATATGACTGTGAATTAAATAATTTGGTCCTGGGAGGCAAGTATGTATGCACTTCTTTTAGTATCTTAATTAATTAAAAACTATTAACGTTGAAGCAATGGTTTATGCTTGATCTTTCGATAAAGCTCCTACGTCATATAATATAGACTGAGTTTGATGGAGGAGCAGCTTTTGTAACTATATTTCCATTTTCGTCTTGTTTGGTTTTATTTTTCTTGCATTGTACATCATTATATGGCCTAGGATAAATAAGAACTTATTTATTTTTGTGTGTGTATTGAGAATCCCATGAGTCACTTGGCAGTTTAACGTGTCTGGTTGGGTGTTTGGCCCTTTATAAATATGGTGAGCTATGTCTATTGGCAAGTCTAAACATAGACCCTGAATCTGTAAGCAAAAGTAAGATGTGGGGAAGACTGTGCCACAGGAAAGGGTGAATATAAGTCTCCTAAAGCACAATGACACCATCTAGGCAATTGCTAATGAAATACATGCAATTGCTAACAAAGTATTGCTTGGTAGAACATTACTTAATAGTAGGTTTTTTTTCTGCCCGAGTATTGCTTGAAATATGAAATTCAATAGAGTGCTCATCTCTCACTTTCCTCTGTTTATTCATTTCTAATGTATTTATTTGCTGCTTAGGTGAGTGATAACATGACCTCCAGATTTTATGTTTTATGCAAATCTTCAATTAGAGTAAGTTGAAAACCTCTCCCCATTTACTTTTTTTCCAAGAGAATCTTGGTAGACTTTAGCTCCTTTGCATTACAATTTGTCAATACTGTCTACTTCATTTTTACATAGTCCTTAGTGTTTACTGCAGTTCCTTAGACTCTTTGTAACTGTGCCAAAATCTTAATTGCATTAAACAAGGCAAGGAAATTAAATGGATAGAGGAAAGGCTTGAAAACACAGGAGTTCTGGGAAATAGAAAAATAAACACAATGGAACATAGAGCAGAGCATTCCAATTCAAATAAATTCCTTTAAACACAAAGTGTTTTTCATTTTAGATGTGGAATACGAATGGTAATTTGTACACAGAACTTTGAAAATTGCATTATGTTCTAAAATTACTGTTTTCAAATAACTTTTGGTTACATTGGTTTGAATCATTTTAATAATACTTTCTTTTACTCAGAATTTCATATATTTATACAATGTAATTTGGTCATATCCATCAACCATTACACTGCTCTATCTCCCCCTAGAGTACCCACAACCCACAACCATCCCGAATTCATGCCCATTAAAAAAAAAAAACTTAATGACTGAGAGTTTACACAGGGAAATTATCAAAACAATTTGTAACTTTGAAAAACATAAAATAAATTTCTAGTGTTTAAGTTCCAAAAATGATAAGTTACTGATGAAGTAAATCTTCCAGGAATGTCTTGGTTACACTTCATATTTGCTTTGTAAAAAATTTCAGTTTCTTCTTATTATGAGAAATAAAATATGACAGAGCTTCAGAATAAAAACACATGCTAAAAAGGTGTTAACAAGATGCATGACAATAAAATAAATAATTGATATCACAACACCTTTAAAAAGCAGATAAAGTATTAACAACAAAAGACAGATTGGCACAGAATAAATCTTATTGAGAACACCAAGGATTGTGCACCTTAATAATAACTGATAATATTTGGCAATAAATTTGCACACAAGTTCTTCATCTCATGCTCTAAGGTAATCCAATTCCAAATGCAATCTCTAATATTCTCCCAATAGCTCAAACTGAAACCTAGTTACATTTATAGATATGATTAAATGGTACTATACTGATTTTTATTTTGATGAAGCAAAATAAATTTTGCTATCAGTAAGTCCATTTAATGGTCTGTCATAACCTCTATATTTGAAAATTGATTAATTGTAACAATTTTGTTTTCAAGCTGTTTCTGCAACTGAAAGTTCTGACTCAGTCAATGAACCTGTAGGATTCCAATATCCCTGTCTGAACTTGTATGATGAAAATGACATACAAATCAATAAGAATTGACAGGATGACCTTGAACTTTTGACCTTCCTTCCCGGGCCTTCCCCAGTGCTGGGTTATAGATACACACCACCACTTCTACTTTATGCACTATTGTGGGTCAAACACAAGGTTTGGTGTATGTTTAGTGCGTATTCTAGGAATTCATCTATTTTCCCATGTTTTGTTTATTTTGTGAGACAGAATCTTATTGTGTAGCCAATGCTGAGCTTAAATTCACGCTGTTCCACTATTTACCTAAGATTATTAGGTGTGATGGCCAGTCACAGAGAGTCTCCAGTGATTCTAGCCTCCTAGCTTTTATAACCATACACAAAAAAAATGGATGCCTATTGGTGTAATCAAGTAAATAACACATAAGGAAGCAGAGAAAAATGTATAACTCAACAAAAACAATTAAAATAAGACACTGTAGAAGTTTAGTGCCATTCATTAAATTTCAGTGAAGTTATGATCATGTTCTGGTGGAAAATTTCTATGCCATCTTGAGGGAAGGGCTTTTTAGAGGGAAAATGAAATCTCTACGCAACAGCCAGCATCAAGTTATCATTGAAAGCACGTGATTAATTCCCACCTACAGAGCTCCGGCCTCATGTATGACTTCTCATGACTCTAACTACATTTGACTTGAATAATAACCCCATAAGGAGATCCTTGGCAAAAATTAATAAATTAATTAAAAGTTACATGTTAATTTTGTATCCACAGAAGCCGTGAAAGACGATAATTATTGTTGTTTGAAGCCATTCCCTTTTCATATGATATATATCACCAGATAACCAGGACCGTGTATGGTGTGGCTACCGAGTGTATGTGCATATTCTTTGGTTCAGTGCCTTTGAGCTGATTACAGTCACAGGCCTCACATCATCTCAGAACGTTTAGCATCAGTAGAAGGGGGATATAGCTGAGAGTGCTTGGGAGGAGCTATAGGCTGAAGGGCATAGTTCATACCCAGTCCTGAATTGAAGCAGGGAACTGACTCATGTGTTTGCATTTTAAACAGTTTCTAAGGATCTGAAGGGCTAAGTCTCTTGCAAGACATAGTATAAAGACGGCACAAGGAGTGAGTGATAGAGAGGGATAGAAATGAACAGACTCACACAGTTACTTCTTGAGAGACCTTCCTCTAGTTACTAAACTCACTAAAGGTCAGAAATTTTGCATATGATCTTGACACAGCGGTAAGGTCTTCTAGTGAATTGTGTGGAAGAAGATGGGCAAGAATCTGTTACCTGTGTCTCAGTCTTTACCAGTACAAATTAAACCTGAATATATATATATAACACCAGATTACAGATCACAGAGGAGGAATTGTGGAATATCTGGTAAAGTTTTCAGGCAGTGGTGACACACACCTTTAATACCAGAACTCAGGTGGTAAAGACTGGTGATCCTCTGAGTTCTGGGCCAGCCTGATCTAGAGTAAGTTCTAAGACAATCAGAGCTAAACAAAAAAAAAATCCAGTCTCAATAAATAAACAAACATATAAACAAGAGAAAAAATAACAAGAAATGTTTTGAGTGCTTTAACTTTTTTATTTAAATTAAGATAAAATGGATTACTACAAAGAAAAAAGAAATTTAGCTGCATGGAATGAGCATATTAAAATGAGGAGACTACTCTTTCTGTAAGCTCATCAAAATAAATGCCTTGAGGAAAAGATCTGAAAATAGGAGCTGTAACAATGGTGGCTGGAAGGTCTGACCTTTGCCAGGGGAACTCGGTGTTGGTCAGAAAACCATAGAAATTCCTTAATACACCAGATCAGAGATACAGTCTTAGGGACCAAAACTGAGTCTTTAACTGTGTGCCATAAGTCTGTGCTCATAGGTAGGAAAGTGATAACGCAAAAAGGATGAGCTAGGGACTCGGAACTGGGCTCTCAGCTCTTCTGTATGTTGGCTTCCTAGAAATTCCATATCTTTACAGGTAGAGGGCTTTGGAAAAGTTAGAACAATTAAGAAGACGTGTTATCGGGTAAAAATTAACACTTTTTGAAAATCCTTCTGAAGTAACGACTCCTCACATTCTAATCTACTCACCAAATTCCTAAAGGGATCTATGTGTAGCGAACAGAGACAGCAAGCAGCTGCTACTGCTTGTCCTAGCTGTTTCACTCCTGGGCTTGTCCAAGAACAACGAAATCAATCCAGGAAGAAACATGGGACAGATGACACAACTCATAATCCTAAACTGGCCTATGTACACAACAGAAACTAATGCAGTTGATACATGGAAGTCCTTTTAATATGCTTGTTGGGACCAATTAAGTCCTGGCCTTCAGCTGCTCTTCCCTGTCTAGCGCCTTCTAATTAGAGTTACTAAAAGCTGTGCCTTACCTAGAGGATCAGAGGATGGGATTTTCACCTGCTGGCCATTGACTGCAGGGTATTTAAGCCTCCATGGTGCTATTAAAGAAGGGCTTTTGTACCAGCGATCGGAGGTCTGTATGTTGGTCTGTCTCTGTGTGTGTTTGCTCAACCTCCAGCCCCTTGCCTGAAGCTCTCGAACTGGATTCTAGCACGTAGAGTGCAGACAGGGGGCACAGTGCGTGGCAATGCTTTTCAAATATTACCTGAAAGTCTTAGAAAAGCAATAAGAACTGCAAAGTAATCAATGACAATATAATCAATGGCTTATTCTATGAAAAGATTAATAAGATGTATAAACTTTTAGCTAAATTCACCTAAAGAGAAGTTCCAAATAAAATCAGACATAAAACAATAACATTGTATAACACAAGCCATTGCAACAAATACTGAAGTAATTCAGAAAAATCACAAGAACATAGATTAAAATTCTATGTTCCACTAATGTGAATAATCTAAAAGAAATTGATGAATGTCTAGATATATTACACATCAAAACAAAATTAAAATGAAATAAATTATTTAAATGGATCCATAATATGCAATAAAATTAAAGAAAGCAAAAGAAATCTAAGCTACAAAAATCTCAAGACCTACTGATTCAGTGCTGATTCTAACAGGTCTTCAAAGGATAACTAACACCAATACACCTCAAATTATTTCACAAAAATTAAAAAATTAAAGAATATTTCCAAATTGGTTTAATAGACTACTATTACTTGGATATATTTAAAAAATCCAAACATCAACAAAAGAAATACTTAGGTCAATATCTCAGATGAATGTGGTCACAAATATTCCCAACCAAACACAAGCCAAATTCAAGAACACATAAAAATATTATCTATCAATATCTATACATATATTGACAATTGTTAGCTGCTGGCAATTTCTCTAACAGTGGGAAGACTTCATATCCACAAACTGGTTTTAAAAAAACACAAAATAACACAAAGTTGAATCTATAGATAAGAGGGTTTAGCTTTTGGAAGGGTTGGGGAGGTTGTTGAATATAATCAAAAGATGTAAGAAACCCTTAAAATTAATTTTAAAAGAAGATTGTTCACCATCATCAAGTTGGCTTCATGCTAGTGATCCAAAGATGATTCAATAAATAAAGTAACACATAGATTCAAGGACATAAACCACACTATCATATCATTAGAGGCAGAGAAAACTTTTGATAAAACCCAATATTCCTTAATGAAAATACCAATAGATGACACACATAGCAATCCCAATGACAGTATCTTGCTAAATGGAGAAAAAAAAAGTCATCCACTGAAACTGTGAGCAAATCAAGGATACCCACTCCCTGCCTTCCCATTCATAACAGTGCTCCAAGTATTCTCTAGAGCAATACAAGTGAAGAAAATAGAGGGCACACAGATAGGAAAGAGGCCAGGGGATTCTGATCTCCAGATGATTAGGATTCTATACATCGACGCCCTACAGAAGCTGCCAGGAATCTCCACAACTAAGAAAGACATTCAGCAAAGCAGCAAGAAACAAAATGAGCCCCCAAATGAATAAAGATTATGAACCAAAAATTGTGTAGCCACGGTGTGAGACAGACATTGGAATGTCTAACTAGATCAATTTATTTTATGCGGTTAATTAGAACTTAATTTCCCGGGTTGCTCTTTATCCAGTGGATCTGTATTCTGACTACTCTCAGGTTCTACAGAACACCCAATAAAAATCCTCTGAGGTGCATTCATTTCTGGCCTGATAGTTTAATAGACTCCTAAAATAAAAGCTGGTTGGTGTCATTTAAGAAACTGACAGTCTGGGTAAGGGAGGAGCGTTACCATCAGTGAGATGGCCTCTGGCTGAATGCAGATGTGGATCTGAATGGGAGTGTCTAGAAAAATATCTGTCTCTGAGTAAGCAGATTTCCAGATCGTATGAGCTATCAACTTTGGCATACTAAAACTGGCGCCCTGTGTGCGTCAGCATGTCTGCCTAAATGGCCAACATTACTTGTCTCTGTTAAACAAACCCAAAGGAAGTTCTGCATTTTTCCATGCCATTTCTTTCCTGAAAAATCTACTAAGTAAAGATAGTATGTTCAATTACATGAAATTAAATATTATATCAAATATTTTGCAAACAATCAGAATGTTGGGTGCTTTTATTGATTATACTGTAAAACACTTTATATGTAATATAATTTGACATATATGTATATATAGGTATATGATATGTTATATAATAAAATATAATAAATATATAATACTTATATATTTGCTATTATATGCAATACATTTTTATATGCTATTATATGTGTATATGATGCTTCTAAAGTATTTGTATAAATGCATAGTTTATATAAAATATATATTTATAAAATATATTACAAATGAATTTTATGGTAGAGTATTTTATGTTCATTTATAAATATATTTTTCCTCTGTGATACATAAGATTAAAACTGTAGTTTTAATGCTTCCTGCACATTCTCAGTTAAATCATTCACATTTAAAAAGCTGTTTTTCTGGCAGTAGCAAACAGTAGTAAGAGAACATCTTTCCAGTTCAACTAGAGTATTTAATTAGCCATGTGGAAAAAGAAAGTATTAGATGCCTAGACTTGCTTGTATCAGTCAGTGCCTGGCTAACAGTGCAAAAGCCAAATCTATTTGCCAACTTTGAACACAGGCTTTGCATATGAAATAATAGTCCAGTGCCTGTATTTTCCCTTGAGATTCGCTGTTCAGTACATAAGCCATTTGAAACATGGAGTTCTAGAGCATCTTGAATGTGTTAGGAGATGTTGTGTATGAAAATGCAGACAGGATGTCAGCATTCCTAAAACACTTAAAGGCAAAATAGCTCAGCAATAATTTTGAATTAACAATGACTTGAAATGATGTTCTGTGTGTATTGGAATCACTAAATTATACTCTTAAAATTATTTTCACCGTTTTTGCTTGACTCTTCCAATGAGACTCCTAGAAAATTTCAACTTGAGCTTCTGAATGACTTTGGTTCCTTTTGCTATGTCTCCAAAGTCATCTCTCTAGAGATTTCCCCCACATTGTGCAATATTCTTCAAACTGAAGGAATAGAAATATTTCAGTTATACTACTGAAGAATAATTCGTTCTCTGTCTGCATATGCCTGTGTTAGTATGTATGGGCCGTGTGTGTGTGTGTGTGTGTGTGTGTGTGTGTGTGTGTGCATGTGTTAGTGCATTTATTGTATAGGGATATGTGCTCATATTGCTTGCAAGCAGAGGTCAGAGGAGGAAGGATTCCAGTGTCATATTCTATTACTTCTGCCTTATTCCTCTCAAATTGGATCTCTCGCTAAACCCAGCGCTTGTATTTTTCAGCTAGGTCAACTGGCCGAGATGCCTCAGTGATCTTCCTCTTCCTTATCTCCAGCTTTGGAGTACCAGGTGCTACCTCCATGCCTTGTTTCTTGCATAAGATTTGTAGATTGAAACTCAGGGTCTCATACTTGCAAAGTGAGCACTCTTACTGGGCCATTTCCCCAGACCTGAGGGGTGATTCTCTTCTCTAGCTTTTTGAGTTGGTTATTCCTTTAACAATACTAGAAATTTCCATGTGTTGATAGATTTGTTCCCTTAATGTGTTGAGCCTGAGTATTTGGTAACAAAAACTGGTAAAATGTCAACAGAATGGGTTATTCAGTTAATATATACCTCCTGGTTCCTTATAGTTTAATCATTCTATTCTCCAGCCTACAGGTGGAGGTGCCTGGTTGTGAAGTCATGTGTCTTCATGTCTATCAGTCCCCTTTAGGTACCATCTTTCCCTCTAAAGGCGCCTAGAACTTAATTCCACTTGTCGCTCTCACCAGGCAGTATTGTCTTTAATCAATTTGGGTCACATGCATCTCCCCTCTATGTCTTCAAGAAAAGCACTATTTATTGTGAACACTGCGATCTCCTCGAATTCCAAAGACCCTCAGCTAGCCACCTCTTGTATTTCTTTCTGACATACACATTTAACTTGCATGATCCATCACTAGTTAGAACCTCAACCTCTACTTAGCCCTGCATGCTGAGCAGGTGTCTGCAAATATAGACACAGCAACTCCTTTGCTGTCTAATTCAGGGTGTGCAATTCCTACGTGGATGCTTATTGTAGAAAAAAATAAAGAGAAAAAATTAATAAGGCAGAAAGAATGAGAGGGGGAGGACGGAGAGAGACAATGAGGGAAAGAAACGCACAAATAAAGGGGAAAAGCCTGTTTTCTAGTTTATATTTTCCCTGTTACTTTTATAAGAATTCATTTACATAAATTTGAGACTTTTTCTTCTCATTCTGATTTTTAATATGCTTTGTGACCTAAATACAGAGCATATGGCATGTAATTTCATATGGAAAATTGCTCAGTCTCTCTAATTCTCATTTCACCACTTGCTCCCTTGAGTTGTCATATCAGCAATTCCTGACAGAAAAAGAAACACATCGCCATGCTGTAAGCAAAAGCAACTCTGCCACTCCAGGTTCACAGAACCTTTAAAAGGCAAAGCCCGGGATTGATAGAAAACACTGACTTCCTCAACAGCAAGTGCTTTATCTCTGTCAGGTTGCCTATGCAATACTGTAGTATTTTATCAAAACGTATTCTAAAAGCAAACTGAAACCTATACTATTCTTGCTGTTACGAAGAGATATAAATGGTAAACAAAATAAAAAATATTCATAAATGTATTCACCATGTGCAGTCTCTTCTAGTAAAAAAAAATGCACCATTCATTTTTTTTTAAATAAGAAAGATAGTAAAAAATAGCCTGTCAGGTCTCAACACACCAATGAAAACAATTGTCAAAAGGCACAAAAGGCAAAAAGTATAAAATCCAATGCTCAGTGTATTTTCCTTATAGACAACAATAGCAACTGGCTGGAGAGAGTCAAACTGTTTGAAGAAATGGAAAAGGGAATAGAATTTTGGTCAGACAGTCAGATCAAAACTTATTGATGACATCTTTAATAAGTAAATATAAAAATGAGTAAATGATGTATTATTAGCATCAGATATGTGACCGATGATAAAGGGTTTTACTAATATGGTTAAGATTACAAAATGTAAGCTTCTATTTTGCTTTCATTTTTTTAAAGGACTTATAGGTATGGATAGTTAAAGGCACTGGCATTATTTTCATTAGAATTCATTTAATTATAATGTCATGTACTGTAGATAAAACACAAAACAGTGAAATTATTATGATATAATAATTATAGCTGATATTTTGATATTGTGCATCCAACATAAGCACGACATATTCTTTCATACATATTTTAAAAGTTACATTTTACTTACTGTGTGTGTGCTGTGTGCACGTGTGTGTATGTGGGCACTCACGTGGAAAACATCTACATTAGACAAATACAGCACCTGGGTTATTCTTTAGAAAGGAGAACATTGTGCAAATGTTTTTGTGTGAATATCCTTAGAGAAAGTTCTGTTACTAGTCCCTGTCCATTCCAGCAGTAAACAATAGAACCAGGATTTAAACTTCAGTAGCTGGTCCCCATAGCTCAAAGGATATCATGATGTTCTGACGAGCAGAACTTAAGTAGGCAGGAAAAACTAGGCTGAATGCTAGAAAGAAGAAGGGTAGAGTCAGAGAGAAGCCATGGAGCTGCCAGGGAAAAACGTGCTGAATCTTTGCTGGTAGGCTACGACCTCGTGGTCATGCGCAGATTACTAGAAATGGGTTAAATTGAGATGTAAGAGTTAGCCAATAAGAAGGTAAAGCTAATGGGCCATGCAAGTTTTAAATAATATAGTTTCTGTGTGGTTATTTTGGGTCTAAGTTAGCCAGGCAGCCAGGAACAAATAAGCGGCTCCTTGCAACATTTAAATTTTCTATAGTCTCAATAATAACCCACCATTCATTATATGTTGTAACTATCTTCTCAAAATGTGTAGCTTTGAGCATCGTTTATCATTTTATAACAATTATTCTTCATTTTAGAAGCCTAAAATGTCAATCATACAGAGATTTTCATGTTTACAACTAAGGGAGTCTTCCTGATCTAATATTAAAGATACCCATTTATGTTGCCTTCTAAAATTTCCAATTGTTGCATCTGAATACTTAGATAGACCTGAAGCTGGGACATTGGTGGCACAGAAATTTGGGTTAGTGGCTCGAATCCCTTATTTATGCCATCTTTCTTCGTTAGTACTTTTCCTTGATGTATGAATTTCCTACTAATACAACAGTTTCTGTTGAGCCTGCCTGATCATTTGAGTTGACGCCATCTGACAGAAACGCTAATCAAAGCAGGTGGGTCA
This sequence comes from Arvicola amphibius, assembly GCF_903992535.2. Lineage (NCBI taxonomy): Eukaryota > Metazoa > Chordata > Mammalia > Rodentia > Cricetidae > Arvicola > Arvicola amphibius. The sequence continues at coordinate 15,767,792 of NC_052063.2, read as the reverse complement.
AAAAAATAGGACATGAAAATTAAAGTGAGCCAGCTGTGAAAATGGGATTTAGCTGGCATGGAAGAAGAATAAAAGCATAGTGGGGGTGCATATGATAATAATGTATTATATGCGTGAAACTGTCAAAACAGATATTAAATTCAAGAAAATGTTTTTATTATCAATATGAATAAGTAATGTTTTAAAGTTATTAGAATAAAAATAAATATGAAAATGTAAATAAAGAGAAAAGCATCTCGCAGGAGTTACTAAAGACAAAGTTCACCATTCTGTTCTGTCTAAACAATAAATGTAGCACAATGTTTTTTATAATAGTATATAATATTTTATGACCCAATTTTGACATAGCCACCATCACTTTTTAAGGCAATATTGCCTTTCTAACCATAGAAGAAGTTACTCATTGCAAATAATTTGTAAATAGACAGACATGCACATAAAACACAAAATTCACCCATAAGCATACTACTTGGATTTTACTATTAATATTTATATTATCTTCATTATGTATTTTTAACTCACAAGAATTCTGTAAACATACAATATTAGACCCCCTTTCTTAAGTAAATATTATATCTTTTCTCATGAAACAAATGTCTTTTAAATACAACAGTACTGATTGAATCACCTGATTCTGCATGTATATTTTATATAAATCACTAAGAACGTAATGTCTTATCACCATCATGGTACGTTTCTTAATTAATTAGTACATTTTAGTAGGATATTTCTATGCTCTGTAATTATTGTTACAAAAGGAAATAATATTTTTCACAAAGAAGGACAGGAATTAAGCCAATTTTTGGTGGTGTTTTTTGTATTTTTTATGATTTACTCTATTTTATTTGCAATGGTCTTTTACCTGCATATATTTTTGTGTGAGGGTGTCAGATTACCTGGAACTGGAGGGCTAGACAGTTGGGAGCTGCCACATGGGTGATGGGCATTGAACTTGAGTATGCTGGAGGAGAATTCAGTGTTCTTAACCTCTGAGGCATCTCTCCAGCCCCGGAATTGGGCCATTTTTATAGCCCCGAGAATCAAACAATTCAAGATGGTCAGACTTAAAGAAGTCTCCAGATGCAACCATTTTGGAATTCAGGTACTCGGATTCTCAAAAGTTCACCTCAGATTCTCAAAAGTTCGCCTCAGATTTCTCTGTGTTCTGATTCCATAAATGGAAGGTTGCTCTCTGTGCCTTCTAACTGGGGCTTCTGACTTTCACACCAGGCTCTGAGTTACCAATTAGCTACCCTGTGCTCTTCCTTATTTTATTGAAGAAAACATGTGGTCAACAAGAATTCCAAAGTTTACACTGTAATTACCATGGCTCCAATACTACTCAAGTTGATGGTGCATCATATTTATCAGTGAATTTATTCTCACAAGAATGCTACCATAATTCTCTAGCAGTAAGTATTTTAACAAGTACACCTCAGCATTTTGTGCCAAGATCTGCCTACCTATTCCAAGCTGCTCGTAATATGATCTTGACTCTAGTTATCAGTAGGTTATCCAAACTACAAATCTTGTCAGAATAGGAACTTCCTGGGATAGTCTGAGTGCAGTAGAGTGATTTTTGATATAGAGATAATGATGTGACTACTGCTATAAATGATCTTAGGATCATTGTCTGTGAAAGGAAAAAATGATCCAATATTAAAAGAGAGAGAAGCTGAGTGGCTGTACAGTTTCAACACTGTCCTAGTATCCGCAAAGATCTCTGACACTGCAGCCATCCACTGCAAAACAGATTAGAACTTTGAATAAAATTCAACTTAAAAAAACTGATGGAACATGCGACCAAATCGGACTCTCTGAGGGTGGCTGATGGTGGAGGCTGACCGAGGAGCCAAGGACAATGGCGATGGGCTTGGTCTCTACGACATGGACTGGCTCTGTGTGAGCCTTGTCAGTTCGGTTGCTCACCTTCCTGGACCTGGGGGGAGTTGGGAGGACCTTGGTCTCAACATAGTGTAGAGAACCCTGATGGCTGTTTGGCCTCAAGAGGGAGGGAGTGGGGGTGTGGGTGGAGGGGAGGGGAGGGAAGGGGGAGGAGGAGGGGAGGAGATGGCAATTTTTAATAAAAAATAAATAAACTGGAAAAAAAACAAAACAAAACAAAAAAAACCATCATTTTCATCATTTTCATTATTAGGCCATTTTCTCTGGCCTAATAATTTTAACAACTATGGTGTCTTCTATTGTTCAATTAAAAAGTTATTGATAGCTACCATTGTGTTCCCACCACATACGAAAAGACATAAAATGTAACCCTTCCTGTAAAAAATCTGTCTCTAAGCCGGGCGGTGGTGGCGCATGCCTTTAATCCCAGCACTCGGGAGGCAGAGGCCAGCCTGGTCTACAAGAGCTAGTTCCAGGACAGGCTCTAGAAACTACAGGGAAACCCTGTCTCAAAAAACAAAAAAAAAAAAAAATCTGTCTCTATTTCCTTGATATGCTATAGCGGTATTTTGTGCGTGTTTTAATAAATAAAGCTTACCTTAAGATCCAAGGGTAAAACTAAGCCACTAGAGACCAGGCAGTGGTCACACACCTTTAATCTAAGAATTTGGAAGGCAGAGGCAGAAGGATCTCTTTGAGTTCAAGGCCACCCTGGGCTATACAAAATCAATGCAGAAACATCCAGGTGGTGGTGGCTCACACCTTTAATCCAAACCTAGGAAATCAAATGCCTTTAATCCCAGCACTAAAGGGGAATAAAGATTGGAGGAGCTGGAGGCTCAGGCCTCAGTTGCTAGTTGACCAGCCTTGATAAAGATAAGACTTCTCTAGTGGCTTGACTGCTTTGCTTTTCTGATCTTCAGCTTGATCCTGAGCATCTGTCTCTGGGTTTTTATTATATGTATTATAATATGCCTTTCTCATCATCCCATTTCCTTTTATATTAACAACCCCATAGCTTTCTGCATGCAATTTATTGTATTTCTGTCACTATTCATAATTAGTATTTTATGTCAGTGGACAAAGTGTCATACTTTAAGACTAATCAAAATTAGCTTATTGAGCTAGGTTTGGTGTGTTTATTGAGGTCCCAACTTATGGTTTGAAAAGAAAATTTGGTTTATAGAACCTCTAAATTTGTCTTTAGAACACATATTAGACATGATATATTGTTGAAGAGATAAGTATTGGTAGATTACATTTTATGTAAGTGAATTGACTAGTTGAGCAAAATTTTATGTTAATAATCAGATAGTAAACATTTTAGACTTTGTTGACCATGAGCCATGTCACAATTATGAACCTCCAAGACTGAACGAAACAGCCACAGTAAATGAAAGTAAGTGCACAGGACCCTGATGGAAAAGACTTTACGTAAACAGGGGAGGGATAAATGTGACAATGTGGTTGCAGTGTGTCTAATCCCTGCTCCCAAAAAAGTATCATAATTCAATGCTGCATTTTGGCTGTTTTCTGCTATTTCCATATGTTATAAATTCAAAAGAGGTCATGGATATATAAAGCAGATGAAGGAACATTTGTATGTGACCGTTTTGTGTGACACAAGTACAAGAATTCTTAGCGTGAGATATTTTTAACTAGGATGTTATTAATACAGACAGCCAATAGAAATAAACCCACTCAGTTAGTACAAATTTAGCCCCACAGGAGAACTCATTTTTTTAAACGTAACTAGTAGAAGTTATTAACTGTCTGAAGAATATCTGAAGAAATCTGTGGAGGTATGTTAGTCAATTGATAAAGTTTAAATCATATTAAAAAATCTTCATATTACTCATTGAGGTGCAGACATTGAGCTGAGAAGGCACCAGGTGACAGTGTACCTGGGTAAATCTTCTCCATCTACCACTGGAAAAGCACAATCTGGGTACCAAGATTTTACTGGAAGGGAGGATTATGTTCAACTCACTAATGCTTTTTAAGTTCTCAATTGTATGTACCACAGTTTGAAAACCATCTCTCTGTTTTCTGCTACCTTGGTTAAATTTTTTTCTTCAATGACCTTTGTTTTCTGCTGGCAAAATGCTCTTTAACATCATAGAAGTATTTCTCCCAAGTCTAGTTACCAAATACATGGCTGCTTCCCCAAGAAACCTGTTCAGACTGTGAGGATTCCTTGAAAGAGGATCCACTTAACGCACTGAATACTGCGTTTGATCAAATTAGGTATCACGCTACTGTGAGTATGAAATCATGCTACAAATATGTTTCTAAAGATTGCCTAGTGTTCTACAATAACTTGTTATGTTCTGAAGTAGTTCTAAATGGAGCTAAGTGAGACATTGGCAGTCCCAAGTGACATGAAGTTGATGGTTTTTTACTGAATCGTATTTGAAAGTCATAAATATATCATAGTTGATAATTAATAAAGAAATGTAAGAAAATAACAGTGAGATCACAGCAAAAATGTTAATAGCATACAGGGTATAGGATATCATTATGACGGCTTAAACAAAGTATGCCTTAGAGGAGTCTCCTTTCTCTTATCTTCCCTACTATTCCACCCTCTTTGATTACTCCACTAAATGTCTCTTATCTTGAGTTTCCTGTCCTCTTTCATGTCACTGTCTATCCCCAACCCTTTCTTCTTATCTGTTTTTAACCCTCTTTTTGTTTCATTTCAAACGTTTTAGAATTTACCTACATTTACACCCATTTATGGATATGGATATGTTGGGCTAAGATCCGCATATGAAAGAAATGAGTTTCTCTTTCTGAGTTTCAGTTGCTTGACTTAAAATTATACTTTCTAGATCTATTCATTTTCCTAAAAATAATTTACAATTTAATTTTTCTTTTCTACTGAATAAAATTTCATTGTATATGTGTACCACATTTTATTATCCATATCCTCTCTTCACAGACATCCAGCTGGCTCCATTACTTCATAGACATCCAGCTGGCTCCATTACTTCACTATTGCTAGCAGGGCAGCAATGAACACGAATGCACAAGCCTTCCTCCAGTACAATGGAGGCTTTTTGATACATACACCCAGAAAAGGTTGTAGAGCTGGATCATAATGTAGGCCTATTTTTAAGACTTTTAGGAAACCCCCATACAGATTTTCATAATGCCTATACTATATCAGAACGCCAAAGCTGTGGCAAAAATGAATGAATGACCAGATGACTACAAATGAGAGACACATGCAGAGCCAAGCAAAAAGCTTCATGAACACAAATCACAGCTCAACCATCAGAATTTTAGCAATAGCAAGCACGTCACAACCATCCCAGTCTAACTTTCAGAGTCTATTCATTTGACTATGTCCACTTCAACTTGACAAACAACAAAACTATTAAAAATCGTAGTTGAGAATGATTGGTCACATGCTTTGAAATGTTTATCTAACTGACATGCAAAGCCGTTGGTTAATTGTTCAAGACAGAAAGTTATTTTCCTGATTCTCACTTCAGCGTTTATCCACTAGCCCATCCATTACTCTAAATAGTTATAGACGACCTGACCCTCTGACACATTACAGTTAAGTACTAGTTGATCTTTAAGCAAATCAAAAGAAGAGAAGAATTTGACTGTATGAACAAAGAACTGGTTATTACATGGAATCTTATTTTGAAAAATAAAACAATAATATGTAGATAAAATGATGTAAAGACCATTCCTCGACTTAACCAAAAGAACAATGTAATCAAACTTTTTATCTTCTTTGTATTTCAAGGATGCTATCTATGTAGAATCTAAATTGTCTTGTCAATCACAGTTAGAAACTGGGCCACAATCTACTGAAATCAATTCATGCCTCACCTAGTTTCCTATCTGAGGAAGGATCCTTCTTCACTGTAATAGTAGGAAGCTTCTCTTTGCTGGCACATGCTCTCCCAGCACTAAGGAGCTCTCAATCTTCCTGTTCCACAAATGTCACTTAGCATTAGCTATTTCTGTGAGTTGTAATGGACTCATTTGTCCTTTTCTTTTTCTCAACTAGTCTGCATTGTCTACCCTCTCTTTTGACTTGATACTACATCCCTGTTTAAGACAGGATGAAGAAGCATTCAAGGGAGACAGTATTTGGTTTGTGAAGTTTCTCCTTAGAAAAATCAAAGATGAGTAAAATTTGAGGAACATTCCAGTACATTAATTTCCCTACCAGTTCTGGCAAGTTCCAAGTCTGAAAATTAAATAATATAATTTCAGAGTCTCAAGTTTACCATATTGAAAAGTATAAAATATTTATATTTATATATTTACATGTTCATGACATATTTAAACATTCTTATCAGTATCTGCCTGGCTGAGAACTTATTTTAGTTGTATATATAATATCAGGGAAAACATTAGTTCTTCAACCCAACCCAAATAAAGGACAAAATAGAGTATTTTTTGAGGCAAAAAAGACTTTGGGATATTTACTAACAAAAATATCATTATAATATTTCCATATTTTAAGAGTTTCAGCAAATATTACTTCTTTGAAAATGCTAGGCAGTGTTTTTGGTCTAATTTTATAAATGAAGAAGTGGGTTAATAGTCTTAGTGATTTAATAAAGATCTAATAATTTCAGCATCCAATAACAATCTAATGTCTTAAGAAGAAGCTAAAGCAATTGTGAAAATTAAATTTTAGACATAAATACTTTATTTCTGGTATTGTCTCCACTGCCTTAAGCTTTCTCATGTCCTAAGTTACCAAAGATGTATTCCAGCGGCTACAAAAAACATTAGATTCGAACAACACTCACATATATGATTATACATTGGAACTAAATTTCTGGGTGTAGGGAAAATTTATAACTTAAAGTACATGCAGGGTAGCAATTTCTTTTATGCGAGCTGATGAGGCCCAATTCAGTGGACTAGGAACACTAAGATATAGTATACTCACATAGGATATTACATCCCTGTTACCTTCTATTCTAGAACTCCTTACCTTACTAGGATGATCTTTAATACAAAAACCTTCTACAGTGATCTTTTCCATGTGAAGAAAACATTGTTTCACACCTGAGATCCCAGGCCTCTTTAATGGTCACTATATTCCCTTAGAGACCCCTCTAAACTGTGAGCATCTTTTGGAGGAGGTGATGTCTTGGAACATGGCATACTATGCTTTATAATTAGGTGTCATATTACTGGGAGCTTAAGTCATTCTCCTCATTTGAAAGAATTCAATATATACAAAATATGTAGGTTTAACTTCACATAGATATAGCTTTTAAAGATACGCACATGTTTCCCACTCAGATTTTCAGTTTATACCTTTGCTGACATTTACTGATTTCCATAAATAGTATGACGATAGTTGTATTTAAATACTAGGTCTAATGATTTTAGAAAAAAATGAACAAATAGAAACCTTCCACACAGCATCATTTAGCCAGCTAGATTTATTCATTCCTCTGGAAAAAAATGCATCTTACACACCAGTGTGACTGTAACAGTAAACAAAAGTCTTTTAAGATTTATACAATTACCTACAAAAACCGCTGCATGGTGGTGTGTGTGTGTGTCTGTCTCTGTGTGTGTGCATTCATGCATGTTTCTGATGAGACTTTGATTAATGAACACTATGTTGTGCTATTTGGAATATTTTGTTCCTAACTGTGATTTCCATATGTCTGTAAAGAGCTTCACAATGAATAACTTACTGGGATGAATCGATTTCATATCAAAAGCCATTTTTGAAGGCTGCTACATGCCGGTGTTCAGTCAGTCACTTATTCCCCTCAAGAATCAGTGGAAATATTGCATATTTGGAGAAAACATCATCCTTGAGGATGTTTTATTTAGTTTAGTTTAGTCATGATGACATACAGACCCAAACAGACAAACAGACAAGAGGAAACAGACAAGAATAGTCTCAAGAGCCATATGACCAAATGAGAATGGTAGAAAAATAAGTTGAGAGATGAGAGGTGTATATATATATATATATAAGTATATATATATATATATATATATATATATATATATACTTTTACACATATATGAAAGTAAAAAAGTGATTAGGGTCAGGTGTGGGGTCACCAGTGAAGAACGGCATGAAGGGGGAGGTTGAAATAGGACATATGCTTAGGAAGTATGACAGCACAAGGGAGAACAGTACACAGAGAGGTTCAGAAACATGGTCGGGAATTAAAAGGAGTAGTAGTTTCTGGTTGTTATGGTAAAATACAATGCCACAGGTCCCCGAGTGGTTGCAGCAGGCAGTAGGCCATGAGGAGCTGCAGGGGTAAAACATTGAAGTCCCCAAGTGGCCGTGGGACATGAGGGCTAGCTGGTCCCAGGCTGGGAGTTGCACAGTGGGTCAGAGACAGAGACAAGCCATGCAGAGAGAGTGGGTATTTATTTAGTGGGTTATGGAGGGGAAAGGAAAAGGGGGAAGGGAAGAAGGGGGAAAGAAAGGAAGGCAGAAGCTGTCTCTTTGGGAGAGAAATAGAAAGGAAGAAGCCTAGGATAGAAGTAGAAGAAAGCTATGCTTGCCTCAGTAGATGGGGACAGGAGTGGGCCGGGCATGTCTCTTCCTAATGACAGTGTGTATATATAAAGGAATTTAAGTAAGGTTAACCTATCCCATGGTGGAGTTGGGGACACCTCCTCCATCTAACATGGCAATAAAATTAAAAGCTCATTGTCCGGTATGAATTATGTCTTTTCATGTTGTTTGCTAATGGTGTCTCATAGTTCAAACATTGTAGTTTATTGACAATGACCTTGTTTATTTTCTAGAATACAGTACTTAATTAACATCTGCTGCTAAAGACACCACTTACTTGAATTATATGATATGGATAAAGCTAGGATTCTTCTAGAAACTTTACTGCTACTGGCTAGCTTCACAGTGCTGGAAAGATCAGTACAAAGTCTTGGAAAAGAAATATCAGCAAAGGTTTTACTAACCTATAAACCCAGTGACTTATAACAATAACTGTGCTGGCAGGATAAGTCCATGGTGCAATTATAGCATGGGTGTTATGAGACTAACCAACTACTTTCTCAATGAACTTACTCCACAAGATGAAACACATGCCTGGTACTGTTAACTATCTTCAGAACAGATATATTTATGTTTTATATTTAATGGGGGGGGCACATAGGTTCACATAAGTGTAGTGCCCCTGAAAGCCAGAAGAGGGCATGGATCCTCTGGAACTGGAGCTGGAGTAATAGGCTGAAGTAAGTTGCCCTGCAGGGATTCTGAGAATCAAAACCAGGTACCATTGTCCTTTAACTCAATAGCGATTTATTCACTTGTCAATATATTTGAATCACTTAGGAAGCTTCAATGAATACCAATTCCTGGATTCAGTCTTGGCCTCTCTCTTATGGACCAAGGCATAATCCTTAATACAATCTTCCCTGGTAGGTATGAATGACTGCCCAGAGTTGAGGACCCCCTCCCAACATGTGTGGGAAACCAGAGTGTTCACATTCATGTAGTTTGTGGTTGTTGACACTTCCCCCAATATCCTGATGCTTTTCCATCTATGGATGTTTACATTCACTCGGCTGCTTTGCTTCCTAAACTCCCTTTTCTATTGTGTTGATAGCAGTAGCAAAGTGGATGTGGGGTGCACTAAAAATTTATAAAATTCAAGTATGGGACCCACTAAAACACACAACCTTAAAACTGTGGGTGATATGAGCTGTAGACTGCTATATATTATGGGCTTTGTTTGAAATCATTCACAAGGTAATTTGATGACCTGGGATTAAGTGTTCAGTTGCTAGGAAGACTCAGATGCAAGCTAGGGGATTTGTTCAAAGAGTAGTCATGAGCATAGATTGCTGTAGTCTGTTCTAAATTCCTAAGTATTTATGTGGCAATCCTATAGCATTCCAAATAGCATTTGTATCTACCACTGACACTTAAAGCACTATTGATTCTGTAAGATCATACAGCCCAGGTAACAAACCATTTCCTGTAGCACCTTGGGCCTATTGGAAAGCTTCAACTTTTTTTTCCCGGACTCCACTCAAAACTATCATTTTTCTAAGGCACTCAGTAAAAAAAGGTCAAAGTAAAATATCAAAATAAAAACACATACTATGACACAGCTTAGTCATGTCTTTTTCAGTTGCAAGAGAAGCCAGATGCAACAATTTTAACCTTCACTTTAGAATCAATAGCACAGCATGATCTGATAAACCACTAAACATCTCAGGAGTCCACTGAGATAGAAGGCTCCTAAATTGGTCTTATTCATTCCTACCTTCTGACAGCGAAGTTTTACATATATATATATATGTATGTATATATATATATATACATATATATATGTGCGTGTGTGTGTGTGTATGTATGTATATATTATGTATACAATTTTCTGTCTGCATGTATGCCTGTAGTCCAGAAGAGGGCACTAGACCTTATTACAGATGGTTGTGAGCCACCTGTGGTTGCTGGGAATTGAACTCAGGACCTTTGGAAGAGCAGGCAATGCTCTTAACCGCTGAGCCATCTCTCCAGCCCCAACAGTGAAGTTTTTATCAATAAGTTGAGAGAAGTCATGACTTGTTTACTCAATGTTGTTAATACAATGCAAAAAAAAGCCAATGTCATATCTATGGTGGAGAAGTCATTGAAGTCCCCACACACTAAATGATGGCACCGTGTAGGACAGTAGAAATAGACCCAAGCAAGAAAGTGAGGAATGATTGATAGTCTTACATATGAAGTGCCAGTGAGCTTTCTGAATTAATATGGAGACAATCACTTTCTAATTTCTGATTACTCGGTAGCAAAGGATGGCATCATTTGCTCATGAAATGAGGCTATTTCTGCCACTAAAGCTACAATTAGCATCGTTGCCTGGCTGAGCTGTCATTCTTTAAGAATTTTTTCTTACCTGTCCAGGCAAAAGGAGACTTAAAGATCACTACCTGTCTGTTTTTCAAGTCCAGAATATTGTGAATAACTTTTCAAGGAATAAGATTATTTTTTGATTACTGGTTTTCTTGACAATGACAGCTTATAGGGATCAGTTTTAACAGTCACGTTATAAATAACCTTAAATTTTAAACAATGGCTACAAGGATACTAAACTGCTAGTATCTGTTTCACTTATTAGATAGAGAAACAAACAAACAAAACATAGGTTAGGGACTGCCCCACTGGGCTCAATATGTGATGATAGAACCGACCTAAAACTGCATTGATTTCCTGACCTCCTGAAGCCTGGTGAACTACAGTGACATTTGAATCTCACATAATTAGTGTCAGTTCAGAGAAAATGCCCAGAAATCCCCTACAGTTTGATTATTTCCCTTTCTCTAGTACACAGCTGTCCTACTAAAATTGTATATCCTTTTGAAGAAGGAAAGAGAAAAACTAACAAAGTAACTTTTGGAAATACCAGCTCCATCTTCACAGGGATCAGATTTCTTTTCTTTTAAGGAAGCTAGGACTGTAACTGGATAATCCCTGGAGATCAATGACTGTATTTTCATGATTCCAATCAGAATTGGTTCCCTCAACCTATAGCCTTTCTGTTTTGTAGACAAAATAAGAGTTTAATAGACTGCAGTATCAATACTCATTCTTAGACCATCCTGATCATGTAGATCATCACCATTAATCAGACTGATGTAAACTAAGCTAATTTGTGCTTTGACTCTGCTATTGATTTTAAGAATCCCACCTCCAATACTATCAGCTCTCTAATACTGTCATTTGATCCATCTCCTTGTGATCACATCTAGTTATTTCTGGTTTGCCAAATTCAGTGATTGTGTCTTCTATGGAAAAATTATTATCTACAGAAAGGAGAGACCTTTGAGTTCTGATGAATTTATTTCTTCCATTCCTACGTTACAATCTTCTATAGCCTTGAGTCCTTACCTCTGTGTTAAACAAAGGCAGGTCTGACTTTGCTAACTTATATAAGGCAGATTTCAGCTCATGTTTTGGACAACCAAGCAAATTGTTCACACTCTTTCCTAACTAGTAAGCTGCAGCATGAAAGGCAGCATCTCTCTTTAGAGTCTTTATACTAACAGAGTAGACCTAATTCAACCCCAATGCTGTATGTTTTCCACAATTATTCCCATTCTAGAAAGATACATTCCTTCAGAGGTAGAGAATATGGGTTCGGTGTTTATGTCCATTCAAATTCACATGTTAACACGAATCCTTAATGTGACCACATTTTCAAATGAGGTCCTGAGATGCAATTGTATTAAGCCAACAACTAAGGAACTTATAAAGTAATTGTAATTAGTGCCTTATCAAAAGAGTGTATAAACATTGAGGGATGGCCAAGGATGTTAGAACACAACTAAACAACTGCTTATGAACTAAATGGAGAGACCTCAGCAAAAAGAGAGTCTTTAGTAGTTATGAGCCTGCTATCAGATCTTTGTCCAAATACCACCCTCCACTAAAATAACTAGGGAAGATGAAAGAAGATAATGCAAGATGTCTCTTAAATTATGTGCTATCCATAAACTATCAAATATGTGTGTTATGCACTATCCACACATATCAAATACATGTGCTAACTATACATATCAAAATAACAAAAGTAAATTCAAGGAAATAGTGAAACATAAACAAATACGGTATGTTAGAACAAAAAATGATATTAAGTAAAAAGTGGCAAATTCTACTAATCACATACATGGTGCATCATACATTCAGACAATATACTCATACACACGAAATTAAAATAAAACTTATAAATCTAAGTACTGTGGGCTTTGGTTAATGTCATTGTCAACCTTGGACTTATTAATTGGAGCCATGCATTACATCAAAGTAAGACATTAATACGAGAGAATCTTGGTGTAGTGTACCCAGGACCTATGCTATAATCCTGATATATTTTTAAATGTTCTAAAAATGTGTGCTTCATTTAAAACTGCTTAGTCGGGTACTTTGTGTTTACAGGTGAAGTTTTGCTTTTGTTTTGTGAAAAATTTCATCCATTACATTTGATTTTTTTCCTAAGGCATTTCCCAATGCTATTACTCCACAGGATATGACTCTTGAGCCAGCAGTATCTACATCTACTGTGAACTTAAAAGTACAAATTCTTAGACCTACTGCAGCTATACTGAATGGCAGACTTGTGTTGGAATAGCTTACACTTTAATCAGCCTTATTAAGTGATCCTGGGTAAACACTGAGGTTTTAAAACTACTTCATTTTAATATTATATAGACTTTAACTATTTACCTTAAACACATTTGTTTAGGGGTTCAAACCTGAGCAAATATTTATTAAGATGCTGATAATCATATTTTCATCATCTAAATATTTGATAATCAATTATTTCATTCTAACAATATGCTAGATTTTTTTCCCAACATAAAATTCTGCATGTCATGACTCATTTGTAAATCATAAAATGTGGATTAGGGAGGATAATGTGCAGAGTCAAGGTCCCAAGGCATATCACAGATGCTTATATCAAAAAGACAACTATAAAATTTAACATATTTGCTCTTCATATTATTCCACTTATTTCCCATAACATCAAAATAAATAAGTAAATATTGTGTGTCTTAAAAGGTTTCCAATTGTTGAGTCAGGTGAATTTTGACTAAATCTTACCTGATTCTTTGCTTTGTGATTGGCTTATTTCTCTCAAATGTAAAGTGACTAAGATCAAATTTCTCCAACACTGATTTTTTAATAGTCCCTTAGCCACATGTTCCTCATGAACAAGTTTATTTATGGTGAAGTGGTTTACATATTAAATAAAAACAAAAATGGAAATGTTACTTGCCTTTATATAAATGACCCCTTTACTGTGACAATCATTGATTATCAGGTTATCTAGTTTCTAGCCTTCATCAAAATTATATTTCTCAATTTCTTCACAAATACAGAAACCTATGAAACACAAACTGAGAATAAAGCTGAAGGAAATAGTTAAACATATTAGATACACTCATGTTATATTTACTAATTTTTTTGAAAATAGCTGTATATTTTAATTAGGCCTGTTGTCTGAATTTACATAAATCAATAACTGTAGATGTGTGGCTACTCCAAAAATCTCAAATAGGATAATAACTAACTAGGAAAAGCAGCTAAATGGAAGAGGAAACAGACATACTCAACTGTGGTATAGATTTTAAATATTTTATAGTCAACTTAGATGTATATTTAATACATTTCTTGTAGTATTAACGGCAGCGTAATTGCTATTAATGGAAAATCTGTATAGTGATGTAAATTAATGGAGTAATTATAAGGCAATCACCGTAATTAATAGCGATACATAAAACACTCAATAGCAAAGATTAGAATTGAGCTTATGTAGATTAATTTGTAGGACTTACACAGGATTCAAAGTCAAGAGCCAGGGAGTATACAAACTGGTATTTTAACCTCATGGACCCAACTTTATTTAAATCGTACTGTGACTCTAAAACATTAGATATAAAAGTTCAATGCAATGAGATCTAAAGAAGCTAGTCTTTAAAGTGACTTACCATTAAGCAAAGGAAATGCCACTGATGTATTTGAAATTTAACCAAAATAAAGTTTCTTCAAAGATAGTTTCCAGAAATTTTCTTGTAATAGTCTGTTGACCATGGCTATTGACACATACATTTTGTGGGTATGATGGTCTTCCTTCCACAGAGAGGTAAAACAATTATATGTGATGTAAAATAAGTGACTTCATATAGAGATCAGTGTTTTGATATTTTGTTTACCTTCTAACAAATAAAGCTTGCATGGAGTTTGATTAGAGGGAGGAACTAGCCACTAGTTAGGCATAGAGGTTTGGAGGTTTGTACAGACAGTAATTGATAAGGTTGGGGAGAAAGAGGAAGTTATAAGGTAGGGCATAGACAGGATCTCGGCCCTTTATGATCTGAGAAGTTGGAGAGTTAAGAGGTGACTGTGGTTGGTCCTTTACTTCTCTTATCTTTCAACTTTTATCCCAATATCTGACTCTGGACTTTTATTATTAACACTAATTAGGACCATGCTTCAGATCAGAGCTGGGACAAGTGTGAGATTTTCTTCTCTGAGCCTCTTGCTCGCCTATCTCAGGACTCACAAAAGAAAGGAGGGCAGACTCAGTGTCTGTCCTCTACCACTGTATTAACAAAAAGAATTTTAAAATGAAGCAGTGGAGTAGAACAGTTTTCATTTTATTATCAGAGGGTCTATTAATTTAAATCTCCTCCAAATAGCATGGCTATTTTAACTATTGGCTTAGTATTTTCAAGTCTATTCTTTACCTGCCAACAAAACATAGCATTATGGATATGTAAACCCACAAGTGCATTTTCATACTTACAATAAGTGCACAATGAATAGGGTTATTAAATTGTTAATACTATACCTGTGATTTGAAACACTGGATGAAAGGAATTATTCCCAAAATGTATCAAGAACTTTAGCCTCAACATTAAGCCATGCATGGCTGGGCATCCACCCAAAGAGTCAATTGAGTTGTAAAAACAGAATGATCTGGTGCCCACTCTGTGTAATCAATCAAGAATTGACCACATGCCATCTTCCTGTTAAAGAGAAAGCTGCTACAGAAGTAAACTGCTATTTATTTTATGATTATAATTAAGAACATAAAAAAGATTAATTATTTCCATTACAAAGGTGGATTTTTTTCTCAAATTATCCCTTTTAATTATGCCTAAAATCTACTCAAAAAATTATTCATCTTCCCCTGGGATATGTGTGATTGGATTAATGAGTAATTATTCTAAATTTCCTTTGTATGAAGCATACTGGGATAAAATATTCAAATTTTCTGTTTATAGCATGACCATTAACCTTTGTGTGCAGGATATCCTGTTCCTTCCTTTCAGTATAAAGACATTAAAATATTCATATCCTTTCTTTTTATAGCAGCTTATATACATAAGTCTCATAAGTTTCTTCTTATCTGTGTTCTTCCAAGTCTATCCTACTCCTCACTCCCCAACTGCTGCATTTTATGGTCATTCCAGAGTGGAAAGTATAATTCTTTTGTATCAGTTTTAGATGTGTTATGACTCGCCTGCAGCATGGCTGACATTTCTAGGTTCTAGGGCCACGCATGTGCAGACAAGCCTGTGCCTAATGGCTCCAGTGATCTTAAAGGGCCCTGAGTGACCCACGTGTGGCATGGTTGCATCACATACGTATGACACAGCTGCTTGATCCCTTGCATGTATGTGTGAGCTCCCTCATCTGCATATGGCATAGGTGCTTCAAACATGCTGCACGTGGGTACGCCTCAGGGCTTGTCCGCACATGCATAGTCCTGGAACCAGGAAGTGTCAGCCATGTTGGGGCTGAATTATAGATAGGAGTGTGTGTGTGTGTGTGTGTGTGTGTGTGTGTGTGTGTGTGTGCGTGCGTGTGTGTGTGTGTGTGTTAATTCTGTACTATTAAACTTCTAACTTCAAATTTTTACTCCAGTTTTCATACTAATGCCTTTCTGGTCCAATATGTTGTATGTGATCAAATTGAACATTGCTTGTTGCCATTGCTCTTAGTAACCAATTAGAACTAGATGGTAAGATCTTATTGTTGAAGATACCGCATATCTTGATTGAAGGATCTAGAGAAATCAAGGTAGTTCTGATCTGGATGCTTCTCCCCTGCTGGCTAGCTTTCATAGTTCTGGAAATTAATAGTGATTTTACTTAGTCTTGGTCCCTCTATGCTACACTACTGCCCTGCCAGGAAAGATGTGCTGTTGGCACAATAACTGCATGTCTATTATTGGAGAACCAACAGTTTTCTGAATAGTTTTGAGAACCTGCTCTTTATTCTGTCAAGTATATTTTAAATAAATGCTGATTGGCTAGTAGCCAGGTAGGAAGTACAGGCAAATAGGAAGTAGACGCGGGGCAATGAGAACAGGAGTATTTGGGGGAAGAAGGAAGCTCTTTCCGCTGTCCTGTCGAGACACCGAAGAAGCAGGATGTGACCTACCCTGCTGAAAAAGGTACTGAGCCATGTGACTAACATAGACAAGAATAATGGGCTAATATAAGTTATAAGAGCTAATAAGAAGCCTGAGCTAATGGGTCAATAAGTTTATAACTTATGGAGACCTCTGTGTGATTTTTTGGGGGGATTTACAACTGTGGGAACTGGGCAGGACAGAAACCCCAATGAGCAGGCCCTCGTGGTACAGACTGGATTCATACTAAGTCCTATAAACTGATCAGAAGTCCATGAGTAGGTGTTCCCATGCCTTGGTGAACTGACTACTGTTTTTGTTAAAGCAGACATGATTTCAGACTGCCACCTAAATAGCTATAATTTATACCCATACACAAATGTTGTTGGTTTCAGCCTTGATCAAATAAACTTTTCTTTCCACATAACGTGTTGATAAATGCAGAGGTTCTTCCCTTGTCAAGATGCAGAGAGAAAGTGACTGTTGAGTAATGAGTCCTAAAATTATACCATCTTTTCAAGGCTTCAAGAACATTGCAGAAGAGAAGACAGAAAGCATAAAATAGCCAAAGAGCCGTTCTTCCTTTATTACAGAGATATGAACATAGCTGTCAACAGATAACAAATATAAATGATTAGAAAATCAGTTTTGGACTCCTGTGCCCATGCTTTGAAGGCTACTTCCCACTTTCTCTTCTATCAGGTTCAGGGTGGTCGGGCTTATACTGAGGTCCTTAATCCCTTTGGACCTGAGTTTTGTGCATGGAAATAGATATGGATCTATTTTCATTATTCTACATGTGTTGTAGACATCCAATTATATAAGTACCATTTGTTGAAGATGCTTACTTTTTCCGATTGTATAATTTTACTTTCTTTTTGGATGAATACCTTTCTTAGCCTAGATATAGTAGGGGTATTGGACCTTCCCCAAAGTAATGTCTCTTACCCACTCTGAGGAGAGGATGGAGGTGGGGTATGGGAGTAAATGGAGGGTGTGTAAGGAAGGGAGGGAGTGGGAACTGGGATTGGTATTTGTATAATGAAAAAGGACAGCTTGTTTTCTTTTAAAAATAAAATGAAAGAAAATATATAAAAAAGAAAATCAGTTTTAGAAATAAAAATTTACCTCATGATGATACTGAAGATAATGTCAACAAATAGTTTCATACATGTGTCTTTGTAAATCTACAAAAGAAAGTATAATATATATGCAAAAGAGAAGAGGGAAATGGGGGCATAGACATATCTGATTAATGTGGTAATCGAGTCAAGTAGATATACTTAAAGTAAGAATACTTTATACCAACTGGGTATTTTGAAATAGTAAAAACAAAGTGAAGGAGGAGAAGGAGAAGGAGGAGGAGGAGGAGAAGGAGGACGAGGAGGAGGAGGAGGAGGAGGAGGACGAGGAGGAGGAGGAGGACAAGGAGGAGGAGGAGAATGAGGAGGAGGAGGAGGAGAACAAGGAGCAGGAGGAGGACGAGGAGAAGTGGGAGGCCGAGGAAGAGGAGGAGGAGAACAAGGAGGAGGAGGAGGAGGAGAACGAGGAGGAGGACGAGGAGGAGGAGGAAGAGGAGGAGGAGAATGAGGAGGAGGAGGATGAGGAGGACGAGGAGGACGAGGAGGAGGAGGAAGAGGAGGAGGAGAATGAGGAGGAGGAGGACGAGGAGGAGGAGGAGAACGAGGAGAACGAGGAGGAGGACGAGGAGGAAGAGGAGGAGGAGGAAGAGGAGGAAGAAGAAGAAGAAGAAGAAGAAGAAGAAGAAGAAGAAGAAGAAGAAGAAGAAGAAGAAGAAGAAGAAGAAGAAAAAGAAGAAGAAGAAGAAGAAGAAGTAGTTAGGAAGTGACATGCTATCTTATGAAAAAGACAAGGGCTTCAAAAGTCCCCTATACTGTGTATGAACATGAGTGGGCTTGTCAACAGTCATGGATGTAGGAGCAGCACACTGGGCTCTACTTTTTCCTTGAGATCTGTCAACTCTAAACTGATGTTAGAAAATAAGTTAATCAGCTTCATTTCTGTAGCTGCTAGTGCATTCCAAATGCTCCAAGGCATAACTCCAAACTTACCCGCATAGAGACAGCATTGGTTAAACTGAGTCACAACATAAAATCAAAACAAATTCACACAAATGCTGAAGGAATGTTTTTAGGAAGGAAGGAGGCTTGATGAGTTTGGGAGGGGGGAAAACAAAGGATGGAGATGAGTGTAACCAAGGTTCATCATTTATGTATCCTCAAGGGATGCACTGAAAAAACTCTTAGATGAAAACTGAATTTATCATACACATTATGAAATTATATATGTAATAAGTGATAAAATAATAAAAAATGTATTTTTCCATAGTCATCAATTTGCTCTGACATTTCTAAAAGCTTTAAACTAAAGGAATGATGAATTTACACTATCTGGAACTGCCCCAGACACAGTATAATTAGGAAACTTAACACATTACACCATATCTCATAAAATTTTTAGGTTCAGAACAGCATATAACTTTGTGTATGTTTTGTTTGGTACAATTTTGTGATGAGACCATAGATAGAAGAGCAAGAAAAAATAACTTTCTATGAAAAGCTCATGATAAAAACAGAAAATTCAGCTTTTTCTAGATCTTAATAGCTGAGAAAGAATCAGCCTAATACATCTCTAGAAAATGCAGGACCAACTTGGGTGACTTGATCCAGATAAGATACAGAGATGCCTAAAAGTGTGTAGTAACTGAGAGTAATCTAACTGTGCTACTATCTTTCATTGATTTTTTTCAGATGCTTAAATCCCAAGCCTTTAAACACTATTAAGTTCCCTTTAAATATTTATGTCTTCCTTTAATATGACTCCTCAAACCCTAAGGTGGATATTATTGAAATCAATACACTGATATTGAATAATAAAATGTAAAACATTTAATTTTGCAGTAAAGGACGCTTTGAATAGCAATTCTTTGATGTTAAGTAGCATTGTTCCACATATACATACTGCAGTCAGCTACTCGATATGATAGTCCACAGCTGAAGGGGTGGGATTGAAAAGTGTGAAGAGAAGATATATTTATTGAGTGAAGTCTTAGCCAAACATGCAACTATTGACTTTCTGTAACTCATATAGACAGGCATAGATAGGGACCATAATGTTGTCAGGTCACTGTTCAAAAACACTTCTTTAACATTTGTTTATTTGGGGTTGACCTTCTACCAATCTTTCTTATGTGCTAATGTGAGCGCCAACTTAAACTGCTTATGCTGTTTTGATTTCCTATCTTGATGGTTTAAAGATTATCTTCCTTTACAATCAAACAGAGCATTACTTTAGTTTAATGTTAGCAAGAACTGAAAAATCTATTGTAAATTGCTATTTATGATAACAATGAAGTCATTTCTGTTTAGAGCAAAATTACATTCTTCAGAAAATTGAAACACTGAACATAGTCAATTGATTCCTGAAATCTTTAAAATATAATGTATCCATAAGGAAGTTTAAATGTAGGTTTAAGATTTATTGAGTTTTGATAACCTGACCACTTCAGTTGTGCCTTCCTGTGTGTGTGATGTATTCAACATTTTCTCATGTAACATAGGTTCATGACACAAGAAAACAAAGCCTTTATGAAAATATATAATTAATATATTTTGAACTATAGTTATACCACAAAATATATCAGAATGAAATTGTAAAGTTGTTCCTTGTTCTAAATTTAAAGATCACATTAAAAACTATATGCCATTAATTAATTGCTAATTTTTATTGAAAATTATGAATTGGCCACATATTCAGTACTAAAAATAATACCTATATGAATGCAAATTCACTATTTGTACAGCTGAGTGCTAGAACAGAGTTATTGTCTAACATATACATGAACTTGAGTTTAAGTTCTACCTACAAAATAAGGCTATTTGTGATTTTACAGTAGATCAAAGAAAATCTCTCAATGAAATCTATATTCTAATCTCTACAGGTTATGCATATTAATTTGTGTAACAGAAATTTAAGGAAGACATTAAAAGTGATAACTATTTTAAAACGGGCAGGATCTCCTGGATTAGCAGCTAGAGCACAATGGCTCTGCAAGATCTTTGAACCTGGAAAAGAAAAGCATGAAGTTCGGGGTAAAGGGAAGATTGACTAGTCAATGTCTAGACTTTGAACATCAGAGGGACCAATGAGAAGACAATGAGTCATCTTTAGAAGCTATAAAAGCCTGGGTACAGGCTATCTCCCAGAAATGCTAGAATGAACACAGTTCTCACCGACCCCTGCAGTCCAACTAAACTGCTGATGACTCGCACTATAAACTAATGAATTTGTGCTATTTAAGCCTATTTTAGCACTAAGTCTGTACTATAGTATTATAGCAACAATGGGGCACTAATAAACTCCATCCTAGGATTATGTTATAATAGAGATAAATAGGAAGTACAACAGGATTACAAGAGGCATTTAATCAGCTAGGGGTGGCAGTGGGGGGGGGGGTCAGGAAAGGGCTGTCCTAAGGAATGCAAACATTGTGTGCTTGTTCTTGATGTAAGGTGGGATTTGGTGAGAAACAAGTAGAGTGAGCCATTATAAGCAGTGACTGTCATGGGTGAACAAAATACCCAGTGCTTGAAGGAAATGGGGTGTCTGTACATGGTGACATAGTCTGGCCGGCTGTGTGCTGGGCTCTCTTACCCCGTGGTAAATATGTTTTTGCATTGCAGATGTGTTCTTTATCATATATAAAAAACCTATTTTTTGTTTTATTGAAAATAAATTATTTTCTCAAATATATCCTAGTTTCAGCTTACCCCTCCCTTATTCCTACCAGTTCTTGCACCCCACCCCTCAACCCCCACCCTGGATCCACTCACTTTTTGTCTTTCATTAGAAAAGAACTATCTTTTAGGAGATTAAAAAAAACAAACAAACAAAATGTAAGGTAAAATGAAAACTAAGCTACACAAGGCTAGATAAGGCAACCCAAGAGAAGTAAAGAGCCCTAAAAGCAGGCACAGAATCAGAGACCCACACAGTCAGTGTTGGCATGCACCTTTAATCCCAGCACTCAGAAGGCAGAGGCAGGTGGATCTCTCTGTGTTTGAAGTCAGCCTGGTCTACAAAGAAAGTCCAAAAGCATCCAAGGATACACAAAGAAATCTTCACTGAAAAACACACATACTAACTAACAATAACAAAGACTCAAAGACCTGTTTGTTCATACACAAAGAAGTCCCATAAAAATATTAAGTTAAAAGTTATGATACATATGAAGAGGACTTGGTGTAAACCTGGGTAAGCTCTGTGCTTGCTGCTGCTTCAGTCTCTGAGGTGGTATGAGTCTTGGGTAACCGATTCAGAGCTGATGTCGTCCATGCTCTGTGGCTCTTAATAATTTTCTGCCTCCTCATCCTCCAGATTCCCTGAGCTCTGAGAGAAGGGATTGGAAGGAGACATCTCATTTAGAGCAGTGTTTTCCATGGATTCTTTCCCCACACAATGTTTAGCTGTGGGTCTCTGCATCTGTTTTCATCTGCTGAAGATGGAAGCCTCTCTGACCATGACTGAATAAAACACCAATCTAAAGGTAATCCAACATATGAACAAACTTGGTGGAGGAGGTCCTTCTGTCTGTCTGTTGCTTTTATTGGTTAATAAAGAAACCGCTTTGATTCCATAGCAGAGCTGCAGGGGAACAGAGCTAGGCAGGAAAATCTTAATGGAATGCTGGGAGAAGGAAGGAGAAACTCAAAGCAATGTCACTAAAATCAAGAACAAGACAAGGTTATCCACTCCTAATATTGTACTTGAAGTCTTAGCTAGAGAAAAAATATAACTGAAGGAAATCAAGGGTATATGAATTGGAAAAGAAGACATCAAAGAGTTGTCTTTACAGACATGTGAACCCTAAAAATTCCACCATAAAACTCCTACAACTGATAAACACTTTTCTGGTAAAAGATTAACTCACAAATATTAGTAACCCTCCTATATACAATTAAGAAACAAACTTACAAAAGTTATCACAGAAATAACAGATTTCAAATAGCCTCAAATATTATAAAACATCTTGAGGCAACTTCTAACTAAACAAGTGAAAGACCTGTATGACAAAACCTCAACTATTTGGGAAAAGAAATTAGATAAAATATTAGAAGATGAACAGAGCTCCCATACTCATGGATCGGTAGGAATAACACAGATAAAGGGGCCATCCTACAAAAAGCAATCTGTAGTTTCAATTCAATCCCTGGAAAAATTCTAACACAATTCTTCACAGACCTTGAGAGTACAATTCTCAGCTTTATATGAAAAAAAAAGAAAGCAGGATAATTAAAACAATTCTGAATACTAAAGGAACTGCTGAAGGCCTTATAATATGACTTTAAGATGGACTACAGAGCTTTAGTAATATAAAACACACTGTATTGGCATAAACTCGGGTAAATTGATCAATGGATTTGAATTGAAGGCCCAGACACAAATCTACACACCTATGGATACCTGACTTTTTATAAAGAAACCAGAAATCCACTCTGGGAAAAAACAGCACCTTCAAAAATTGTGCTGATCAAACTGGATGTCCGCATGTGGAGTAATGCGGATAGATCCATAATATCACCATACACAAAACTCAACTGCAAGTATATCAAAGACCTCAACATAAAACCAGAGACACTGAGCTTGAGAGAATGAAGAGACTAGCCTTGGACTTTCTGGCACAGGAGAAGACTTCTTGAACACAATGCCAATAGCACAGACACGAAGACGAACAATTAATAAATAAGACCTCATGAAACTAAAACTATATAAACAACAAAGGATACTATCATTGAGACAAAGTGGCATTGCACCTACTTTTTTAGTAAATTAAAAATCACAGTCAATCCTAAAATTTGAGAATAAACTTCAATGTTAATATGAACTTTTGCTGATAACTCACTACGTAAATCTAGACAGTGCCTATATGGAGCTTTCTCCTCCACATTCTAGTGACTTTGGTGCAGGAAGGTACTTTGTAGGTTATCAAAAGAGAAATACAAAGACGAACCCACCCACAAAACTTTTCACTTACAGACTATCCTATCTGCAAAGTATGATAAGGTAATGGTGGTACAGAAATTATGAAAGTAGCTAGCCAATCAATGTCTAAAGTGACCTAAGGCCCACTTCAGGAGATGGAACCCATACCCAACCTACCTGAGTGAAAAAGAGCCACAGACTAGATATTCCAAAAACAGAGGGTAAAACCAACCATTACTGTTATAAAAAGCAAAAGGAGTATCAATAAAATGACTCATCATGGAATCTATATTTAAAAACGTAAGAAAATATTAGGTTAATGATTTTCTTCAGGAGTGTGAAAGAGAAGGAATAGAGAAGCTAATATGAGGATGAACATAATCAAAGTGTGCAGTTTCCCTGTATGATGATTTCATAAAGAACCCATTATTTGTTCAACTAATACCTGCCAGAAATAAAAGTTGAAAGCAGAATAAAAGAGGAAAGAGGTGGTTGTGGCTTCAACAGTGACTAATTGCCACGTCATACCTATGAAAGAAAGGCAGGGAGATGTGGACTAATGGCTCTTCCATAGGCCAGAACAGCCACCTCAAGTATACTATTTTGATATTTTATAGTTAGCAATGAACCCTAAAACTTAAGATCTGTGATTATGTTCTTTCTGTCTTTTCAACCTCTTAGATGGAACTAGAGGACCTCAGGACAGGAGGCCACTATCTGCACTGGCTCAATTTAAAGGACTTAATAGATTTTTTATCTATTTAACAAGTGAGGCTTGCCACAAAGAACACAAAGAAGCTGGACTCTGGAGTCTTATTTTGGAATCAGGACGTATTATGCTGTTCTCAACTAAATGGGAAGCCTACTTCCCTTGTATGTTTTCTAGGCTTCCTGTTCTGTAGTCTTGTTATTTTCTTTGGTTTTTCTCCATCTAATTTGCTTTTCTGTGTATTTTCTACCTATCATAAATCTCAGATACATAATTTTAATTGACTTTAAGAAATTATTCTATGAATATGATGTCTTACCTGCATGTGTGTCTGGTGCCCATATAGGCCAGGGGAGAACATTGGATCCCCTGGAACTGGAGCGACTGTCACTTGTGTGTGCCGTGTAGGTGCTGATAACCTAATCCAGGTCCCCATCAAAAGCAGTCAGTGCTCTGAACTGCTGAGCCATCTATCTAGCCCCTTAGCTGATGTATTATTAATGTCATCACTCACGGTTTTCAGCGAAATATAATACCATCAATCTTTATAACAGTTTCTCAAGAAATCATCTAATCTCCTACACAGTAAGCTTTTAATAATTGTAGAATATTTTTGAAAAAAACTTACTCTTTTCCAGACTTACTTTTAAAATTCAAGCAATGACTCAGTCACAGTATATGTAATTTGAGAACAATTTGATATGGTTTGCTGTTAAATTATTTTAGAGGATAAATTTCCTAAAGGATAAAACAATAAGTCATTCACTTTCACACAGGCTGCAAAATTTGAGGAAGTGGAGAAGAAAATATCATGTCATCCCTGTAGTCAGTGAATGATCATTAAGAATTTACTACTTACCAGGGGGTGTGAATTTGATGTTTATCAGCAATCACCTAGATGCTGAAGAGTCAGAGCTGGAAAACACACCATCTTCTCTATCTTCAAGGAGTGTTTAATCTACAAGAAAAGAAAAAAAATTAAACACATAATTGGTGAGGTCTTTATGTTAACTCATAAATTATTCAATCTACAATTTGAAGAAGAAATTAAAATTTTGGCAACCCTAAATCGGTTATTTTGGGAAAGTCACATTTTGTGACAAGCTTAAGAAATTTTTAAAAATCTATTTGTCTTCATGTGTCCCTTAAGTCTCATCTCTTTATTGTGCTAGGGACTTGTATCTACAGTACTGAAAGTGTATATTTATATGTCTTGGCAATGACAATGGAGTGCTTTTAAGGATGGGAGGGAGCGGAGTAAATCAGTGTTTCTTCCATAAAAGACACAGGCCACTAAGGTGTTATCTAATTAAATCCATGCTGATTCCACTTTTAATATTCCCAAGCACCACCAGGGATGCTGCGGATATCACCTTAGGGTCTCTTTGAAAGGAACACACGTGTATATCTCACTCTGTCTCTTAACTATTAATTAGCAAACCGGCTCTGTAATTCATTCAAGATACTTATTTTATGATAACACATTTCTCAGGATTCAGTAGTAAATAAAACCCACATCTAAATGCCTTCAAACACTTAATTATGTGAGGCACACATAGAGAAGCAGTGTAAGGTCAGTCTCCATTAAGACCACTAAGGGTTGGTAGAAACTATTGCAAACAGCCTCAGAAAATGAAGCCAGCCTCTTTTCTAAGCTTTCACAGGTGTGTCTAGGGCACAGACTGTAGGCAATCATCCACTGTGTTGAGTCTGAGGGGGATGACAAAGAATGAGGCCGAGAGCACTCGCCAGATAATGAAACAAATACAAACTTTCTGTCCTCAAGATTACAGTTTCAGAAATGCACAAATTAGATCCCAAATCAGGAACTTGTGGTACTGTGCATGGGCAGATTGGAAAGCAACTCAAACACGATAGAGAAATGTGAGGTGCTCCCTGAGGTGAGCAATAATCTCCTCCCTCCCTTGCACTCTCAGAAGCATCCTTAAAAGGAGCATTGCCCCTAATCTCTGAATAAAATAAAAATCACAGCCAATCCTTGAATTTCAGAATAAACTGCAATACTAACGTAAAATTTTGCTCCTGACTCAATTGCGGAACTAGGTTCTTTTCAATAGCCTCAAATTTTCCATGATGGCTAAGTAAAAATACCAAACTGCAGTAAATAGTAGGAGGGGGGAAGGCTGCTTTCCCAACAAAATGCTGAGATGTTTCACGAAGGCGCAAGTTTGATATTCAGATTGCCGTGAGGACAAAAGCCTAGAAGATCGGGCAGAGTACAGAGGTCAGAAGTCACCAGTTGTCATTCCACACGAGTCTCATTCTTTTTCCTAAACATTTAAATTTTGTGGATTCAAGCTCCACAGTCTTGATTTCCAGATTTAAGGCCTATCATCACTATGCCTGCTATGAAAAATTTAATTTTTTTTCTGTAACTGACTGACCTCTAAATATTTCCTGCTCTGTGCTAGATCTCAGAAAAATTCTATGACATATCACTGCCCTGGGAGGAAGTCTTCCGTGATATGACGGAAGAGCCACTCTCCTCTTGACCATCTTACCTTCTTCGACAAACGTTTCCCTAATTCCACAATACTGACATAGGAATAGCCACTTTTCAGAAAGGCTAATATCACACATAACATCTGAGTTGCTTTTATCCTTCATGTGGCTAGATATGACAAAAGTAACTTATGGGGAAGGGCGGGGGTAATGTAATTCACAGTTTAAGAATATAGTGCATCAATTGATGTGCAATAGACAACACCCCTGCCGTGGAAGCAGAAGCCACAGGTCACATGACTTTGGCTTTAAGAAGGCAAGGAAAAATAAATGATGGTGATTATTTTGCTTTCTCTTTTTCTTTTTTTTTTTTTTTTTTTTTTTTTTTTTTTTTTTTTTTTTTTTTTTTTTTGGTTTTTCGAGACAGGGTTTCTCTGCAGCTTTAGAGCCTGTCCTGGAACTAGCTCTTGTAGACCAGGCTGGTCTCGAACTCACAGAGATCCGCCTGCCTTTGCCTCCCGAGTGCTGGGATTAAAGGCGTGCGCCACCACCGCCCGGCTGCTTTCTCTTTTTCTGCATCCTGGAAAGAACTCATAGAATGATGTTATACAAAGTTAGGGTGGGTCTTCCAAACTTGCATAACCTATCTGAGAAACTCCTTGACAAACATGCTCATAGTTTTGTCTTCTGGCTGATTTGAGATCTTTTCAAGTGGACAATAATATACCTCACACAATCAATTCATCAGAGATAAAATAGACTCACCAAGACACTGCTCTTCCTATGATTCACAAGGATAACTCTATTATGAAATCGTTAGCAGCCTATTACTAAAGTGTTGTTTCATGTTTTATATCAACCTAGAAAAACTACAGAATAGTTTCAAGGAAGGTGATGGAGTGATACCCACGTCCACTCCCAGCTAGCTTATTGAAAAAGACTAGATTGACTTCACTTTGTCTTCAGAGTGTCTGTTCCCATACTACAGAGAACAATTCAGAGAGAATACAAATAGTTTATCTTCTTGTGAACCAAAATAAGAAACAAAATTATAGGACATTTAAAACCAATATTTAAAAATTAAATATGCTTTGACAATCTTTAAAAATGAGTCTATTAAGACTGGACCAAGCTGCTGTCAGTGGGAACATGGGAAACTAACTTGCTGAGCATTTCCAGACTTCAGGGTTTTTTTTTTTTTTTTTGGAGGATATTTACTTTTCCTTTATATAACTCAAAGGACTACAATGTTACTTGTTCTTTCTTTATTACTTTTTTATTGTAGGGGGTATCAATTCTTTTCCCAAAACAAATTATCAAGTTCCCTAAAGATAAATTCAAACTTCAAATTCTGTAGATTACGTCTCATTTTCAAAGGCAGTTTTATATTTGGTTTATGAGTGAGGCTCTTCCAAGGCTAGTCACCAGGACCCGGATTCAATCACAACACCCAAAAGACCACTGAAAACAAGCATTCAAAATGAATCCTAAAACCACGCTTTCTATTTGAACACCGATGATAAGAGGAAAGAGAATCAAGCAGGAGGTGGGACAAGATTTCGTGAGCTGGAATCCAATCATTCGTGAATTGTTTTGTCAAAACAGAAACTCAGTGGATAAAGAACTCAAAATTGCACATGGAACTGAATCACAGCACAGTTCGGATCCTAACTTCGGGGAAAATCGTCCCATGGATGAGACGTGGAATGTACTTTTGCTATTAAGCAACTTGTCTCTCATGGTCACAGAAGAATGTGCCATCAATGCACCAAAGTTTTGTTGTTCAAAGTTATTTTTGTCGCAGACTCAAATGTAAAGTTGAAGCATGGTTCTTGTTCCCATGGAGCAAGAACCCTGGAATGTCTGAACACTGATAAGTCAGTCCTCTGACTTTCATATTTACATGCTAACTCAATGTATTCTACATAATTCCAAGGCTCCGCTACCATATTCCAAGCTCAAATTTTTTATATATTTGGTTTACTAAGTGATATTAAAATACACTTTCTTTAGATTTCTTTCATATGTTCCCATTAAAATAGGCTTTATTTGATTTTTTTTAATACTTACTTAAGGTTACGACATCAGTTTCTACATGACTTTGCTCTAGGAATACTACAAATGCAATTTCCTTTGATAAATCAAGCAGTGCCACTGAAGCAGAGAATGCTTGACGATAGCCCAGGGTGGAACTATGCGTTCTTTCTTAGCAGCCAACCTAATTACCTTTTATTTTCATTCTCCCTACCAAAAGAGCACATTCATACCCCTAAAAAGACCTTATTAAAGCAGACTTCCTACATTTATCTATTTCAGTAACACTGTACATGCTGTGAAAACAGCCAACATCGTTACTCTAGCTTCTGTGGAAGTCATTAATTTCATTCATAGACAAAGCTGTCAAGAAAATTTCATTCAGGATAAAAAGCGTTTGACCCATTGCCTCCTGGTAGACATCATTATCTTGTGGGAATGTAGATTTGTGCTTCAGTCAGTCAGCCAGGGCCTCCTGACCACCCTTGGGTTACATTCACCCAAGCAAGTGGGCAACAAAAGGAGCATGACTAAATGGAATTAAAGACAACACTCAAATCTCATTAAATCACTTTCCAAATCTAATATTAGATAGGTTTCACTATTTAAGTTTCTTTTCCACTCCAGAAAAGTTTAAACAAACATGGTTTGATATGGAAAATGATATGTGGAGTAAGATAAAAATAATATACTATAATCTTAAAATTTTCCTTAAGACATCATATGTATGCAAGGTAGAATCAAATAATGTTATTATTCAATTATTGTTACAACATAATAACTCAAATAATAAACCAGACTATAAGTAAATTTTCTGCTTATAGAAGTGCTTCCAAGAGTTTTCTGTCACCCACTAGACCAGATTTAACTGAGCAAAGAATATGTTAAACAAAAGTAGATAGTGCATATATTGTCACACTTGGAAGTAAAAATATAATAACAATGTCACTCTGGTACCAGCAGCTTTGCCATTTTAAGATCATAAGACAATATTTGATCATCATTGTCCTCTTTTATCATTCATTTCTCTCCATGGGCACTTTTTCATGTGGTTTATTTAATTATTGATTAATTTTGTTATGTATCTTCTAAACATAGGACAATGAACTGGAGAATGTTTGTAATTAAGAACTCTGTTCTCGCAGAAAACGTGAGTTCCATTTACAGTCATTCACAACTCTACGTGAAAGGCATCTGACCCCCTCTTCTGACCTCACTGAGGGCAAGGCATTCACATGGTAGAAATACTTTCAAAACACTCAAGCACATAAAAATTTTAATTCTTCCAATATATTTAAATAAATAAATATGGAAAAGATCTTGAAGTCATACACTCTTACTCTTCTTCAAATGATGTTCTTCAAGGCCCAAAAGCAGCAGCTGACATATAGTAGGTGTTTAATATTTGCTTATAGAATTTGTCATGAATAGAGGAAAATCAAGAAACTAAGAAAGATCTCAGCCAGCTATTAAACACTCCCTTAATTTTCACTTTTCTCCTTGCATTTTCTTTTGCCTCTATTATGTTCCGAATCCACCTACCTCCTATCTATGCCTAGATTCTTCTTCTTCTCTGTATTCTAGCTCACTAGTGTGGCCCATTTTTTATACACTCTGATCACATTTTTTATGTTTACATCTCCTGATCTTTCTCTTTATAAACACATATTCTGTTTTGTTTTCTCTTTTTTCCCTTTGTGCAAGATTTTATAAAATATCTTTACATATCCATGGGTGGGCTTGAACCATGATCCTTTCAGCTGAACAGCATTGTACCATGGAGACAGTAAACCTATTTCCAATTCATACAGAAAACGTCGACTGTGTTCCTAGTATGAGTTAGGTATTGTTGCTTTTATACATCCAAACAGTAATATGACAAAGTCAAAGCCAGTCACAACCATACTGTGTTTTCTCTAACAACAATGTGATAGAAAAAGTACATTTGTGCTCTTATGTGTCAAATTAATAATGGATTTTAAACAGCATGCCTGTGGGCTAGACTAAAACATGTGTGATGGTCACTGGTCAAAAACAAAGTAGATTAAGCATGCTGAACAATGAACTGTAAAAAGGAAGGTCACATGAACTGTACCATAAATTATTATACAAAGAGGAGTTCAGGACTCTGTCAGTATGATAGAGAGATGGGGGTCTCAGTAGAGCATAAAGGAAATTGTTCTAAGAGTGAATAATTACATCGATACTATAACTTTGTACACTATTGAACAGTTCATCAAAAACCATAATTTTAATGAGCTTTTCTCCTAGAAAGAGTATAAAATATGGTATCATTTTATATAATTGAAATTATTGATTTATCAAAAACAACTACTCTTTAAAACATGAGCTCATTCCTTTAGTAAAAATATTTTCAGGCAGTATTTTTTACTCCATGAAATTTCTAATTCTCAGTAGCTGTCATCTTGCCAAAGGAAGTGGCTGCTCATCCGTGAAAGTTTCCTTTGTTAAAGAACAGATCGCATTATTTATACAATCTGAATGTTTAATGAACGCACCCAAATTCAAATGTCAATGTAGATAAACTAAAATTACATTTCTATCAAAAAAAGAAAGCTTTTCAACGAAAAAGAAGAGAGCTTTTTATTTAAGGTGAAAAGTTAAAGAATGAATCACAAATTGTTTTTCAAAAAGTAAATGACACAGAATGTTACCGGCCTTCTAAAGGTTATCTTAAAAGTAAATTTGAAACAACAGCTTTAACCCCAGAGTAGTATGGCCATTTCATGTTAAAGTTTGGAAAGGATATTAATACCACCTTTATTTGAACAACTAGTTGATGTGTTCTTCCCTGGAGAAGGTTTCTCCTCCCATGCTCAGCATTTCTTAGGTACCTGGAGTTCTTTGTCTACGGTTGAAGCCTCTTGAAATTCCTCCTTCTATTACCATGTCTATCGGCATCATCCTTGTCGTGTTTAAACAGCCATGTAGACAAGACTTTAAGGATATAACTTCTGACATCTTCAAGACACAGTATGTATGTGTATTATGAAAATTTGCAAATGAAATATATATTATATTTCTGTATTCTGTATTATATATTCACATATAATAATAACACATTGATATTGTATATCATGAACAAAATTGACCCCAAAAAAGAAGAAAAAGAAAAGAAAATACATTTCAGAATTACTTTAAGAGAAATAACATATTTTAAGAATTTTGCTCTGCATCCAAACTGATGTGACCTGAGATATAATAACACAACTCTAACTAATAAATTTCCTGAACAAAGCTGTCATTGGGCCATACAGGAAGATTTTTTGTTATTTTCCAAATACATATGAAGTAAAAAGATTGACATGTAATTCTAACACTTAACACTTTGATACTTAACACTTTGCAGGTGACATCAAGGGCTACAATAATGGAAATGTTGCCTCTTCTCAACCCGTCCTTAGCATAGCTTTCACAAGCTATTTTGTGGAACCATTTTTAAAAGGTTTTCTAGATAATATTGATTTCAGGCATTGAATGTAAGCTCATTGCTTAGATGTATTTAGTGAAGATTCTTTATTCACAGACAAAGAAGATGGTTTAAAAAGAGAAAAATCATGATTTCTGCATAATGAGATGTCCTTTCTTCAAAGCCCTATTTTAGTTGTTCTCCACAGCAAAAGTTTCTACCACTAACATATTTTCCATGAAATACTCATACATGATTTTTACAATATCCATTAGGTTAGCTTTATTAGAGATGATGAAATGGGGAAGAAGACAAGCACAGAGGAAACAATGTCTTGCTTTGGACTACCATAAAATAATAAAAAAAAAGTATAGTAGATAATAAGCAATAAATTTCCCCAGAGTTCCGAAGCCTTGGCATCTAAATTCATGGTGCCAGAGGGGTGAGGTTCTGGAATAGCCCTTTTTCATGGCTGCAGGAGAGTGGATTTTAATATCTTCAAATCACACACATGGAGCTCTCTGAGATTTTTTGCATAAAAATTCACTTATTCATTTTTGGCAATATGCTGTTTATTATTTACTGTGAGAATTCCACACACAAGTGCTGCATTTACTGATGCCCTTATGCAGGCTCACCGGTCTTATTGCTCCACTTCCCAAAGGTCACCTTCTGTAATGCTTTCAAGTGAGCAGTTAGGGTTTCGATATATGGATTTCAAGATACACAAACACTCAGTTAATTGAACTTAGAAGGCTCTTATTATCTTCTTAAGTATAAATGCTATGCTCAGTGTTATTTGAAACAATAATTAATCATGACTGAATAATAAATTCCAGTTATGATGAGAAACAGCTCAAGGGCAAATGAAAACACAATTCAAAAGCATAATTCTTTTACATTCAAGAGATAGCATGAATTAAATTGATATCAGTAGTAGAAGATAATTTAATGACTCATGTGATAGAAAAATACAAGGTTACTGTGGGACCTGGGGGTGTAGCTGCTTCAAAATGTACCATTTGGTTCTCCCATTCCCTCTGTTTCGTTAAAAACTGTGACTAAGTCTGGGGTGATTGCTTAGTCTATAATTTTCTTCCTAAGCATGAGGACCAGAATTTGTTCTCCAGAGTCTATAAAAAAAATGCAGGGAACCCCCACTTGGAAGAGGAAGCTGAAAGAGTCTAAGGCCAGAGGGAATGGAGTACACCAACAAAACAAGACCCTCTAAGTCAACGTGAGCAAGACTCCCATGAACGCATACAGGCTGAAGCAGCATGCATAGGGCGTGTTGGGGTCTGCACCAGACCCTCTACGTATATATTATGGTTTTTACTTTAGTGCTTTTATGGGACTCCTGATTGTGTAAACAAGCGAGTTCCTGATTCTTGTGCCTTCTTTTGGGCTCTTTTCCTTTTGTTGATTTGTCTTGTCCAACCTCGATGTGGTATTTTGTTTTATTTTACTATATTTTATTTCGTTATATTATCGAATGAGTGAATGAATGAATGAATGAATGAAGGATGGATGGATGAAGCTCTAGCCATTAGGGTAAAGGTTAATTAACTAAACAAACTGTCACATATCTGCTGGGAGAGGGAAAATCGGCTTTGTCTAGTATAGCTACAGTAGCTATATCAACCACTAAAGTGCAGGCCTTGTGTTTAGGAGTAGCTGATCATCAAATAATTAGAATTTTTATGTGCTTTCATATGGTTATTGTTGCATGGGTGTGTTTTGATTTGTTTTGGAGGTGGTTTTATTCTGTTTTCTTTGTTTGGGTTGTTTTGTAGTTACTTTGGTTTTTTGTTTCTTTTTGAGAAAGAACTTAAAGTTAGGCAGTTAGGGAGGAAGAGAAGATCTGGAGGGACTTTGAGGGTAAGAACATGATCAAAATATAATTGTGTTTAAAGATTGTTTTATATAATAAACAATATAATAATAAAACATAGTCTATAACCTAAAATAACAATACAGATTACTGTATATTTACATTCATTAACAATTTTAATGACTCCTCCTTTATCAAGGTTTTGGCAAGATTTTGAAGATGAATTTTTCTTTATTATACGTAAAAGAAATATTATGAGACATTTTTATAAAATAAAATAAGTATATATGGAACAGAGTTGCTTTATCCACTCACTGTTGATGAATTCCTTGAAGAAATTCCTGACTTAAACATTGTGAACAAATACATAGGTATCTCAGTGGCTCACTGACTTATATTCCTTTGCACACTTTTAATAATTAAATGAAATGAGACAACACAAAGGCCAATACATCAGAATTGAACCAAGCAAATGAACAGAAGTAAAAAAAAAAAAAAAAAAAAAAAAAAAAACCCAAGAGAAGGCACAAGAAACAGAGAGCCACTCATCTGCACACTCTGGAATCCCCTAAAAACAATAAACTAGAAGACATAATAGAAACACAAAGGATGTAGTGCAGACCCTCCAGGCCCTGTGCCTGCTGCCAGTCTCTCTGAGTGCAGCTGTGAGTCAATCATGTTGGTTTAGAAAGTCTTCTTTTCTTGGTGTCTTCCATTCCCTCTGCTTCTTACACTCTTTGGTCCTCCTGCCAGCTCTGAGCCCCTGCCAGAGGGAGGGGATTGATGGACGCATCCATTTAGAGCTGAGTGTTCCAAGTTCTCTCATTTTCTGTAGGATGTCTGGCTGTGGGTTTCTGTATTTGTTTCCTTCTGCTGCATGAGGAAGGTTCTCTGATGACGTGTCTGCAAGTACTGGTCTATGAGTGTAACAGTCATTTTATTACTATAGTCCTTTTGTAGAACTGTACTATTTGGTTTTACCCAAGGTCCCTGCGATATCTAGTGTCAGGTGTCTTGCCACCAAAGTAGCGTCAGTTATGAGTTCAGTGGAGCAGACATAGGTCAACTCAAATATCGGTTGTTTACTCCCACAAACTTCGTGCCATCATTGCCTAGCTTATTGTGCAGGCAGGAAACCACTGTGGATTCAACGGTGTTGGCTATCTTGGTATTCAAGTTTCTCTATTGGTAGTGTGCAGAGTATTTCCTGTACCAAAGACACTGGAACATAGGTATTAAAGCTCTATGTACATATCAGCTCATCTTCTCCATATTCATCGGGCTATGTAGGTGTAATTTATAATCTCTGGAAGCAAGGGTTGTAATAATATTCCAGCAACAATTTAAGAAAATTAAGACTGTATGAATCCCTCAGCAGTGAAGAATCCATCTAAAATGTACATTTATTCATTTATCCATGTATTTATTGAATTATTTTTGACCATTTTCACACATTCCATCGAACATTTGTATCCATTTTCACTGGTAATATTGGCTTATAATTTCCTTGTTTGCTATTTCCTTATCCAGTTTTACTATGAGGATAGTAATGGCTTCACCAAAATTAACTTCTTAGTATTCTATTCCTTTCACATATATGCAGAAATTCAAGGAGTATTAGTTTGGTTCACTTTTAAATAGCTGGTATATTCAACATGAGGCCCATCCAGTCCTGGACTTTATTCTTAAAAATGAGAAAGACTCATTATCACCCTATAAACTACAATATTAATCATATAAAAATTGTCAGTGTTTTATGTGTGAATCTGTCATAGAAAAGAGAATTTTCCTTTGTGCTTTATCCTATTTTTCTTGCCAACAAACTTAAATGGCATGCTGTAACTAAAAATGTTTTTTGTGGACCCCTTTTGTAAAGGCATTAGTGAAAGAAAAATAAACCATACTTCAGTTTTAACTTATTGGTTTTGCTATTTTCAAACTTCAATACTCTCTCTTTTATTAGTAACAAATACAACCATTAAATTCCCTTTCAAATTAAAATACCTTTTCAGTTACGTATTGTCATCCTGATTTTATTCTGCAGTAAAATGTTCTCAAGTATTCTAAGAATTATTTGCCTCTGCTTTATTTACAATATGGTTAAAGAACATAGATTGGGCAAATATTGTAATACTGGCAAATATCAAGTATTACAAACTTTTAAAAAAGGAGAAAACCATTTAGCAAGTAGAGCTTTAAGGTGCACCAAAGTCCTATTTGTAGAGAAAACTTTGAACAAACACTATGTTGATGTGGGAAAGTCTTCTGTTTAAGTTGATTTCATTGGTTAATGAAGAAACTGCCTGGCCCATTTGATTGGCCAGCCGTTAGGTGGGCGAAATAGAACAGAATGCTGGGAAGGGAAGTTAGTAAATCGCCATAACTCTGTTCTCTGAGCCAGACCACCATGCCTCTCCTCAGGGAGACAGACGCGATGAAGCTCTAGCCCAAGATGGACATATGCTAGAAACTTCCCGGTAAGGCACCACTTTGTGGTGCTATACAGATTATTAGATATGGGTTAATCAAGATGTGAGTAAGAGGCTGAAACTAATGGGCCAGGCAGTATTTAAACGAATACAGTTTGTGTGTTGTTATTTTGGGGCATAAGCTAGCAGGCAGCCCGGAGCAGGGCTGCAGGAACGTGGCCCGCAGCTCCTCACTACACTATGTTGGTTCCTAGGATTCCCTAGAATCATTAAGTCATAACGCAGTGAAATACCAACATTTTGTGAAGAAGTAAATGAAGTTATATGTTACACATTTAAAATGCACATCATTTCTTAATTTGTGAAAGGAAAAATGCTCTGCTATTTATCAAGAATAAATAATTTGAAAGGAAC
Organism: Arvicola amphibius; assembly: GCF_903992535.2. Taxonomy (NCBI): domain Eukaryota; kingdom Metazoa; phylum Chordata; class Mammalia; order Rodentia; family Cricetidae; genus Arvicola; species Arvicola amphibius. Next base: position 15,730,660 of record NC_052063.2, on the reverse strand, counting down.
CACACCAGGTGTAGCCAAACTAAAGCTGCTCCAACCTTGCCGCTAACAGTTAGGTTCAATCTAATTTAAAATAATTAATAGCATGGCAGATTTTATTCTTGTGGATTGAAATATTCGTTTAACCTAGATTCAAATTTCATTGAACTTACAGAAAGTCACTTTTTATGTTACACAATCAGCAAGCAATGTAATCTAGGGTATTTACATGAGTCAGTGAAAACAAGGAAAGTCAATTAAAAGAATGAAGTCTGTGTTTCTTTGTTTGCTGATGTTACAATTACCTTTGGCTTTAATTCAAAAGGAGTCTATAAAAGATTCATTATAGGCAAGGAACTTCTATTAAAAAAAAAACCAGAAGGAACTGCTATAGCAATAATTCATAAAAATCTCAGAGTTTTCAATGAAAGTATTTCTGGAGAGGCATTTGATGAAACTTTTGTTCAAATTCAGGACGAATCGTGTGTCTCATAAGATGATTTACAAGAAGATGTTCAAAGGGAAGCACTGACTCACTCAGATAAAGCCTTAAATCTCATCCCAGGAAATCTGAAAAGACTGAATAAGGATTCTTGTCTTTGGTAAGATGCGGAAATCAAAACAGCCTTAAGGAGCTGAGTACTTTCATTATGGGCTGATGAAAAGACTTCTAAGTACAGATGCTGGCTCATTGTCTTAAATTGAAGCGTGTCTACAACTATGACACGTTATTTGTATAAAGCCTAGAGTGAAAATAATATTACCCAAAATATATGATACACAATTTTCTGTTTATTTCAAAGAAAATTGAACTTCCTCCACATTCACATTTTCTCAACATCCTCTACATATTATGCCAAAAATAAACATTGTTTACTGAAGAAAACTATTGCACCTATGGTTTCCTCTTCTCATTTCCTCTTTACGTCAGACCTTGTAAGTTTTAAAATTATTATTAATTTCTGATAATTTAGATGCTTATTGAGAGGCTTTTTGTCCACTCATTTATTTGAAGAAGTCTTCACTGGTTTAGCAAAAGTACAGAAGAAGCCTCAGGGTAAGATGCGTATTTTTCCATCAGCCTATAGTTTGCTTATAGCTCTCTGCTTCAATCTAAAATCTCCACTTCCTGTAGGGTGCCACTGAAACCAATTTTTGGAAGGCTTTTATTACTAGAGACATAGGCCACTTCACATTCGGTTCTTCTATGAGGATTTATTGAATGCTACCTTTACTATACATAATTAAGCCCACAAGGGAAGACTTGAGACATATTTGAAGATTCTGTTTCAAAAGTTTAGCATGGAATATGGCAACTCTCAAGGAATGTTATTAGTTTAAAAGGTTAATAAAGCAATCAAGGGCAAAGAGGTGTAGAGTGCTGAAAGAGATTAAATTGTGAGCAACTTCCAGAAGATCTAAGCAACGACAGAAATCCACAATAGCTGAACCTAAATTTCTCATTAAGGGAAGAACGTGTAGAAGAAATTATTTTGTTATGGTTTATCTTGTCAAAGAGTAACTTAGAACAGAAGAGGTTCCAAAAGAAGTCAACTACATAGAATAAGTAAGAGAGTTTTATGTTCAACTATCTCAAAGTAAAGAATAAAGGAATTTACTGTTTCCGGGGTATACATGGAGTTAATGAAATTCCCTTCTTTAGATCCCTAATGGTCACTTCAAAGAATCAGGGGACAACCGCTCTGAGATTGTACACTCAAGTCTCACAGTGTTGACGTGACAAAGTATTTGCAAGAGTGGTCTTGAGCAACGACCTGAAACCACCCAAGTAGTATCCACAAAATTTGGGCTTACTAGTTTAGATGTCAAGATTCCTTACCAGACCCGGAAACCTCTGTAGAATGTCTCTCAATGAGAGGAACTAAGGGGGCCATATCCAGTATCTGAATTCTACTATCAGTTGAGTAAAAAGAACACTGAATGATTATCTATGGGGATTTGTCATGATCCACACTTAAATCACACAATATGAAAGAAGATATGGGTCTATACTCTCTGTTCTACGAGTATATGTAAAGGCAATACCCCAAGTCTAAGATAGCAGAGGAGGATCTTAAAAATATGGATGTGGATCATAATTTAACGTCTTTTCTTTTGGGCTGCTACCTGGAATCTAATAGTAATAAACACACAACCGATTTCTCAATTTAATCTAATTGAAAATCTTCAGCAACTCTGATTTTTGTGATACTATTTAATTTACAATGTAAGAGACTGTAGTAAATTTCTACCACCTATGCCCTAACATCTTTCAGCTTCTAGGGGAAATAGAGAAAGTGCAACTTGGGACAGCAAAAATTCATTTGTTTCCTTTCTCTGCATGCTAAGAAGGTAATTATTCTCTTCTCGGCTTTTCTGTTTAGGTTTTTGTAGTGTCTCTTTTCCTGGTGAGAGACATGTCAAAAGGGAAAAAAGGATCATTAAAAATTATTTATTTTATTGTCAAATGTGATTTAAAGTGTTGTTTTTCTTTATCCACTCAGCAGCTCATTCCAATATGAACCCTGCAAACCCTGTTCTCAAAGCTACCTCCTGGCATGTTGCTAGGTGACACGTTGCTAGGTGATGAACACTTCTCCTCAGTAACCATTGAAGAACCACGGCTGCTTTTAGTTCAAAAGGATTTTAAGTAGCTTGTAGTAATACGTCTTTGTTATCTTTTAACTTATTTTTCTATTATGTACTTCTAAATACGAAAACTCTTATCCTAGCCCCATATACTGGATAGCTACTTAAACATTTTTTAAAAAAAAAATCAGGCAAGGGCTGCTCAGTTTTAAAGTACTACAAATTGTTTAGGGGAACTGTGAAACGTGCAGATGTCGCTTGCCTTCCCACTTTGTATCTTGAATATGTAACGTATGTATGCATTTTGCTCTTATTTTTGCTGAACATTTAAAGCTTTACAAATATAATCAATTATTTATTCATGTTTTCTACTTTCTCTATGGTTCCTCTTTCCCACAAAGTATTCTTCTGGATATTTCAAAAGAAGCACACTGCAATAATCCACACAGAAATCCCAGCAGCAAATATGTTTCCAGCAAAATGCTTCTTGGCTTTCCTTTGCCTTAAATTCAGGAAAGTGTATGCATCTCAAAACAGTATTTTGGTAGCATTTATATTTAGGGGGATGCCAAATTTTATTTTCCAAATTCAAATTCTTTCAAAAGTGTATGGGGAAAATCACGGTACATGTCACAAATTGGATTATTAGAAAGTTTAAACAAGGATCAATAACACAAATATGCATTTAAAATTTCATGTAAAAATGCCTTCAATTTAAACCATGATCCTTGTGAAGATGGACCTCATTTTTCAGTTTCTTGGATTAACATGATTATCTGTTACTCTTGATAGTTCTGTATATTTTAGTAAAGCATTAGAATATTTATGAAGATATTGGTTTTATGTTACAAAGGACAGCTTTTTCATCTTATAATAAAAAGTAAGAAGTGTGTCGTGGAGAAAATCTGAATTACAGGAACATATTTAAGACTCTCAGATCTGGATGTCATACATTAGCTTGTGGGCTTCACTTCTTCTCTGGTTACCAATCCAAAACTTGTGATATCATCACCAGTATTACCCATGCTTAAGTTCAAATAAAATGTTACCAGAATTGTTTTAGTAATTATCTCAAATTGTCTGTTAAGGGATCATTTTTTTTTTGGTCATAATATAGTCACACCAATTGTAGAAGATTGTTCTTACTTCCTGAGAAATTTTCTTCCATAACTCTCAGTTTGAGTTTTGGGGTACAGATTAATCTCATGCCTGATTGTAATAATGGACATGTGATTTATCATTTCTAAGCAAACTACTTCATAATATTGAGCAGGGTGCCAGTTTCAAATGTAGACAGAGCCTAGCAAGATCAATATAAACTATTAATAATACATGTATTTTGAGATACTCTTAGGTGTTCAATTGTCTTGAGTTTTGAGGTAGGAGACTTTAAATTAAATTGTATTGGAAACTGACTTACCACCATGAGGAAGATTTCCTATGAATGCATTAAAAGGAAACAAATGATAAAAGGATATGGAATTTTCGTGACCTGCTCTGTCTCATGGCCATTTTTCTAGGCATATGTACAAGATTTTCCTGTGGTGTTTAATGCACTTTGCAATCAGAGTGTTATTATAATCCTCTTGTTAATTGTTAATGATAAATTAATTGTAAGTGCAATTGTAATGTAAAGGTAAACAATGAATATTCATAATTCTTTAATAGTTGGAGTCATCTGTTTTGCATAACTGTTAACAAACTTCATTCATCAGAAACTTTCAAATGGCCCATTTATCTCAAAAGCTTTGGTGTTTATAAGCATTTGACTTTGAGTTTTTCTGTCACTTCTAGTTTGGTCTTTCCAAGGAATGAAAGGAAAGACACCACATTTATATTTTTGCCGACTGTGTTATTACTTTGCTACCTAATATTTAAAGTCATATCCTTATAATTTAAAAAATAATATGTATAGTAAAGAAGATATTATTACATTCTGGGGTTCGTGTTCTAGACCTTGGAGATCATACTCTCTTTTGTAAATACTGGTTTTGTGTTGAAACTTTCAAACAACTGAAAAAGATAAACTACTTACAAGAAGAAGCTCCTGACATAGGAACAGGAATGATGGCATGAAGGAATAGTGTGTAAGGCTACCTGAAGAACAGACATGCAGGTGAAGTATTGAAAAGCAAAGAGAAGTAATTTTCTCTTGGAAATTTAAAGCATAATTGGATGGTTTGTTGTTGATACTGGTACTGTTTCACAATTTAAACATCAGAATCCTTTGAAGAGTCATTTTAGATATTAAAATTGATAAATCTCAGTCTGTGTTAGTTGCTCATAAAGAGACTGCTTAAATTCATTATACACAAGATCCTGAGTTTAATCACCAAGATTCCAAAATAGAAATAAAATATCATTATGGTAGATACTATGTAGAAAGATTAAAATTAGAGAAAGTATACCCCAATAGCCTTGATGAAAATAAAAGTGAAGTATTATGAAATACTTAGGAAGGAAAACAGAAGCGGAAGTATTAATAATGCAAATGCAAAGTAGAAACTACTAGATATAATACTCCAAAAGAGCTGGCAGAGAAAAGTGAATAAACTGCCTCATGTATCCTTAATTTAATATCTATATCTTACAAGTAGACAAATAGTATCATTTGCTGGAATAAGAATATTTAATTACGAGGAAGAGTCGCTTAATTTTCTGGACAGAAAGATAGTAAATAATGACAAGAAATCTCCCTTTACCATAAACGGAATAATAACAAACAAAATCATGTTTCAAGATATGACGGGATATTTAACTTTTTTCTATTTATTTCTCCAAATTTAGAAAACAGCAAAATAAAAATGAAAGTATAAAAAGAAAACTGTACTAGAACATATTTTAAATAATCAGAATTATAATAGATAAAGAAGAATCAATAGATAACAAAACATACTTTAAACTAACAGGAAATTTACAAATCTGAGTAAAACTAACCCAATCCTCCATGTGCAAACTTATACAAGGTACTATGGTAAAGGATATTCCCCTAACCTAGCAAATATTCCCAGAGCTGAGAAGGTTTTAGGTTAGAAAAACAGATTTATCTTAAAATGTCAGTTTCATTTTGCTTAGAAATCATGCACTTTATAAAGTTAATTAAACCCCACCCCTTTAGTGATTCAATTACTCTCCCTGGCTGTCTGGCTTATCAAGACAAATATTATTGACTAGTCCATCCTTGAAGTATGATTATACTGAGTATAAGAAACAAAACAAAGACTGTATGAATGAATGAAAGGTAAAGGAGACACAGTATGAATGAACCTAGGGAGCTATAAATGCAATGAGAGTGATCATTCATCATTTCTGTTAGTAAAGGTTTAGTTTCTGAAGAACTGGTCTTTTCCCTACTGGATAGGATCATATATTCAAGTAATACATCATTTTGAAGGGTCATGATCTTTAAAGGTTTCCAGCTTGCAATTTGAGTATACAATAAATTCATCTTTCACATAATTGAACAATACATTTAAATTTATTATAGCACATAAACTAATATAATGCTAATATAATAAAAACACGAATTTATCTTCTATAATAAAGTTAAATATTAAACCAAAAACAATATAACATGATGGAGATGGAAACATCCCAAAAAGTAAATATTGTTATCTCTAACAAACTGCCATGCCCACCAGAAATTCAGACTTTCCCTAGTGTACTCAAGGTTTCTTTCACGAGTAGATATCATCTTAAGTAGACATGGAAACTGATTTTTAATACAGCGAAATGGAAAATGGGTGAATATACACTAGTCCAACAAAACTGACAAGCTATTACAATGCTGGAGACCCTTAATGACTCACTGGTTTTTCACCTCACATATTTTAATTCACCACATAATCTGCCTATTTACTATTTTTTACCTAACACTTTAAGAATAAAAGAAGGGTGATTTCATCTTATGAACATTTAAAAATGGGCCATTTCATTCACACTAAGTGTGAATTCTAATTTTTGCCATGTGTTAAATAGTTCCATCTGCCATATTACAATTAAAAGTTGAATCAGCAACATTCTGCATTGTCTCTGTCAATGGGGGCAAAATTTACAGTCAAGCAAACTTTAAAACAGTTCCTACCCATTCTTCAAAAGAATTTCAAATATTCTGTGTTTCATCCAAGCCACTTAGGGGAATATCCCAAGCTCTTATGAGGCAAACCCCCTCTTTTCAATAACAGCTGACATTTCTGCCAATTTTTAAGGCAGCTATAACAATTTTTGGCCATGATACGAAGTGTGAAAACACCATGTTTCTGTCATTTTTCTTTTTCCTGATGGTGTCTGTTTTTTCCATCTTTTAAAAAAATTACTACCAGCTCTCAGGTCTGATTCACAAATACTCAAATTCTTTGAAAGCAGAACAAGATAACGAGAGTAAAGCTAACTAATTATGGATTCACTTTCTATAAAAACACCAGTTCCATAACCATTAACCCACATAATTACCTTCAAGAGACCTAAAGAAATCATGAACCATATGCAAGAAAGTACCTGGTTTTATAATAACAATAACAATAACAACAACAACAACAATAACAATAATAATAATAATAAAAGTTTATTGAAGATGGTAAAAAGAAAACTACATGGTTGCCATCAATTTATCACTAATGGTGACAAGAATAATAACAAATGGAAAGTATTAATTATAGAAAATGAACTTGATATAGGACAAGGAAAGACGTAATGGACAAGTGGTATAATGGGGAGTTTAGAATGGAGGAAGGAGAGGAAGACATACTATAATTACATTATAATCTCAAAACATAAAAAAAATTCATACATAAAGAAGCAGAACCATGTTTTCCGGTATCATTAAAGAAGAAGGGGAGTGGAGAACGTAAGTACTAGGAGTAGCGAATGACCACACAGAAATGGGGTTTTCCAGATATTGCGGGGCAGATTCATGTATGAATAACAGCAGTTGAAACAGCATACAGAGAACCCAAGCAAGTTCAATCCAAGAAGAATCCCAGCATGAAGAGGGGAGGTAGTCATAAATCTACTACAGACTTAGGAGTTAGTGGCAATTGACAAATGCTGAGAATATGAGTCAGTGTTCATGAAGGGTGTTTCCAGATCAGTAGACCAGTTGGCAGTTGAGAAAAGCGTACGACTAGCATGAATTATGTATGATGAGTCTAAACCTGTTAGAGGGAAGGAGGAGTAAAGAATTGAAGACACACAAAGTCACAGAGCAAAGGGGTGAATCGTAGAGAAACTGAAAAGGTGAGTGAACGTGATTAAACTCCATTATACAAAACTCACAAGGGAATAACTTTAAAATGATGAACAGACTTAACCAAGAATTAAGACAAAACTTATGGGAGGTCCTTCTGTCTGTGGGTTGCTTTTATCGGTTAATGAATAAATCTGTTTTGGCCAGCGGCTTAGCAGAATAGAGCAAGGCGGGAATTCCAAGAAGATAGAGAAGGAGAAAGGAGGTGGAGTCAGGGAGATGCCATGGGGCCGCCAGAGGAGAAAGGCAACAGTCGTCAGCTGGAACATTGCCGGTAGGCCACAGCCCTCATAGTAAAATATAAAATAATGAAAACGGGTTAAGTCTAGATGTAAGAGCAAGTTAACGATACACTTAAGCTATTGTCCAAACGGTATTGCAAATAAAATAGTTTCTGTGTGATCATTCCAGGATGAGTATAGCAAAATATCATTTGGAATCATTTAATTGATTTTTTATAAGTAAAAGAAAATGAAAAAATGTAGACTTGGGTGAATGAAAAGGATCTGGGAAGAGTTGGGGGAGGGGAACCATTACCAGAAAATTTTGTATGAAAATTATATTTCATTAAAAACTATATGTGAAAAGGAAAAATTATAAAAAGAAAGAAATGATCAACTGTTGAACAAATACAGGCATTCTGACTTGAGCTCTAAAATATACACATGTGTGAAAATCAGCACATGACAACCCATATGCAAATATTCATTTTATGATTATATTAGACAAAGAATTCATTCTAACAACCTCATTAGCAACAGTAAAGACTTCGCTTGTTTTAAGTAAAACCAAACCAAACAACAGCAGCCAAACAAACATCACAGTCAGTAGGTCGCCTTCTCTAAATACTATCTAACGTAATTACTTGCTTAGACTTCCCACTGTGAAAACCATTAGCTATAGGTTTGCTATGTGCACTTTGTGTTGTTTGTGCTCTCTACGAAAGTACTCAAGGGAGACAATGAGAACCTCAATCCAAGGAGAACTCCATTCACTAAACCTGTGTGCCAGCATGGGGTCGGATCCTCCAGAAGCAAGGCTGAGGAGTCAAAGCATACTTCCTTTACAACCTAAAATGCCAGCATCTTCCTAAACCACCTGAAAATGGGACTTCTGCCTAGAGGAAAGGCTTGTTCTGACTTATGAACTCAGAGGGGAGTTGCTTCTAATTCCCACATAGTTGTTACGTGGTTTGATTGCAGACTTCTCTGGTTATATCACCTCATAGGTGCAAGTTATGACCTGAGAACAAACCAGAGACACTAAAAAGCATTAGGAAGTGTCCTAGAGTGCGGGGCACAGGTGACTTTCATCACCAACAAGGAACGCAAGGGGATGGGGGTATCAGGTCTCAGACGCATTGAAATCTCCTCTCTCAGTATTTCTCTCCCACACTTTAGTAGATATGGTGAGGGGCAGAAGGCAGGGGCAAGGGACTGGAGAAAGAGGGGAGAGTAGGAGTGGGTTGACCAAAACTACACCTAAAACAAAGGAGAAAAGTACTATATAATTTTACTAAAATACATTTTCATATATAAATTGTGTTTGAACAGAAGTATCCTTTATGAAAGAGAAACGTGTTGCTCTCATGAATCATTAAACAAAAATCTTAGTGCTAGGCATGTGTTATCCCCCTACATGTTATTGGCCTAGGAGGGCCCAAAAGCAATCAAAACAGTACTGATTGTTGCCATTTCTCTTGTTTCCAAGCCATTATTAGATGTTACGACTATATTGCTGAAGACCCACATATTTCCATTATGAACACAAAGAAATCAACCTGAACTAAGGAATACTCTCCCTCTTGGCTACCTTCCGTAGTGCTGGAAGGATCCCTGAAGACTATTGAATAACATGAAACATGAACACTATCAAGAGCTGAGCCATGAATGTTAACACTAACCTGTCAGGCAAGAAATGCCCAAGGTACAAAACCGGCAATACTGCTTATGGGGGTAACTTACTGCTCTCTTGATGGAACTGAAAGCCTGTTCCGCAAGAGGGAATTAATTTTTGGTACTGAATGCAGGTTCAAAACCTTCGGCCAGGGAAATGAGAGGCCCTAGAGGAGAACACACTTCTGTTCTTTTACTGTTTATGTTATTAAACTACATTTTAGATAGTATGTTCCTATCCATTGAATTAAACTCTTCCCAACCTTGATCAGAGAAATGTTTTGTAGAGGGTAGTGGTGAAGGTGAGTACTCATAACTGCTCAAACTTCAGAGAGTAAGTGGCTGCTGAGGGAGGCGAATGCCATCAACATATTTATTATACGATTTTATTTGCTTGTTGTGTAAAGTGGGCCATCATTTTTCTAAGTACCATACCAATGCATGCTAATCATTAAGTCCTCTGTTCTTTTAGAAAATACTTACTTCAAAATAAGATTTATTTCCCGGACCTAATTCATTGAGATAAATCTCCCCTATTACTTTCTTAAAATGGAACACATGTCTCAATAATTTCAAATGTGTCATTCTTATAATTTTATACACATCTGGTAGCAGAGTGACTGGCATTATCAGGAACGCGGTACACTGCTTACCAAAATCAAATCTCTCGTCATTTACTCAGACAAATACATTCCTCCGTTTGTAAGTGATAAATTCCAAATTCCTCTGTTTGTAATTGATAAAGGAAATTCAGTGTGATACGTCAGCCATAACATGTGGTGGGGCAATAATTGTTGGTGAGAGTGCCATTCTCTTAATAACATTAATCCCCTGATGGTTTAATTAATAGCATGTGCTACCTATGTTAGGATAGCTTCTGTAAAACTTTCCAACATGTGGAAACGATTTATCACAGATGTGCTTTATCACCCAACATCTAATTTACTTCAATCCTACTATTAGAACAGAATTTTTCCTAGTTCAGTTTCATGTGCTGCTTTTTAAGCTCCTTACATATGTAAAAGTCACATGTATGTGAACTAGCACCTTCTGTTTGTTTATCACCAAGTTTTAGTGGCATCCTTTCTTTTCTCTAATGGCCCGTTTTCTGAACAAAAGCCAAAATTATCACTTTACTGGGGTATTCTTTTGTAATTAATTATTTTTATTACTATTTTAAATCCAGACCACAGTTGCCCCTCCTTCCTCTCCTTCTGTCCCCCAGCTTCCCTCTACCCTACCCCTCCACTCCTCCTCTGTCTGCATTCAGAAAGGAGCAGGCCTCCCATGGGTGTCAACAAAGCATGGCACATCAACCTGAGTCAGGACCAGCAAGCTGCTCCTCCTGCATAAAGGCTGAACTACCCATCAGGGGTAATAAACATCTCTTGCTGGATCACCTGTCTCATTCAGAATGAAAATAAGCCAGGAAAGTATTATCCCCATCCCTGACTTCTTCCTCCCTCTTACCAATCAACCAGACACAGTGCATTAAGAAGGACCCTACTGCTCCAGGGGTCCTGCATTCCAGCAGCTGTGCTTGCCTTTGAACATCGTGACCATGACCTTCAGGGGAGAGCTCACTCAATGGCATCTTCTTGCCCTTCTGTCTTTCTCTGTGCCACTTGTCACAATCTGATCAACATTATATTAGTTCTTAGGAGTAGATTTCTGGGAGAGTTGTATTCCATTCTCATTTTTTAGATTAAATTTTTGATGCAAGGTTTCTATATAATTACCTGTCTGGCTTGCAATTCACACACAGACTGTTTTAAAATTTGTAGTGAACCTCCTGCTTCTTCCTCCCCAGGGGTGAGATTATGGATGTGCACAGCTGGATCCTGCACTATATTAGGTTATCATGCGATTCCATCCATTCTAAATGTAAACCGTAAGAGCATAGGCTTTGGTTACTTCCCTCCGTGTGTGTCGGTGCAGGATCCACGTTGGAAGCTGGAGTGCAACAAAGATTTAGGACGTGATAGAGGTAAGATCACTTAACTGTCAGATAGGTATTTCTGGTATCCTTAAAGGTGTATGGCATAACTAAAGACCTTTTAACATAGAAAGTAAGACCTGGTGGTGCATGCCTCCAGTCTCAGCATCTGAAAGATATAGTCACAAGGTTCTACACAAGTCAATGCCATCCAAGTCTGTAAAAATGAAATATAGGCCAGCCTGGAGTACATGGTGAGACTCTGGCATAAAATTTAAAAAGAAAGGAAGGGAAGGAGGGAGGGAGGGAGGGAGGGAGGGAGGGAGGGAGGGAGGGAGGAAGGAAAGGAAGGAAAAAGAGAAAGGAATGAAGGAGAGAAGGAAAGAAAGAACAGAGGGAGGAAGGGAAGAAGAAAGGATTTGAAAATGTCATTCACAAATCTTTCAGCTACAAAATACATACAGCAATATTTTCAACTGTAGGAAATCACTAAGGCTCTGTGTTACATTTAGTGTGCGTGTGTGTGTGTGTGTGTGTGTGTGTGTGTGCGTGTTTATGTAGTCAGGTGTGCATCACAGTGAAAGGATGCAGGTCAGAAGTCAACTTGTAGAGGAATGTTCACTCCTTTCTCTTTGTAGGTTTCCACTAAATGCGAGTCATTAGGCTTCGCGGTAAATACATTCACTTACTGATCCATTTTGACAGCCAGCTCTCACAAATAGTATTCAAAAGTGAGTTTGTGTCAAAGGTCTTATGCTTTTCTTGTTGAAATTTTTAATACTATATTTATGCCTTTATCCCTTTTCTTAATGTCTGATGCATGTTCAGATGATGAGAGGGTTATGTAATATGATTGCCTGAAAGGGTCCTTCTGCAGAATACAAAGCAAGTAATGTATGTAAGAATTGTTCCTATGGGAACTAAGGCAGCACCACCTTCACGGGAGAACTGCCCTTGCTTTCTGTTGTATGACTGAATAGAAGTATAGCTTGTTCACCAAAGATAGATTTTTTTTTTCACAGCAGCTCTGTACATGTTTTCTTAGTCCTTCCTTCTAGGATGATACATACATGAAAATTTTAACCATAAGTGCAATTATCAATGCATTCATGACTGGAGTTTTCATCACATAAATAAGCTTCTAGAACCAACAACAAACAGAGTCAATAGGGAATCTTCACATATAAAGAGATCTACCGTGCTGATTATTTTTACATCTATCAAGTGCTGCTTTGGTGAGGAAGGCCAGTGTGAAAAACAGAAATATAGATGCTGATGGGCATATCAATTTTACGTTTTCAAAAAGCATTGTAGAAACCACTATGATTATTATACTGAGTCCAATTCAGGTATGATAAATAAAACTACAATTTCTCCAAAATATCATTGCCTTTAATCTACACACACACACACACACACAGAGAGAGAGAGAGAGAGAGAGAGAGAGAGAGAGAGAGAGAGAGAGAGAGAGAGAGAGAAGTCTAGAAAGTAGACAAAGAACATGTAATGTTAGGTGATAAAGGAAGCAATGGAGGTGGGCAAAAGGACACATGAGACATGGAACAGGAATGTTTCTGGGTGGGTGGAGCCTACAAAGAAAGAACAGAGATAGCAGCGGAGTTGGGGATCCTGGTAAAAGGAAAACCACAGATACACAGTTTGTTTGAAAATGACATAGTAAATTATAATGCAGTTGATGTTTATTTAAAATGAATAAACAAATGCCATATAATTAACCCTTCAGGAGAAGAGAGAGAGAGAGACATAGACAGAGAAAGAGAGACAAGAGTCTGACTCTTGGGAAGAAAAAGATAAGGAAGAGTCTGCTAGAAGAGACTGTTTCAGGTCGGTCAATGAACAGGTTGTTTCAATTGCGTTTGGGGAAAAAAAGAGATGGAAAAAAGGACAAGGTGACTCACCCATTCTTGAAATATTAGTACAAAAGAAATTCAATAGGAAATAAAGCCAGAAAATGGTCATTAGCTGAAGTGGATAACATTATCATTCAAAATTTCTATCACTCTCTTTGGGTCATTATCAATTGCCAGCTATTGAATCTCAATTCTGCCATTGTTCACTTTATACAGAAACATGGCCACACTAAATTATAATTTTTAAAATAATATTTGCCTATTACTTTCCTACATTTTATTTTACCTCAAATATGAGAAGAGATGTTTATTAAATAGAGCAGTTCCCTTGCCTTGGAAAACTGATGAAGGCAATGTGTGGAGCATGCCTTGAAGCTAACTATGGCTCACTCAGAAAATGCTGAATCATGCCAAAAAGAAAATGTTTTTAAATATTTTATTAAGAGAAGATGATTTTTTTTTGATTACCATTTCCAATCCTACTGCTTCTCCTAGTTCCTCCCCACCTTCCCTCCATCTGGATCCACTCCCTTTCTCTCTCTCATTACAAAACAAGCTTCTAAGAGATAATAACAATATAAAATATAAGACTGAAAATATAAGATATTGGAATTACACAAAACAAGCAAGCACCACAGGGAAAGAGCCCAAGAGAAGGTGTTAGAAAGAGAAGTAAGCAAAGTGTGGCACATGTCTTTAATCCCAGAACTCAGGAGATAGAGGTAGGTAAATTTCTGAATTACAAGCAAGCCTGGTCTACAGAGGGATTTACAGGACAGCCAGGGATACACAGAAATCCTGTCTCAAAAACCAGAAACAAAGAGAGAAGAAAGAAAGAGTCTCTCTCATTCACATACTCGGGAATCCCATAAAAAAACCAATAAACTGGAAGCCATAATATATACCAACGGACCCTGGAGAGACCCATGTGGGCCCTATGACTGTTTCTTCAATCTGTTTCTTCATATGAGCAAAGACCATATTGATTCAGAAGCCCTGATTTTCTCGGTGATCTTCACACCCTGTGACTCATGTGCTCTTTTCTGCCTCATCTTCAGGGAGTTCCCTGATCCCTGAGGGGAGAGATATGATGGAGATACTCCATTTAGGGCTGAGTATTACAAGGTCGCTCAATTTCTGCATAAGTCTGGCTATGTCAATTTCATAATTTCATTTTTAAACAACTGAGTAATGCTAGTAATGCTCCATTGCTTAAATACACCACATTTTAATACATTCTTCTGTTGAGACATCTAATTTCTTTGCAACTTCGGTTTATTATAAATAGAGCAGCAATGAACATGGTTGAGCACGCCTCTTTCTGGTAGGATAGAACATCCTTTAGTTATACGCTCAAGAGTGGAAGAGCTAGATCTTGAGATAGATTGATTCCCAACTTCTTGAGGACCCACCTCACTGATTTTCGTAGAGGCTCTTCATGCTTGTCCTCTCACCAGCAATGGGTGAGTGCTCCCTTTAATGCAAGTCCTTACAAGTATGAGCAGTCACTTATTCCATTGGTCTCTCTTAGCCATTCTGGCAGGGGCCTAAGAAAATTTCAAAGTAGTTTTGATTTGCATTTCCCCGATGGTTAAGGATGCTAAACATTTCTTTAAGTGTTTCTCAGCAATTTAAGTTTCCTTTTAAAAATTCTCCCTTTAGATCTGCACCCCATTTTTAATGGGATCGTTTCCTTGATATCTAGATTTTGAGTTTTTTATACGTTTTGGATATCAGTCTCCTGCAAAATATGTAGTTGATAAAAAATGTTTTTCCCATCATCCAGCTGCAGTCTGCATAGCAGTGCCCTTTGCCCTACAGTGGCTCTTCTGTTTCATAAGGTCCCACGAATCGGTTACTGATCTTAGTGCCTGTGCTGACGGTGTTCAACTGAGAAAGTCTTTCCCTGTGTTAAGGAGTTCAAAGTTATTCCCCACTTTCTCTTATATCAGGCTCAGTGTATCTTTCTCTATGTTGAGGTGTTTGTTCCATTTTTGTTAGTTTGTTCTTTTTGTATTTTTTATAAGGAGGATTACATTTTGATCATCATAGATGTTCCCTTTGATGTATTCTTGGGATTCAGTCTGTAGTTATTGAGAATTTTTGCATCTATGTTCATAAGGGAAAGTGGTCTATAATTCTCTTTCTTAGTTGGATCTTTTTATGGTTTGAGTATCAGAGAAACCTCATACAACAAATTGGGAAATTCTCTTTCTTTCTCCATTTTGTGAAATAATTTGAGGGGTATTGTTGTTAACTCTTCTTTGAAAGAATTATATACTAAAACCTAATGGCTCTGATCTTTGGCAGACTTTTATCTACTTCTTATATCACATTATGGCTTATAGATCTGTTCAGATTGCTCATCTGATCTTGATTTAACTTTGGACTGTTATATGTATTTAGAATTTTCCATTTCTTTAGATTTTCCAATTTGATGAAATATAGGTTTTTAAAGTATGTCCCTATGATTCTATGGATTTCCTCAGTATCTGTTGTTATGTCTTCCTTTTCCTTTCTAATTTTGTTATCTGAATACTTTTATTCCAGGTTTTAGTTGATTTGGATAAGTTTTTGCTAATCTTCTTGATTTTCTTAAAGAACCAACTCTTTATTTTGTAGATTATTTGTATTATTTTTTGCTTGTTTGTTTTTATTTTATTGATTTCAGTCCTCAATTTGATTATATTTTATCTACTCCTTTTAGATGTAGTTTCATGATTTTATACTAGAGCTTTTATATGTACTGTTAAGTTACTAGTGTGAGGTCTCTCCAGTTTTGTTTTGTTTTTAATGTGGGCTCTTAGTGCTATGCACTTGCCTCTTAAAATATCTTTCATTGTGTCCTGTAATATTGGGCATGTTGTGTATTCCTTATCAGTCAGTTCTAGGAAGTCTTCAATTTCTTAATTTCTTTCTTGACCCATTATTCTTTCATTAGAGAGTTGTTAAATTTCCATGAATCTGTAAGTTGTTTGTTGTATGTGTTGTTTTTTTTATATTCAACTTTAATCTGGGGTGGTCTGATAAGTAGATGGGAGTCACTTCAATTTTCTTGTGTCTGTTGAGACTTGCTTTGTAACAAAGTATGTGATCAATTTTGTAGAAAGCTCTGAGAGTGACAAAGAAGTAAGTATATTATTTTGTGATTAGATGAACTATCTTTTTTTTTTTCAGGAGAAATCATAAAGCAAGTATTTTGGCAAACTTCTATAAATGAATTTAAATATATTAGGTCCGTTTGGTTTATTACATCTGTTAACTCTAGCACTTCTCTGTTTAGTTTTTGTCTGGATAACCTGTCTACTGAAAAAATAGGGTATTGAAGTGTCTCACTATCAGCAGGCAAATGTGTGATTTAAGCTATAGTAGTATTTATTTTATGAACTCAAGTGCCATTGTATTTGGTGCATATATGTTGAGAATTGCAATGTTCTCTTGGTGGATGTTTTTCCTTTTGATGGTTATGTAGCTGTTAGTATCCTTCCCTTTCTCTTCTGATTGAGGTATAATTTGTCAGATATTAAAATGAATATACCAGAAGTTCCTTTATTGTATAAGATTGTTTTGGCTATCCTGAGTTTCTTGTTCTTCCACCATCCTGAGTGAGGTAACCCAGGCCCAAAAAGATGAACATGGGATGTACTCACTCATAATTGGGTTCTAGCCATAAATAAAGGACATCGAGCCTATAATTCGTAAAAATCCTAGAGAAGCTATATAAGAAGGTGAACCCAAAGAAAAACATATAGTTATCCTCCTGGATACTGGAAGTAGACAAGATTGCCGGACAAAAAATGGGAACATAGGGGTGGGGTGGGATGGGGGGGGGGGGGGGTGGGGGCGAGAAAAGTGTGAAGTGGAGGATGGGAAGAGCTTGGGGGAATAGGATGGTTGGGATATAGGAAGGGTGGATATGGGAAAAAAAAAGAAAAAATAAAAAAAATGAATATACCAGCTTGCTTCTTAGGTACCTTTGCTTTGAATATCTTTTCAATCATTTTACCTTGAGGTAATGTCTATTTTTGATGTTATGGTATGTTTGGATGCAGCAAAAAAGATGAATCCTTTTTTCACATCCATTCTGTTAGTCTGTGTCTTTTCATTGAGAAATTGAACCATTGATGTTGAGAGAGAACAATGAGTGAAGTTTGTCGATTCTTTTTATTTATAAATATAAATAAATACATCTGTGTGTGTGTGCGTGTGTGTGTGTGTGTGTGTGTGTTTCCCTTCTAATTTGGTTGTCTAGGATTATTTAGTCCATGTGTTATCTTGGGTGCGGTTAACTTCTTTAGATTGGAGGTTTTCTTTTCATGCCTTCTGTAGAGCTAAATTTGTAGATACTCCTTAATTCTGTGGTCTCTTCAAGTCTGTAGAAGATTTTTTAAGGTAATTTTTGCTTTTAAAGTCTCCATTGAGAAGTTGGCTATAATTCTAATAGGTTTGCCCTTATATGTGCCTTGCTATTTTTCACTTTAGGCTTTGAATATTCTTTCTTTATTCTGTATGTTTAGTCTTTGGAATATTGCCTGCCACAGGAACTTTTTTTGGTTCAGTCTATTTTGGTGTTCTTTATGTTTTTTTGTACCATGACAGGCATATCTCTCTGTGGATTAGGGGACTTTTCTTCCATGGTTTTATTGCAAGTATTTTCTAAACCTTTGACCTGGGTTTCTTCATGTTCCTCTGTTCCTATTATGTTTAGGTTTGGCCTTTTCATGGTGTCCCAGATTTACTGAATGCTTTGTGCCAAGAGATTTTTTTTTTTCATTTAGCATTTTATTTGATTGAGGTGTCCATTCCTTTTGTTAAGTCTTCAATGCCTAAGATTCTTTCTTCCATCTTTTGTATTCTGCTGGTGAGGTTTACCTCTGAGGTTCCTGTTAAAGTTCCTAAATTTTTCATTTCCCGAATTACCTGAGTTGGAGTTTTCTTTACTGATTCTATTTCCACTTTCAGGTCTTGAACAGTTTTATTCATTTCCTTCCACTGTTTGTGATTTCCACTTTACAGACCTCTATCTTATTCAGAGAGATGATTTTAAGGTCCTTTTCTCATGCTTCAGCTATGCTGAAATACTCAGGGCCTGCTCTGATGAGACTGCTAAGCTCCAGTGGAGACATATTGTCCTGGTTATTATTGACTTTGTTTTTAAGCTAGTTTGGGAAAACTGCATTTCTACATGCTGATATCTGGTCTTATTACGTTGGATAGCTGTTTTGTTCCTTGTGCTCTCTGATTCTTAGGAGAATGTGACGACTGTCTTTTCCCCAGTAGGAAATTCTGGGATCCTCTTAGGTGTGTGCTTGGTGGGTTGCTGCCATAATGTGTTTCTAGGTATTGGTAGCTTACATTTTGGAATGGTAATGAGCTAAGGTGGAAGAGGAGCTGAGGTACTCCACAGCAGGGTGAAAAGCAGAATGTTTGCCCAAGACCTGCTTAGTCCCTTGGAATGGGAGTAGAGAGTAGAAGAGGCCACAGCAAGTGGTCTTCCCAGAATCAGGAATGCACTTACTATGCTAAGGGGCTGAGATGGGGAGAGGGAATTTAGGAGGGGAAGATCTGTGTGACCCACTGGAGATGAGGACAGTAGGGAAAGAAAGGCTGCAACACTTGATGCTAGAAGACCTTCAATTTAAAAGTCTTATTTTTAAGGTGAATCCTAACAGGGATGGATCATAAAGTCCTCATCTTATAAAAGCTACTAAATTGTTGTAAACTGTTAAGGATAATTAACAAATGCAAGTTAATAGTCTGTCACCTTATAAATAATCCAGTTCTTTATTGCAATCAGATTATAATGTGTTATGCTAAGTACTAATGCAATTAATTATAGGAATAAGCCTTATTTAGCCCCCTGTTACTGCTTTCAAAGTTAAGCCTAAAACAAGTAACTAGAAACAAGCAAAGTTTAGTTTAGACATCATTAATAGATAATGGTCCTCAAATGCTTTAGAAACCTGCAGGAAATGGCTTTTAAGGTATTTAATACAAGAAGCTTTCAGGGATGGAGAGACATGCCAGCTCCTGGCAGTACCCCTAATCTCCTCTAAAGATAATGGGCACAGAAGAGCCTCCACCTAGAGCTTGCTTTCAATGTGGCAAAGCTACTACTGGGTGAGAAACTGCCTTTCACTTCCTTGACTGCTGACAGGATGCTGTCCAAACCGTGTACGAGGAAACACTGGGGAGTTGATCACACCAAGCTGCCTAGAGAAAGTAGTCCAGTCTCTCCAGATTCCTAC
Source organism: Arvicola amphibius (assembly GCF_903992535.2). Classification (NCBI taxonomy): domain Eukaryota; kingdom Metazoa; phylum Chordata; class Mammalia; order Rodentia; family Cricetidae; genus Arvicola; species Arvicola amphibius. The sequence continues at coordinate 15,710,900 of NC_052063.2, read as the reverse complement.
TCCATAGGAAAGTCTGTCAGATCTTCCAGTCTTAACCGCCAAAGTCTGATGCGATCCTGGAACTTCTACCTCCAGTGACCAGGGAGGTAACTGTCCAGGTAGCCAGCTACTCTCTGGCATTTTTTCAAAGACTCATGAGCTGATTGGTCTCTCCTTCCTGTTTATACAGGTGTAACTCATCCTTCCCAGGTCCCTGATAGCACTGATGCTTGTGGTAGCTAATGATCGCTTTGTCAGTTTTACAGCAGCAACCGAGACATAACCACATTCTCCGTTCTCTTCGTATGTAAAAATCAGGCCACAGGTCTCACTGTCCTAGACCTGCTACTAGGTCCAGACACATTTTACCTTCTTAGCAGACTCAAAAGAGGGCTAAATTCACAAAACAGATTTTTTTTTGCTATTAATTTTTACTGTTATTTTTATGATTTATTTCTACAATTCCTTTACATAAAGGGACTCACTTTACAATGGTTGCTCCTATTATCAACCACGTGTGTCTGTTGGTGAAAAACTGGAAAGAAAAAAGATGTAAAGTTTGTGTAGGGGCTGAGGATATGAAATCTTAAGTTGGGAGGATCTACGAAAATGTTCTAGGGTCTAAGAAGGTGTTTTAAGCCATAAATGTTGGAGGATGCAAAACAGTTGTGACAAGAAGAGATTTAAAATGTATATAGATAATGAAAAATGTTTCTGATCTCTTTCCCTCACAATGCTATTGTTATATTGCTATATCAGAGCTATAATATTAATCAGTGGAGTTCTGAGAAGCTATTAACCTAGCTCTAGTAAAGCACTACTGCTATTATCATAGTCCCAAGCACAAGATTTTTAATTTCCTTTCATTATCTTCTGAGGACAGACTTAAAGGGACTTCTCAGTATGCTATAAATGTCTGTCTCCTCAATACACATCCAGCCATTTGGCTAGAGGGGAGAAGAAGCCCCTCCTTCATGTCTGTAGTTATACTGAAAATCAAGATTAAGCATGCTTTCGCCCTTCTGCTCCACTGAAGGTTTCTGTCCACTCCGAGTCCAACATAAAGAGTGACCATGCTTTTAAAGCAAAATAATTTCCCAAGCATCTACTGTGACTCAAAGGTGTGAGTTACCACCTTTTCTACCACGTGGATTTCAGTACAAATCATAAACAATAGCAAATGCAAATGTGTCTACAACTTACAGCTTTTTGCAAACTTAAAAATTTTGAAAGATTCAGTGAATCCATGTGAATCCACCTCTCACAGGTCAAATGGGCTCCACATAATTACTCCTGTCAATCAACAGCATATTTACCCACCTGATTATTCCACTTATTTCTAGGGGGTGAGGTCCCTGCCCTCTTTCCCTGATTTTGGGGACTTCCATCCCCCAACTACCATGACCATGGGCCTAAAATTTTTATTGTGTATCTAAGGAGAGTTTTCCCTGAACTCCTTAACTTTATCTTCTGCTTTTATCATACGTCTGTTCCAACATCTTGTCAGGCCCAAGGATTCTCTCAATATCTGCATCCCAGACAGCTTCAAAGCAGCTTGCCGCAGGTGGTCCAGCCTCACAAACTGCTTCAACTAGGCCTGGCTTTTCTAGACACAAATGGTGCCACAAACCGTCGACAGTGGGTGAAACAGCCAGCTCTTTCCAGGACTTGGCCAGCATCCCAGCTTTCTTGGGTCCCCAAAGATGTCAGCATCCTCACACAGCACAAAGCAGGTCAAATGGGCTCCACAGTGTCCATTTGACCTTTAGCACAGTACCCCCATTCTTGCCTCACCATCCCCACTTCCTATTCCTCACCTGCGGGCGTTGGTGGTATAGTGGTGAGCATAGCTGCCTTCCTCACCTTTTATAATACAAAAGGGAGCAATGTTAGTGTTAGAAATCAGGCACTGCTCATGTTCTCCCTCCTTCTGCTCCTCATTTGGACCTTGGGAGCTCAGTCCGGTGCACCAGTGTGTGGCTCTGTCTCTATCTCCATCCATCACCAGATGAAGGTTCTATGGTGATATGCAAGATATTCATCTGCTCTTCGGACAGGAGAGAGAGGTGGAATGGAGGGGGAGGGGGAGGTAAATGGGAGGCGGGGAGGAGGTGGAAATTTTTAATAAAAAAAAAAAGAAATCAGGCACTGTACTCCACAGCCTGCCTTTCAGGATGCAGCACCAGCAGCTTACCTCATCACTCACTACCTCCAGGTGTGGCACATTTCCCCTGTAGCTACGAGTTGCATATTTTCCTATGCAACATGTGCCCTCATTCTAAGGTCCCTCTTAAAAACATGACTCTGCCTCCTGGTCTGTCTGTCTGCTGGTCTATCTGTATATCTGTCATATTCTCTCTCTCTCTCTCTCTCTCTCTCTCTCTCTCTCTCTCTCTCTCTCTCTCTCTCTCTCTCTCTCTCTCTCTTATTCTCTCTCTCTCTCTTCTCTCTTCTCTCTCTCTCATCTCTACTCTAAGAGGGTCTTTTGCTCCTCCTGCCCCAATAAAACTCTTTGCATCACAGTTTGTGTGTGTGTGTGTGTGTGTGTGTGTGTGTGTGGCTTGATCACTTAGTGGCACACCTTGGCATGGACTCACAAGGTACCTTTTGCCACTTATCCTAACAGGAGAAATCTGGGAGAAACGTTAGGGGAAAGGAAGTCATCATCAGAACATATATTGTATGAAAGTAAGAAATTTGTCCTGAAGCCAAGAAGTGAGCTTAAGATCCAAAATGAAGGATCCTATTTTAAGAACATTAGAATAGCTGGGAAATGCAGATGTGCTGTAACAGAAAAGCCGCATCTTGAGTAAGCTCAGGATATTTACTAAGTGCCAGTAAAATTTCAAGATAGACAATTCTATTCATTAAGCTGCACCTGTCACCCACTGAATAGCTAGCATATGACCTGAACCTCATACAGTAGAAGAAAGAATAGCTTGGGCATCATTTGTGCTTTGTTTGTTTACTTGTTTTAGATTTGTTTTATTTTATTGTGTGGGGGTTTTGCCGGTACCTATGTCTGTGAACTTCATCCATACAGTCCCCACAGATGCCAGAAAGGAGGCCAAAAGAGATGTTGGCTCCACTGGAACAGGAGTTACAACTGATTGGTAGCCTCCATGTGTGTATTTAAAATAGAATCCAAGTCCCCTAGAAAAGAAGTCATGGCTCTTAATTTAACCGGGGGGGGGGCGGTATTTCTAGCACCAATTTGGACATTTTTAAAATCTTGTTGGCATTTACAGAAAGACAAGACATGAACTTAAAAGATGGCCTAAACAATGAGGGAACGTAAATCCCTGAACATCTTCTTCCCCAACAGATCTTCACTTCTCCCTGTTGTGTTCTCCTGTGTGTCAGTAGTAAACAAGCACCCACAATAGGACACAGACCTGGAGTGAGAATTCACAACGTGGATGTTCATCAGCCTATGCTCAGAATACTACCTGAGAATCACTCTTTGAAAATAATGGCATGGTGTGGAACTGAGGAAAGTAAGGAGCCACCCAGAGACATTAAAGGAATGAGAAGGGGGATTGCCTCTCCCATAGAGTCAAGCAGCAAATGTAGCAAAAAAGGAGGAAAGTCCTGGTTAGAGTCTGAAACTCAGAAAAACTAGGTGAAAAATCGAGAAAGATTTCAAAAGACACAAGTAGAGAAAAAGAAAGGCATGTTTTAGGAACTAAATGAAATACAAATCAGTAAATAAAGCCAAAATAAGCCTGCCTCTGACAAAAATATTTATATAAGAATAAAATGCAAATATATAGCTTATTAATCACCTTTTATACATGTTTAAATGTTTTAATGATGTAAAAATATACAAATATAACCAACATAAATTGACAATGCAAAATATTGGCAATATTTCACAAGTATTTTAAATTTCGAGAAAAAATTCTCTACAGAATATTGAAATAATTGTTGACTCTCATATTCTCTTTTCGATATTCAAGAAACTATTGCTCTAAAATTTGTGTATCTGCAAACCTTTCTATTTTATAGATATATTAGTTTATATAAATATCTGCATATTTTGACATAAGCACCTTCCTCCAAAAGCCAAGATTTTGGTTTTCCTGTATTCTACAATCTATTCAATGTTATTGTTATCTAAAACTTGTTTATAAAACCATAAATTCCATCTTGTTAGTGTTGCTTTGACTCCTATAGTTAATTAGTATTTAGGCTGAATATTTCTTTCATGAATTTATTTCTTCCCCACTTCCCCACACATTTTAACCAACTATATTCTAGATTTTAGTAGTGGTTTATAGAAGTATTGGTTTACAGAACACACAAAATATCTCAACAGGTAAAGACACTTGCCACCAAGCTCAATGTGACATAGTTCAATTCTCTGGGTCAACAAGATACAAGGAAAACATCAACTTTTGCTGATTGTCCTCTGACCCCCACATGTATTCCATAGTGTACAAACACACACACACACACACACACACACACACACACACACACACACTAAAAATTTTTAAGGAAATAAACGATCTCTTTTATGTTCTTTTATTTAGCTGTAACATTTTTATTGATTTTTATTGAGCTCTACATTTTTCTCTGCTCCCCTCCCTGCCTCTCCTCTCCCCTTCAACCCTCCCCCAAAGTCCCCATGATGCCAATTTACTCAGGAGATCTTGTCTTCATCATTTTGAGTGAGGTAACCCAGACACCAAAAGACAAGTATCACATGTGGTTTAAACCACTCATAAGTGGCTTTGAAAAATAAAGCAAAGAAAACGAGCCCACAAATCACAATGCCAGTGAACTTAGACAATGAGGACCCTAACAGTGACTTACATAGATCTAATCTACATGGGAATTAGCTGACACTCTGAAATGGTGGGTTAATCCTGAATAGACTCATTTTCTTCTGACTCTTTCTTACCAGGCATATAGTCCTATAGATGACAAAGCTTCTGTAAACCTAAATTCGCTTGCTTGATATTCTCCTGTTGTGTCTTAGATCTATTTCACAGCCATAATGGCTGAATGCTAATTCACTTTTCTTCCTATAGTATAGAGTATCTTGTTCAGTTCTCAGTAAGCATACCTGATATCAGGAACGGCTTAGAATGAGAAAGCATTTCTTCCTCTTCTTTCCCGTTCGAAAATGATCTGGGGAAAGTGCTTGCCCGACTTGCCTCCAGTTCATGTATCGCTTTTCTGCTTCTTAATTTCTGCTTTGTGTTTTCTGTCTAGTTGTCTCCGCGTCACTTCTGTGTGGCCTGCTTTCTAATAGCTTAAATTTCACCGTTATTGTTTACTATTTGCCTCTCGTGCTGACTGCTCCCTCTCCACAGCAGTCAGTACAGTGTGCATTTCTAAATCATTTAATTTGTTTTGTTTTGTGGGGTTTTTTTTCGCAAATTTTCCTCTCTCTTCTTGGCATCTTACTGTCATTATAGTTGGGACAATTATCTCTGTTAGAATAATATACGTTTACTTTACTCTCTGTTTGTAACATTTTGCTTTATCTGCAAACTATAATTATCATGGCTATTTTCCCTGCAGAATTTCATGCTTATCAGAACATCATCAGGGGGCTCTGTGTGAAAGACTCTTCTGCTCTGTGGGTTCTATTTGTCCAGATGTCCAGCAAGGACTGGCGATGCAGGATTTTGTGGTGAATCTTTGCAAACACTGATCTTGTCATCTTGCCAATATATCACTCATTTTCAGATCCTTAAAGTTATGCCAACCCTCAGCTCTGCTCCTGTTTCTAAAGAAGCTTGAAAGCTTTTCCAATAGATATTAGGCATTGACTTTTTAGGATCCATGCAATCCTTTCCTATTTGGAACTGTGTGATTTTCTCACTTCCAGATCCATTGAGGTACCTTGTTTGATGTTGCATCCATGAATTCATGAGTTTGTTTTTGAGACAGGGCTTCTCTGTGTACCCCTGATTGTCCTGGAACTAGCTCTGTAGACAAGCCTGCATTTGAACTCCAATATCCACCTTCCTCTACCAACCACATACTGGGATTAAAGGCATGCATCACTAACACACACACACACACACACACACACACACCAGACATTCATGAAATTTTAAAGGCATGTATGGACATATCTAAATATAAGTGTGTATACTTTCTGTGTGCTGAGAACCCAGGAAAGATTATGTTTATTCTCATTCTCTTCTCAAATTAGCATCACACATATTAATTTCTAACATTTATATTAATATTTTGAATACCAAACCACTTGTTGGTACTCATCCATCAAATTCATTATTTCTTTTCTTTTGTTCCCTGTGTTTTACAAAGCAAGGATTACTGGTCTCTCAACTGTCTTTGGTTGAGAAAAGAAAAAACAAATACAAACATAGTCTCTTGCATTGTCCCATTAACAATACAATTTTATGTAATAGGACAGAAACATTAGGAAGAAATGTTAATTTTCCTAATGAATATTTTCCTAATTTTTCCTAATAAGATAGTTTCCCTGATATCCTCGAATATAACAAGCTAATATGTAAAATGAGAAAAGATATCTATGAGTTTGTCTAGTTAAATGGAATATAAATAGCTAAAACAGATTAAAAACAGAACTGGTGACTAGGATTATTGATTATAAGTAGTAAGATTTTGGCCTACTTGTTATCTCTAAGCCTTTTAAAATATTTGACCCATTTTTATAACATATATATTTTACTTTGGTTAAAAACAAATAGTTGTTATCAGATTTCAGAAAGATGAGGTAGAAAAGGGAAAATGAATGATAAAATAAGAGATAGAAAGATACTCATTTATAACTTCTAGCACTTTGCTGTATAAACTCTGGATTTCAACATTTAATACTAATTTTAAAGGTTAAAATTTTTTTAATTGCATATAGCATAAAAAACCTAATTAATAAAATGTTTTCTCAACAATTTTAGAACTCATCTCTGGTCTTCAGAAAAAAAGAATGAAAATTCATATAAGTAGAAAGAATTAAATAATTAAAAATCACTATTATATTTTGTGTATCTGTAGGCTAATGACTGAAGAATACCATCAATTATTCCCTAACAGTAACAAGAATCAATCTCTTGCCCTAGCATAAATGGCCTGGTTTCTAATGGAAACAAGGGATTAACTATTGTGAAAAATATCTTCTTGAGAAAAGAATTAACCTTTAGTTTCCTTAGATCTTAAGATATTAAAGCAGTGGTCATAAATCTCAGAACAGAGAGGAGGAAGAGGTTTGTGGAGTCCAAGAAATAATAGACATTCAAACCTGCTTCTCTAGTTGGTATAAATCACATTAAAGGGGAGGGGAATATTGCAATAGCAACAACCAACCTAAACAAATATAACAAAATCTATTGATCTACCATGATCAAGCATGGAAGGCTGTTCTTCATCATGCTGGTACCCCTGGACTGGTTTCTCTCTTCCTGCCTGTTCCCCAATAACCACCCAGAGGCTTAATATCAGTTGCAATTTCCATGACTTAGACTATTTTTGGCTATACCTCTCTGTGAATTTACTCATTTCTGTTAGCTTTTATCATGAGGCTCAGGGCTTATTACCTCACATCTTACTTCTTGGGTGGCTAAATGGAGTCTCATTGACTCTCGCCTCTGTATCAGACTCTCTCTATGTGTCTCTGTTCAGACTTCTCAACTAGATTTACTCAGTTAAGCCATTGGCTGAAACTTTATTCATCGCCCAATAAAAGCAACACATGTACAGGATGTCCCACATCATCTAACCTTTTCTAATTAAAAGACAAAATTAAAGAAAATACCATATCACCTATCTAATCTTTGTTAGTCCTAGGTTTTATGTATAATTTATTTTTTATCATAAATTAGGAAAACTATAATTATAACTATCTAGTCTTCAATTCCATCAAAGACACCAGAAGGATATAATATTACCTAAGTAAACAGGAAGAGCATTGTAAATGATTACCAAAAATCTAGAATTGACAAAGACATCTCACTGCTTGGACAGTCACCCAAATTTCTTTTGCAATGCTGGATATCTTCAGCATATAGGCACACTTTGTCTAGAAGACTTTTTTAGTGAAACAGGAAATTTGAAGAACTGTTTTGTCTTCTACTGGAAAAATCTGTCAGTTGTTTAACATGTGTCCTGCAGAATGTCTGGCAGTTTCTCTGGTGGAGCAGGAACCCTGAAGGATTATTCCATCTTATCTAGGTAAGCTTAGCCGTCGTGCTGCTGTTGCTCCTGTACATCCCGTTTGTACAGTATACAAGCAAGCAATTTAGGCAAGAGCAGTTTCTTGCCCAAATGATTAGCCTTGTGACACAGAAGGCAAATTCCATGAGTTTCTTCGATGCCCACCATCCTCTCTAAAGTAATTGATGCTGCCAGAAGCAGACATGTCTCACTTGTGAGAAAAGTCTAAGATTCAACAACATTTTAAATGTCATAGTCCATAGGTTTTTGAAGTGTTGAAGATCATCTAGCTGAAATATATCTCTGTATATCTAAAAACATAATTAACATGAGTAAATATTTGATTATTATATATAACTATCTATTAATTTGTATTTTTAATTGTATATTATATTTTTAAATGAGCTACATAAACATAATCCCTCAACAAGATTATTTATATATATAGTAGCAAAATTGACCTTTAATTTGTATCAATAGACCAAAATCCATACCAATGTAAAGTGTTCAATTTCTATATCAACTAACCTTTAGTTTCCTCAGATCTTAAGCTATTATAGCAGTAGTCATAAATCTCAGAAAAGAGAGGAGGAGGTTTGTAAAGTCAAATAAATAACATACATTCAAACCTGCTTCTCTCCTTGGTATAAATCACATTAAGGAGGGGTGGATATTATGATAGCAACAGCTAACCTAAAGATCAGTAACAAAGTCTATTGATCTACCATGATCAATCCTGTGGAAAGGTCTGCTCTGTTTATCCTGACTCTGTTCCTTCTGATTTATCTAAATACAGAAATGGTAAATGTTCTCTATAATCATCTATATAACTTATTTCATTATTGGAAGCTTTAGTAGGGTCATGAATATTTAATGATCCTGAAGAAAAAAAAATACAGACTTTAAAATATATCTCAAAATTGCCAATAAAAGTGCTTAGAAGGCAAACAACTCTGCTTCCAAGGTGAGAATTTTATGGAATAGTGCAGAGACAGCTCTTTTTCAAAACCACAATCCCCCGTCCCGAGTGAGACATGCTCTTACACATCACAACATTAATAGTCACGGTGTGTCACTTGATTTAGTGCGGCATAATACAGTGTGATAATGGAACCTGCTGGTGGATTCAGGTACAAGAAAAATTCGTCACCTAGGAACTGTGAGACAAAGGTACACTTTTCTGAAAGCATAGGTTAAATAAATCAAGTTTTTTTTCCTTGAAGCAGGGAAAGTCATTTTAAAAAAAACAAACCCAAATTTTTATTCCAAAGCACATTTCAATTCACCTTTGTGATGATCCCTGGGTATGCCAGGGAAGAGACTAGGCATCAGACACGAAAAGCCCTTAAGCTGTTTGAATTTGACAGTACTTAGTGTGCACGCAGCATTTTCCTTTATAGTGTGAATCTTTGGAAGACAGTGGCTTTTCATCCCTAGTCCTGCATAGCCCAGATGACTCCGACACAGACCAAGTTGACAACCTATGATCCCCTCTTCAGCAGCATCTCTCAAAATGTACTTGAGAATTGAAGATATAACAGAAATGATTTTGATGTACTGTTGAATTTATATTATATTATATTATATTATATTATATTATATATATAATATATAACATATATATGTGTGTGTGTGTATATATATATATATATATATATATATATATATATATATGGTGGAAATGAGGTCACCATAGGCCTCAAAATAGTTTTTCTTGTGTTTAGTCCTCTCTATTTTATTTGTTTGAAATATATACTGTGTGGATGTTTTTGAATCTAATAGAATGAATTGGTCAGAGAATAAGAAGCCAAGTTGAATCTCTTATTTAATATATTGAAATTATAAATAATTAATTGTTCATTTTGTCTTGCAAGTAGTTGAATTCATTTTTAACATTTATTTTCCCATTATTTAATTTTCCATTGACAATTTCATACACTGTACTTTTTATCATATTCTTTCCTATCCTCCAACTCCTCTTAGATACACCCTCCCTACCACGAAACTTCGTGCTCAATCTCTCCCTCTTAAAAATAAACAACAACAACAACAACAAAAGCCATGAATTCTGGTTTGTGTTGGCCATCAGTTCCTGAGTATAGGGTCTGTCCTAGAACACGATGAATGCACTCAGTGCCACTTTGCTGAAGAAAACAGATTCTCACGCCCCAGAAGCTATTGCTTGTGAACACTTTTTTGATCCACCTCCTACCTTTTATTTCATGTGGGATTTTTTCTGGCTTGCTCTTGTACGAGTATTGTACATGCTCTTGCTCTCTCCCCGTTTTCCTTTGTAAAGCTTCCCTGTTATGTCTGCAGAATGCTGGAGAGATGAAATCTCCTACTCTTTCAATCTTTTTTGTCTTCTTGTCCAGCTTAAACTCCTGAATCTTTATCATGTGATAAAGACATCCCATTCAGGATTGTGTACTCCAAAGTATCTCACTCTCTATACCTTGTCCAGTTTCAAATCTATGTAATTACCATACACTACAAGAAGTTTCTCCAAAGAGGGTTGAGCAGTACACTGATCTATAGATATAGTAATAAGTCATAATTTACTTCAATGTCAAAACAAGCCGCTAAACACCTATATCCTTTGCAGTCAATCACGATCCAATCACAGTAGAAAGATTCCTTATTAATATACTATTTCTTCAAGTTTATCTGCTAGTGGACATTTCACCACTAGAAAGCTCTTTAAAGAGTATGTGACTAAGCTTTCCTAGATATGGCATGTACAACTTCAGTTTACTGTAGTCAGTGAAAGTCACCAATTTCAGAGCAGCAGTTTGTATTAAATTGTTCCGTTAGTGCTTCTAATGAACCACACTTCACAGAATTCATGTTGTTCCAATACACTTTCCTCCCAGATAAAATCTGGCTTTCATTGTGCGACTTGCTTTGGCCAAAGAGTCAGGGGTAAACATGACAAATAAAATTAAACCCTTGCACTTGGGGTTTTACTTCTTTGGATGCCATCTCGTGCAATGCTGTAAGGTCCTGAGTTCCATGTCACATGACCCTTAGAGGCAAGGACTCTCTAGATATTATACTGTGTGTTTGATGGAGGACTTTCATTGGTTAATAAAGAAACTGCCTTGGCTTTTTGAGAGGGCAGGATTTAGATAGGGGGAGTAGACAGAACAGAATGCTGGGAAGAAGGAAGTTAGTCAGATGGCATGCCTCTCCTCTCTGAGACAGTTGCCATGAAGCCAGCCACCAGGTCAGACATGCTGAATCTTTCCCAGTAAGCCCCCACCTTGTGTTGCTACACAGATTATTAGAAACGGGTTAAGCCAGATGTGAGAATTAGCTAATAAGAGGCTGAAATTAATGGGCCAGGCAGTGTTTAAGAGAATACAATTTGTGTGTTGTTATTTCTGGGGCTAAGCTAGCTATGTGGGAGCCGGGTGGGATGAAAAACAGGCCTGCTCGCCTCATCACTACATGTGTTAACTCTAGCCACGTCTCATGAGTGCTGCATGGAGACACCATGACATGCCTTGTCAACTAACAAAATGATAAGATGTTTTTTTGCTTGTTTCATGAATAAATTTGGAAGGTTGTTTACACAGAAATAAATCATTAATGCACTGCACAAAAGGTTCTCATATTTACTGAAGAAGAAACGTGTGCAAGTAAAAGGGGAATATACATTTGCATACACAAGAACACACACATATATGAAAAGTGTCATATATGTGCTTGTGTTACTTGACATCAAAATTAGCCTCACCTTCACCAGATCCCATCTTATGACAGGACTAGTCAGATCTGGTTTCCTGAAATGAGCTTAAAATATAGCATTGAATAGGTTAAAGGAATAAGTGGGCCATTTAATAAATTATTCCTGTAAAAAGAATGCTGGTGATGATAATGTGATAATAATCATATTTACCACAAATACCATAGTGATTCCTATTATATTCTCTCAAATGTGAAAATTTATTTAAATTTCTTTAATAGCTCCCTGAGATAATATCTATTTTCTTATTTTAAAAATCTGAAACCTATGGCACTATTATTTTATGTATTTCCACAAGATAAGATGCCTATGGTTGGCAATGGCAAACAGATACAGATGGCAATAAAATCTATATTTTTATCCACACTGTACCCTCCACAGTCTTTCCTCTAGTAGCACTTGAGGATAATGAAGACATCACAAAAACACACAAATAAAGCAAATTGTTCACTATTCTAATTTCAGAATATAAGACATATGAAAATTAAACAAAATCTTCTTAGAGAGAAAAATGAATACAAGCCTTGGGCAAAATACAGTCATAAGAAAATATTGGGTATTGGGCAACCCTCAGCGTAAAAATTTACCTATTTAAATATTAAATTGTTGTTAAGACACTGTGGTTCAGTCACTGTTGTTTTGTCCACATCTGAATTGGAGGGAATCTTTCTCCATTTCTTCTACTAAACGAATCAAAAGCTATATAATCTCTTCTTGCACCTTGCTAAACAAATCATACTTGTACAACCAATATATATGTAGACAGAGGCTGCTCATTCATTTCCTGGCAACCCAGACCCAAAATAATAACACAGAAACTATATTAATTACAACACGTCTTGAGCTATTAGCTTAGGCTTCTTATTGGCTAGCTCTTATAGCTTGAATTAACCTATTTCTATTAGTTTATATTTTACCACAAGGCTCATGGTGTCTCTTTGACTCTGTCTACTCTCTCTCTCTATTTCTTCCAGCCTGACTATATTCTGCCCTGTAGTAGGCTAAAGCAGCTTCTTTTATTAACCAATGGTAGTAAAACATATTCATAGCATAGAGAGGACAATTCCACATCATATGTTCATGGTAAAGAAAACACAGAGGAAAAACCCAGGGTCTCCAAAATCCAGTAGTGAAATTAAAATACAGGTTTGCAGTAAGAAAGTGTGGTCTTTCAATGAGTTACCCAATTATATACAGAGTAATTCTTTTGCTAACATATGGAAATGGTAAGATAATGTCTACCGGAAAGAACTGTGAATATTGAGTTAATATATGCAACAAACTTAGAATGGCATATGCTGTATAAGAACTCAGATAAGAATAGTGATAACAGAGATGGTTATGGTGAAATATTCAAGCTAGGTCACAAAAATGAAATAGGAACCAGTGAAATTACTCAGTTGGTTACGGCCAGACAGTCTAAGTTCAAGCCACAAGACCCACGTGGTAGAGGAGGCAATCAACTCCTATAAGTCCTCTGGCCTCAGCATATGCATCATGCCTGTCTGTGCACAGGTACATGGGCACCGTGCACACACTCACTCACACACACACACACAGAGAGAGAGAGAGAGAGAGAGAGAGAGAGAGAGAGAGAGAGAGAAGAAATGAGTAAATAAATGCAATAAAGAAAAATAATGAAGTAGGATATTCAATGTCCCTCTCATTGGAGTTGGAGAGATGACTCAGAAGCTACGAGTGTACAATGCACTTATCCAGGACCCAAGCTGAGCTCCAGATGCTTTCTTCTAGCATCCATAAACACAGCATTTACATACGCAAACCACCACACACACTCACTTATGTGCATACTTAATTTTCAAAAGTCTAAGTCCCTTCTCGAGAAGTTTAAGGGAGCATAACAATTTCTGCGATGAACTATGTCATCGCAATCTCCTGGAGTCCTGAGCAGATAGAAAGAGTACAAAGAAGTAGTAAAGTATAGGAAAAATTAGATCGCCAGGGGTGTAGAGTAGTTAAAAACCCTGGCTGCTCTTCGGGAGGTACTGGACTCGAATCCCAGTATCAACATCAAGACTCACAATCATCTTAACTCCAATTACAGAGGATCTAATTAGTGCCCTTTGTGGGAACTGCATGCACGTGGTACAGAGACATCTATAAAGGCAAAACACCAACACATAAAATTAGAATAAATAAATCAAAATATTTAAAAGGAGAAGAGTGATGTGGGAGAGTCTTCTGTTTGAGTTGATTTCATTGGCTAATAAAGAAACTGCCTGGCCCATTTGATAGACCGCCCCTTAGGTGGGTGGAGTAGACAGAACAGGAAGAGTAAGTGAGGTAGAAGGATCAGTAAGATGCTATGCCTCTCCTAAGTTAGTCAGACTGCCATGCCTCTCCAGAGAGAGAAGCCAGACGCGATGAAGCTCCAGCCCAAGATGGACGTACGCTAGAATCTACCTGGTAAGGCACCACTTTGTGGTGCTATACAGATTATTAGATATGGGTTAGTCAAGATGTGAGTAAGAGGCTGGAAGTAATGGGCCAGGCAGTATTTAAGATAATACAATTTGTGTGTTGTTATTTTGGGTTTTAAGCTAGCCGGTGGCTGGGAGCTGGGCGGCGGGAAGCCGGCCCGTACCTCTTCACTACAGAAGAGAAAGAGAGAGAGGGAGAGAGAGAGAGAGAGAGAGAGAGAGAGAGAGAGAGAGAGAGAAAATAGATCACAGAAAGAGATATGCAGAGATGAAAGTAACCATGAAAATCTTGAGGCAAGAATAAAATTCTTTCGCCCTAAACTTTCGGCATCTGGATGATTCAGTTCTCTTGAGGTAAGACTCGCTGTTCTTATCACTATATGACTGTGGGGTTATCCGTTATATCCTTACAGTATACAATGCCCTTTCTCCATACTTCTTAAATCTAAGCCTAGGATTATCTTACTCAATTGTACAATGTGCTTGAAGTTTTGTGACTTATTTCTTTGAACTACTGCAATCTTTGTCCATAGTGTTCGTCATCTACTGACATTAATTGTTTTGAGTCTGCCAAAAGAGTCTGGGCATTTAGGACTGGAAATTTAAATGATCTACAATCCACAAGAAATCAGATTTAAGTGAGTGAGAAAAGGAAAGCATTACTTCAGCTTCCAGAGAAAAATATAGCTAAAACGACATGCCCACCCCCCCCCCTTGTCTCACAGGACTGAACCAACAGTATTCAATGACTTGTGGGGTAATCACTTCATTAATGCTAATTACTTTCTCTCCAGTCCTCCTTCAGCTTCTCTCTCTCTCTCTCTCTCTCTCTCTCTCTCTCTCTCTCTCTCTCTCTCTCTCTCTCCCCCTCCTCGCCCTCCCTCCCTCGCTTCCTCCCTCCCTCTCTCCCTCTCTCTCTCTCTCTCTCTCTCTCTCTCTCCACTTTCTCCCTTCCTGCTTCCTTTCTTTGTCTTATTTGATCTCTTTTTTCATTTCTCCTTAAGTTGTTCCCGAGACACCATTTTTTAAGCACTGAATTTTGAGCTCTGCCTTCAAGTCTCCAGAGTATCTGGAAAATTCTGGGAGTTTCTAGGTGGGAGGGGACTAAACTGTATATCATACAGCCCAGATTCTAATGGTTAAAGATTCATTAATGGGAACAGATTGATGGTTCATTGCCGCTTTAATTAGAAAGTGTTATGGAATGACATTTTAAACAGCAGTGTCATTTACTAAATTGACATAGCTCCATTATAAGGAAAAAATACTTAAATTGATCCTGAAGTTGAAGACTTTCTCTTCCAGCATTATTGGACATTTCAGTCTAAATTTTTAATCTGCCAACAAAATATTCAGTGCTGTAGAAAAAAGGTTTCTCCCATTTTCTCATGTTTTGGCTTGAATCTTGCTATTAAAAAGACTGTATGATTATTTCCAGCTTCTCAAAAAGCAAACCCTGACTGGTATAAGTCTGCAGGGAAGTGGGAATGATTTTCTGCCCAAGTCAAGTGTAATAGCTGCAAACCAAATTTTTCCAAAAATAGTGATTTTTTTGCACTGACAGATACATCCTACCCTTCCTATGACCTCCTTTACATGGTAAAAAGGGGGTTCAGGTCAGCAGATCCCAGCACTGGAGAGAATTGTTTAGATATTTTTCTCATAAAATGTAGTCTGGTAAAGTCAAAGCTGTGGTTCAGGCATTTAGTAACTAACCAGGAGTATTGTTCCTCTGTAGAAAACATTCATTGAAAAGAAATCCCCCACTTTCATCACTTCTATGAGGCATTTGGGTGGATATTTTACTTTGTAGACAGGTGAATTTTTACTATAATAAAATATCCTCCTATATTTTCTTTGAGTTTTTGCTCTGTGGGGTAATCTTTCCAGGTTCCTATTTTAAGGAAAACTTAGGTAGTTTGGGTACTAATAAACAAGATGGGTTTTGCTTTAATTTTTTTAATTATTCAACATTTCAAGTATGAATAAAATAGTAGATATTAACATTATAATGTTCTGATTATTAAATAAAAAGCTTAGTGCCAAGTATTAGATACCTTGATTATTATTTGAGATGGCCTCACAGGAACCCAAAACACCAGAGAGTTTTGATGTTGCTCTTAATTTCCAAGAACAATGAGACGGTAGGATCTTTTTGCAGAAGATACTACTCATGTTGGAGGCAGGACATAAAAAAAAATCAACTTCCAAATGATCAAGAAACTTTCTTTTTTTTCCTCATTTTTTTATTAAAAATTTCCATCTCCTCCGCTCCTTCTCCCCCTTCCCTCTCCTCCCTTCCACCCATACCCCTACTCCCTCCCTCTCCAAGCCAAAGAGCCATCAGGTTTTCTGCCTGCTACCAAGTTTACGTAGTGCAAGAAGGTACTTACCATACAGGCTTCTGGGAAAGAGAAATGTCAATGGCTGTCCCCAGTTATGACTCTGAATGCCTTAACACTGGCATGCCTGCAAAATGTGCCCTTGCAACAGTCTAGCATTATTTAATTGAAGATAAGTAATTGCTTTCTGTATAAAGCCTGTTCCTCAGGAAGATTTCCAAGGTTGGTACTGGAAACTTGGTCAAAGTTCATGATAGGGAATAACATGGGCCTTAGGTAAGAACCTACTGTTGTTTAATAAATGGCCATGCTTTCAAACTGCATTCTAAATATTAATGATTATAACCATAGATCTGTGCTGTTCCTAGCTTTGGTAAGAGGAACATCTTTCTGCAGTGGGTCTTGGTTAACTACCTACTCATTACTGGTCAAAGTGCAGAGAAAAACACTGAAGGTTCAGTTGTGGATAGTCCATGTGAATCAACCTTCCACCATCCAAGGATCAGAAAGCTTCATAAAGGAAGTTAGAAAATATAATAGACAACAGTTGGTAAGAAGAAATATAAAATGCTGACTTCTCAATGTGATTTGACTGTTGCACGTATCAACACCTAGCAACTGTAGTTACACAAGATCTGCATAAGATGAAGCCAGTCGAATTTGTAACATGAACAGGGGAGAGGCCCTGAGGCCCTATCATTAGCTGAGGAGCTATTGGCAGTAGATGTCTGTTGAAAGAGTGAGAGTCACCGTCCTTTGTGGTCTTGGCCTCTAGTGTAAGTTGGAGAGTTGCACACTCATTATGTATAAAGGCAGCATTGACTAGTGTTTATCAAGAACTATAATAAGAAGGATATAAGCTTGTAGGTAGACAAAGCATTGGCACTAGGGCAGTTAGAAGAGAGGAAGCAATGGGTATATGTAATCAATATATACTACATAAACAAATGAAACTTTGAAAACATAAAATATTATATAAAAAGAGAAAACACTACAAATGTGTAGTTTTCTGAATGCTTAATCTTGTTTTATATTGATTTGAGTTTTGAAGAAAGGTTTTACTTTGTAAATCAGATTTGAATTCATAATTTTACAGCTTCAGCCTTTCAAGTGCTGAAATTCTATCATCATACAAAGCTGTATCTTATTTTATAAAAATTTTCTTTTAACATAATCTCACCACTAAATTATAAAATAAAAATAAAAAATCATTCAACTAACAATTCCTAGTGATACATTCCTTTCTTTAGTCATAGACAGCCATTATCTTACCTTATGCTTGTATTTCACATATTCATCAATATTTTATCAATTCTTACTGAAATGTTCTGATTTTGGGTTTTAATTATTTATTGCATCTTCAAATATGACATAAAGTTGGGAAATATATTCCTCCATTTGGAAAATTTTCTCCAGCCTTTTTTATTGACTATCTCAGTTATAGAACAATTTGTGGCATATACACATATGTGGAATATGTATATGATATCATATCATAAGCATTAGCTAAAACATTATTCAACACTTAAAATAAGAAGTTTCTGTCATTGGTGACAAGATGAATAAATCTGGGAGGCACTGTGCTACATGAAATGAGCCAAGAACAGAAAGGGAAATACTGTATGAGCCTAATCACTTAAATAAATAGTAGAAACTCATAAAACTCTAAGAAGGCAAGTATAATATGTTGGTTGTCAGAATTAAAGAGAAGAGAAGACAAGAGATGCACCTCAAAGAACACTAAAATCTGCTTAGGACAGACAGGCTGTTTGTCATAATCTAATTTATAATATAATGAGCATAGCTACCAATTATTCCCAACACACTTGAAATTTACCGAGAATGAATTTATGTATTCTCACAGCCTTCAACTACATGCGCATGCGTGCGCGCACGCACGCGCACACACACACACACACACACACAAATGTGATTATTTATCCCCAAGGTTTCAGTATATTTCTTTAAACTTATTTGAAGATAAAGATACTTTACATCTAAAATAATAAAACTCTACTTTTATCTTTGGGGTCAAAATCCTGAAGTGTTTGTGTTCATTAATAAAAGAAACAATTCAGTCTGTTGTACTTTCTCTAAGAAATTCATTGAGCTCTACATGTAGACTTCATAAGGTTTTGTGAAAAAGAAAAGAATCAATATAGACTTTGTCTAGAATTTCAAGGTATGATTTGAAAAGTTATCATTTTTCCAGAAACCATACAATGTGACAACATTTTTCTTGATTGTGGAGATACTCTATGTAGAGTAGTGTATGGAAAATATAAAATGACATCTATTTCCAATAGTGAAACAAACACTGCACAAATCGTTGCATAAACAAACATGGAAGAGGGACAATTAATAACCCAAAGTACAGCTGAACTTAATCGTGGTTTAGTCTGACAATTTGTAATTTGCAAGACTGGATAGACAAGCAATTCTACCCCAATTACAGAAGTCAAATACTTTGCAGTTTCCCAAACCATAGCCAGATCTCATGACCATTTTTAATCCATGAATTCTCCTAACTTTTTTTTTCCATTGGATTGATTTCTTCCTTTAGGAACCTTTAAGCACTTTGATCACCAATTACTTGGCTATCAATGGAGTAAATGTTTCTTCTGTCCTGACCTTTCCATGGGAAATAATTTTCTTTTCTGTATATTATCTTCAAAGTCATGACATTTAATTATAACTAGGTAAGAGAAGCCAGGTCACTCATTTCTCAAACTTCAAGAACAACTTTTGTTGACTGAAGTTTTCTGTCCTGCCTGGTTCTTGCAGTCATTAAGTCTCAAAGAAATCACACAGAGGTTCTACATTAACTATAAACTGATTGACCCATTAGCTCAGGCTTCCTATTAACTCATAACTTATATAGCCCATTATTAGCCCATTATTCTTATCTGTGTTAGCCATGTGGCTCAATACCATATTCAGCGGGGCAGTCATATCTTGCTTCTTCTATGATAGGGTCGGAACTGCAGAGGAATGGGCTGCCTCCTTCCCAGAATTCTCCTGCTCTCATTGACCCACCTCTACTTCCTGTCTGGTTGTCCTGCCTATACCTTCTGCCTAGCTACTGGCCAATCAGTGTTTATTTAAAATATAATTGACAGAATATAGACCATTCTCCCATACCAAAGTTCTATCTATCGTATTCTCTTATCTGCAGTACATGACATAATCCTTCATGCTTGTGCATTTTGTGGACTACAAGATACCAACTTTATAGCCACCTCTGTACAGGATACAGAAAGCCTAAATAAATTTCATTTTTGTAAATATCCTCTACATAGTTCTCAAAGTGTATGTCTAAGAAACCAGCTAGTGTGATAGTAACTTTAAAATGGAACAACTGCTAATACAACCCCATAACAGGCAAATGTGTGCTGGTGCTCTTTTTGCATAACAAATAACATTCACAAGTTCTCATATCCTTTGAACATACTATACTTTTATTTTACACCAGTACTCACCCCCTATAATCTGTCTTTCCACTCTTTCTCTTAAAGGATCTGTAAGTCTTGCTCTGCAAATGCACTTTCTGTCTTTTTATAGAGATTCCAGGAATTATTTTAACTTCTGAATATATAAAAGTATATACAGTTAAATATGTAGAAAAATGCTTAAAATGGTCTCCAGAAGTCCTTTAGATGTTTTTGTTTCTTTTCTAGATCTAAATAATAAAGCCAATCACAATATATAGTACACATATGTAATACATAAGAAATTTCTTGACTTAAGATTACTGAAGATTTAAGACTGATTTAAAATTACTGAAACCATCAGACTGGGCAAAAATAACAACGTTATAACTAGTAAAATAAGCTTCTAAAATTTACATAGAATTGCCAGGAAGTAAAAATAATTTTCAAATTTCTAGGACTCAAAATATTTTTCTCTTATTAAATTTTAATTTTTATTAGTCCCAAACTTTGCATTTATGTTTAAAGTCTCCAAAGTCGCATGCTAATACTAACTACTGAAGAATGACTATTAATGTGGGGTAACATTGCTCATGTGGAACTCACAAATTTATTCTCTCTATGTATTCTGTAGAATCCTTTATCAAGAAAGAGTTAAGAATTTCCACTGAAAGTCCCAAAAAACTAAAACAAATTTTCATTTTCATAATAGCAAGAAAAAGAGCATACTAAATGTGTTTTCTTTCTAAACAATGAACATTCCATTTGTAAATAAATTTTGCCTCAACTATAGAATAAATTTCTAAATATACCACTTAGTCAAACTGGACAATCCCAATTTTTTTCAGTAAAGGAACATTTTTATGTTTTAAGTATACCTCATACTGTTTAATATGTTCACATATAAACTTTAAATTTCACATACATTAGGCACAAGGACCCACACATTTAACCAATGCCTTGATTTCCCTGTAGTCTGTACATCTGTGGTAGAATAACAGATTCCATGGTCCCTCAAGAGTTGGATCATTCTTAAAATCCATTTCTAAGGCTATTTTTTTCTGTTTCCTCATATCATATTGTCTCTTTTCTTTCTTGTTTGTGATTAGAACTTCTTTTTTATAATTTTTATTAAGCTCTACATTTTTCTCTGCTCCCATCCCTGTCTCTCCCCTCCCCCTCAGTCCTCTTCCAAGGTCCCCATGCTCCCAATTTATTCAGGAGATCTGTCTTTTTCTACTTCCCATGTACATTAGATCTATATATGTCTCTCTTAGGGTCCTCATTGTTTTCTAAGTTCTCTGGGATTGTGATTTGTGGGAATGGATAAGGGAAATGTGGTACATTTACAGAATGGAGTACTACACAGAAGAAAAAAATAATGACATCTTGAAATTTGCAGGAAAAATGGGTGGAGCTAGAAAACATCAATTTGAGTGAGGTAACCCAGACACAGAAAAACAAATATCACATGTACTCACTCATAAGTGGTTTTTAAACATAAAGCAAAGAAAACCAGCTCTTTTCTTTCTGATTTCCCTTTTATTCGCATATTTTTTTCTAACACTATAATCTGAATTCAGTTTCCCCACTTCCTTTATGTCTCTCATTAGAAAAGAACAGGCTTATAAGAAATAACAACCAAGCCGGGCGGTGGTGGCGCACGCCTTTAATCCCAGCACTCGGGAGGCAGAGGCAGGCGGATCTTTGTGAGTTCGAGGCCAGCCTGGTCTACAAGAGCTAGTTCCAGGACAGGCTCTAAAAAAAAAAAAAGCTGCAGAGAAACCCTGTCTCGAAAAACCAAAAAAAGAAAAGAAAAAAAAAGAAATAACAACCAAACATAACAAAATAAAGTATCATAAGATTTTAAAAAATCATATCACAGTTCAAAATGCAATCCAACAGAAAAATAAAGTAAAAGAGCTCCAATAGAAGGCACAAGAATCAGAGACCCACTCAACCACACATTCAGAAGTCTTACAGAAATGCTAAGCTGAAAACTATGGCATATATGCAGAGGATCTGGTGCATACACATGTTGCCCTGTGATTGCTGCTTCAGTCTCAGTTGTGAGTTCACATGAGCTTTTCTCAGCTGTTTCAGAGACCCATGTTCTCCTAGTGCCCTTTATCTCATGCCCCACTTCTGTCTCCTCTTCAGTTGGATTCCCTGAGCTCTGAGGGGGGAGGGATTTGAGGAAGACATCTCATTTAGAGCTGTGTTATCTGTATTTTTCCCATCTACTGCAGGAGGAAGCCTCTCTGATGATGACTAAATAAGGCATTGATCTACAAGCAAAGCAGAGTATCAGTAGGAGTCTTTTATTTGACTAGTGGTGTTTACTTTACCCTGGGTCTCTGGGCTATTTAGTCTCTTGTTCATAATCACCCAGGCGGTGTCTCGAGTATTGGTTCCATCTCATGGAGTGTGCCTTGAGTCAAATAAGACTTGGTTACTCCCCCAAAGTTTGTGCCACCATTTTTCTAGCACATTTTGCAGGCAATACAAAGTGGGGATTGAAGGTTTTGGGCTTGTATTTACATTTCTCTTCAGGTAACTGTGAAGTACCTTGTCATGTCAAAGACTCTAGAACATGCTGGTAAAATAGGCCCCTAGCTCAACTTCTCCATGTTCAATGAGTTGTATGGGTGCTATCTTCAGTAATAAGGCCTTCTTGTCAATTTGTGGAGAGCAGCCTCTTGTGGAGAGCAGCATATTATCTTGTCAACAGACTACATGTTTTAGGAATTTCCATGGTATCCTTTTAGCCAAAAACTCAATTGGATAAAACCAAGTGCCAGTGCCGGGAGCTTCATTTGGTGACAAGAGATGACCAACTGGGCTGCCATCTCCCTCACTATTTGGAGACCTCTTCGGGATCACCTTCAAGTATTTTAGGAAGTTTCAGTGCACTAAGTTTTGTACCTCTCCTCAAATGCCTTTCAGTTCTAGCTGTCTCTCTCTTCATTCCCTCCCTCAATCCTGTCTTCCCTTCCTACTTTCTACCATGTCATTCAGTTCTCACCCCTCTACCCCACCAGCTCTAGTGCACCCACAAAATCTATTCCCCCTCCCAGGGAGAATCATGTCTCCCTACTAGTTGCTTCATCCATATCTAACCTCTCTGAATCTGCAAATTGCAGTTTTGTTATCATATATTTAATGACTAATATTCAATATAAGCTGTAAGCAAATACTACACATAATATTCATCTTTCTGGGTCTCTGTTACCTCACTCAGGGTTATTTTTTCTAGTTCCGTCAATTTTCCTGAAAATTTCATGATGTTCTTTTTTTTAACAGTTGAGTAATACTCCATTGTGTAAATGGACCACATTTTCTTTATCCATTATTCTGTTGAGAGATATCTAAGTTGTTTCCAGTTTCTGGCTAATATGAATAGTGTAGCAATGAAAAAGGTAGATCAAGTGATCCTGTGGTAGGATTAACATATCCTTTGGGCATATAGCCAATGTGGGATAGCTGGACCTGAAGGTAGATGGATCCCTATCTTTCTAAGGAACCACCTTATTGATTTTTGTAGTGGCTATAAAAGTTTGCACTCCCACCAGCAATGAAAAAAATGTTTCCCTTGCTACACAAATTTGCCAGCATAAGATTTCTGTGTTATTGACCTTAACCATTCTGACAGGTGTAAGATGGAATCTCAAAGTAGTTTTTGTTTGCATTTTCCTGATGGCTTAGGAAGTTGAACATTTCTTTAAGTATTTCTCAGCCATTTGAGAATCCTCTATTGAGAATTCTGTTAGATCTGTATCCTCTTGGTATTTTTTCATGGGCACAGCAGTTGTACTTGAATCTACTGCTGTTTCAGCCAGTAATTGCTGGCTCACTTCTCAAGCAGAGGTCTGGAAGGACTTTTACATCCCATTGGAGCTGCCTTATGCAGCTGCCACCAAACGTAGTTCAACAACATTTTTATCGTTCTATTTATCAATAAGACTTGGGAGTCAGAGGTTGGGGTGAAAATCTGCTAGCTCAGAGAAGTTGAGCTGGCTTTACCTCTTCACTAGTGTCTCCCAAACAGAGTTTCCTTCTGCTCTGCTAAGCTTATAAGTATCTCCCTACTACTTCCAAAGCATCTCTCTAGCCCTCTTCCAGATGCCTGGGATTCTCTCTGATTACTTTCTGTCAACTAGTTGCTGGCTCCACCTCCTGATCAAACATTAATTATATTTAATTAAACCAAAATATAAACTCGGGTTTATACTATGATCAAATATCCAACAACAGTATTCCATTTTTGGGCCTGATTATTTGTTTTCTGTTTTTATTTTTTATGACTAGTTTCTTGAGTTATTTATATGTATTTTGCACATTAGACATCTACCAGATGTGTAGCTGATAAAAACGCTTTCCCATTCTCTAGACTGCCTTTTCCAAATGACAAGTATCCTTTGCTGTTACCATAGATTTGTGGATTTATGCTTGTGTCTATATTTTGATTCCATTGATAGCATAGTAATTAAATTTTTAAGCACTTTAAAAACTAACTACAGAAACATTAGTATGTAAGTCATAGAGCCTTTAAAATAATGAGTAATAGCCAAAGGAAGAGAAAACAATTATATGAATAAATGCACAAGTCAATCAATGAGTCATAACACAGTTTAAATTTGAATCATTCAATGTTGTAATTCCTGAAATGTCAGTTAGGCTAACAAACAAACACAGGAAGTGGGTTTATTTGGCAGAAATCTGAAGGCTTAGGATGAATGAGACAAGATCAAACATGTCAGCCTGCAGGAGGTCAGAAAAAGAAGAACAAGAAGTGAGGGGAAAATTTAACAAGAAAGTAAAACGAAACAAAGGACCAGAATCTTAAAATGGGGAGAAAACAGAATGAATGGATTATAAAATGAAGTAAACCTTTCACTCCTTAGGATCTGAAAAAGAACTCATGCTTCTGAGTAGATGGAGAACCCAGAGGCAATAAAGTTTCCCCTTTTCAAAGTATATCTTCATGATTTCCTTCAAAGGTATGGCACTTTCACAGTGATGGCTGATGCTGTACCTGTCACCAGAGGAGAAAATTTAACATCACTGTTACCCACCATTTTAGCTACAACAATAACTGACCCAGAAAGCCACACCCACCGGTGCAATAGTAGCGTGAATGCTTTGAGAGGAACTGACCGTTTTCTCCTGGACTTAAAGCCCACTTCCCAAAATAAAACCCCTACCTGGGACCAATATCAAGACCCATAGCTGTATGGGGCATAGGGTCTAGGGGAAAACTTACTACTCTTTTTTATTTAAGTGGGGATACTGTTAAGCTAACTCTTAGCTATTCATTATACAACAGTATGCAAGCAACAATTGCTAGGGTTGAGATTATTTTTCTGTCAGATACACTTCACTATGACTTGTCAAATAATGTGAAAGCAGGTGGGAAAATATGTATCTTTTTGTGTTTTTTTTTTTTCTCTCACTAGTATGAGAAAATTTTTCCCAAAGTTGATAGCAGCAATATGCCAACAACTAATGTTAACCTACGGTAAGGTGGGCCTGAGCAATTTCTAGACATTGTTGTTTAATAACCGTGAGTATGACAGTTTTTTTTTCCTGCTTACAAATGTCACTGTCAGCTTCCACATGCTGCTCTAAATCCCCTTGTCATCTGCTTTGGTAATGATGTGATGCTTGTTCTCTTTTAATAGAGAGCAAAGAGGGCAAGAGCACAGTACAGGCACCAGGAGTCCCCATAACTGCATGTGCAAACAAAGAGACAGTTTACTATGCTCCCTTATCCAAGCTCAAATCCACCAGGTCAGTTTGAAGATGAACTAGCTCCACCATTTTCTTTGAAAATCTGCTTATCAAAAGTATTCACTTTGGGAGAAAAGATCTTACAAGAATTGCACTCTCTGAACAATACCGTAAAGCAAACAGTATACTCAGTCTTTTAGGAAGGAGTGATCTTTTGCATATTTGTTGTTGCTTTTGGAGATCTGTTTTCAATATTGCCCTTATAAAGGATGTACATACTCTTGATTTTGGAAGACATAATTACCTTGACCTTTGGGATCTACTTTCACCTGGATTCCATAAGAAAATTAGGCAAAATAGTGGGAGGTTTGATTAGGTATCCTCCCAGATTTCCAATGTTACAAACTACCATTCCCATGCCCAGGATGAAAGATACCTATTACACATAAGTGCATTGTGCCATGAAGGTGAACTTGGTCCTCGAATACCATTGTGGAAGGACTGCACAAAGCCTCAGTTTAAGACTTCCCCAGAGCAAAAGTCACCGGTGACACTTCATAGGATGTACCAAAACTTGAGTGACCTGCTGAAAAAAATCATCCAGCAATAACAAGCCCCATAAAATCTGAGAGCGTTCGTTTCCATGGGTAGAAATTGATACAGTGTGGTTGTTACACAATGTAAAAAAGACATCATTCAGAGATTTGTATTTCACTTGAAAGGAATAAAACACAAATAAGTCTTAACAAATTATGTATCAAGCAAGCCTAGGTAGGCCTTAGATAGCCCATACACCAAATCACGCAAATGGTATTTGCCTCCCACCAAGAACAACTTCCAAAGTAAAGGAATGAAACAAGCACTGGATTGGAACTTGGTTATGAGGTTACTTAGTTTTCCTAGTTTGGGAGAATCAAATATAGATTGAAGTTATACTTATCAATACGCTTTGAGAATTGACTATAGTTTGGCCTCTGTCCTAGTAAGAACAACTGTCAATTAAAAAACCTCAATTGAAGAATTGCCTAAATCAGATTGACCTGTGAGGGAATGTCTTGATTATTGAATGACTGAGTGGGCTCAACCCACATTGGAGAGCACCATCCCACAGTGGGGTGTGCCATCCTTGGGCAGGTGCTTCTAGGACATTTAAGAAACCTAGCTAAACATAACCATATGAGCAAGACACAGAGCAATCCAGCACGCCAGGTTTCTCCCTGGAGTTCCTGCCCTTCTCTCAATGATAAATTGTGATCTGGAAGTGTAATCCAAATAACTCCTTTCATTCCATAAGTTGGTTTTATTTTTAATCAGAATGTTTCATCCCAACTACCAAAAGGAAAAAAAAAAGAAAGAATCTTTGCAAGACATCAGTGAAGAGGACAAGAAAAATCTCTTACAGCTGGTAGGTCCACGGCACAAATCACATCAGTTGGAATGATTTAATAAAGTCATTACAGATTCACTATCTCTAGTAAAATTTTCTTTTTTTGCATTTCTTTTTATCAACCCACAGTGAGATCAACTGGGAGAATGTGGCAGAGTTGCAAATCCCATAACACTAAGGAGGCAGAAAACACTAATATATAACTATACTGTGTATTTAAAACTACAATTAATATTTTTAAGATTTAAATTAAATGGATGAAAAGAGAAAATTAATGCTTTGTTTACAGTTTAACTAGCATATCTGCTCAAATGGCACAATTAAAACTTCAACTATGCACATACTGGGAAAATATATTTGTTGTAAAGAGCCTGAGCTAGCTCATGGATTCGGTTTGAAAGAAACCAACAGAGACTCTTTAGAAGTACCCTTAATTAAAAATAAATACAATTCTACCAATCTCCAAAAACTAGCTGAAATCAAACACACTGAAAAATAGCATTGTCTGATCTTCATGAATTTATTAGTTTCAATCACTCTTTCGTCCATGCAGTCTATAATTTTGTGATTAATCTAAATAATGTAAAATAATACAAGTTCATTTAGGAGCCATTTTACAGTAGTTATCATTCTACTCCTTGATGTTTATTTGCTCGCTTATTTATTTATGTGTCTGTGCATGCTCTTGTGCCATGGTGTGCAAGAGGAAGTTGGAGGTCAACCTGTGTCAATGGTCCTCTACTTCTATCATATGGGTTTTGGGTATCAACCTCCTTTATAGGCTTGGTGGCAAGCATCTTTGCCCACTACACCATCTCCTTCCTCTAATTTCGAGAACCCTTTTGTATCATTCTAAAAATCACATGACTCTTGGAGTCACTGGTTACCCTTTTAATTTAAACCTTTAAAACTATTTACCCTAATGTGCAACATATAATATTCAGATGGAGGTTTTGTTGATTTTACTTGTATATACAATCTTGTTGAATTCATAAGCCTCCCATTGGCATCATAGGACAAGTGACCTCATGATGATGATTTCATCAGCAGTCTCATTGTGGGAAATCCACTATATATATATATATATATATATATATATATATATATATATATATATATATATTCAAGAGATGACTTATATAGATGTCCTGATATACTCAATACACCCATATAAACACACGTATGTAAAAACACTAAATCTAGTTCATGCATATTATGCATTTTAATGTATAGTTCTCATGATTACAGATGAAAAGAAATCTCAAAATAATAATAGGACGGATCATATTGCAATGGAAGCTAATAAACACGTAAAATGATGTTTAGCATCATTAGTATCAAAAATATTGCCATGTGATATAGCAATTCTACCTCTAGTATATACTCAAAAGACAAATATCATGTCCACAAAAATACTTGACATGTAAATTTTCATAAAAGCTTAAATTTCTGTTTGGATCGGAGACCCACTCCAGAAGAAGGAATCATAGCCTGTATTATAAAACTCAGTCAAAAATCCCTAGCTAATCCAGTCTTAGGCTCTAAGAGAGGAACTTCTTAGTGTTCAGGTAAATTGTCACAGAGCCAAAATGCCTTCCAAATATTTAGATTTATACCCATAAATGCTATTCTGAGATTCAATCAAAGAAGTATCCCTTTGCAATGGGTAATGATGAATGCACAGATGCATGGCTGCACAAGATACTGGGGCAAAGTGGGGGTTGAGTGCTCCGCTCCAAAAGGAACATTTAAATTACCCCCTCTAAGGCTCGTGTTTCATCTGAGAGGAGGTGGTGGAAAGAAATTAGGACCTGAATAACATGGATGAGGGCTGTACAATATTATTCTCTGGACATGGCACAAACAATATAAGCATGTCATCTCAGAAACTACAGTTACCTGCAACAGACCTACACAAGTTTGGGTGTATCAACCATCATGGATCAGGAACAAGTATATAGGGCTCTGCCCCTTCCTGCTGAACTGTTGGCTAATGATGGATTTTGAGGGAAGGCCGTTATTGTTTTCAGTTGGGTACCCACTGAGAAGACTACTAGGCTCCGATGGACAACTTCAAGCTAAGGTTAACAAAGATGATTCTGGTTAAACTCAGTGAACCTCCCTCTTTTGAACAAGAATTGAAGGGTTGAAGGGAAGTTAGCAGAGTTGAGATGGGGACTAGAAAGGGTGGGGGATCTCAGATCTCAGAATGCACTTTATATGTGTATGAAATTTTCAAAAATATTATATTGCTTTTTAATGTCTTGATTATAGGATTTTCAAATTCTTCTCTCATATATTACATCCTGACCTCAATTTCCCCTCCTTCTAAACCCCCTCCAGTCTCTTGTCCCTTCCCTTATCTCCTAGATCCACCATTCTTCCATCTGCCCTCAAAAGAAGAAAAAAGCAGGTCTCTGAGGGACAGAAACCAAGCATAGCAAACATACCATTATATGCTACTGTAAGACCAGGCACATACCAACACATCGAGGCTGTACAAGCCAACCCAGCAGGAGGAAAAAGTTCTCATAAGTAGGCTAAAGGGCCAGCGACCACCACTGTTTACACTGTTAGGAATCCTACAACACCAACCACTCATTCTTAGCTTATATGCAAAGGACTTAGG
Organism: Arvicola amphibius; assembly: GCF_903992535.2. Classification (NCBI taxonomy): domain Eukaryota; kingdom Metazoa; phylum Chordata; class Mammalia; order Rodentia; family Cricetidae; genus Arvicola; species Arvicola amphibius. Next base: position 15,681,062 of record NC_052063.2, on the reverse strand, counting down.
TCAGACCCCTAAAGATTCCATGATCTCTGTGAGCCCCCATGAATTCCAGGTAACTGATTCATGGGTCTTGTACTCCAGGTGACCCTGACCTTTATGATTCCTCTGATCCTTCCTCCCCTCCCATAGAGGACTCCCATAGTTCTGCCTAATGTTTGGCTGTGGAACTCTGCGTTCTTGAAAATACAAATTTAACTAAAGTTTGTAAAGGTATATTTTATAATAGCTTAAAAATGAGAATAATTAAATACAGGAAATTTGGTACACCCACATAGTGGCATACAGTTTAGTGATAAATAGAAAATTATTGATTTATATAATAGCCTGAGAAAACGCTGAAAGTGTACTAAAATGAAAGAACACAGTCGCAAAGCACATTTTGTGTGAGCCCATGGGTATGTGATATCATAAGAAGCAAAACAACAGAAGCAGAAGGTAGATTCCAGATCGCTACTGAAGGACAGTGACTGACAAGAGTCAAGGAATGACTGTTAGAAAGTTCACACTATAGAATCTTTTGTAGATACAGAGGAAACAGTCCCCAGCCTGAACACAGATATGACTCCATCTGTGAATACACTAACAGCTAACAAATTGTGGAATTGTATGCTTGGTCTGAATATGTGAACTCCATCACAATAAAAACCACTTCAAACTAACGACAAATAATATTGTCAGCAAAGCAGTTATCACTATTCCAATGGCATGTTGCATTTGTGTGACAATAACTTTAAGTAACTCCCTACTAAATGCAATGGATGCAAGTCAATAGGATGAGCATTGTCAAATTCCCTTTGTCTGGTGTTTAACACAGTTTCCAAAGCAGAGTGCCATTTTTCACAATTACACACTTCAGTTCAAGAAAATGATAATTACTCTTTATTATGGAACATTTCGTTCAACCCTAATACATAGATGTTACATTATCAAATGATTCCTCCAACTCTTTAAGTTGTTCAAAAGAAAAGAAATTAAATTTTTTAACTTGGCGGGGGTTATCCAGGACTTTAATCCTAACACTTTGGAGGCAGAGACAGGCAGATTTCTGAGTTTGAGGGTAGCCTGTTCTACCAAGCAAGTTTCAGGACAGCCAGAGGAACTCTGTTTGTTAAAAAAAAAAATGTGAAAAAGAAAATATAAATAAATTAAAATTTTTAAATGAGATGTTACTGTACCTAACTCATGAAGCTAGTCAAATATCAAGCAATATAATAAAATATATAACTGTCCATGGTGTTGCTCTAAGAATAGAGGGATGCGCGTGATGGGGATATCAGATAATTTTTGTGCGCTATGATGCAGCTGTCTATATTTACTTCTCTGAGTAGCTTCTTCACCGAAAGGAAAGGCAGAATCCCCTGTATGTATTAAAGAGCACAAACTAACATAAAATTAGGCTTAAAACACTCAGGTCATTCGGAACCAATTTACACTGTCAGCCCATTCAAGCCTACCCTGCTCCTGCTCACCATTGATGACTGTGATTCAGTGTAAGGAAAGAAAACTGCAGCAGCATCTATAGCATACAGTGTAAAGCCCGATTCCCTGAAAGCTCCATCCTTTGAGTGTGTGCCTCGGCTTCCTTGGTCTGCGTTGGAAGGGACTGAAATGGCGCAGTTGACACAGCTGCTCTGTAGAAGAATGCACAGTGCAATCAACATAGCTCTTTGTAACAAGAGTTTGTGTTGTTGAAGGGCTGCAGGAAGTGTCACTTCTTCAGAGGTGTGCAGAGTAGACTCTCGCCACATTTGTAGGAAGATGGGAAATGCAGCTAAGGAGTATAAGAGTTTTCTCACTCTATCTTTCTGTCTCCGTTTGTCTCTGTCTTTTTCTGGCCATCTCTGCCTCTGCTCTATGCCCACTGCTCAAGTCTAAAAAGCTAAAAGGAAGTCAAGATCCCAAAGGATGTAAGCAAGGAAGTAAGGCAAATTAACTACAACACATTTTGGTGTTAGATAGTCAATTACTGGGATCTTCCCTGGGGAAAACCATGATTCTCAGGATTCCTTAGTTGCTTCCAGGGTTCACATCCACTGAGTTTTCCCTCTTCTATGTCAACATGTCTATTGCATTTATTCTTGTTTATGTAACATCTATGAACTTGTGTTGCTGAGATTTCAAGGGTGTAGCTACTAATATTTCTAGAAGATACAATCTCACAGCAAACTCTCTGTTAATACACACACCCACTCCCACTCACATAATACAATATATATACATACATACATATTAATTATGTATAACAAAAAGAGGTAAAGAAATTGAAAGAGATTAAGAGGGCACATGAAAAAGATTGGAGTGAGCAAACAGAAGAGAGGAATGATAGCGTTCTATAGTAATCTCATAAAATAAAAGGTGCACATTTTTAAAAATGATAGCATCTTCCATTCCATGGAAAACTCAGTAATTGGAGATACTCACTCCTGAAATGGTATAGGAGAGATAGGATAGATTCAAAAGCAACATTGCTCAACAATTCTAACAGGCATCAAGCTAACCGTGGTCAAGAGTTGGCTTGGGTTTACCTCCAGAGTCCAGAGTTAATGTCAGAGTTACAAGTCAAAACTTATGACATGATTTTTTAAACCTGCTTGGGGTTCTGTATCTGTCCTTCCTTCCTCTACCTCAGCAATGCACTCTGCCCTCCTATCAAGTCTCATTTTAGGCTTGATACCTTTGTTAACTTTCTATTACCACACATACGTTAGGTAAATAACTTATGAAAAGAAATGTTTATTTTGACTAAAGAGCTGAAGGTTTGGGGCTATGATCAGTTGGCTCTGTTGCTTTGCATGCTGCAGGAAAGCGGTGTATCATGGAAGATGAGATGATCCCATTTTTTAGCTCAGGACAGAGGATGAAAGGATGGAAAAAATAGCCTATGGTCCAACAATCTCCCAAGGTCATGCTTTCAGCGTCCTATCCCCCTCCCATCAGACTTCAATCTCTCAGCCATTAAATATTTCCCAACTGTGATGAACTAGAAACCAGGCCTCTAACATATAGACCTCTGGGGAAACACGATCTAAACTAGAGCAGTATCATTTTTAGGGGACAATTTGTGCTTCCAGAACAAAAAGATAAAACCTATGGTGACAAGACAGTAAAGTTTACTTCAGCTTGATAGAATGAAGCTCTATCCGACTCTTAAAAATACAGTATTCCAAACCACTTATTGATCATCAAAGCTAGGACAAACTGCTGGTACAATAGAGAAGTGAATTCCTTACCTGTTTCAAGCCACAGAGCCCTTCTTTGTCTCCGTACCACATTTTATATACCCAGTCCTATCATCCAATGTGGTGGAGTTTGGTTCTAATACTTGATTATATTTATTAATTAGATTTAATTGATAGAATTATGCATGTATGAAATGCAGAGACTATAATAGACTCTGAATATACAAATATAAATAAAAGGTACCTGATATTTTGCTGTCAGGAAGAATGAGACCTACAAAGCAGAAACAATAAATAAAAATAACATATGAAATTATGCAGGTCCACTGCATAAGTAGCATCCAAAGATGTTTACTTGTAGACTCCTATCTGGCTAGGTGAAGCATTCTTTGTTCCCTTAAGACCTTCTTCCATACCCTATAGCGAGTATTTTCAACGAGCTCTACATTTTATCACTGTATGCCAGCCCCCAAGGCAAACCAAACATTCCTCCTTCTTTTTTCAGAAAATGACAAATGCTAGCCCTTGAGTATTCTAAGTCATGGGGTTCACTGTCAATCTGTACTATACTCTAAAAAATTGTATCTTGTTGCTTTTGATAAAAAGGAAGGAAGGAAGGAAAAAAGGAAGGAAGGAAGAAAATATCATATACCACTATTTTATATTGATGGTTCACATACGTAAAAAAAAAATCAAAAATTTATTCCAAAAAAACTGTAGATCCGAATGGCAATTATCACATGTACTCACTAATAAGTGGTTTTTTTAAACATAAAGCAAAGAAAACCAGCCCACAAATCACAATCCCAGAGAACCTACACAACAATGAGTACCCTAAGAGAGTCATACATAGATCTAATCTACATGGGAAGTAGAAAAAGACAAGATCTCCTGAGTAAATTGGGAGCATGGGACCTTGGTGGGGGGAGTTAAAGCAGGGGGGAGAGGTAGGAAGGGGAGCAGAGAAAAATGTAGAGCTCAATAAAAATCAATAAAAAAGAAATGTATCTTTTCTACATATCGAGCTAAAGGCCAGCTTCCAGTTGGAAACTCTGTAATAAGGCTGCTAAATACCGGTGATGTCTCCCCTGCACACGCACAGCATGTACAGAGTCTATATAAATAAACACCATCAAAGTCTGGTAAAGCAAGGGGTTCTTGGTTGAAAGATGCAAAACAAACTGTTAATGTTTATTAACTCTATAACATGTTATTTATCTCCATAGCCTATTCATATATGACAGCTATTATAAGCATTTTAATATAATCCTATATCATATACTCTATGAAAGTTCAATGACTCTTCATATAACTAAGTGACCTACACGGTTTCATATGATCTGCCTCCCCCCCACCTCAGTTTCTCCTCTCTGACTGACTACGCTCTTGGTCTTGCTAGACATGGAACTGATTCTCACATAAAGTAAGTTCTGGTGTCTGCAATCACTGTTCTTTCTCGCTGCAGTATTGGTGGAGATATTAGCCTCTGTTCTCTCCATAGTGTTCTCACTGTCTTCTCAGTTCCATGAATGAACACGTTTGGAGTCCCACTCAGATCTTTTATACAGGTTGAAGCAACCATTGCTTACTGCCATTCGTTTTGTTTGAAAAAGCACTCACAACTGCCTCTATTTTTCTCAACACAGATGATTCTGTCCTAAGGAACCACTTCTTTATTAGCCATAGCGGGCCAGGACAGTCAGGGACCAACAAACAGAAGCTAGAAAATGGCACACCTATATCCAGATGGGCACACCTCTGTGCCTGAGCTTTCACTGGTGTACCTGAAGTCACCAACCTACACAGACACCTTCCGGCTGAACTCAGTCTCGTGATTCACATACCTTCCCCTGAACACAACTCATTTCCCAAGTTAAGTCTTATAACCAAAGTGCATATTCCAGTTTGTGTTAAGAACCTCACCTGAAGTCCCTATGTCCGTGGCCACACACCAGAATGCTCCATCCCTCTCCGTATTGCCATAGGTTTACCCTACATTGGTTGTCACATTTTGCTCGCTTCACTTTGTTTATTTTTTTTCTCGTAGTCATATATAAACTCATAATGTTGGGAAATGTTTTAGTTACTGATGCATTTCCAAAATTTCAAAACTGCTTACCTTGTTGTAGTTAATAAATATGCATTTGCATTACTGAATGGATGAGAATACAGAATAGTATCATGTGTTCTTTCAATAATGTTTTTAGAGAATCGAATTTTTCTTGAAACACTAGGAAAACATAGCCTGGATCATTTTCTTTACAGCAAAGAATGATTCTGTTATATGTACTATGGACTTTTGAGATATATCAGTTTTCAAATGTTGTAAAAATAACCCCATCAATACACTCTTCATAAGGCTTAACAGACTTTCCATTCAAACTTTGAATCTTGTTATGTTTTAATAGCTATTCAAATTTCCCTCCAGCTTTCTTAATGGGTTTATTATCCCAAACCTAGATCTTAAAAACCCATACTGAAGATATCAATGTAAAAATGCACATATATTAATAGCAAGAATAAACAAATAAGGACACTTTACAAGTATAGAATGGTTAACAAGGGTATAATTCCTCTTGTATCAGATATAATATTTCAAAGGATCCTAGAAGTTTCTAAAAATTGACTGTAAAGTAGGATAGAGCTTATTTTACTACAGAGAATCTGTTTGCCTGTAGAGTTGGCAAACGTGCTTAGCCTGGATCTGAGATTCCTCATTAAGGAAACACTGAAGTCAAATATGACACATGAAAATTATTCAAGTAACCTACTACAGAGACCCTGGCTGGCTCTTTGCCCCTTCGGTAGGCATGCACTCTGACAGTCCTCAGCATTGATGAGTGTTTGCTGAAAACTTTCTTTATAGTCAACCGCTCTCCAAAAAAATGATGTGGGTGATTTGCTTCCTGCAACATTAGAAAGTCAGAATGAATTTGAAGTTGCGTGCCAACTCTGCAGAAGCGTTTTCATTAAGCAATATATAAAGTTTGATTTAAGTTTCTTTTCGAAGGAGAATGTTGGGGTCACAAAAGCCTGCTGCCTGCTCCATTAAAAATAAAGAAGTTTTCTAAGAAAAAAAAAAAAACCTCAAACATATCCAAATGCAAGCCTTGCAAAGATGCCCCACTCTAATTTAGAAATAGATAATGAATGCACTTCTTTACAGCTAACATTTAATGCCATTGCTTTTATGGTTTATGAAGTAACATTTGTTTCTTTTTATTCAACAGAAAAGGTCAATGTGACTAATAATTAGAACTATGACTCTGAGAGAAGAAGCCTGTAATTAGACTATTTTTCAGCAAATAATAAAGTGTCAGAAAGGAGAGTGTGAATCTTTGGGATCAGCAAAACTGGTTTATGTATGAGCAGAGAAAGTTATTCTTTTATGAAGATGCACAAGTCGGCAGCCTCCATCAGGTCACCTGACTCTAATAATAAACACACATAGAAGCACGATCTAAATATCCAATATTTGCAAATAATAATTGTAGAAAATTCAATTAAAACTTTAACTTGATACTTAGACTCCTACAAGCAATTGGTATATGCAAGTGTGTTTATCTCCTGGTTTATCTCTTCTGTTAGTAGCTCCAATTAAGTTGGGTCCCCATTGAACCTGAATGGACTCTAGTTCCATTCCAAATAGAGTTCGTATTTCCACCTAAACGCCTGAAGCCTACCGTTTACCATCTTCATTCCTATTGGCATTCTGGTCTGCTGCGCGTCCACCAGAATTACACATTAATCTCCACTTACATCATTCTAATTTTTCTGGGGCCTCTTTCTTCTAACTTTTCATAATTCTTCATGCAGGTGAGCCCCAAAGGCTTCTGAAACATTGTCATATATTAACAGCAATGGCACCACATCCTGGCTGCTACTAGTTTTGTTGTTGTTGTTATTGTTTGGGGGGTTTTCGTCACTGGTTTTTTTTTTTGTTTTTTTATATTTAAAAAATTTCCATCTCCTCCCCTCTTCCTCCCCCTTCCCTCCCCTCCCCTCCCCCCATACCCTGCCTCCCTCCCTTTTCAGGCCAAGGAGCCATCGGGGTTCCCTACTCTATGTTAAGACCAAGGTCCTCCCAATTCCCCCCTGGTCCAGGAAGGTGATCAACCAAGCTGAGAAGGCTCCCATAAATTTTGGTTTTGTTTTGTTATTTTTCATGACCATGATAAAACGTAAGGTTGAGCCAACTTGTCATATAAAAAAATGTTACCAGAGATTTCATTCCAAGATTATCCATTTCTTCCAGCTGGAACCCACTTTTTGCATATTTTATTACCTCTGAATAGCCATTTTCATATGAACTTCTGATTGTTAGTTTGTTGATGATTCTAATGTACTTGGGATCACAGTTACTTCCTGAGATGCCACTAATCTGACAAACAACCCTTCAATTATGTGTATATTTAATGGATTTTTCTAAAGCAAATCAAATTGGAAGAATAACTTTTATGAAAGGATCACATTAGCAGCATCAGCATTATGCCATGCCCAGTGCCCCTCCCTCAGCAAGTGTATGTGCACTGAGGGTGTGGGGCAATCAATGAATAATAGCATTCTGCTAAACCTTCTACCCAATGGAAGCTTCTAGTTTTCCTCCTCCCCAGTCTCCAACCTCATGATCTGCCACTCTTAGCCTTGTAGCTAATGGTAATAATTATATTATAAATAAATAATGATAAATTGCACACATGACGAGTAATTTCATCTCTACGTGCCTTGTTTCTTCTGTTGCTGGCAATAGCCTATTCCTTCCATTTCTACACAATGTCTCAATTAGATTTTTACCCATTTCACCACCCAAAATTTCCCCCATCACTTATGGAATTCCTAGGAAGACATAATGATACTTAAACAAACTAGTCTTTCAAATATTATAAGTTGTCAGGGTATTTTAATCTATCTGTATGAATGCATGAATTTATCTCTCTATATGAAACACAAAATTTGCAAACTATATTTATATTCACTGGTCTGTTCATATTTACTTATTGAGCATCTGTATTGTGCCAGACTCCCTATAGTTTCTATGAATGTGATCATTCAATACACTAGGTTCTGGTGTTTGAAGAGACTGTATTCTGGAATATGTATCACAAACTGTAGCCATTCATCTTTATTGAAATATAAACAAAGGCATTGATCCGTCCCATTGTCTCGGTGAATGGGTACACCCCTCAGGGTCCTGCTCATGTTCTCCCAAGGCCAATTGGACTGGGACTGATGGAGCATGTGATCAAACCAGAATCTCTGAACGTGGCTGACAAGGACGGCTGATTGAGACACCAAGGCCAATGGCACTGGGTTTTGATTCTACTGCATGTACTGGCTTTGTGGGAACCTAGTCTGTTTGGATCCTCACCTTCCTAGACCTGGATGGCTGGGGGAGGACCTTGGACTTCCCACAGGGCAGGAAACCCTGACTGCTCATTGGATTGGAGAGGGAGGGGAATGGGGTGGAGGAGGGGAGGGGAAATGGGAGGAGGGGAGGAGGTGAAAATTTGTAAAATTATATAATTTAATAAAAAAATGAAAAAAGGCATAAAGTAACTAAAAACAACAGAAAAATGCTGACAAAAAATATGAAATTACTTCTTTGAGTAAACATATTAAAATCATGCCCTATTCCTATTACAAAATTGAGTAGTCATTTCAAACTCCATTAACATTTAGAAAATTTAGAAATCAGTAATTATTGGGCGGTAGGGCTTTCTGTGGTTTTGAGAACAAAGAATCCTTTGCATATTCCCTTGACCTTTAAATATAGCAGCCATTGACAGCTACATGGTGTGCACAACTACGATTCGCACTCAAAAACTGCAAACTGTGCACAAGATTGGAGGAAACAAAAGATGAGTAGTGGGTAAGAAGAAATGAAAATTGTCACATCCCCTCTTGCCACATAGAGCTGAAGTTATGGCCGTGCACATTAATGTGTCTAAACCCTGACTCATCTCTTTGTGAAAATGACAGAATTGACTTAAGTGATCCTTTCTATTCAGAGGCTAAGCTTACATATTCTAATGAAAAATATCATGGAAATTATACTTTTACTACATTTTAAACTTCCTTATACACACACATATATATGCATACAAATGCACACACACACACATATATATATGCACACACACATATGTATACACACAGAGTAAATGACTTAGAGTAATAAGTTTATAAACTAATAGAGTGGAGATTTTTGAATGCTTTGCCAAGCTTAGAAAAAATAAAATAAGTCATAAAAATATATTTTCTAAAGAGCAGAAGAATTTCCAAAAGTGTCACATCCTCAATGACATCCTTTTTTTTTCATAAAACCTTTAGTTTTCAGATAAATTGACACTGCCCTATTAAAACACAGGTAAACATTTCAGGTATGCATTTGTGTCTTTATCTACTTAAATGTACTTCAAACTACATGCTGTTTATGCAGGCTAGAAATAATTAGAATAGTAATAAATAATGAGCTTGGCTCAGTGGGACTTTGACCACACATTAAACGAAACTATTAAATAAGGAACGTCCATAAAAATAACGGGGAAACCAAACAGAAGACTGTTAGAGGTGGAAAAAAAAAAAAAAAAAACTAATGGCACTTTATCCGTAGAGAAGAAAAATAGCAAGTAAGTAATTGAGGGGAAATGGGTATACTTCAAAATTACCTGGCTCGCAGCAGAAAAAATGAATATTAACTTCAAGTCTGAGAAAATAAAAGATTGTTTTCTCCCTACTATTTTTTGAATTTTAGTCATAAAATCTAGTGCCATATTTTGAATCTTGACTATATTCAGGGGAGGGAATGCAATATGAAAAAAACCATTGGCCCACAAAGCAAAACCATCTGGTGAAGTCATGAATGACTGAGCTGAACAGCAGGGAAGCCCTACTGTTAATCATTTCTGCAGTCGATTGAGGATTCGGTGGAGAATATATTAAAGAGCGGTATAAAAAGTGCAGTGACCCAAATAAATTGCTAACGGGAAAAAAATCAAAATCAGTTAGCAGTTATTGTATTACTTGTGAAAGTGAACAACTTCTTAAAAATACTTGCAAATTTTGTCTACTTTCCCTATAATGGAATATTTCCTTCAATCTTTACGAACTCTCTACTTGTGGTGGTTGGGTTTCATTGATATTCCAAAAAAAAAATGGAAAATCCACCCATTTATCTACTTTTAAGAACTCAAAATAACTAATCGTGAATGTCCAGTTCCTCAAACACAGGATGACAAAATTAACCATTAGTGCGAGACAAACTTCTCTAAAATTGAGCATAATAAAATTAATGGTCTTTTTTTGTTTTTGTTTTCTAACTGAATGGTGGCTGTTCTTTCCTTTTTTTACTTTGTCACTTTGGTTTCTTTTCCTTTTTGCTTCCTGTTTGCATTCCTCTTCCTTCCTCTTTTTCTTCCCCTATCTTTCTTCTTTCTGCCTGTCATTTAACAATAGCATGATAGCCTTAGCTCACATTCGTTTGGAATGCTGTACTAGTTACTTTTATGGTTGCTGTACCCAAACATCTGTGAGAAAATAAAAGATGAAACAATTATAACTTGGCTGATAGTTTCAGAGAATTTGGTTAGTTGGCTCAGGGTGGTTGGGCAGAGCATCCTGACAATGAAAGTACTCTCTGAAGAGGGATTTGACTCCACCGGCAAGAAACAGTGAGTCACATAGGCAAGGTTGGGGAATACAGAATTTGTACCAGGTAGCAAAGAACAAACCTCAAACTTGTCGAAAAAAGAAATATAGCCCCGATTTTATTTGCCTTAATTTATTCTGGATGGGATAATTTAAAGGTAGTTTGAATGGTCCTTTTTTTTTTAAAGAAAATTACTAAAAAAAAGAGGGAGATATTTATGGAACATGGCCAGATGAGCAGAATGAGTCAAAACATCCACCCCATTTCTGCGTCCTTCTTTCCCTTTTAATGACACAGACTTGGTCAACTGTCCTATGGGCTATGCTTCCTAGGCTTATTGTGTGGCTTGCCTTGGAAAGTCACCTATGACGGGAAGTCATCTGAGCAGCTTCTTGTTTGTGGCCTTAAAAAATAAAGCATTTGTCTTAGACATTTCCACCACTGTTGGTTTAATTAGACTATGAATACATTATGGAGGAACAATGGTACAACAGGACTAGTGAATGACATAGAAAAGCAGAGCAACCCAACCATCATGGACTACTCAATCCCAAGTATTTATTTAATTATTATTATTATAAGAGAAAAATAAAAGAAAAAGGTTCCAAGGCTACATCTCCAATGTTGCTCTAACATCTCAGTCTATATCCAAACACACTGTCTAACAATATCTAACTGAACCAGTGAAGAAATGGGCACTGAGAGGAGTGGATAACCAAGTTCACAAATATTTGCTTCTGACAGGAAATAGTACACCTGTATAGAACAGGCATGAGAAAGACTATTCCTAGTCAAAACAAAATAAGCTTCCAAGAGTTTTCCAGACCTGCTGTGCTGGATGCATTCCACACAGATGCTAGTCTCAGCCACATTTTATTTGATTTCAGAAGGCGCACCATATGTACACCTGTCTCGATAAACAATCATATTTTATAATTATAAGACACTTTAAATCATCTGCCAGGCATATCCAAATAAGTCAAAATATGCAGTGTTCAAGCCACTACTACTCAAAATTAATTTATACACCTGGGAAATCAAAGTTAATGATTTAGAAAATATGGCTGGAATTGTCATTGTATGCTCAAAATGGCACAAAATCTTGAGGACTTATCTAAGGAGGAGACATTTTGCTAACAGTAAGACTATTTTAGCATTATGGAAAATAAAATCCTAATATACTTTGAATAAAACACAAATTAGAAATGAATACTTCTAGGTGTAATTCAACTGAAAACTATTGGTGTTTGGGGTTAGAGAAATGGATCCATGGTTAAGAGCACTGACTGATGTTCTAGAGGACTCGGGTTTAGTTCCCAGCATTCACATGGAAGCTTACAAACAACTTTACTCCAGTCTCTGGGGATATGACTCCTTGTCCTGACTTTCTTGGTGCTCAGTTCACACGTAGCACGTAGTACAAAGAAATGCATGAAAGCAAAAGATCCATTTACATCAAATAAAAGTAAGGAAAAAAATACTTTAAAGTAACGTTAATGTTCATGTGTAATATGCTAGTGAATCCAAACCATACATGACTAAGGAAGACATTGCTCCTGCCCATGAAAGGCATTATAATGTGGGTTAGATTGCAGTTAGCAGAAGAGATATTCAAGCACTGTCTCCGACCCACACACAAAAGGGATACAGTGCAGTGCATCAGTCATGGTGGTGCACACCTATAATCCTAGTATTTAAGATACTAAGACAGAAAAGCCACAAGTTTGAGGACATCTTGATCTACTTAGGGAGGTGCCCATCCCCCAAGATCCATGCTAAGAGCAAAGACACAAAGAACAAGAATAAACAGGATGCCAAAAATACTTAAAAGATATATTTTATTGGTCTATACACCGCACGGTAAATTATAGTCACCAACACCGATATTTAAGGCATGGGTTAAATAAAATGGAAATGATTTAACTCATCCCTTAGACACACGTGCTTTATCAAGGGTGGGCATGTCGGCACATGTTTTCTTCTCTTGGTTCTAGGCCCTTGTTCATGACCAGGAGAATACTGGCTGAACGACAGTCAAATCTGCAGTACATCTGTTCTGACCACGTGTTGGGAAAGCTCGAGTAAATGGAAAAGCAAAGATTTGCTGTTAACCATTTCCCAACTCATAAGGAAGCCAGATAAAATGGGAAGGCACTGGAAGTAAGACAAAATGTGAGCATATCAAAGAGGCTAGATGGGGAGCCAAGTAGCCTAATACCTTCTGACTCTCACCAGTGTCTGGACGATCAAAATGTTCATTAACTGTATTTTCTCTTACTAGCTGCAGATATCCCGAGTTTTAAAATTTCATCTCCCTTATCAGATTGCTTCATATTCTGAGACTCTTGCAGTAACTTATATCAGTGTTTTAACTTAGACTTCATTTAAGGTGTAAAATTATCTTAATTCAAACACTTTTTGAATTACCCTAATAATATACTGCACCATAAATAAAGGTGGTGTGCTCACACCACATCTAGTTTTTTAAAAAAGGAATCTAGTTCTTTTGTTACAGAGCAAACAATCAAAAATATATAGTGTTAATATATCTGAATGTCGAATTGCCTCTCCAGATGCAATGTAATCATCAATTCTCTTGACCTGTTTCTCAATCATAACCAGATGCAGACTTTAATTGATGCTCCGATTTCACAGTGCTGTTCCTTTGCTTGCCCTCCATGCCTGCCATCTTACACCTGAGTAGTAAACACAAGACTAGGAACAGTGGGAACCTCTGTATTCTGATGCTCCATTCCCACCGTGAAGGATTGTTTATATTTATTTCTTTGTTTAGTTAGTTGGTTAACTTTGTTCTTTCTCACAAAGGAAATAATCTACTGGTGTGGGAAGAGGGGCATCTCTGTGGTTGAACGTAGTAATGACTGCTCTTGTAGAGGAACTGGGTCCACATCCCAGCTCCTCCATGCTAACTCACAACCAGAATCTATAACTCCAGTTTCAGAGGATCTGATGCCCTCTTTTGGCCTCTGCAGGCACTGAAGGCACATGGTACACAGAAACTCAAGCAAACAAATGCACATGAGCATGGAAATAATAAATAATTTTTAGACATAAACTTTTTTATTATTAATAATTAATACATTTTTTTGCATAGCTGATTATCATCATATTGTAAAAGTAATTTCCAAAAATGTATTGTTTGCTATTGGGAAAAGACACCACAGCTCCTGCATATTTGAATACTATGTACGGTTCTTTAAAATAATGTATAAATACCTTTCACAGAAATTTACATATGTAGGAAACCATGTCTTTAAAAAAATGTTTAGAAAACAATAACATTTTGAAACCTAGTAGAATTTAGGATTTTTGTGGATTTAATGTAGTGTTATGAGACTGGCTGACCTTTAGCATGGGCAGAAGAGTAGTGGAAATGATGATCTGGCTATTATTTCACAAGCTCCAGCTTAAAGCTAAGTTTTTACTGATGGGTAGGCATAAAAGCTCTTTTCTGGTTAGGAGCTGCTTCATGGGCTATAACCAAGCAACGTTCAATGTTTCTGAAACACAGACAATTACCTTACAAACACACAAACCACACACACACACACAGACACACACACACACACACACATACACAACATACATATACAGTCACGGACACAGAGACAGGGAAACACAAACAGCACATATACAGACAAAGAGACAGACACACACATACACACACAATACTCTGAAATAATTTAAACATTTTTAAAGTTTCAAAAGATAAAGACTTATACTTAGTAACTGAAGTATTGGAGTTATTATCTTTCGCTCAGACAACACAGCATCAGCCTTTAGACAAATGGTGTTTTCATGTTTTCTAGATAGTTTTTATTTCTTGTTTCTAAGCATTTATCATAGATACATTAGTATTAACTCACTGTGACTCAGAGAGTAAATTTAGTTTAGCAGTAACACTAACTTTGTTTACTAATTTTTGAACTTATATGGACTCCTCAGCTTTTTTAATTATTCATTCAAAACATCACTTTTTGGTTTATTATGACACCATTTATTCTCTATTTGTTGTTTTTTTTTTTTTTTTTTTTTTTGAGACAAGGGTTTCTGGTTGTCCTGGAACTAACTCTGTCCTTAAACCAGGCTGGCCTCGAACTCATAAAGATCAGTCTGCCTCTGCCCCCCAGCCCTGGGATTAAACACATGTGGTACCACACCCGGCACTGTTTACTATCTTAGGAAAAATAGCCAGGTGATGGTGGTGCAGGCCTTTAATCCTAGAACTTGGGAGGCAGAGGCAGGTGGATCTCTTTAAGTTTAAGGCAAGTCTAGTCAAAAAGAGCCAGTTTCAGGACAGGAACCAAAGCTATTCAGAGAAACTGTTTCAAAAAAAAAAGTGTGTGTATGCATGTACGTATGTATGTAAAATCCCTGAGTTTTGCATATGCCAATAGCTTTTATTTAGAGTTCTTGTTATTAGTTCCTTGTATGATTAATATCCAGGTTATCATCTAATTCAAATTCAGCAGGAAATTTGTTCCTATTAGTCACTGCTACCAAATACTACTACTACTACTACTACTACTACTACTACTGTATATATTTTATTATTATCATTACAAATTTTCACCTCCTCCCCTCCTTCAATTTCCCCCCTCCCCATTCCTCCTCTCCCTCCTTCTCCAGTCCAATGAGCAGTCAGGGTTCGCTGCCCTGTGGGAAGTCCAAAGTCCTCTCCCCTCCATCCACGTCTAGGAAAGTGAGCATCCAAACAGACTAGGTTTCCCCAAAGCCAGTACATGGAGTAGAATAAAAACCCAGTGCCATTGTCCTTGGCTTTTCAGTCAGCCGTCCTTGTGAGCCATGTTCAGAGAGTCCGGTTTGATCACATGCTCCATCAGACCCAGTCCAGCTGGCCTTGGTGAATTCCCATTAGATCAGCCCCACCTTCACAGTGGGTGGGCGCACCCCTTGCAGTCCTGACTTCCTTGCTCATGTTCTCCCTCCTTCTCCTCATTTGGACCTTGGGAGCTCAGTCCAGTGCTCCAATGTGGGTCTCTGTCTCTATCTCTATCCATTGCCAGATGAAGGTTCTATGGTGATATGCAAGATATTCATCAGTGTGTCTACAGTATAGGGCCAGTTCAGGCTCCCTCTCCTCAGCTGCTCAAGGAACAAGCTGGGGACATCTCCTTGGACATCTGGGAACCCCTCTCAATGGAAGAATGGATAAAGAAAGTGTGGAATATATAACATTAGAGTACTACTCAGCGGTAATAAACAATGACATCTTGAATTTTGCATGCAAATGGATGGAAATAGAAAACACTATCCTGAGTGAGGTAACCCAGATCCAAAAAAAAATGAATATGGTATGTATTCATTCATTAGTGGATTCTAGCCATAAATAAAGGATGTTGAGCCTATAATTCATGATCCTAGAGAAGCTAAATAGGAAGGTGAACCCAAAGAAAAACATGTAGTTATCCTCCTGGATAATGGAAGGAGACAAGATTGCCAGGCAAAAATTGAGAGCTTGGGGGTGGGGTGGGGTGGGGTTAAGGGGAGATGGGGAAAGAGAAGTTAGAAGGGGAAGATGGGGAGAGCTTGGGGGAATGGGACAGTTGGGATGGAGGAAGAGTGGTTATGGGAGCAAGGAAGTATATATCTTAATTAAGGGAGCCATTTTAAGGTTGGCAATAATTAATAATTTTTAAAAAAGACATTAAAATCTTTCTTAAGAAATTTCAAAGTACTAAAATAATTTTTCATTCTGTTGCATTATGAGTAGTTTCACATTATTTATTATTAATGAGATTGTATATTTTATTGAAGGGGCATCTTACATCCACCTTGAACCTCTGCCAATATTGCTGAAGTTAAAACAGATAAAAAGAAGGCTTTAGTTTTTTTCTGCTTTTTGATTCTTCTCTATTTCTCTACTTTATAAAGCTTGACCAACTAACAAAGAAGCTTCTTAAAGCCATCCTCGGAAACCAGTCTTCTGGCAGTTAAGAGGAAACGGCATCAAGAATCCCAAACTACAGGGGAAAAACAAACACGACTTTCAGCTATCAGTTTTGCAAATATCAAAACAAAACCTGTTAAACAGAAGCAAGCCTGTTGTTTGTTTCATATCAGGGGCCTGTGTGACCTACAAATACTCATGATGCACAGCATCTAAACCGAGCTTCAATCCTTGAAGTCACATAAGCTACAATTCCATTGCACATAGCACACCACAAAACCAAAGAATTATCTTCACACCTCAGTATATATTTAATATGGAATCAGTGGCTTAAGAAAAAAAAAGGGAGAAAATGTTCATTGTTAATCATCTGTTAAATACAAATAAAAAGCACTTAGAGATACCATTTCACAAGTTAGAATGACTATTATTTAAAAAAAGACGAACACGGTGCACAATCCACCTTCACTGGGTAAGTGTAGGTACCACTCCTCACCAAAGAAGCCTCATTTTCTAGCAAATGCAAACCATCACAGGAAATCACAACTGGACATACTGCAACCATTCCTAACCTATACATCTATATTATATCTATATTCTGTGCTTAGGGCTAAGAGAGCAGCTCAGAAGAGGGGAGCAAAAAGACTGTAAGAATCAGAAGACTGGAAAGGCCACTACATAAACAAGACTAGATAAATGGCAATATACATGTCGATGTTAACCTGTAAAGGGAATATATGGTAGGGTCTCACCTCCAGTCAAAGAACTATGGGAAATAATGATTGCTGAAAAAAGAGGCATTTTCTGCTCTCAAGGATGAGTCCCCTTGGTTCTAGGATTGATGTGGGATTCACCTCTGCATGCTTTGAAAAGCATTGGTTAATAAAGAATCTGCTTTGGGCCTATTGCAGCACAGAATAAAGTAAGGCTGGAATTTCAAGCAGATAGAGGAGGAGTGAGTAGGCAAAGTCAAGGAGAAGCCATGTAACCACAGAAGGATACAGACATCTGATGCCGGACAGAACTTTACCGGTAAGCCACAACCGCATGTTATACACAGATTAATAGAAATTAGTTAATTGAAGATATAAGAACTAGTTAGATATATGAATAAGCTAACAGGCCATGCAGTGTTTTAATTAATGCAGTTTCTGTGTGCTTATTTAGAGTCTGGGTAGCCAGGAAATGAATGAGCAACCCCAACCAACATAGGATGCTTAGCGGTCAAATTTTAAATGGGCAAATAATTCTATTTCTAATAAAAAAAACATATAAACTTAAATTTTAAAATATAAAGGAAAATAAGTGGCGGTGATGATGTAGAGAAAGGGAAGCTCATATATATTCTTGGTACATAAATGTAAATTAAAGTGTTATGGAAAACACGAGGTGCATGCTGCAAAATATGAAAACTGTCACTATCATTTGACCCATTGAGGCAACCACGAGGCATAGGTTAATCCCAAAAATGGCAGGAGAAAGACTACTAACCCAAACCATCAATGGCCAAATTAACTAAAGCAAGTAATTACCTAAAAGAAGATTTTATTGGTATACACAGGCAGCTTCAACCCAAAGTGGGTTTGAGAGGTCAGCCGTGGATGTGAGGAAGACAAGGCCTTTATAGTTCAGGAACAGGGGCTTTCCAAATGGAGGATTATGGGATCATAGCTTAATCATAACAGCTTAGTCCTTGCTGAGGCAAAGACATGGTTGCCAGGTGGGTCTAACAAGGATGGCCTTGAAATTCTCTTGCCTCTGCCTCCTGATGGGGGGATTTTAAAAACGGAACTCCCCAACAAAGACAACCTTCCTAATGTCTGTAATCTTCCCATGACCAACATTTATAGAGCTAGCACCTTCAGATGAGCGAACCATATCCAGAGATTTCATGTTTATAGTGTTCCTCCCAATACACAACACCTGTCATCAGCCTTAGAAGAGACAAGGGAATGGACCACGAGAAATAAATGAGTTAATCAAAGCAGAGACATGAGTCACATCTCACAGATACCAAGGTCAAAGAAAATAGCAGACCTAGGGCCAGACAGACAGAGTCACAGACAAAGAAGAAGAGGTAAGATGACAGATTCCATTGAGCCTGTGAGAAAAGCCCACATCCGAAGAAAAAGGAAGGTTGAAAAGCATGTCTGGGTATCCGGGTAAATTTATTTGAGGAACCTATGAGGAAAAAAGGATTTAGGATTACATTTCTTATCCACATTTGTTCCCCTCACATGAGTTGCTGGAAGACTGGCCAATGAACAGTTAAGTGGCAATGATTCCTCTTCCTGTGTTCAAGGTCACTGCTTCTATTTGTCTCACACAGTAACTGGAGATTCTGGGCTCTGCGTGAGTCAGATTGGATTGAATTATAGAAAAATAAGGAGTAAATACATGACAGGCTAGAGTGACTGCCAATATGGAACATTATCAGAATTTGATAGTTTGGATATGATTATCCTTCACAGATGCAGATGTTTGAATACTTGGTCGTATTTGGTAGAATTGACAAATTTTAGATGTTATGTGAGACCTTGCTGGAAGAAGCATGTCAGTGGTGGCTAGATTTGAGGTTTCAAAACCAAATGGCATTCCCAGTTCTCCATCTCTGCTTCCTGCTTACAGTTCATGATCTATATTCTTGGCTTCTAGCTCTGGCCACCTTGCTTTCCCTCCATGACAGATTCTTATATATCCTTCTGGATCCAGAAGCCAAATAGACTCTTCCTTCTACAAATGACTTTGGTCATGGTATTTTATCATAGTAATAAAAATGCAATGAATACTCACAGTGCCGATGTCTTAATTTGAGAGTAAATTGAAAATGTCAGTAAGTTCTACAATGCGTACAGTGAGGTTGGGTGATTGCTTGGGACATTAAATAGAGCTTGCAAATTGTACAACATCAGAAGATTATAGATTCTTCTGTGATTGAAAACTTTGTTAAGTGGAAAGTGTTACGTCTAGAGCAATGGACATGAAGAACCCAGAAAGTCTAGCAATAAGTCCCTACATGGCCTCAGGGAAAAGAAACAATTACTGTCACACAAGTTGTTATTCAATTTTGAGTGATACAAATATTTAAATAAAAAATAAGCCTCACACTCTGTATGTTTTACTTGTCTGATCCTTTCCTAGTCTTTTACAACCTCATAACAGTTTTATCTATTTAATCATTTTCAGAATTGTATTTAATAGCTCTTTGAAATGTTGTTGATGTAAATCAATATATATTTAAATGAGATCAAATAAGGAGGTAAAATCCCTAATGTTAGCACACACACACACACACACACACACACATGCTTACATGGGTGCCCACAAGCACACACACATGCGCGCAGATATATATGTAGAGAGCATGGGAGGACTTAGATGTTCTCTTTATCACTCTTAACCCTTGAAATAGAGTTTTCTACGTAACTTGAAGCTCACTATTTTAACTAGTCTGACTGACCAGTGAATCTGCCTCTCTCTACCTTGTAGCAAAAGGGTTATAGGCAGGCCATACCCAACTTTCACAAGGGTGCTGGGCATTCAAAGTTAATTCTCCATACTTGCATAGTACAATCTTACCACTATGCTGCCTCCCTAACCCTGAAACTGGGTTTTTATTAGACATCTTTGAAGTGTTTCAAAGCCTTTGATCATGTGCGTAGAAGCCAGAGTTCACTGAATAAGAAAGAAAGCCAGATACCCTTACATATTTGTTTTTGGTTTTGTATTTTTCTTGAGTCATTATTTTATATGAAATAATGTGTTTAATGGCCCTCTCTCACCCAGAAAATTAACAATACAGCAAGTATGAACTTATGGCTGTTAAGAACAGAAGTTATATCATGTATACTTTTTGTTCTCAGGACTTTTAAATCAACGTTGTACTTATCATTGAGATGAAAGAGGATTAAGAGATTATGTTGACAAATTCATGTCTTCTGGGAGAGGAGCTGTTTGCCATTATTAGCATTAAAATCAACACATCCTCATCAGTAGTAGTTAACAATTCAGAGAGGCCAAGCAAATTATGCCAACAAGCAAAGGGGAAGACATATTCAGAACTCAATAGCTAGCATAGAGACAGTATTGTAAATTGGGTGCAAAAACAAAAAGAAATTAAATGAAAATATAAGCAGAAATGGGAGATCTTTCAAGTTATCAAAGTACCTTTAAAAAACTTGGTGAGAGAGGAGGCAGAAGGATTATGATTCATAGTATTTATCTTTTATAAAGACACTCAGAATGTGCAATTATGATCATTATCTTTATGATTGTTTTAGCAATACCCATTTGGGGTACTTGTTTATAAATACAATGAGCATATCATCATTTGTATCACTGCAAGTCCACTGAAAAAAATCTTGGAATAGGAACTACCCAGGCAAAAAGTTTATCCGTTGTGGTTATAACATGGAGCACGCTCTCCTGAGCCAGCCAGCTACACTGTTGCTGTAGATTTTGCCCCAGACAAGAAGCAGAGCTCAAAGAACTCAAGAGCTTCCACTTTTGAAAGATGTCAAAGGAACAAATTGGATACAGACCACTAGAAGACCTTGATGCTTTCTGAATCAAACATGCCTTCGAGCACACAGGCATCTCCTGAGGGACTTTCAGGATACAGAACACTGTTGATGACAGAAGGTCATCCTTGTTAGTATACCACATGACACAGTAACACCACTTAGCCAGATGGCTTGTCAGAGGGTGGGCAGCCCCGACTGATGTCTATACTTCTATAGATCAGCACATTGAGGTCAAGGTCCACTGCCCTTCACCCTACAAAAGCCATTATCTAGTTCATACTTGTTGGGAGATAATTGTATTCTGTCAATTTTAAATGACTTTTTTTCCATTGTGTTTTTAGTACTGAGCTTTTATGTGGCATTCCAGAAAGAGCTTCAGAAAACCCAGCAGGGTGTTGTATTACACATAAAATCATCGTTTAGCTGACATCAGGTTTGGACCCCTGCCATTTGTGTATAACTTCTCATTTGCCCTTTGAATGAACTGTATATAAATAGACTCAAAATAAACTCATTATGGAGTCAGAAGCTGAACATATGTCTAAAATGTCACAGTATTCTTTGTGGTAAGATTGTCTATAGTTTATCGTTTTGATTTTCAAAAATAAAAGCCTTACCTCTGAAGCTAACTTCTAAGGTTTAAAGCATGGTTCAACAAAATTATTTGGTTGATATAAAAACACCATTTTTAAAGTCATATTCCTTGCCAGTGTGGTACCGATAGGAATTTAATAGTAATTAAATGACAAAAATGTTTGTCATAACTTTCCTAGCACAAAAATTTTTAAGACATCAACCTTTCATATACTAGAATATATGAAATATATTTCTATATTCTAGAAAAATATTCTAGTATATGAACGAGGTTCTACTCGTTATTATACTAGAATATCAATAATAACATAAATTAAAGTTTAATTTATTATAGAAGTAAAATCCACTAGGCAAGTTGATGCTATAGTATTTCTCTTTTTTCAGATTTATTAGGCTTTATTAAAATTATGTATATTTTTATGTCTGTATAGAGGTATTCACAGAGTGCAGTACCAACAGAATCCAAAAGAGGGAGTTGGGTCTCCCAGAGATGGGGTTACTGACTGTCTTTCCTTTTGCTAGTTGTTAGAAGTTGAGAATCAAACTCAGGCCCTCCAAATCAGCAGGTATGCATCACTGCTGAGCCGCTTTTCAGCCCATCGTATTTCCTTGTGACACTGACTGTGGAGCGCCTCTGGAAGAGAGAGAATGACGGAAACTGGCATTCTAACGTAGTCTTAATTCTCCCAGCATGTGCCATAGAGACACGCTAGTAACACAGTTCCATAGGGCCCAGGAAGATCTGTTTCCCATGAGTGGAGAAACAGGAGGAGAGTTCATAGCATTGCTGGACACAAAAAGTGCTTCCTAGAAAACTCAGATGAGGATTTATTGGGAAACTATTGTGTGGGAGTTAAAAGGAGATTGTACTGGGGAAAAGGGGTGGATTTATAATCAGGTCATGTGGAGACACATAAAGATACACTGGGCAAAACGTCGTGGCATGAGGGAAAGCTATCGAAGGGTTGCTTCCGCAAGCAAGAGTGTCATGACTTACTAGAAACAGCCATTTCCAGGCATGATGGATTCCCCATCTGAACTCCCAGAAGACTGTACCCTCTTTGGCGCTTTGATTTGGTACTTTTAGCCTAGAGAAATTGTCAGGCATAATTTTCCATTCTTAAAAAAAATGCCAATACTAACACACTAATTTAACATGCTAGCCAAGAAATTACGGTTGACTCTGAATGCAGTGTACATATTCACTCTTATTAGAAAAACCTAAGAAAAGAAAAGGAGAGCAAGAAAAAAGGAATAGGTAAGCCCCACACACACACTTCTTCCTTGTTCCAAACGTAACCTGAGATTTTTCATCTTGAGGAAGTAGTCACGTATAACACTGTCATGGGCTGCACACACGCAGTAGGTCCTCACTTAGCAATCTGCAAAGGACCAGCATGCTCTCCCTGTGCTGATAGTCCATTAGCACTTCCTCGGGAACTCCAGAAACTCAAGAAGAAGTTGACTGAAGTCTCCAGGGAAGCTAATAAGAATTAGAATGGAACTAATGGGTTTTACATTTTATCCCGCTTTCCGTGCTTCACTGGCCATGAAGAGGTTAGACATCTTGAGTCAGAGTTGGGCATATTGAGCTGGGGTTAGAAAATAGGGTTAAACACTTAAGAGGATGTCAGGATTTCTTTGCCAAGGTCACCATTTCGCAATTTCACAAACAGCTAAGTGGGGTGCCAAAAGGAGATTGCAATAAAAACCAGGTCAATGGAAACAGAAATGAAGTACTTAAATGATTTTTTTTTTCGTTTTTAAGACACATTAGACACATGTCACCCTTTTCCTTCTGATTCAGCCTCTGCTAAAATGTTGACTTCCAACAACAGATTAAACCACAGCGTTTCCAGAATATTTTCACACTGAGTTGCTTTCCTGGGAATACCCTCTCCTTTAATGTTTTCAACAAAGCAAAAGAGAACTTACAGCAGTCCCTATAACATCAATTTACTTACAATATTAAGCTTCAGTTTTATGAATGCAAACATCTCTGAGGTATGACCACTGTTCCTGACTCCGTTGAGTTTCATGGCTCTTTCTATCAATGCTTAGTAGGCAAGGGTTTGGTGAACATTGTGCTGGGCAAATGTAGTGACATTGTACAGCTCTAAAATATACTCTTGGATATTATATCTAAAGTATTAACATTTACAATGTATCACTGATATTTTAATTCACTTCAACAATAGGGATTACTGCCAAATGCACAATTTTAATACATCCATGTGGATCAATCTAAATTCTGAATCCATAGTGATTAATAGTACAGTCCCTTGATAGCTAATGCTTTCTACTTACTTATCTATGAACTGAATATGGTTTTCCTAAAATCCTGGTGTTATAACAGGGACTGAAAATATTCTTGTAAATACTTTGGTTATTATAAAGTCAAACAAATTTGAAAGTCAAGTACCTAACTTGGGAAACAAAGGACTTACCTCTTCTAAAATAGGGAGATAAAAATAAGTGCCGCCCTTCCAAAAATTATCCTCCTAAGTGGATGAGGAGTGTGTGAGTGTTTTGTCTGCATGAATGAATATGCAACATGCATATGCCTGGCTCCCGAGGAAGTCAGAAGAGGCCATTAGATTCCCTGGAACTGAAATTACTTATGATTGTTGTCTGCCATGTGAATGCCAGGAACCCAACCGGGTTCTCTGCAAGAGGATCAAGTGGTCTTAAACACCATTTCTCTGACCTTCTTCTTAACTTTTATTCCAGCATATTGAAGTATATTTCAATATTTACCACATTCTAATTTTTGGGTAAATGTGTGAGTGCTGTGTGTGTTTTTGTGTGTATGTAACAGTGTGTGTGTGTGTGTGTGTGTGTGTGTGTGTGTGTGTGAAACATCAATTAAAGAAAAAGAGGCAATTGATTAGGAGAGTACAAGGGATAATGGGAGAGACTAAGGAGATAAGGGGAGAGTAAGATGATGCCATTATATTATAATTTCAAAAAATAAAAATTTATCTTTCAAAAAATGCATATCTCATATTTATATTATATTATATATATTATAGTTAACTTATCTGATAGTTGGTTTACTGTGTCTCACACTTGACTGTCATGTCATACATCTGTTCACTGCCTACTTAATCTTATCCCTTTTTTGTTTCTTTTTAAATTTTTGTTTATTTTTTATTTCACTTTGCATTCCAACCGCAGTTCTCCCTCCCACTTCTCTTCACTCCTCCCTCCCTCTCCCTAGCCTACCCCTGTCCACTCCTCCCAATGGGTAAGAGTTCCCATGGAGAGTCAACAAAGTCTGACACATTACATAGGGGTAGGACCTAGCCCCTCCCAGCTGCATTAAAGCTAAGCATGGCATCCCAACAAAGGGAAAGGGCTCTGACACCCTAGCTTATGCACCAGGGATAGTTCCTGGTCCTACTTCCAGGGGTCCTTTGGATAGTTCAATCTTCACTGCTGTCTCCCACATATGGAGGACCTAGTTCAGTCCCATGGAGACAGCTGTCAGTCTATAGTTTACAAGTTTCCATGAACTTAGTTCAATTGTCTCTGTAGATTTGTCGGTCCTGACCTTGACCTCCCTTACTCACATATTCCCTCCTCCCTGTCTTCGATTGGATTCCTGGAGCTAGGCCTGGTACTTGGTTGTGGATCTCTGCAGCTGGTTCCATCAGTTACTAGATGAAGGCTTTATGATGATAGTTGGGATGTTTACAATCTGATTACAGGCAAAGTCCAGTCTAGGCACCCTCTCCACTATTGCTAGGAATTTTAGTTGGGGTCATCTCTGGATTCTGAGGAATTTCCCTAGCACCAAGTTTCTCCCTAACCCCATAGTGGCTCTCTCTCTCTCTCTATGGTTAGAACCATCCTAAGTGGGGTAACCCAGACTCAGAAAGACAAACACAGTATGTACTCACTCATAGATGGATATTAGACATAAACAAAGTAAAGGATAACCAGACTACAGTCCACAGCTCCAGAGAAGCTAGGTAACAAGGAAGACCCCCAAGAGGGAGACATTGATCAGCCTGGGAAGGGGAATTAGATGAGATCTCCTGGGTAAACTGGGGGTGAGGGGGATGGTAAAGGAGAGGGTATGTAAGATGAGAACATGAGGAAACAGGATGGTCGAGGGGGAGAGGGATGGAGTAGAACAACGAAAGAGAGATCTTGATAGAGAGACACTTTTTTGTTTCTTACATTCACTAATAAGAAAAGGCCCTGAAGATCTATGTGATCCACACTACAGTCTGTGCCTAAGGCATGATAGCACTGAATGGTACTGATGTCAGAACTGTGACAATGGCGATAAAAATGAATCTGACTTAACAGAATAATAGAACAGAGTTAAAAAAAAGAATTTACAAGATCTTATATAACCCGTAGTGCAGAAGCACCAACCCCACCCCACCCCACCCCCCAAAATAGCAGCAAGAATAGAAACTATTCTCTACGGTTTGGAGTCTCAGGAAGAATTTAAGATTCAAGAAACGAAAAAATAAAATTGATAGTATTTATTAGTAGTCTCTGGAGGTGGCTTTCCAAACTATTTTGTTTGTGCAAGTTATAGCTTAATCAAAGACAGCACTTATTAAAATGATTATTTCTTCCCATTCCTCATCTGATCATCTTGCTTAGAACTTATTTCCACACTTTAAAAAAATCATAAATAATGAGTCGCTCATGGGAATTTAATGAGCAAGATAGGAAAGTCGGAAGGAATTTCTATATGCGTTAGTACATTTCTGACATCAATACTATTGAATTCGTGTTGCCTCTGAGGCACAAATAATAGACCACCTACTATTTAAAATGGATTTCAACCTGCAAATATAATTAAGAGAAGAGTAAGAACAAGAGGTGCTTTCCAGATACCTGAGCACAACTAATAATATTAGCAGTAACCAATGTAAAACATGATGTAATACTTTTTATTACTATTTCATACTATGTAATGGCCTTAGTAGGTATTATCAATGTGATAATACTAGTGATTCAATTATCAATTAAAACCCATATGTGTTGATTTTTCAGTGTATTAAAATTCCAATTCAAACCATTGAATGAACATTGTATTTCATACTGTTTGCCTACTTTTAATCTTCCATGCAACAATTAAAGATCATAAAATAATAATGTAAAATCTATAATGAGTTATTCCCTTCTGAATTTTGACTAATGTTGTGATAATCAGCTTTCTCATTGCCAAACATTTTAAACGAAGTGAGGTTCCTTGTGCCAACATTTGAAAAGTGCTTTCTGATTTCTTATAAAACTAGTACTTTGGGCAAAACCTCAAAGACAAAGCCATTTAGCTAATTTCTTTAAATAGGCTCTAATATTGCTATTAGGGGAGGCTCCTATTTTTTAATATGTACTCATTAAGTACCCCCATTAATGTGGCTGGCAGGTGTTTTCACGGGTACAGCTCTAGACACACAAGTCTGAATATCTGCATTTAATCCCTGTTACCCATGTGGGAAAAAAAAGAAAACCAGATGAGATAGGGTTCAATTGTAATCCCATCACTCCTATAAGGAATCAGCAGGAAAGAGACAAGACAATCACTTAAAAGCTTGCAGGGCCCCTTGCCTGGAGTACACAGAACAACAGAAAAGCCACCAAGAGACACTGACTCAACAAGGTGGAAGGCAAGACCCAACTCCCAAAACCTGTCTCCTGTCCTCCTCCACATGTACTGTGGCATTTACATATCCACACTCTCACACACACACACAAACTCACACTCACACACACACACACACACACACACACACAAAGAAATGCCCATAGGAAGCACCATTTCTGACCAATTTGGGAAATATTCCAGTGCAGTACACATTTTAAAATGTTCTTGAAGAAAATCACATAATTGATGTTTTTCCTGTTATACAAGGACTAGGATAAAACAATGGGGACTTTTTTATTTTTGGTTTGTTTGTTTTGGGGTAGGGAAACCCTGAAACAAGAAACTAAAAGGTAAAAAAGCAACAATTGCAGAACATACTATAAAATGTTAATTGTATTCTGTGATCATTAAATTCAGATTTTTCCCCACAATGTTACTCTTAAACTTCACGCATTTAATTTCTGAATGCTAAAGACATTGTCCCAAATGCCCTTTCTTAGGGGAATCATGTCTTTCCACGTCTGTTAATGAGAAGCATATAGACAGCAACCTTGCATCAACAAGAAAGCACAGGGGAATGGAAGTTTTCCAAATACTAGGACTGCTGAAGACACCAGGGACAAATCCTACCCATTCCAGTGAGGACAGAGAAAATGAGAAATTGATATAGCTTTTTCCACCATCAGTCAAATAATTGGAGTCAGAGCCTGGGGACCAGAATTCAGAAATGATCAGCATATATAGCAAGCAGCATTCTGCTCTTAGAATATCAACAATTAAAAAATCCCGAGGCTCCAAAATAAAGGAATGCTAAAGCGAGGGGAATACTAATTACCTTGATTTGAGCAGAGCCCCTCAGTAAACACCTGTGGAAATATCGCTCTGTGCCATAGCAACATGAACAATTAACACGTGTTAAACAAAATAAAATCAGTCCTAGTAGCTCAAATTTATTTTCCCTAGTGGACTCACATATTTACTAATAAGAAATGGAAACTTTGAAGAAAAAAATATTTGAATAAACATGAGCACAGTGCATATTAAAGATCTGTTGTAAAACAGGTTTTCATATTAAGTCTCATCTCTGTTTCATAATCCAAGCACTTCAGGTGAAGTTTGAGCATGTCTCTCAATGCTGGCAATGACAGTCTTGCACAAATTTAGCTTTATCTTTTGTTGCTAAATCTATCTATTTTGGTTATGTGGCTAATTGAAGTTTGATCTTCCCATAACAAGAGAATGGAATTGATACAGGATTTCCCTCTGTATGCTGTGATTATGATTAATAAATAAAGAAACTGCTTTGGACGTATAGCTTGGCAAAACTTACTTAGAAGGGGAAAACTAAACTGAATGCTTGGAGAAAGAAGGGCAGAGTCAGGGAAAAGCCATGTAGCCCCACGAGAGACAGACTCCCGAACTTTATCCAGTAAGCCACAGCCTCGTGGCAATACACAGATTAATGATGATGGGTTAAATTAATATGTAAGATCTAGCCTATAAAAAGCTAGAGTTGATGGGCCAAGCAGTGTTTTAAATAATATAGTTTCCGTGTGGTTAGTTCGGGTCTGAGCTACCGAGCATCCAGAAACCAATAAGCGCCCTCCTCTTTCAACATGGAATTATTCAGAGAAACATAAGCATCAAGATAATGGAATTATTCAGAGAAATATAAACATGGGTGTCTTTAATATTTAGTACCATTAAGCTACTCTTGACAAATTTCAAAGCATGTTGACATTTCTGAATGAGATTCTGATTTTATCTATAGAGTCCACTAAATAATATACAGAAATTAAATACTCTGATATTTTTCAATTTGGTTACTAAATAATAGGTTTGTGTCTTGGTTTTTCATGTCCTCACCATTCTGACTAACCTTCTCCCCAGCTCCCATACTTGTCGCCTCTGTCCCTCATCCTTTCCATGCTCTTGCCCTTTGAACCTTTTAGCTCCAGTGTTCCCCTCTTCATCCTCGTTTTATGTACGTGCTAGTATTGTGCACCATCTAGAAACTTAACCTCACACCAAGCCCTTTCTAATTTCCTGTCTTCTGGAGGTACTCCAAGTCCTACACAAAGAACTAAAGACTCGAGACTATTTGTATATGAGAGAAAACAGTCTTCTTCTTAGGACTAAGTTGCTTCTATAATCCTTGCAGTTCCATCCATTTACCTACAAATTTCATTTTTTGTCATACCTGAATAAATTCCATTATGTGTAAGTATGTTTCTATTATGTATTCATCAGTTGATTGACATCTAGGCTGGTCCCATTTTTTTAGTTATTTTAAACAAAGATATAAAGAGCATGGATATGTAAATATGTACTAGATTACAAATTTGAGGGATATATGTCGGGGTGTTATAGCTGGATCATACATTAGTTATAATTTTAGATTTGAAGTAAACCCCCAGACTAATTTCCAAAGTTGCTGTGTTAGTTTACAACCTCACTATCGGTGTCTTGTTTTCTCAGTGCTAGGAGGTGCAATGCAAAGGGCGCAAAGACCTCTCATTCCACTGGGAACTCTATAAACTACAATACCCAGCTGCCAGGCAAGAAGTGCCCATTTGGTGGCTGTGGGTGTAACCAGAAGCTCCCTCACTGACTGGATTTCAGACCTGCTTCACAAGAGGGAATTGATACCTATTACTGCAAACCTAGCCAAAACCCTATGAACGCAGAGATCTTAGCCCCTAGGAAGCTCCCAACTCAGATTAGTAGCTACATTGACATAGTATGAAACATTCTTCCAAATATTTATGTTTAAACACACAGAAGAGGGCTATTCTAAGCCTTAATCAGAGAAGCCTCCTTTTTTCAGTGAGCAGATGTGAGTGCAGAAACAGTGGCTACATAAGATGCTAAGAACTAAGTAGGTGGAGGGTTCACCCCTGAACAAGGTGTTTATACCATTTACTTAAGGCTTAGAAAACATTAAAGGCAGGATGGAAAGAATGTAAGATCTGAAAGACAAGGAGCAGGTTACAAAATGCTGATTTCTAAGTTTGGAATGAAAATAGGTACATTTACTGGCACTGGGCTTATTTAAGATGGACCTACCCAAGAGTTAGCTATAGATGGGGAAGAGCTCAGAGGACCCTACAACTTACTTCTCTACTATTGACAACTAACAAATTCTTCAAGAAGGAGCGGTATAATGTAGAGACTTACATGCAACTGTGAGCCAAAAGCTCTAAAAGTTTGATAGCCATAGCCATGATAGCAGTTCTAATTACACTCTTTGAGGCACAAACTAAGAATATCATCATAAATATAGGAAAGATCATGAATATTGGAAAAGACCTTTGTGTGAGTAAGGTAGTCTAGTGGAGTGGGGGGGACATGAAAGGCTGGGGTAGAGCTGTACATTATATGCATTCAGGAAATTGTCACAGAACAAAATTTATTCTCTAAAAAGCAGTAGAATGCTAGCAAACTTGAAAAAGTAACTGTTATTTAGTTTGTACATTTGCAACTTATAAGTGTATAAATTTATGTGCTGCAAAATTATGGTCTGCTTTGTGAAGGCAATGTAAAGTAGTTACATCAGACAGTTAACTTGCTCATCAACTCAAATGTTTAACATTCTTTGTGATAAGAACCTTGGAAATTTACCCTGCCTTTTCATTACTTTCTTCTTGTCGTGAGAAACTATAAAATAGAAATGATGTATTTATGCTTACAGTTACAGAAGGATACCATCCATCATCAAAGGAAAGAAAGCTCAGCATCAGAGGAGTCATGGAGGCAGGTGTAGGAGGCTGCCATATCATATCCATCCACGTTCAGGAAGCAAAGAATGTGCAGGAGGTAGGCTGAGCCTCAAGGCTTACCTCCAGCAAGTCAGCCATTTCAATTTCTCCCTTCTAAAATTACCATAACCTTTTCATATAGTTCTACCATCTGGGAATCAAGGCTCCAAAGATATCACCAATTGAGCGGACATTTCACATCCAAACCCCAGCACTCTAGTGACTTGAAATGCACATACTCTCTAATTACTAGTTTCACTGTTCATTATAACTCTTCTAAAGGGTTCTTTTACCTAAGATTTTATATCCTGTGACAATCGTTTCACTTATTCCAGAGCCTCAGTAATCACCATTCAACTCTCTTCTTTTATGGGTTCCATTATTTTTAACCATAGCTATGAGTAAGAGTATCTAGCCTCTATCTTTCTATACCTAGCTCATTTCATTTGGCATAATGTTCTGCAATAGCAACCCTGTACAACATAAACAGTCACACATATAATGCATTATTGCTCCAAGTGCTTTAATCAGACCTTAACATTGCAAAGAGAAACCAGTCACAAAATCTGATACTCACCCATTGGAAAGACTAAAGCAAACTTCAAGGAAGAAACTCCATATTGCCTATAGGTTAACAACCTAAAATAGGCCATTGATTTTGTTTTGTCTGTAAAGTTTTGTGGGCAAACTTCTCATTGAATGAACTCAAGGACTTTTTGATAGCAAAACTGTAAGAAGATAAGCACATAATCAATGGCTCTAAACACCACATACTACTTTTTCTTGTTTCTAAATCCAGTTCTATATCTGATGGCCACTATCGCATTAATTTTCATGAATCTCTTATCAAACTTCCTCTCTTAAAAAGTACAAAAATGCATGCTTTAAACTAAATTATGTAAATCTATGATATTAAGGTTGAAGAAATTCAACTTGACCTGGCCACAAGCATCTTGAGTCATATATAACCCTGGGCTTGCTCTTGAGTCATAAACCCATGCTTGCTCCTGAGTAACCCTATTTAATATTCATGAAATAATTTTCATCATGTTGTTAGTTGATGGAATAGTAAAGAGAACTAAACAGTAGCCCCTCTATGTTCCATATGTGTGTGACATCCTCTGTATTAGTATAAGATGATACAGAGCCTTTTTATCCTGACCACTTAAGAACAGTGGTTCTCATTCTGTGGGTCTCTACCCCTTTGAGGCTTGAACAAACTTTTCACAGGGCTCGAAACCAGATATCCTATATATCATATATTTCCATGAACATTTATAACAGTTACCAAGTAACAGTCAAAATAATGTTATAGTTGAGGGTCACCACAGTATGAGGAATTGTATTAAAAAGTCACAGCATTAAGAAGGTTGAGGAGCACTGCTTTAGAAGAAAGGAAGTGTTCTGACTTGGTGGTGGTTTCTCTAAAACCTACATAATAAACTATAGTTGTTGGAAAAATAAACCAGAAGTCTCTAGACAGCTACACAATTTTTTTCTTATGAGAAAGATAGAAGAAAGCAAATTGTTGTTTGCACAGGTAAAATAGAAATTTCATATGTGGAAAAGCAAGTATTACAGGATAACTAGACTGCTTTATGTGATTCTGCATATCCAAGTGGTTTTCAGGTAGAACCTTCCAAAGCTAATGAATGACACACTTAACATAATTAAGTCATCTAGATTCTGTTTAATACCTGTGGTTCATTTAGCCCAATATCTCAGGCAATTGTCCAGAATGCTACCACACTTCACAGTAACTCCTTTCTTAAAGGTGACTATGAGTTGTCAAAAGTGTTTAAGAGATTTTTATTTAGATTAGTTAATTAAAGTATTAAAATGTGAAATGAGTTGTTCTTCCTGCTATCAGGTACCATTAATCTCTCAGATAAGCTCAATACTACAGATAATAAATAGCTTCAATGATGCTTTCACATGGTCTTCCACATATTTGAAAACACATGACATTGCACATGACATGTAAGGAAATACTGACCCAGGGAGATAAAATATCCACATAGTTCTGTACATAGGCACACTAAAAGAGTGTGAACTTGGAAAAAATCACTTGAAAGCTCAGACTTTTGGATTTCTTAACCTCAAAACATGAAATAATAGCTGAAATTTCGATTCCCAGTATGAAAATGAGAGCCTAATAAAGCACTGATATCAATGATGTTTCTGGAGTGATAGAGTAATATAATTACTGTACTGTGGTTTCTACTCGGTTTCCAATATCTATTTATCAATTTATCATTACTGTTGGTCAAATAAACTCTCTAGCCTCCTTGTCAGCTTTATTGTTTTGTGTCTCAGATGTTCAGCCTTTGCTACTGCTCCTTGCTACTAAAATTATCTTTACAGTTGAGATTCACTAAAATCAATTCCTAATAATTCTCCTCATGACAGTATAAACTGCAAACATGCAAATTGTTGCTATTCTTTCTATTTCTCCTCATCCTTCTCAGGCAATAACCAATAGAGTCCTAGAAAAATAATTTTTCCCAAATTGAATTTCTAAAGACTGGAATTCTTTTAGGTGATTTACACAGTGGGGTAAAAAAGCACAGAAAGAATGTAGCATCTAGGAGAATTTTTGTTTTTCTCAAGGGAAATATTGATCATTAGAGAAACAAGAGAGTTAAAATCCAAGTGGAAAAAAAATCAGGTGGAATGGATGTAAACTGAATAATATTGTAAACATTCTTAGATACATTAAAGTTACTGTTCTTGGAATTATCAAATATAAGCTTGGTGAAGAGAAGCACAACATCTTTGTTTCATATATGTATGTTTGAGAGTTAGTACAGCAAAGAAATCAAAATTGGTTACTGAAAAATTTGCTGCTGCCACTGAAAATGGGCTTGAGCAGTAAGCCTAGCAATAAGACCCTCCCGTGAGAACTCGAATATCAACAGCCAAAAGCATTAAACTGCTAAAATTCATTTCACAGCATACTGTAGTTGTGATTGAGACTGGGACCAGGAGCTTGCAATGGTTTTAAGCAAGGAATCAAGTGAGCAGAGTGACAGGTATGACCAAGGTGAGCATCTGCATCTTGAGCTGCCCAAACCAATTTGACTTTTCAGAAAGACAATGAAACTGATAGTCATCAAGTTGTATTTTGGGTTTTATGAGTGACTGAATACTCACAATGTAATATGGCATTACACTGAGTTACCAGACTCATGATACTGAGAAATGAATAGCAAATAAGAAAGAAGGGCTGGCATGATGATCATCAGTTCGTAAAGCACTTGATGCCAATCTGAGTTTAATTTCCAGTACCCACATGGTGGACGAAAACTTATTCCAACAAATCGTCCATTGACTCCCTCAAGTGTGGCATGGCATAGGTAAACAACCACATGTATGCAATACAGAATTGCATAAAAAATATATAAGTTCATAAATGTAAAAAACCATAGTGATAAATCCACTCCAGTCTGTTAGAAATGTGAGGCTACTGAAGATGGTGGAATTTTTTGTAACATCTTTTATTTCTCATAGAACTATTTGTTTAAACTTAACCTCATTAGCATAGAAAATGAAAGCAAAGTTCCTAAACTCATATTACCTTCAATTTGAATCAACAGTTTCCCTGATATATATACTAATAAAACCTAAAACAATTAATAAAATCATTAAAATTTCCATATATTTAGAATAGAGCTATTAAAACTGGACCCAAACTGACTTATTGGTATCTTACACTTCTTTCATCATCTTTCTTGAGTCCTCTATTAGTTTCCTTATGATTTTCTGCTTCAACAATAGTTAGATTTAGGTCCAATAATTTTTAAAATAATATGTGATCATACAATTTACTAGAAATTCTCTTACAGACAAAAGCAGTATTTATAAGTTTGTGAGTTTCAAAAAGAATGTATTATGTGTAAACAATGTTCAAGGATACATTTTATCGGTTTCACCCCCAATATTACTGTTTTGGAAGAGCCCGTTGACAAGAGCACACATACACACAAAAAGTCCATTGAGATTTTTTTTCTCGAAAATCTCTTGCACCAGCTAAATTTCCCTGAGAATAGTATAAGTTCTCAGTGATTTCCAATGGTTTGAGGAACAAATTACTTCTACAACTAGAGCGTCAAACAAATGGAATAAGCATCCTTAACACGAGTTCTTTTGAGTAGAAAGAAAGAGAATAAGTGTTATAATGAAAATGACCTTTAAGGTCCTCTCAGTTCCTTTTTGCTGAGTGTCTTTGTGGTTATATGCAAGCTTGTGCCAAATTCACAGAACACTGGTTGTGGGTTGTCTTTTATTAATTTTAAGAAGCATACAGAAATAGATGTGAGGAAAAATTATGTAATCAAATTCAAACCCCTTGTAATTCATTAAAGAAAACAAAAATATTCTCACATAAACATTTCTACCCTAAAAAAAATCCTCATCACATATGACATATCAATTTGTGAAACCCTGGGGTATTCTGGTAGATGGATAACTAAATAGACAATTATGCATAAGTGGAGTTATTTGCAAAAGGAAATTTGGAAGCCTAGCAAGGAATTATATTGATATGAAATAATTATATACTTTTGAAAGTTACTGATCAGCAAAGAAAAAAAAAAGCTGGAATCTTGCCTCCATATTTGATGGAACAGCTGGAAGAAGATTTCATATCACACTAGAAACAATCATTCCCTAGCCCAATCCTATGAGATTGCTATTCTTAGGCATAATCAGCCAGTGCAAAATTGTGACTCTCTCCTAAGCAGGAAAACATAAAAAGTTGAGCCTTGCATTTGTCCCAGATTTTTCTGCTGGAGTTCTTTCTAGCCCATTAAACTCAAGTGGAGCACAGAAGTTCAAATGAGGTGAGAAAACAAAATACTGAATGAAGTTTAGTCTCCTCTAATGGCTACAGCTCAAGGAGCAGGGTCATAGAAAATATGGCAATGGCAGAGCGGGAAGGAAAGTGTCCTTGTCCTGGTTCCTTCCACTGAACTGAAGCTGGGATGAACAAAGACAGAGAAAAAATTCACAAGACAGTGCCAGTTTCAGGGTGATGACGAAGAGACATCAGAAGTTGAATCATGTTGGGAGGAACTGCAGCTCTGGTCAGGAAATTTAAAAAAAAAAAAAAAACCTGAAACTAGTTCATGCTAACTACTGGAAGGGCACGCTTGGTCTATTTGTTTGTTTCTTTGTTTGATTGGTTCGTTGGTTGGTTTTTATTCTTGTTTTGTGTTTTAATTATTTAAAATATAAGTACATGTATCATTTCCTTTTCATCCCTCGAGACCCTCCCTGAAATACCTCTTTTCTCTTTCAAAATCAGGACTTTTACATGCATGTGTGTGTGTGTGTGTGTGTGTGTGTGTGTGTGTATACATATATGCACATTCCTAAATATAACCTGCTCAGTGCGTAAAATGTTACTCGTATGTATATTGATCGGGCTGATCATTTAGTATTGAATGAAAATTAGTGTGTTCTTCCCTGGAGAAGACTATTTCTGCCTCTCTCACCATTCATCTGCCTATACTTCTGACCTTCCTAGGAGACACAACCAAATTCTTTGACCCTCTGGCCCGTACATTCTTCCCACTGGAAGGAGGTTTAAAAGAAAGGCTCGAACCTTGGTGTAAGAACCACCCATGAGAGGACAATCCAAAACTAAAGTTGGCACATACTCTATTTTTCACCCACTAGAAGAGCCAAATACAGAATGATAGTCAAAGCTAAATCCTAGCAAGAAAATAAAGATGACAGAAATCTTATCGCTAGTAGAAGAATATAATGGGAAAACCATTTTAGAAAGCCATTTTCTAACAAATAAATGTATACCTGTGGTATGGCTCAGACACCCCATGCCCAAATATTTGTCAAACACAAATAAGACCATATGTTCCCAAAAGCATTTGGTGAGAATGTTGCAGTTTAATCATCATTGGATAAAGTGACGGAAAATGACAAATAATAAGAAAGTATAGCATTCAATTCATGATATATTCATTAACTAAAGCTTAATTATTCAATGTATAAAGGAATGACCAACTGACACAGGCAACCTAAATCACTCTTTATAGTGAACAGAGCATCCTGTGTTAGAACACATCCAGAAAGTTCCTGTGCAATAAACCTAATCTAAGTGCTAGAAATCACAATCTGCATCATTCATGGATGGAGGAATTTCCTTAAAAACAAACATAAAAAGAGAACTCTCTGGGGTAATACATGATCTACCTCCTGATGCAATACTTCTAGCTTGATACTTAGCAACTGCATGAAATTGCCAACTGAAGACCTGTTCATCTCAGTGTGGATTAATTTTTGTGTTAATTTAAAAAATGAATATAATGAAGGGTAGTATAAAAATTCTAAAAAATCAAAAAGGATCTTCATTTGGTTTTTAAAACTATCATTTCTTTATTACTATTGAAAGTAAATCAGTAAGAAATTAAAGAAAAGGGATAAGACATAAGGTCATAAAGGTGGAAAAATAGAAAAATGTTTTTAGTAGAAATGTTGAAAACTCAAAAGACAGGAAACCTATCAACATAAAGAAAATATCTAGTCAGGAGAAAAAGAGGAAACACCTGATCCTTCCTTTAAGGAAGAGAAAAAAGAAACCAAATGTCAGAGACTTATCCAGCTAAATGCTGACAGGAGGAGAATCCACCTAGAATTTGCAAAGCTGAACGGAGACTTTCCCCACAGCAAGTGGCAAACACAGTTCTCACTGAAGCTCTGGAGCATATTCCAAAGCCGGTAATGGCAGAAGCAGCATTAGCTCAAACATCTCCTGCACAGGACTTTCTAGTTGAAAACTAAATAGAGAAATGAAGAAAAGGTTTTCCTAGGGAAAAGTTCTATGTACTAATAATAGGTGAATAACTTTTTACAAGAGGTGATAGCAGCCACCATTTAACAGCAAATGGCAGCATAAATCATGAAATTAAGCCCTTAGAGAGTCCACATTGTAAGCAGAGCCTGCTTGTTGACTCTTGGATGCCCAGAACTGAAATAATCACATAGAAACTATATAAATTAAATCACTACTTGACTAATCACTTAAACATATTGCTAGATAGGTCTTGTATCTTAAATTAACCCATTTCTATTATTTTATATTTTACCGTGAGTTTCATGGCCTACTGGCAAGGTTCCAGCTAGCCACTGGCATCTTTCTCCTCTGGCAGCTCCATGGCTTCTCATTGACTCTGCCATTTTTTTTCTCCCAGCATTCAGTTTAGTTTTCCTGCCTAACTCTCCTCTGCCCTATCACAGGCCAAAGCAGCTTCTTTATTCATTAACCAATAAAAGTAGCACATATACAAAAGAACTTCCCACAAAGGAAGGTTTAAAATTTACACATTTGTGGTGAATTAGGGTGTTAATGATGTAAGCTTTAAATGCATAATGGGAGCAAGGGATCTAAGTATGTCAGATAGGATAAAGTAATTAAGGAATCCAAATTTAATTACTACAAATGCATAAATGCACCCACCCACATGTGTGTTTCTCTCAGAGGGAAGAGGCATTTCCCCATTAGAAATGTAAGTGATATCTGCCATTGATTGGCTTTCAACACCAAATGAAGCCCAAATAATGAAGAGTTCTCTGCTTTCCACTCCTGTTCACAAAAAGAATGCCTTCAGTGCAGTGGGCTTTGGCCAAAGCTAATGCTCTACCTCAGGTTTGCCCCTTTGTTGCTCATTGGATGAAATTAGCCTGCATTCTATACTTAAATAAGAGTGGTTAAAATAGTTTAGCCAGTGGCCCCAAATATCAGGAGACAAAGTTAATTCTAGAGGAAGGAACATCTGAGCCATGTCACATACGTTATGATGAGGACCTAACATTCAGATTCAGATCACATGCGTTATCCATCAGTCCTTCACTGGAACATTTTAATTTCCTTGTGCTTCAACTTATCTTTTAGAAAGGGAAGAGTAAATAATACCTATTTCATGTAACTGCTATAAATATTAGAATTAATGTCTGTGAAGCTTTTATGGTGAAGGCAGACTTGTAGAAAGTCTCATTTTGTGTGTGTGTGTGTGTGTGTGTGTGTGTGTGTGTGGTAGAGTAGTCTGTTCTCTAGCTAGGAAGATCTCTACACAAAAGTGGGAGGGATGCTAAGCACTCTTTTGCAGGTTGTTACCTAAAGACTCTCCATCTTGCTTCCATACTCAAATAAGAAATGTATCATGCACACACACACACACACACTCACACACACACACACACACACAAAGTTCATTGTATGCACTTTTATCCCTTTGAGGAGAGCCGCTGATAATTATACTGCCTTGAAGGAGAAGATTTTTAAATAACCATTCCAATCCACTATTGTAGAAATGTAGTAATATTAGACACCATTTGTGTTGCTGCTGTTCAATGGGGTTATGTCAATTATCTCATTAAACTCCGTCACAACTAAAGGAGACATACACTATCAGTAATGGCACATTTTAGGCAAAAGCATTTTAGACTGAAGGAGCTAAAAGAGGAAATGAATAGAACACCCAGCAGCAAAGGACAATTATGGGTCTTCTGTCAGGATTACAAAATTGGTCATCAAGAGTGTCAGATGATAACAGTTGGGGGGGGGGGGGGTGAATACACTTAATTGTCACATTAGGCCATACCTGTTTGCTGTTTTATCTTGCAGTCCCCTGCTGCTCTGGAGAAGATACACGTGATAATGAAAACAGAGAAAATTGTCCTTTCACATCGATCTTAGCAGTAGCGTAAGTAGATAGCAGAGTGGGAGTCACATCTACATAAATCCACAGCCATCAAGAATACAGAGAAAAATCAGAGTCAGTTTGCTGACATGCATAAAATTTTTGTGGAGCTTGCTAGGACGGAAGAATGGACTTTATTTTTCAAGATACTCAAATTTGAACGACAGAAATTTAAGTTGAAGTGCGATGTGTCCTGAGGACTTCTGATCCCTGACGATTTATGACATCCTTATCATTTTCTCGTGAGGAACTCATGTGTGTACTTAGTTCCTGCAGGAGTTACTCTACTTGTTGTAGCAAATTAGGGACCAAGAAACAATTCTTGTTTATTCTGGCTTAAAATTTGCAAGGGTTCTTTCCACCATGGCAGAGAAGGCATGTGGCAGGAGCAGGAGGCCAGCTAAAGGTTAACTTGTATTCATAGTCAGGAAGTAGAGAGAGGGCAAGAAGTGGGTTGGGCTATAAAACATAAAGGCCCACCCACAGAGAACCATTGCTTCCAGGTCATGATCTTCCCACATAGTACCACCAGCTAGGGACCAGGGGTTCAAACAATGAGCATATAGGAGACGTTTCAGATTCAAACCACAGCACTGCCCAAGTGTGCCAGCCATCCAAGACAAAGAATAAGAAATGTGGTCACAAATAACAGTAAAGCATTTCTCAGCCTCGTGTATACAGCCCAGAAAGCCAGGAGCATTGTTTAATAGGATTATGTCTAATCTGAATGGACACCACTAGAGATAACACGGAAAGCTGAATGGCCTGAAGTGGCAGTGAAATTATTCAACTCCTCGATGGAGGCACTCTTAATCAGGGCCCCTGCAATGCGACAGCAATTTAATAAGTCTAAATTGGTCTCACTCGGGTAGATCCAGATTTGTTTTACAGATGTTATCCCACCCAAATCTCTTATATAGGTTTATCAGAAAGAGGATCATGCCTAAGCAATCCATGGAAATTTAGGAAGGAATTTGCTTTAAAGCTGGAATATAGAAAAAGAGACAAGTTTCATAAGTGCTTTTAAAAAAAAGTCTGCAAGCATGCTGATTTTAGGTAGAATATAAATGTCTGTAATACTAAAGCTTACTGATATATTCTTGTGTTCCATTTTATTAAATCTTTCCCGGAGATTTTAATATAACCATGTTACATTTGAACACTTGAGCCAAAAGATGTGAAAATCAATACATCCAAAGTTCAGAGCTTCAAATGAATTCAGCAGCAGCAGACACTTCCGTAAGAGGTACAGAGAATAAACGGTCATGTGTAAGATTGGTCACCGTACACAAAAAGGAAGAGGTGTTTTTTGAGGGGTCAAAGGGGCTGCACAAGCAATCTCAGTTCTTAAGCTGTGGAACAAAAACAATTCGCATCTCTACTCCTGAACTGAAATGGGATTTTAAGTACCTATCACCATGTATAAAAGAGCTCATCTCGTTTCCACAAGGAGAGCACCGAACAGGGCAACAATTAGCTGATTAATTATTCATGGGCACTACTGATGTTCTCACAAAGAATAAAATAGAGAGAGCAATAGCTCCCATTCTCTCACTTTCACAAGGGCGTTTGCTAAGTGCCTGTTAAGTGGATGCAACTAATCATGGTACATCAGTGCAAACTGGCCATAAATGTATCAAAAGTTGGATCCCCACTCCAGCAAAACTCATAAGACCCAGCAGGTGGTCTGAAAAAACATTTCATAACAGCTAATCTATGAAGCAACCTCCATCACTGGCTGAATAACTTCAAGCAGAACCATAATTACGTGCAGGTGTGGAGGACTATGCTCAAAGTAATTCCAAATGGCCATATCTGAAGGCATTAAGCATATATAATTTCGAAGCTGAGGATAGAAAGGAAACTAATGCTTAGTGAACCAATGCTCTGGGACAAACTGAATTACCCCAAATCACAAACAACCACCATGGTTGGCATACTGATCGAGTTCAATTTGACACCCAAGCTGTGTTTGTCCCACTCTGGAGAGTCCATTGAATCTGCTTTGTAATATGTCTCCTCTCAGAGATTGTCTAGCCAACTCTTTTCTGAATGCTTTGCTCAAAATCTTTTAGCCTTTTTATCCCAAGAACTGCATCATGTGATCTATTTTTCAAAGTAGACTAAAGGGCCAGACTTAATGGTTCACGCCTTTAATCCCAGCACTAGGAACACAAAGATAGGCCGATTTCTGTGAGTTCAAGTCCAGTCT
The DNA here is from genome assembly GCF_903992535.2 of Arvicola amphibius. Taxonomy (NCBI): domain Eukaryota; kingdom Metazoa; phylum Chordata; class Mammalia; order Rodentia; family Cricetidae; genus Arvicola; species Arvicola amphibius. The sequence goes on along the minus strand of NC_052063.2, from coordinate 15,638,885 downwards.
AGTCTACCTTGCAAGTTCTAAGCCAACCAGTGCTACATAGTGACATCAAGCTCCAAAAAATAATACATGTGCATTATAGGTTTATTAATGGGATTTATTGATTTGCAAAAGTCAATTATCTACCTATTTTTCTGAAAAGTCACCCAGAATCAATGACTTGAGATAAATGCACATATGTTTTCTCCACAAATATCTTGAGTGGCATTTGTGACCTTGTATTACCAAATGTGAAGATGGTAACAGTATATGAAAATGTCAGAATTATGTGAAATAGTTTAGAAAGAAATAATCTTCAATGATGGAGGAATAGATGTTATAAGAAAAAGCATTTGGTGTTTGGGGTAGAAATAGCTGTAAAACTCGCCTGTAAAACTTTGCTAGATTTATTAATGGAGTGTCAAAATAAAAATGCTCGTGGGGATATAGTGAGGTGAGGTGGTAACGGATTTGGGAGCCATCAGCATACATATGTAAGAGTTGAAGCAGTATGAGCAGAATATCTGGAAGTGGAAAACAGATAGGACAAATAAACATTCAAGAAATAAAACTCATTATAAAATACTTAAAACAAACATGTTAATAATAAAAGTTTGTATTACGACTATTCCCCAGAAAGAAAAAAAAAAAAGCACTTCAAATTCACACATTCTTCCTTCCAACACAGACACATTTTGCAACAGCACTGGTGACAATACTCTTAAAAAGAAAAATGAAACGCACATTGCAGGTTTTTTGTTGCTAGTATTATTATTTATGAGTTATTATTACAACATAGAAAAGCATGTCACCAAGGATCTCTTGAGATGTACTTCACTATAGATGAGACAAAGGAGTCAAGTGACCTCGCAGAAACATAAATAAATGATCAGACATGTACATAGCTGAGTGACACGTAGAAATGAAGGAGAGTATCTCAGAGAAGAATGAGATGTCTCTGCCCCCAAATTCTCCAGTGTAAAGCCGCAGTCCCCCTGTATTAGTTACTTTGATGTTATTATGATAAGAGACAATGACCACCATGGCCAAGATGCGCAGTAGCAAGCAGCAGTCGTGACGGCAGCCACAGGAAGTTGAGACATCGCATCCCCAGTTGCCACCATGAAACAGAGAGAAAATTGGAATTAGGGCGTGGCTTTACACCCTCCAAGTGGGTACCCAGTGAAACACTTCCTGTAACAAAGCTGAACCCTTTATCACCTTAGCCATACCAAGAAGGGACCAAGTGTTCAGAATACATTACACTGCCAAGTCTTACTGGCTCTCTGAATCATAAAAGCAGCAGATATTTTTCTAAGTGCCTTCTACAAGTAGTTAACTTCTTAGACCTTTCTCTTTCCCACAGAGAAAGCATAGCTAGATGGGATTTCACCCTTCATGCAACTTTACCTTTGTTCCGGTGTAGAGGAAGCCCCTTCTTCTTGGCACTACTCTCCTTAGCAATTTCAATCTCTCTTCTCTCAGGTGCCTTGGCTGTAACACTGAGCTTCCTGTTGCTCCTTTTAGCACCAAGCTGCACATTTGTGGTTTGTTTGGTTTTTTTTTTTAACCTACTTGCTCCTTTGCATTTGAGACTAGCAAAATTGTTAGCCATAACAACCATATGATAGATTCAGCATTAGGTTCTGTTAAAATTACCTCCACCAAAGAAATTTATACATTATCTTTTAATTTAGTGTGAGGCAGCTTTATAGGACCAGGGCAGAAGACAGTCATATTCCCAAACATCATCTGAATGGTCTCTGCTGGTATTAGCTCTTCTTTGAAATTCTGGTAGAATTCTGTACTGTCGCCATCTGGCCCTGTGTGTTTTTCTTTGGTTTGTTTTGTTTATTTGTTTGTTTTTTGGTTGGGAGACTTTAATGTTTGCTTCTCTTTCCTTTGGGATTATAGGTCTAAGACTGTTCAATAGTAATCCTGAGTTAGTCCTTGTATGTTTGAAAAACAATCACACTGACTTTTGGTGTGATAAATTATTTTATAAAGTTAATTTACATGTATTTATGAGATCTTGATGTAACTCATCAGCTCAAATCATGTTGCTATGTCAGCACAATAAGCCTGCTCCTGGGAACCCATGGTAGAGAAAACCAAGTCCTGAAAGTCATACATTGGCTACTACATATAAGGTATAGCATGTATATACACTCACATGCTGAACAGACACCCACATCACACACACACACCTCTCTCTCACACACACATACAACAATACACACACATTACTTGAACACAAACATATACACAAACATAAATACACACAAATGCACACACAAAGACACACCACACAAACATACACACAAACACAAGTATACACACATCACATAAACCACACACATCACACATGCCCAAACATACACAAATACACACAAAAATACATACAAATAAACACACAGATGCACACACATCACACATACACATGCACAAAAACACATACACACATACATTTACAAAGAAACTTTCAAAAACAGTATTAGTATTTAAAGAACACTTAGGATATGTGTGTTGAATAAATGTACACAGAATCAAATTTTCTCTTCAATTGATTATTCTTTATGTGTATGACATAACAGCATGTTTTGAAAAGTTCTAACCTCAGAGAACTAGTCTTTTCTGGTAGCCATAAAATAAATATTTGCAACGTTTGCTACTTGGAATACTTTGGCTACTCTGAGGAGAGGATGTATAAAATATTGTAGCATTTAATATTAGTGATTTAGAAAAAAATCAGTTTGAGTCTTTATCTGTACCATAAAAGCCTGCGACTGTAGAAGACATTGAAATTTTAAAGACTCTTTAGGCTTAAGTAATAAAGAACTTTAATGTTTTGGTGTAATAAAAAAAAAAAGAAACTGCATTAGATACTTTCTGCACACACTGGCTTTAGCTAAATATAAAGGGTGTCAACTCTTTGCACTTGGACCAAGAGAAGGTGTCTCCATTTCTCCAAGCCTCACCCAGGGAAGGTCTTGTCAATCATATGAAACTGAAGCACTGTGGTCCTTGACATGACCATGCCAATGTCAATAATATGTAATATGCATCCACACAGGGCTTCACCTAATCACCACTACGCCTTCCTACAGCAATATAATTTAGGAAATGCACAGAGAGAGAAGGGAGACACATAATGTACATCTAAATAAGCTCTATAGAGAGAGAGGCTCAGTAGAAATAATGCACCATGAATGAAAGCAGGGAACATCCTAGTTACTTAGAAGACATGGCTGTCCTTGTCAAAGTGAAATCAAATTAATATACTCTATTAGAACAACAGATTGTTATGAGTAGTGTTTGAGCCATTCTGTGGATTTTTTTAAGCTCTCAAATAGACATGAATATTGCTCAAGGCCTTGACGTGTCTGAAGACAATGTTAAAAGTTTAAGTTTATGTGAAATCCTCAAACTGTAACAATCTCTCCAGACATGGATTACATGGAATGATTGATCCAAGATTAGAAAAAAACATTATGAAATTATTCATTGTCAGATACACTTATAAGCCAATCAAAAATATTGGAAATGTTTTATTTCTTCCCTTTGCTGAGCAGTACTTTTTTATTCTAGAACAATCTTTCTGTACACTGTGAATATGCGTTGTCCTCATTGGTTTAATAAAAGGCCAGTAACTAGGCAAGGAGATGTTATTTAGGACTTGCAGAGAGGGAGAGAGAGTTAGGATGAAGGAGAGAGGAGTTGACAGGAGGTGCAGGGAGAAGCAAGAAGAACATGCCTTGCTAAAGAAAGAAACCGAGACACGTGGTAGAAATTAGATTAAAAAATATGGGTTATGGTTAATAATAAGTCTCTATGTGGTTATTTAGGACAGAATATTCTGCCTACACTTCTTCGTTGTTCTAACAGGTACAACTCTGAGACCATCTACAGAATATTTCCATTTCAGCACTAAATGGGGTGAAGCAGGAAGACAAGTATTGCAATGTTGGGATCTGCTAACCACTGGCTTTAAACACATTTGAATCTTATTTGAATCACAGAGGTAAGAAAAACTTGAAATTGGAAATATGAATGATTTTTTTCTCAGTGGGACATTGGAAATCTGAGCTGGAACTCAATCTTGGGATATATATATATATATATATATATATATATTTACAAAAACTCGGTATCTAAGTAAAGAACAACTTTGATAGTATTCATATCATTTCCTATGGCTTAAAAGTTACAGATAGAAAAATTAATGATTTAATAAGATCATTATACAAGAAAGTAACTATGAATGGTTTTCTGTCTCCTTAAAGCAATGGTTTGAAAGAATCTCTGTAACTCACTTTAGATGTCCTGAGAAGCCTGAGCTTCAGAAGACGGCTTCAGAATATACTCTAGGACAGTGGAACTTTTTATTTGTGTGAAATGATTGCAAAAACCCAAAGCCATATCTGCTCTGTTGCTCGCATTTTCTTACTCCCTTTTTATTTTCTATTGTAGCGCATTATATTATGCTATGGCTTCAATAAAGTTGTTCCCTTGATAAGTGTCTCTTTGAGTCCCTAATGGGCCTTGAAACTCTTTGGCCTGTATTTTATGAATTATAAATACATATTGCCTCTAGGGCACTAGTTCTTAATCTATAACAAGCATAAAAGTCTCTAAGAAACTTATTAAAATGCATATTAATGGATTTTACCCAGAATACATTTTTAGGTCTGCAGTAAAAAAAAAAAAACTTCACTTTAACGAGTTAATTTCAGCATAGATAATTTGAGTAAAACTTTGAGGAACAGGGAATGTTGTGCAATTTTACCCTAAATTTCTTTCACTGAAGATCACAGCCTAAAATAAATGTTGACTTCTCTATAAATCTACATGTATACATAGTTGTCTAAAAAAAATGGTTTCCTGTAACAATTTGCTATTCTGAAAGGCGAAAATAGCTGACATCTCTCTAAGAACCTATTGTGTACCTCTGGTCAGACTGAACACAAGGAACATAATTACTAAAATTGCTGGTTATGTGTAGGATAAAATTGTGATGCAAGCTGTTGCTATGGATACAGCCCCGTAGTTTTACATTTGCACTACAGAGTCATGAAAGCCTATGGCATAGAGATGCACAAATTCAATGCTGTATAGAAAAAGACAAATCGCAGATTTGCAATAAGGGAAGTTTACATGTGAGATGCTTTTTAGTATATTAGTAACCACTAAGTACAATCCTACTCAAGTAGCATATTTAATTTGCATGGAAAAACTCATTTGGCTCAGAGTCAATTAAAAAGGTATAAATTCAACAAATCATTAATATTGTACAATGAGGTTTAAGCAGGTATGTTACCTGAATTCAGTTAAATTTCTGGGGAAAAGAGAAAAAAAACACAAACACACAGAGAGAGACAGACAGACAGGCACAGACAAAAAGACAGTCAGACAGAGACAGATAGACAAAGACAAACAGACAGAGTGAACAAGGGACAGAAGGGAAAGATATATATGTGTATATCTAGTGAAGAAGCAGACGTTTTCCACCTGTTCTTAGTTCTTCCAAAAGCTAATTATTCCCAAAGACTTCAGCATCCTAGTCATGAGGATTCATCTTTATCTCCGATTCAATAATTCAGTGTGTATTCCTTAGTCTTTGGAGAATCACAGAGTAAGCACAGCTAAGTGTTAAGCAGAGATTAACAGATCTGATGTGCTCAGCAAAAGAAGAAGCACGTGGTGCAGAACCTAAGAAAGGATCTAGGCAAATTCCCTTGCAAATATTTCTTCAACTTGTGTTTAAGGGAGTAGCTTATTATTGTTGTGGGAGAAGAAAAAGCACAGTCAAAATGGAATCCATTGTTCTGGATAAGTAATTCACGCTGATAAGAGAGACACGTTGTTATAATAAAAAAAAAAAATCCCGACTTTGAGACTGTCAGATAGAGGAGAGGTGGTTAGACCTAGTCTTCTCCCTGTTGTTTCAAAATATCTGTTTAACTGAGAATCCGAACTTTGTCTGACAGTTGAAACACAGTCTGCAGTTCCCTGAACTAATTTACTTTTAGTTGATCACTCTTTAATCCACTTGATAAAACATCCACAGACTAAAGGGTTTATCAAATATTCCTCCCTACACCTGTAGGAAACTCCTTGAGGGGAGCTTCCTGCACCCTCTTACATTTCCAGTGGACACACAGAAAACCAACAATACCTTCATGACTTTAGAGGACCCCATTTCCAGCAGTTTCACCACTAACTAAACCATTCATTCAACTGTGTGCCAAGTGAAGTATTTCAAACTACACGAGGGAGACAAGAGAACTGGTGATCTTAGAAACTTCTGTGTGATGCTGCAAGTGTTTAAAATGGAGGAGAGGGAGCTAAGAGTGGAACGTGACGATCTCCATGTTTCCCCTGACAGCTGTATTTGTCAGTCGCATGAGCTCTATTATGTTTTGCATGCTTATTTAAAAACACTGCTCATATAAATTCCACTTTATAATGTCATATTTGTGTCCTTCATTCTTTTTTCAGTTTATAGTCCTATGAAACCAGGAGAGAGTTTTGTGTGTGTGTGTGTGTGTGTGTGTGTGTGTGTGTGTGTGTGTGCGTGCGCACAGGTGTGCATATGTGTCCTTGTAACAGTGTACACAGCATCCTCCAAGTAACCTTGTGCGACTTGAGCTATAGGCAGGGTGTTAAAGGCAGACAAGGATTCCAGAAATCATGATTCAAATTAGGGGACTTCTCAAAAACTGCCCAAGACAAAAGATTAATTATGAAAGGAGATGGCAGATGCTTCATAATAAAGTTTGTTAGTGTATATATTTTTTCCAAAATAATAGGCTACACCATGACATTTTTATACATATATCCAACATACTTTAATCATTTTTCCTCTTTTCCCTCTTGGTTGCTTTTCTCTAGACCCCACCCCTGCTTCCATGTTGCTTATTAAATATGGATTTTTTTAGACTTTAGAATGGTGTTGTTTTGCTTTCATTTTATGTGCATGGGTTCTCTGTCCACATGGACGTCTCTGTTGGTGGGTCCGGTGTCTGTGGAGACAGTGGTTTGCGAACCCATGAAACTGGAGTTATAGACAGTTGTGAGTCACTATGTGGGTGCTGGGAATCAAACCTGGGTTCTCTGGAATTAATCTACTCTTAACTGCTGAGCCATCTCTCCAGTCCCTTAATCTTGACTGTCAACATTTGAACATATTTGTCATTGTGCATCTGGGTCATTTTGTTTAGCAATGATCATTTTCACATCTAACCATTTTCCTAAGAATTTGCGATTTCATTCTATGGGACATGTTAACTGTCCATTGTGTTTATAAATCTCATTTTCTCTTTGCCTGCCTTCATCTATTGATCAATTCCTAAGCTGATTCCATGGTTTTGCTTGCACGAGAAGGGTGAATGGACACTTTGTGTAATCAAGTGGGGCTTAGGATGAGAAACTGTGACAACAAGGTATGAAGGAGCTTTATTAGCCCTTAAATACCCTTGTTTTCTACAGTAATGCCCGGGGTTGCCGTGATATAGAAATTACAAGGTAGGAGATGGATTACTGAAATAAATTTAGGATTAAAACAGATGCTGAAGGACAATCAGAGGGAAGAGTCATGAGCACAGGTAAACTAAAAAGCACATCAGCGCTCAGCTCATCACATTGGTCTTGATGTAAAAGCCAAGAACATGGTCCTTAGTAACCATTGTTTCTTTGTATTATCTACTGTTGTTTTCTTTTGTGGTAGCAGGACTCAACACAATGGCATTCAAATAGAGGAGCAGTGGATATTGCTGCTAACTAGGCACTCCAAAGCAGAGAGAGCATTCCATAAGGGTTGTGGTAGCCTAGATAGGGCAGGGATACAGAATGATATGTTAGAAACCTAAGGCGCAGTCTATGCCCAGGGCAGAGGGACAGACAGATTCTCTAGAATCCTAAGGGAAGCTTGTGTGTGAACAGCAAGAGTTAGATAGGCTCTGGGACTCCAAGTCCTGCAGATAGAGGGATCTGAATTTCTTTAGTTTCTAGGTCCCAGGGCAGAAGACCTGTCCCATGGAGAAGAAGCATATTCCTTTCCAGGATGAAATATATACTTGGCTTGCTCACTGTATCTGATCATCACCTTAGACTATTGTAGCTATATTAAAAGAATATTTGATCAAATTTATCATGTGTAAACTCTCAACAAACAATAAAACAATAAAGCTTTCCTGGAGTTTCAGATAAACACATTTAGAAGGATCATAAAGGAATACTCTTAAAAAATAGAGCTGTAAATTATGTGGGATTTAAAAATCTACTTCAATGCATCAGTTGTAAACAATTTCTCAATGGATTCCCTTTTCATTTTAAGCCCAATGAGTGTTACATGGCCATGCTAAGAGCAAGTTCCTCTAATTATGAATGGTCTCCCAGAGTGCTCTGCAATCTCTCTCTCCCTCTCCTCTCTCTGTCTCTCTGTCTCTCTCTCTGTCTCTCTCTCTCCTTTTCTCACACATACACACGTATGTCTTGCATGCCCACACGTGTACCCACATACACAAGTAACACAGATTACTTTTGAAATTTTACTGGTGTGTTATCTAATATAATATCTATTATAATAGTTTTGATCATTTGCTCCCAGGAGACAATTAAATAGCAATAAATATGATCATATAGTCATACATGGTTTTAAGTAATTTATAAAAAACATTTCCACAAGAATTTATGGACATTTACAGATGGTTGAAATATATCCTATTTCATATTCATAAGGTAAAAAAAAACACATAAATATCTTTGATGCCACCAACAGAGATTTAGCACTCACCTAAATAACCGCTTGTGCAAACTACCTTGGTATTTCTTATGTTCCTTTTTGTTTGTTTGCTTCTTTTTATGTGAAACTTGGGTCAAGTAAAATTAGACATGAAAGTTCAACAGCAAAGATGGTTTAAATAGGGAAGATTACAGTGGAAATGAACTGGACTCAACTCCGTTGAAACAGAGGTGGGGCAGATAGGAAGCACTCTGGTGGGGATAGGGAATTAGTGGGAAAATGAAGGAGGATGTGAGGACCAAACAGTCTGGATACTTAGCCCTGGGTGAGAGCTGATTGGAAGTTACTGGTATTAGGGTCCTCCCTTCCAGACAGTGGAAGATCAGGCCCCCCTTTATCCATGGCAGCATTTCAAGACATGGCTCCCAAATCCTTTAGAAAGACCATCTGAAGTTGGCAAGATGATTTATATCCAAGGGAGATAGGCATCATTTATAATTGCAGTTTTTCTAAAGAAAAATGCTCTGGTCAAGGGAAGGTCAGGAGCTTGTGGTCAGAGCCTGTCCGGGTGAGAGGAAAACCCAGAGGCCATCTTGGCAGCTTGGAAGAAAACTCTGTATCCTTTTCTGCTATAGTGTATTATAAAAAATAAGTGCTTGTTTTCATAGCTTGCTGAATCACAAGAAAGCAGGGTCAGAGAGACACTATGGACCCGCTGCTGGAGATAGACGTTCAGAGATTTTGCTGGTAGGCCACAAACTCGTGGTGATATACAGATTAATAAAAATGGGTTAAACTAATATGTAAGAGTTAGCCAATAAAAAGTTAGAGCTAATGGGTCAAGCAGTGATTTAATTAATACAGTTTCTGTGTGGTTATTTCAGGGCTAAGCTAGCAGGGAGGACCCTCCTTCTGCAACACATTGTCTCCATTTAGTATTTATTTACAGATTTGTCCACATGAATCAGACATCTACAGTGTGACACATACTGAACATCACACAGGAGTTTTAAAAATTATGAGAAATTTAAAATATTGAAAAATCAAAGAAAGGGAAAATAGACTACACTGGGAAGATAGGATATGGAGTCAAGATTATGTGAGTTTGCTATATGTTTAATATTGTTAGACATATTTCCATTGATTTGATATAACTCATTATTGAAGAGGCAGGTGAGCCTAATTATTGCAAAAAGCATTTGATTATCCTATAGGGCATATCTCTTAAAATCTACATCCTGGAACTATACTGTGTTTCTCATGGTGTCTTCATAGCATAGATTTACTTGGAGTCTGTAGAAATGATCAAGCTGTAGACTCACCTACATTTACAATGGGGTCCATGAGATGGCACAGAGGATAAAGGTCCTTGATACCAATCCTGACCACCTGAGCTTGGCCCCTGGAACTCAGAGACCAAAAGAGGAAGAGACCATTTCCATGGGAGGTTTGCCTCCTACCTTCACACACATACACACACACACACACACACGCACACACACACGCACGCACGCAAGCACACAGTATCAATTGATAAATACAAAAACATTTTAATATATAAATAAATATATCAATGAACATAAAAGCTGTCTAGGAGCACAAAGGAGACTGGCAGGGGAGGTGAGAAACCAAAATGAAAAGGGTAGGGAATGCCAGGGAATATACTCAGTATCCATTACATACTTGTGTAAAAGTGTCATTATGGGGACAGCGCTATGAAAATGGATAGAGATATAGACTATGATGTTGTTTAGAAGACAGAAATAAAGTCATACGTTAGGTACTGACTTTAAAATTAAAATGTACACTGTACGATTTCAGTTTGCTCGTTTGGCTGTTCTTGATTTGAACTGGTGTTGCTGCTATTGCTGAAAGCTATACCTGAATATTGGCCTCTTGAACGTTCGGAGATGAATTTGTTTGAACCAGGAATCGTGCCAAGAAATATCCCGGGCTTGTTTGTTTGTTTGTTTATTTGTTTGTTTGTTTGTTTGCTGTAATCCTTCCCCACATAGTTCCTCTAAGCAAAACCACAGGTGAATTGGTCTGGGTGATTGCAGAAATGGAAATTTCACTTGACAGTCTAAGAAGAAAGGAATCTTGTTATCGACAAATGTACACATACATAAGCAATAGATTAGTCATCAAAGTTAACCTCTAGGGCCAACCATATACAAAAGAGCTATTATCCATTCCAGAGTAGAACATTAAAAAAAAAAAAAAAAAAAAAAAAAAAAAGACTTTTACAGAAAACATTATAAACTCCCAAGACCTCCACTTAATATATCCGTAGCAATAATCAACAAAATCACTGAAATCCAATGATGGATGGACCAATCTATTTAGTTATTTATTTATTTTGCATTATTTTGCAGGAGTGGGATGAGACTTGCCTTTCATATCCCTTTTTCATATACATTTTTTGAAGTGCTTTTAAAATTTTTAAATGGCTTCATCACTGTACAGTGTTTCAAAAATGTGTGGCTCTTTTTGCAACAGCCAAGCAAAGCCAACTGAGCCTATTCCATATCTCAGCGCCCCTCCTGTGTCTGTTGAATTTTGCTTCGTTATATGAGGTATAAAAGGGTCTTATAAATTATTGAATGCCTAACCAAATAACTGAACTTTTGTGGTTTTATAAAGCTACCCATAAAAAATTCAAGTGTTCTGAAAGCTAAGCCTTTCATTTGAGTGGGTAAGAGGGAGAACAGCTTTAAAACAGAACACGAGTGAAATTTTTCATCCGTAAAGCACGCGTCATTGATTAAAAGCGTGTGTGGTTAGAGTGCCACCTAGTGGTGATGCACTTTAGCCCGCATGCGCCCCAGAGGTCTTCACAAGCTGTTCCCTTATCTTCCATGTTTCTAGTAAACCTGTGAGATTTTTGTTAAGAGTGGGAGCTGAAGCGTAACAAGGCGAAAGTGTTCTGGCGGGAGAGATGCTTAGAAGACATCACAGAAGGAAAATAGACACAACCTGACAAATGACAGCGGTTTTGTCGAGAAAGCTTACTCTCCAAAGAGATTGGGGGACTGAAGAGACTCCACTGGCCAAGAGCACACGCGCAGCTCTGGAGAAAGTCAAGCATTTGCAACAATATATGAGCAAGAAACTCTCTCTTAGGATCACTTCTCAATGCTGAGTCCTCAAAGGAACTGTGTCTTCATTTAAAAAAAAAAAATCTTAAGGAAAAAAATATATCATCCAGTATCAAGAACCCATGAAAATACACTAGGACATTTGTAGATGAGAACATGAAACCTTAGTTTTGTTTGGAGAGGGTGAGGATGTTTGCTTGTTGCTACTTTAAGTCAATTCCCTGAATTTAAAGAATTAATGCCAGAGCCGAGTCGGCCTCCAGGACCTGAATTAAAGCCAAAGAGCCTCTGACTCCATGCCTGTGTGTGGCGCGTGGCTGTACTTTGGATGTGTTTTTCAGAATCGCTGCAATCAAATGCAAGAGAAGCAGCGTGCTTCTCGGCTCCTAATCTGTCCCTCTGGCGCTTCTGGAAATGTCCAAATGGTTTTTTCCTAGTGAATCACAGAAGAGGGGCAGCATATTGCAGGCGCTCAGTAATTGGCAGTTTGCTTTTCCCTTCGCTATGTCTTGTCTTAGCAACATCTACAAGCGTGTTTTCTTTTTCCCTCCTGCCTGAACCGGCCAGAAGAAAACAGCCTATGCCTGTTCACGACTTTCCGTGATTATTGCTCCATTTCAGACCTTAAGAGCCCCTCATCCTCATTTTCATAGACTATCAACTTGGACTTAAGCAGAATCTGGCGGTAAATGTGGCAAGCAATGATTTACCCTGAGACAAAAGTATGAGCAGCACTGTTCTCTGATGGCTGATAGAGATAGGAAGATAAAACCAGCAGCGACAGACATTGTAAAGTCTGTTACATGTTCTCTTCTACAGGATATGACCCCTGATTACCCATCCTACACCCTGTTCTCCACTGACTTCAAATGTGTTTTCGTACAGCACTTAAGACAAGTCATAATCTATTCAGCAAACATAAAGTAAAAAAAAGAATAATAATCAAGTCACGGTTTCTGGCATTTAATGTTATTATTAATTTGACATATATATATACATATATATTAATATTTGTGTGTTCAACCCAGAGTTTACTAAAGACATGGCTGTCATTTTTCCTCACAAAGGGATTATTCAACTGCTGTGGTTCTGTATTCGGTGACGCCTACAGGCACCAAACCTCGTACGACTTGTGCTTGGAGTCAGCTGCTCATTTCAGCCAGAGGTGGCCAAGGAAGAGCAAGAGTCAGAAAGACAAAGAAGGGGCCTAGAGGAAGGCAGGGAGGGAGAGAGGGAGAGAGGATGGGAGAAAGAGAAGAAAGAGAATCACCATCCATATTATCAAAAGACATTTGAAAGAAGGACTTTAAAACCAAGAGAGACATAGATGAAAATTTGGAGTCAGAGGACACCAGGAAAAAAAAAAAAAAAACTTTAAATTCAGCCAAAAGAATCCTAATCCACAGCTTATTATGCCATATTCTTTTTTAAGAAATAGCAGTTTCGTTCTTTAAATGAATGTTCCACACACTGATACAACATATATGGACCATACCAATTCACTACCACCTCTCTCTACCCCGGTTGATATCCCCAGCCCGATTGCCCTTCAAACGTCATAACATCTTTCATTTTTCTAAAGTCTATTTTCAGTTTATGGCTGCAGGGATAGGGAGAATCATGTGCTATTACGGAGGTGGTTGTTTTTGGATTACTCCTGCCCAGTGGATGGCCATACTCCCACGCTTGTATGGACAGAACTAATTAGACTCGGGCGATTATTAAAAAAAAATACAGCATAATCTGCTACAATGATGTCTTCCTTCCTCTTTAACTTCAGAGACAGAGTGGGCAAATGTCAGTCAAATATCCAAAATAACAAAAGGAAATATTCCAGGAATTGCACAAGGGCAAAAATATGTGTTGCCCTTGAAGAACGCCAAGCAAAGGATTACAAATTGTTCTCAGCACAAAACCAGTAATTATATAAGAGGTGTGCTTGACTGCTAACTGGCACAGTTGTACCACCTTGTGCAGACTTCCAAATGTATTATACATGATACGTTTCATTTAACTATCAGTTCAAAAACAAAAGGTACATGCATTTAAATGCAGGAACTGAAAATAAATAGCTTGGAAGTATAATTTTTCAAACTTCTCTAAAAAACTATACTGGGCTCACAAATGCTTTCCAAAAACTTTATTATTTAAAAAGTTTGTGAATACAAACATCACACATTGATATCAAACAGACCCAAAGCCTAGCCAACTCAATGAACTGCTACACAAGTACATATTTGGAACAGAAGTTATGGAACTTGACATTAAGATTTATATTTCTCAAACTTCAAAAGCAGTCTTTTATATTTATCTTTTATATTTATGAATATTTTAAGACTTTGTTGTAGAGAGAGGTCCCGCTTGTTCTCCCTGTTACCCAGTTCCCGGCCACCCTGTTAGCTTAGTCCCGAAATAACGACACAGAAATTGTATTAATTAAATCACTGCTTAGCCCATTAGCTCTAGCCTCTTATTGGTTAACTCTCACATCTTGATTTAACCCATTTCTGGTAATCTGTGTATTGCCACGTGGCAGTGGCTTACTGCGTAAAATTTTCAGCATCTATCTCCAGCGGATCCATGGCGTCTCTCTCCTACTCTGCCTTTTTCCCTCCCAGCATTCAGTTCTGTCTTCCCCACCTACCTAAGTTCTGTATTATCAACTAGGCCAAGGCAGTTTCCTTATTCATTAACCAATGAAAGCAACACATGGACAGAAGGACCTCCTACACCAAGACTTGTTTATTTTTATTTTTTTAGATTATGATATAATTACATTTCTCCATTCCTTTTCTTCTCTTCAAACCCTCTCTTATTACCTTCTTTGTTTTTCTTCAAATTCATGTCTTCCCTTCTCAGTAACTGTTATTGCATTCATATATATAGGTATACACATATATTCCTAAACATAACCTGTTCGGTCCATATATTGAAACTTCTATGTATGCTTTTGAGGGCTGACCTTTGGTACTAGACAGTTAATTGGTGTACTCTTCCCTGGGGAAGAAACCTCTCCTGCTCCCAACTTTCTTCAGTTGCCTATAATTCTTTATGTAGAGCTGAGACCTCATGGGCTTCTTCCTATCCAGTTTGCTACGTCTATTGAAGCCACCCTTTCCCCTCCCATTTTCTCCCTTCACACTATATATCGTATATACTCCTCCTTGCTCTATTATAAATTCATGTCCTCTTCTTCATTAATTGGCATGTGCATGTGTCCTACATACATAAGTACAACCTGAAGAGTCTGTACAATATTACTTGTATGAGTGTTTTTGGGATGACAGTTGAGCATCGTATAAGCAACTGGCATGCTCTTCCCTGGGAAAGACTATTGCTCCTACTCTCAGCATTCCTGAATGGCCTGATAATTTTCTTTTTGTGGGATGAAGCCCCATGGACTTTCTTTCATCCTTGTAGCATGTCTATTGCTGTTGTTCATTTAGGACATGTTGAGGTTGTCGGTCACACTGGTGAAACTTTATAGTTGTAGCTCCTGGCATTCCTAGGAGACAAAGTCTCACAGCAAATGCCCTGTTAATCTGGTTCTCATGGTCATTCCACACACTCTACTGCAATGATCCCTGAACTTTAGGTCCCAGAGTTGTGTTGAGTTTCCTTTATATCTGAATCATTTTTAAAGTTGAAAGCTCAGTGTATTATTAAAATGTGTAGTTTGTCAAAACACAGAACAGAATACAAACAAAAATGTATGAATCAAAGCTATTCTCTCTAACGCTCAAATAATTCCTTATTGAATTTAAAAATAACTACAGCTGTAAGGAAATATCAATATTTGAGAGGATACACTTTTGGAAGGGCTTGTAAAAAAACCTGAATTTTAATTATCTACCTGTTTGTCATTCCTACTGCTCTAAGCCCTCTGAGGGAGTATGTCTTATTTATCTTCGTAAACCTATTATTGAGCACATTATCTAACCCATAAATCTAATAACCGCTTGTCCCACTGAACGTCACCCATGCGTTTATTGAATCAGAGTAAATCCAGAAACAAACCTTAAGGCTTCTCATCTTAGAAAACCAATAATCTACAAAGGTGATAGTCAAAATTGGTATTTGATATCAAACTTTATATATGCTCCAAGGCGTTTCCAAAAATTAAAATTGTTATTCGGTTTGTATCTGCTGAATTGAACCTGGCAATGATGAGAGTGGGGTACACAGGTCCTTCCCTTCCTGTCATCGTCCCTGCTACTGAGACTTCAGGTCATTCGTTAGGCGTCCAGTACGTGCTCTTCACAGACCTTTGTCTACAACAGTGTCACAAACTGGACGTCTCTAACGACGCCTAACTCACAGCATCTAACAACACGCCCATAAGCACTGAACTAAGATAGAATTGTCGCAGGATTTTTCTGAACTTAATCTCTTATACATAAAATTCCTGTGCCTGGCTTTCTTGGCACCTTTTGTCTTGGGACCGCAGTTTTAGCATAGATTCCTACAACAGAAAGAAGCTAGACTCAGTGAGCACTAGTGGTCATTTCTGCCCTGTTTGGTCTTCTGTTTTTGCCATTGCTTAGCTAGTTGTCGTGCGTCTGTCACTGTACCCATTTTTTATCTGTGCTCTGCTGTTACTGTTATATCCACATTAGTCCGGTTTATGAACTGTACGTCCCTTATTTCTAGTTCCTTCTCTTCCTATACTATCAGGAAGGTGTAAGTGGTACCCTAGTTCAGTGGATCTAAGGAGTCCTTTCCTTTTCAATCTAAAGTTCCATTTCTATTCAGGGAGTTTTTCTTTCAAGGTGGTGGGAGTGTCTAAGCTATGGTGAGTTCAAAGAGAGCTATGACTTCTAGCAAGGGGGGGAACCTCAAGCACTATGGCAAAGAGAACCAAGAACAAAGTGAATTTTGAGTTCAGATAGAGTCATCAGAAAAGGACTAACGAGAGCTGGCATCTGAGTAGACACCAGAAAAGAGCTGGGAAGCAAACTGTGTAATTATTGTTGAGGTGAACATTTCATGGCAGGAAAAGAAATTTACCACTCCCGGGCTTTGAATCTTCCTCATGATGTTCAAAGAGCAACAGTAGAGCAGTTGACTGGAACAGAAGACAGGGGTCAGAATAGAGCCAGGGGAGGTAACTGACAGGGAGCCTCTATACCATGGTAAAGACTGCATTTCATAAAAGGGAAGCCTTAATAGTTTAAAACTAGAAAATGTTATGTGAAAAGATTTACAGTGAAATGGGAGACAAGAGGACATGGTAGAGAAGGGAAGGTGAAGAGGGATGACCAATACAAAAGACATTTGAAAAAGACACATAAAACAGCACTATATGTGCTTTAATATATATATATATGTATATATATATTTAAATATATATTTTAAATTTTTAAATATATATATGTACATATATATTTACCATATGACATTGGAGGGGTGTGCCTTTCCCAGTCATAGTAGGGCATAGAGGAGATCAAATAAAAAGCTAATAAATGCAGGGCCTGTTTTCAAGTTGATTGTCACATAGACAATTCCCTTCTAAACATTACAGGCTATTGCTCCCACTCTTTAACTCTCCAGAATATAATTGTAAGCCCCTGTTGCTGAAGATAACACATACCTAACATAGAGGACCCGGGGAAATCATGCTAGTATTAATTCAGAAGCTTTATAAATATTGACTAGCTTTCATGGTGTTGGAAGGTTCTACTCATGCTACTTACCAGGGAAGAAAAGTCATAAACAGTCTTACATAGTTGTGAACCCTGGAAGCTACAATAACAATGAACCAGGCACAACAGGCTCACTAGTGTCATAGTGGCATGAATGTTATGGAAGTAACCAAACAAGTCTTATTGGATTTAAAGTGTCCTCCATAAAATGGAATTCATGCCATTAAACAGGACAAACCAAAAGTACTATTATTTAGCTAAATGAACAAATCAATAATTTGTAGTGCTATTTCATTTGTATTTTAATAAATATAGCTTGCCTAAAGATCAGAATGCAAAGCAACCACACAAGTCAGTCATGCATGCCAGTCAGTGGGAGCACATGCCTTTAATTCCAGCAGCCACACTAGTTAGCCATAGAGGCCGGGTGGTGGTGGTGCATGCCTTTAATTCCAGCACTAGAGAGGAATATAAGGTGGGATGAGACAGGAACTTGTTCTTTCTATCTGAAGATTTCATAAAGATAAGAGCTCTCTAGTGGTTTGACTGATTTGCTTTTCTGATCTTCAGGTTGAACGCCAATATCTGTCTCTGGATTTTTAACATTTGTACTACAATTGGCACAAAACGTTGGCTACAAATTCATGAAAAAGCCACCAGCACAGGCAAAAGCTGAATGTGAGGCTCCTGCTGGAGTTGCATGTAGAGGTCCAGCCCCACCCTGCTAGGCTTTCTTTACTTTTTCCCCAAGCCTCTGAGCAAATTTGGGATTTCCCTGTTGTAGCCTCTCTAAAACAGTCTCCAGCTGCCACCCAAACTCAAGAAGCACCTGGGCTCCACAAGACTCACCTGCCCTAGACTTGATGATTCTGCCTTTAGGCAGATCTTGCCATGCTTGTTTTTCCAAACAACAATCCCCTATGTGTCTTTTAGACCTCTCTCTGTCTCTTTCTGTCTCTCTGTGTGTGTGTCTCTCTCTGTGTCTCTCTGTGTCTTGTCTCTCTCTGTCTCTCTCTCTGTCTCTCTCTCTCTCTTTTTCTCTCTCTCTCAACTCACTTCTTTAATCATGATGATAGATAGGTAATAGATAGATAGATAGATAGATAGATAGATAGATAGATAGATAGATGATAGATAGATAGATTGATTGATTGATTGATTGATAGAACCTATGAATGCCCATAATCAAAAATGTAACCACCCTTACAATGAAAAATTTAAATCTCTGAAGAAAAAAAAATTGAGAATGGCTCCAAAAATGCAAAATGTCCCATGATCATGAATTGGAAGAATGAATATTGTAAAAATGACCATTACACCAAAAGCATTTTACAGATTCTGTGATATCTCATTCAAAACACCTATGACATTTTCCACAGACTCATTAAAAATGAAATTTGAAAAAAAATGAAATTTGAAAATTCATATGGAACCACAGAAGACTCAGGATAGCCAAAGCCATACTGAGCAGAAAGAGCAATGCTTAAGGGATTACTATAGAACATTTTAAGCCATATCATAGAGCCATAATAATATAGTATATTACTCTCACAAAAACACACACGTAGACAACTGTAACAAAGAGTAAAACATAGCTATGCATAACTACAGCCGTCTGAAATTTAACTAAAATTTATTCACTGAAGAAAAGACAGAATCATTCACAGTCTTAAGAAAACTGGGTGCTCACATGTACAAGAATGATGCTTCTTCCACATCTATAAACCCACTCAAAGATCAACTCTAAATGGACAGAAGACTTAATGTGAAACCTGAAAGCTTGACTCTGCTGGAAGGAAACATAGACAATGCCCTACAAGGTACAGGTTTAAGAAAGGACTCCTGAATAGACCTGTACTTCTCTGGAACATCATTGAAAAAAGATTATAAGACCCCCAAGGACCAAGAAATGGCTGTTAGATAGTGTCTTAATATAGGACAGGGAAGATGCATGCATGCAACCCTAAACAATATGATGATCACCTACACAAGACCTACATATTGACATCCCAAAGTAAAGGGGAAAAATCTCTCAAGGGCTCACCTCTAGATTAAGATCTGCAAGCAACTATCGCCTGCTGAGAGAGGGTGAAACAGTCTTTTCCAAGGATGAGTCATCTGAGAGACTTCCCAGTCCCAAAAGTTCAGCCCTAAACACATAGACACAGGAGCAACACTAAATGGATTTGGAAAAGTTCAGAAGGTTCTCTGGTGTGTGTGTGTGTGTGTGTGTGTGTGTGTGTGTGTGTGTGTGTTACTAAATAAAGAGATATCATAAATTTAAGAGGAAGTGGGGGAGTTAGAGGGGACACAGAAGGAGTTAGAGAGAGAGGGTTAGAAATGATGTAAACAAAATACTCATATATTAAATTTTTTTAAAAAATTAATTTTTTAAAATTAAAAAGTGAAAATAACATGGAACAGAAAGTCTCAAATCTAAATACAACTAATAGATTAAAAATATCACGTATAAAGCATCATTCAGGTAGATACCAATGACCGTAGGTCACGCTACACAATTCATCAACAGGGAGACGGATCATAGCCACTCCCTGACCGGCTACACTCTCTAGTCTTCTGGCTGGGGCTAGTCTCACTAGCTACTGCCTCCATCTTCCGACCCCACCCAGCTTGCACCCAGAAAAACCGTCCCTTCTTCCTCCCTTCTTCGGGTTCATAACATCTCCAGCTCAGCCCGAGCAGGGCACTGGGACTGCATAGGGAGTGCAACCGGCGGGCGGGAGCTTCTTGTTTCATTAGCTTGCCTGTGGCAAGGTAGGCCCTCTCCGGAACTCCCTGGCCAGCAAAGACACTGGACATTAAGACCAGAAGACACATCTGGGAGGACCAGAAGACACATCTAGGAGGACCAGAAGACACATCTGGGAGCAAAGACACCGGATACTAGCACCAGAAGACTCATCTGGGAGCAAAGACACCAGATATTCATACCAGAAGACACATCTGGGAGCAAAGACACCAGATCTTAAAACCGGAAGACACATCTGGGAGGCGTCCCTCAGCTACCAGGAATCCCTGATTCAGTGCTGTGGAGTCCCATCTGGATGGCCTTCCCTAGTGTATTCAAGTGTCCTGACCCTGTACCAAGGCCACCTCACCAGACAGGGGAGAGGCTGCCCTCCAGTCAGGTCTGAGGAGCCCAGCAAGGGAGTGCGGGCTCCTTCAGATTGTGCTGCAAGGAATAGCTCCTGCCCTGGCACTGAGGAGATACACACAGATTCAGTCAGAGCAAGGATTGGAACAAGTCACCAAGTCTCTCCTAGCTCCATTTGAAGGAAGAGATGGGCAGGCGCCAATGCAAAAACTCCTCCAACAACCCGAAAGGCAACATGACATCACCAGAATCCAGTCATCCCGAAACAACAAGAATTGAACACCCTACTCCAGAAGAAATAGAAGAAATCGACCTTAAACAGTACTTCATGAAAATAATAGAGGACCTTAAACAGGAGGTAAAAAACGGCCATAAAGAAATGGAGATGACAAACAAAAAAGTAGACGAAATAAATAAATCTCTCAAAGATACCCAAGAAAAACAAGAAAAAGCAATCAAACAGGTAAGGGAAACAGTACAAGACCTGATAAATGAAATGGAGGTAATGAAGAAAACACAATCCGAGGGAAGACTGGAAATGGAAATTCTTAGTAAACGAACAAAAACTTCAGAGACAGGTATTTCCAACTGAATACAAGAGATGGAAGAAAGAATCTTGGACTCTGAAGATACTATAGAGAAAATAAACTCACAGATTAAAGAACAAAACAAATCCAACAAATTCTTAACACAAAACATCCAGGAAATCTGGGACACCATGAAAAGGTGTAGAAGGAGAAGAATTACAACTCAAAGGCCCAGAAAATATATTAAACAAAATTATAGAAGAAAATTTCCCCAACCTAAAGAAGGATATTCCTATGAAGCTACAAGAAGCCTACAGAACACCAAATAGACTAGATCAAAAGAAAGCATCCCCACGCCAATAATAATCAAAACACAAAACATACAGAATAAGGAACAGATATTAATAGCTGCAAAGGAAAAAGGTCAACTAACATACAAAGGGAAACCTATCAGAATTACACCTGACTTCTCAATGGAAACCATGAAAGCCACAATTCATCAAAAAATGTTAACCATTACATATACTTTACATAGACATGGTTCTTTATCTCTGGTGTTTTGTTCTGATTGACTATTTCAACTTATGACTTAGAAAGGTATGCACTATAAATATATGCTTATGTTTTGTCTGGTATCCTTTTTTCTTTTACCTTATCCTGACTATTCTATTAGCACCACTAATATGCAAAAAATGAAAACCTATCAAATCTGTTCTATGAAAACCCTTAAATGATCTCATTAATAATTTGGAGAATTTGATAGAGTAAGCTTGAGTTATAGGATTCTAAATGATCTTTCTCAGTTACCTAAAAAGTGGAATACAGACCAGATGGTTCAAACAACTTATGCTAAACGGTTGTAAAAACTTCAGGGAAAATAAGGAAAATTCAATATTTTCTCAAACATTTAGTAGTAAATAAGCATTTAAGTACAAACTATGATAATTAATGCATATTAGGGGCTGGAGAAAAGGCTTAGCTATTGAGTGTGCACCGTGCTTGCCAAGGACCTGAGTTTGACTCCCAGGGTAGACATCAGGCAGCTCACTGGTAACTTCTGCTCCAAGGAAACTAAGGACATTGTCTATACCTGCACTCAAACATTCACACATCCCCCACCCCCACCCCACATAGACATAGATAAAAAATAACATTGCTCAACAAAAAAAATAAAATTTAAGTTCCTTTTCTATGGAATGCTGTATGGTAAAGTTGAACGATACTTGTAAATCTAAAATACAGTGTATAGCCCATCTATTACCAGACTATCAACTTATCTTTAAAGGGCCAACACAGATGTCATTCCTCAAGGACTTTCTTGTTTGCCTTCACTGTGTCATAATATCACTGTCACTGGCGTCTTATGTCAACTAGAGCAAATTAAAAACTGACCAAGGCAGAAATGCTCATAGAAACACCTCACGAATCAAGTTGCTTTCCCTATAGAATGTGCTACACGGGCCTCCACCAGCTAGGAAAAGCCCACAGTTTCTAGAGAAAGTACAGTCAGCTACTGTGCACTTCCAAGTTCCCCAAGAGTGGAGACTGGTTGACAAGAGAGTGAAGAAAGTCCTCAAGGCTAGAAGCTGCCTGTTCAACAGGAAAAGTGATTACATTATCCAAGTGATGAGACTTTTAAAAAACTAATAAAAGGAAAATCATGCTATGTCCTCAGAACAAAGCTAATTGTGAGTTAAATTTAACTGAAGTTTTAATGAAGCCTAAATGTAGCTTATTCTACTGCGTACTTTACTGACTCACACCCATGAAGATGACCGTCTAAGGAAAGAAAGAGATTCATTTTTCTAGGGGCTTAATAGAATATACTTCACTCTATATTAGTCTAATGCAGTATCAACTACAGAGCAAAGATTACAAAATATCCAGTAATCCAACAAACTGCAGCCCGAGGTCAAGAAAAGTGACTTTAAAAATGGAAACAGAAATAAGCCAGTTGTTAAACTATGGGCCACAAACTTTTATGTCTGACAGACAGATTAAAGATGATAAAAAAAAAACAACAAGTGTAAACACAGGGTGATTTTCACCTAGGCAGAAATTATGAAAAGAAATCCAACACGAATGATCGAAAGCAAAACCACCTTTTTAAGAGAAGAGGTGACTTCAAACAACTGAAGAAACTATCAATGCTTTGAGAAAACTAGCCTGAATAGAGGATGAAACAAAAGTTTTTTAAAAAAGCTCTGAAAGCTCTATGCTGAAACCAAATAATATAATATTTTATCTGAAGTTTAATAGACAAAGAAATATGAGCTATAATATTTCAGTATCCATGAATGAAAGCAGCTTAGTATCCAAAGAGGTCAATGAACTTTATAAAAATAACACAAAAAAATCATATTATTTAACACATAACATGTTCATGCTTCTAAAATAGAACAACAAAGAAACAATAAGAACATCTGAAGAAAATCTACATAATATGCTAGACACAAGAAAATTAGTTGGATGCTTATAAAAAAATAATGTAATATCTCTCTCTTTCTGATGTATTTGCCAAATTACAAGTTCCATGGCTGCACTAATTATTTTATAAATTATATAATTTAATTATTACTTATGGATAAATGTTGTCAATATATTATCATTTCAAATATCACAGAATTTTTGCCAGCTATTCATTCCAGATTTCATATTGATATACAAAATCATGCGTGAATAGAACACGAAAGTAGAAGTGAGAGAGGAGGTATGATTGAGAATGGTAGGAGAAAAGGGAATGAAAAAGGTTAATGTGATCAAGATATATGAGTAACTTACTTAAAATTTCTTTTTGAAACCTATCACTATGTATAAAGAATATATCTCAATAAAAAGACTGAGAAATTGCATTATCATTTATATAAAACAAAAAATTACCTGCGTAGAATGTGATTCAAGAAGTATATAGGTGAAGTAAATATTTTAAGGGAACAGAACCATGGAATTTACATTAATATACATATACCGATGTGAAAGAAATTTGTCAGGCTAAGGGAAAATGATGACAGGTGGACACCTTAAAAAGAATAACAATCTCCAAAATATTGAATGTATAGGTCAAAATAAAAATTCTTTTCATTGCTTGGATTTTTACAGATGTTTTGGTTGTTTTTAAATCTATAAATGCAAAATGTTGGAGTAATAATGTGTGCTTGGTATAGGACCAAACTAGTCCCTCTGATGTGGGTGACAGTTGCCTGACTGGGGCAGACTGAGGGGTCACTGGCAGTGGCACCAGGATTTATCTCTACTGTATGTACTGGCTTTTTGGAATCCTATTCTCCTAAGATGTATACCTTGCTCAGCCTGGATATAGTAGGGAGGTCCTTGGACCTTCCACAAAGCAAGGGTGCTTTACCCTCTCTGAGGAATGGATGGGGGTAGAGTGGAAGGGTATGTGGAGGGAATGGGAGGAGGGGAGGGAGTGGGAACTTGGATTGGTATGTATAATGAAAAAATATAGTTTGTTTTCTTTTTAAAATAAAAGAAATAATGTATGCTTGGTTATACATTATTGGAATCAAGATATAAAAAAAACTAGAGCGTAAATCTTAAGGATTCAAAAATAGATTATGATAACATGAGGCAATTTTTATAACATTTAGAGTAAACACGAAAAATTTACACTAAGGTATACTTAAAAAGCAACAAATAACACTCAGAAGTCATCAAATTGAGCACATAGGATCTGTGAATTTTATTATTCATATAATTAAAACATGAAGTGCCCATATGTCTGCTTTAAAACCAGAAAGCATAGCCATGCTTAGATTTTTCTTGATAATAAATTCAAAGTTTTTATACAGAGCTATAAAGTACCTAAATTATGGGGTTACAGAATGTGTAAAACAGATATTATTATTAACTATTGCATATGAGCATGCTTATCTAATGTGTATGTTATATTTCACAAACTATTGAGCAATGAAAGAAAGGATATTGTCCAAAACAACATTTACCAAATTACATTCTTACATGCTTCATTATTGTGTTTGATTGTATCTTCTGATCCAAAGTTAGGAGAAGGTTTTATTTATATGTTTATCAACAGAACAAGACCATTGTTTTATCCACAATAATAATAAAAAGATCTTCAATTGAATAAATAAAATTAGAAAGTAACTATAACAGTTACATCTTCATGTCTTTGGAAAAAATATACATATATATTAAAGATGATTAATGGCAGATAAACAAAAATACACTCCTTGCAAAACTCCCATAAATAAGATAACAGTCTGAAGTTAGTCTCATTGCTGTAAAAATGAATAAATAAAATGCAATAACTGTGTGTTGAAGTTGAAGAAATATATGAGAAAATACATCAGTAGTCTTGATTTAATTTTTTAATGAAATATAGTTGTTCCATGCTTATAGAGGTACATTACGATACTGGTAAAGTCACAGAGAAAAAGATCCATCAACTGAAAGAGTCATAAAACTTATTTAATCAAAGAAATAATGTAATAGTGTTTTAAAAATTATCCGTGCAATGATAAAAAATTTGTGGCATAGTCATTATTCATTAAAGGTTCTGGTATCATTCAAAGGAGATTAAGTAAGGATTTTCAGGTTCTGTCATAATGTTTCTGTTTTATACTTGATCTTAGCAAAAGAAAGAGAGAGACAGAGACAGAGAGAGAGACAGAGACAGAGACAGAGACAGAGACAGAGAGAGAGAGAAGCTCATAAGTGACAATACTTTTCCTCTTTACAGGAACACAATGGACACTGTAAGCTAGCTAGCTATCATCTATCAATATATCATCTATTGACTATCTTTAACCATGTTTCTGAGTCTCTTCCACCATCCTTCTGGATGACATGCCTGAGTCCAGATATGCCCCTACTAGATTTAGAATACTTTTAATGTATATATCCATGGTTTGTATGTAAAATATCCCACAAAGACTCATGGCTTTGAGCACTTAACCCATTGCTAGGGCTGCTGTACTAGAAGCTTGAGAATCATTTGGAAAGTAGGTCATAAAGAGATGACTTGCACCACTAGAAGATGTGCCTTGAGGGTTATCATCTGCAACCCTACGTTTGGCTGAGAACTCTGATTCCTAATCTGCGAAGGTGGGAATAAGATGCATTGCACACTCCAAATTGCCCAACCATTATATTCACCCATCATCCCCTGCATGGTGGTCTGTACCAACTGAATCATGAGTAAAAATAAACTTAAGTTGTGTTTTTTAGTATATGGCCACAGCAATGAGAAAGGTAACTACAACATATTCTAATTTTATATGGTGATAGTTCTTCTGCCTTGAACATATGGTAGTATAGGATATGGTACAGGAGAATTTGGATCAGCATAGCAGAAGAAACCAAAAGTTGTCTGAATATTGAAGTGGGAATATTGAAGGACAAGAAAGCGAAATTCCGGAAAAAAACAGTATAAACTAGGGTTCTGATTTTTAGGGCTGCATTTTACAAAGGTGTTACTTCTGATTATGGCGGGGTTAGAAGAAAGCAAAGGGCACACATCTCATATCTCTAAGGAATTTGAAGGCCTGAGAAGCACACCATCCAACTTAGTACCCTGTTCATCATGGTACAACTGAACAAAGAGCCCATGCCGGAACTCCAGTGTCATGTATGTCAGTAACGGAGACATTTCCATGTGCCCTAGAGGGGCATCATGAAGAGGACGAGACACTTCCAGAAATAAAGGAAACATGAAAAAAAAAGTCTTAAGTAACAGGTGTCATATTCTAGACTAAGGAAAAGTGTCAGAGAATATTAAAATGGTAGCCACACATATTGAAACACAGGGCTCATGGAACAGCACATTTTTTTATCACCTCAAGTCAGGCAGACTTTAATTGTGCCCAGATACATCTAGAATCGAAGAAGGTTGTTAGAGAAGAAAACATAGAATATTAAGTATGTAGTTAAAAGATACAAAGTCATGCAAAGAATACTAAATCAGAAGAAATGAGGACCCTGTTGGTGGCATGTGTAAATTTCTGTTCTTATGCGTTACAGAGTCAAAATTTGGTTATAATGAGTTAAATATTACTTCATAAATGGTGGACAAAGAAGAAAAACGTAGAGGTATAGATGAGAGTAGATAAGACAGATAGATAAAAGTATTTATCTTTAGATATAAGTCACCTACCAAAGGTGTCAAAGATAGGAGATATGGGTGCAGATATATAGAGATAAATACTGATATGAGTAAAATATGACTTGTCCCAGGATAGCAAAATAGTAAGATTTATGCAGATAAATATAAAGGACATTGCACTAAATGGAACTCACCAGACAGAGAAAGACAACCACTGCATGGAATCTAATATATTGATATCCACAAGTTTAGAGCAGAATGGTAATTATTAGACCTTGTGAGGGTAATAAAGAGATGTGATAAATAATAAATATAGTCACAATTAAGCAGGTTTAAGTTTTAAGTTATATTGCGTAGTGGAATGACTGCTTAATGATAACATACGTTCCAAAATTATAAAACAATAATTTGAAATAGTCTCACCATAGAGATGTTAAATGTGTAAGTTTTTACTATGAAAATATATACTAAAACATCACAGTATATGTTTTATCAATAGGAATAATTTTATAAAGGCAATTAATTCATATAGTAATCATAAATATGTGTCAATAACACTTCTTCCTCACTTGAATATATACAGCAAACTAGAGTCTCTTCACATGACACCCAATTTAATACCTGAACAACTTTCAAGTTCATTATAACCAGTCTTACTTTATACTGGAGAGCACAGAGAAAACCATTAGACAACAATTAAACAAGCATGTTTAAGGTCCTGAAATCTTCAGTTATAAGGTACAAAACAGAAAAACAAGACTGGTTTTGCTGCCAAGTTGACTCTCCAGAATTAAAATGCTTTAGGAAACTAAAAACTCTTTAGGACTCTAGTTTGTAAATTCCTTTAATCCATCATAATACAACCTCAACACATAATACAAATAATTACACCATTAGTTTTTATTTCATAAATACATTATTGCAAACTTTGGGAGGCAGAAGGTACTTAGACTCTTATAGGTAGCTTCATGGAAATTTAACATTAAGATAAAAACAGTCTTTCATGATTACATAGAAATTTTTTATTGTTTTTATTGAACTATATAGTTTTTCTCTGCCCCCTCCCTTCCTCTCTCCTCCCCTTCTACCCTCTCTTATGGGCCCCATGGTCCCAACTTACTCAGGAAATCTTGTCTTTTTCTACTTCACATGTATATTAAATGATTGATGTTTGTCTCTCTTAGGGTTGTCTTTGTTGTCTAGGTTCTCTGGGATTGTGAATTGAATGCTATTTTTTGTTGTTTTTTTGTTTTTGCTTTATATCTAAAAGCCACTTATAAGTGAGTACATGTGATATTTGTCTTTTTGCCCTGGGTCACCTCACTCAATATGATCCTTTCTAGAACCATCCATTTTCCCACAAATAGATGTCATTATTTTTTTCTGTTGTGTAGTATTCCATTGTGTACATGTACCACATTTTTCTTTTTTATTTTTATTTATTTATTTATTAAAAATTTCCACCTCCTCCCATCCTCCCATTTCCCTCCCACTGCCCCCTTATTTTTCTTTCAGTCGATAGGCATTTAGGTGGTTTTCAGGTTCTGGATATGACAAACAATGCTGCTATAATCGGGCGAACACATGTCCCTGCAGTATAATTGCGTATTTTGGGGGTATATACCCAAAAGTGGTATTACTGGATGTTGAGGTAGGTTGTTTCTTAAATTTCTGAGAAATCACCATACAGATGTCCAAAGGGGCTGTACCATCTTGCACTCCCACCAGCAGTGGAAGAGTGTTCTGTTTACCTTACAGCCTCTCCAGCATAAGTTCTCATCAATGTTTTGATCTTGGCCATTCTTACAGGTGTTAGATGAAATCTCAGAGTTATTTTGATTTGCATTTCTCTGATGGCTAAGAATGTTGAGCACTTCCTTAAGTGTCCTTTAGCCATTTTATATTCCTCTGTTGAAAGTTCTCTGTTTAGGTCTGTACCCCATTTTTTACTGGATTATTTGTTCTGTTTATAACCAATTTCTTGAGTTCTTTATATATTTTGGAGTCCTCTGTCTGATGTGTGTTTGGTGAAGATCTTTTCACATTCTGCAGGCTGCTGTTTTATCCTGTTGTCCATTTCCTTTGCTTTACAGAATGTTCTCTGTTTCAGGAGGTGCCATTTATTGATTGTTTTTCTCAATGTCTGTGCTGCTGGGGTTATATTTAGAAAGTGGCCTTCTGTGCCAATGTGTTCAAGTATACTTCTCACTTTCTCTTCTATAAGGTTCAGTGTGGTTGGTTTTATTTTGAGGTCTTTGATCCATTTGGACTTGAGTTTGTGCATGGTGATAGATGTGGATCCATTTTCATTCATTTTTTAAGTTTAGTTATCAGCATAATTTTTTTCTTTTTTATTGATTTTTTAGCTCTACATTTATCTCTGCTCCCTTCCCTGCCTCTCCCTCCCCTTCAATCCTCCCGCAAGGTCCCCATGCTCCCAATTTACTCAGAAGATCTTGTCTTTTTCTACTACCCATGTAGATTGATCTATGTATGTCTCTCTTAGGCTCCTCATTGTTGTCTAGGTTCTCTGGTATTGTGTTTGGTGAACTAGTTTTCTTTGCTTTATGTTTAAAAACCACTTATAAGTGAGTACATGTGATAATTGTCTTTCTGGGTCTGTGTTACCTCACTCAAAATAATGTTTTCTAGCTCCATCCAATTGCCTGCAATATTCAAGATGTCATTATATTTTCTGCTGTGCAGTACTCCATTGTGTAAATGTACCACATTTACATGTTGATATACAGTTATGCCAACACCATTTGTTAAATATGATTTCTATTTCCATATTATATTATATTTTTTGCTTCTTTATCAATAATCAGGTGTTTGTAGATGTGTGGATTGATATTTAGGTCTTCAATTAGGTTCTATTGATTCTCTTGTTGGATTTTATGCCAATACAGGTTGTTTTCAGTACTATAGCTCTGTGGTAGAGTTTGAAGTCAGAGATTGTGATGATCCTTTATTGTACAGGATTGTTTTGGCTATCCTGGGATTTTTTTTTCATATGAAGTTGAGTATTGTTCTTTTGAGGTATGTAAAGAATTCTGCTGGGATTTTGATGGGCATTGCATTGCTTTTGGTAAGATTACCAATTTTACTATGTTAATTCTATCTACCTAAGAGCATGGGAGATCTCTCCATTTTCTTGTATCTTCTTCAATTCCTTTCTTCAAAGATTTAAAGTTTTTGTCATACAGGCCTTCCACTTGTTTGGTTAGAGTTATTTCAAGATATTACATGCTTAAATAGAAATCTTAAAGCTTCTAAAAATTAGAGTTTTTAATAGAATATAGGCAGATTATTAATATACAAAATATAAAATATTGAATATTGAGTGCTAGGACAATAGTCAAAAAACAGTTAATATTGCAATGAAAGCTAAAATACCAAGAACAATCCAATAATTCAAAGCACACAGCCCTTTCTTAAGAAGAACTATTTCAGAGCATTCTGGGGAAGCTAATTCTGACACTGGCCGAAGCTCCTCTTATAAAGACAAGCAAGCACAGTCATTAATGAGCCAAAGAAAGAATGATGGAAATCTGTTATGCTGATGTATGAAACAAGATGTTTGATAGCAAGCTCCAAAGTCTCCTGCTCTATTCTGTATTATACTCTGGGCATTATGGGAGACAGGGTTGTTTAGAATCAATAAACAGCACATAGTATAATTTTTCTTTTGAAATAATATGAAATATATTGACACAACCTCTGCCTCATGCACCAGTTAGTCCCAAAGATGAGATCTGTCAAGTCACTACACATTATAGAGAAAGTAGAAAGTTTAAGCATTCAATTGAACTAAGAAGTAAATAGCAAAACCTTTCAAAAAGAAACAGTAATGATTTTTGTCTAAATAACTGAACACAGGGCAAACAAATCAATTCATTTTGTCTGTTAAAGCCAATGTTTTATATTCTGAGAATTATCAGAGAGACTTCATTTAAAAATTCATGAGAAGCAGAACTTTCATCTATTCAGTTTCTCTTCCTGGCATTTTCTTTTAATTTCCATGCCAAGTTCATTTTTTTATATAAATAAAGTAGTAATTTTTGCTCACAAATTACCAATACATTCCCTAAATTTATTAGAAGATGCTAATTTCCTGGGCAAGTGAGATGCTTCAGCAGGTAAAGGCACCTGTGGTAAAGACTTCCAACCTTAGGCCGGGCAATGGTGGCGCACGCCTTTAATCCCAGCACTCAGGAGGCAGAGGCAGGCGGATCTCTGTGAGTTCGAGACCAGCCTGGTCTACAAGAGCTAGTTCCAGGACAGGCTCCAAAGCCACAGAGAAACCCTGTTTCAAAAAAAAAAAAAAAGACTTGCAACCTGAGTTCTTTTCCCAGAATGAAGAAGATAAAAAAAAAAAAGAAAACCAGTTCACACAAGTTGTCTTCTGGCCTCCACCCACACACGTTACAGATCATTTCTTCCCTACAACACACACACACACACACACACACACACACACACAATGGTAATTGAAAGTATTTTAATGTGATAGTGATTTTGACAAAAAATGCGACAAATATAGTCTATTAGACCAGTGCTGACCTTGAATGGTTATTGATTGCCAATGAAATAACATCGAAAGTTAGAGAGTTTTGAATTTAGACAATAACTTGAAAAATGTTATGGTATCACATTGTTTCTAAAATAAAGCACAATAAAACTCCTATTTCATATTCTTAGGCTGGAGTTTTAGAGTTCATAGTACACTTATCTATTTATAAGTTCACGTGTACATGCCATGGGACATGAGTGGAGGCCAGAGGACACACTGTATACAAATCTTTGGGCTGCAAGAGATGAAATGTAAAGCAGGTACTTTCCCACAGTTAAATGTAAAACCATTTGTTAATGATGATGGCAGCAGATAGAATTTTTTGAGTGCCACTGAGGCAGGAGAATGGGCACTGTATGAAGACAAAAGACCTTGCACAAAGATTGACTAAAAATTAGCCTAGGCAAAAAAAAAAAATATTTTGCAGCTTTTTTGATAGCCCGGTGAGGCAATGAGCTAAATCAAGCCATTCTGTGCATGCACAGAGATACTCAAAGTGTCTGAAGATGACTACAGTAAATTATGCTACTAAAACACACATTCCTCAGTAGAGATTGGTAATGAAAGTAATATGTGCCACACAGAAAGCTGTAGACCTGTATATAACAGATAAAGATATGTGTAATATATTACAGATATGTGTAATAGCAACTGAATGATGCCAATGAAGAAGAGCCCACACCATGCAGGTGAGCAAGCATGTGAAAATGTTTCCTCTCTTGGAGGGGATTTTAACCTGACAATACCTCCCTGCATCTACTATAACTATGTAGTCCCGTTCAGTTTTTTGTTGTCAAGAACTTGGCACAACTTCTAGCAGGTACCGACATCATTCGTAATTGTCACCAGCTCTAAACACATGTTTATGCATTTAGTTGTATGGTATTGGACAAATTATTTCATCCCAAGTTCCAAAGTCCTCATACAAAAAGTCACCTAACTTACATCCTCTGACTAACAATAGTAACGTCACCCCGCACTGATTAGAAATGTGTGTTCTCTGACCTTCCCAGACCTACTAAACAATAATCTGTATCCAGTAATACTCCAGTTAAATCACCTCACACAAACATGATGCTTGGCACAGAGGAAACAATTGAGAACTATTAACTATCATATATTTTATTGGTCGTCATAATACATAAGCATCAATGCTTGAAACAAGAGATGTTTGGTACTTGTATAGACATATAAGAAAACCAATTATCTCTCTGATATTTTACAGTTACCTCAAAAGGAGAGACAAAAATGAAGTTTCTGTATGTTTGTAACAAAGAACATATGGTTCTTACCTGCCACAGATCCCATGAGGTAAGATATAAGCCAACTACATCTATTATAGATGACAGTGTTTGATGCCATCTATAATAATGGCCAGAAAAATATGGATACATTGAGACAATGTCCCTTGAAGATAGTGTTTCTTATTCTCAAATAAATTTTATAGTTGAACTTGAAAAAAAAAAGACAAAGGAAGAAAAATCACTCTGTCAATAACACTTGTATCTGCTTGCTCTCATATCACAAGTAACCTGAATGTTGAAGGATTGAAGTGTTAACTCTAGCCAAATTCCTTGTCCTTTGAAGTCACCCTGCTGTGACTGGCAGTCCAGAGGTCACATACCATTTCAGCAGCAATAGCCAAGCTCAGTGGGAAGTAAAGAATGAAATTGCTTCCTACTTATCTCTAGATCCTCTGTCTAGGTTTCCGAGAAACCGTGAAAGGGGAGCAAATATAGCTTTGTAATGATTTTTCCGAATCAACACATGAAGGCTAAGGCAGGAAAGAAAAGGAACATATTGACATTTGCCTTTGCCACAAAATGAAGGTTACACTCCAACAAATGATACAGGGTTTGTAGCTCTGAATAATGTTGCCAGTTGTGGTTCAGAGGCAAGGATGGAGAGCTAATAAGATACCTAGTTTAATATCTACTACACATCTGATTGTTCTCTGTTAACTCCAAAGTACAGGGACTGCCTATGGCAAAGAGGCACAATGCTGAAAAATCACCACTTCACTCACATTTTTTTAACTGACTGTTCTAAAAAGTTGAACTCTTGCAAAATAAAAATTTCAGCTAATCATAAAAATACTTTTCTAGTGTGGGACAATTCTGTATTCTGTCAATTATGTTTTAAATAAATGCTGATTGGCCAGTAGCCAGGCAGGAAGTATAGGTGGGACAACCAGACAGGAAGTAGAGGTGGGGCAATGAGAACAGGAGAATTCTGGGAAGGAGAAAGCCCATTATTCCCCAGTTTTGTCCAGACACCAAAGAAGCAGGATGTGACCTGCCCTGCTGAAAAAGGTACTGAGCCATGTGTCTAACATGGATAAGAATAATGGGCTGGTGGTATACATTATAAGAGCTAATACGAAGCCTGAGCTAATGGGCCAATCAGTTTATAACTTATGGAGACCTCTGTGTGATTTTCTTTAGGACCTAACAAGTGTGGGAACTGGGCAAGACAGAAACCCCAACAAGCAGGCCCTCATGTTATACTTTTCTATAATACTAAATACAAAGACACCTTCATGATAGAGCTAGCATTTGTTCTATACTAAATGCATTATATGTTCAAAAAATAAAAAGCAAATGTACAAGATATATGAATGATTTTCTCTCTCTTGGTGCTTCCTGGAAGTACACAAAGGACAACATCCAAAACTGTGTTATGCTTTACAATGGGAACATGGTTCTCTTCTCACCCCTGTCTTAGTTACTGTTCAGTTGCTATGAAGAGACACTGTGACCAAGGCAACTTATGTAAAGGAAGGGACATTAAAAATCTCAAATCCCACATCCCAGTAACTCACCTCCTCCAACAAGGCAATACCTCCAAGTCCTTCCCAAACAGTCCATAATCTAGGAACTAAGCATCCTAATATATGCACATATGTGAGCCGTTCTCAATCAAACCACCACAGTTTCCATCCCATGCCTCCTTTCAACACAACAGGAACATGACACATCTTAAAATTCTGAGTTCCATCCAGAGTATTTATGATTTTAAAGATCTACAAAGCACTGAAGCAATTCATTTGTTTTGTTTTGTTTTAATTATTGAAACTAATGGTAAGACCACAGGGCTGAAGATACCACATGTGTTGTCAGAAGGACAGACAGACACAAGTCTCAAACTGATGTAGACACTTGATCCCTTTAGGCTAATTTTCATAAATCCTGAAAGTGCAATACCCACTGACGTGGATAAAGACACCAAAGGTCTTACACACTTCAGGATCCCTGCTGGAAAGATGGGTCAAGCCTGCTAGGAAAGACGGGCTACTGGTACAATAACAGCTTTCTGTCTGGATCTGAGGTTTGTTCCACAGGAGGGAATTTTGTACCTGGTACTGTAATCGGGATGAAAAAGATCCATAGCTATAAGGGTCATAGGCTATTTGGTAGAATATTTGGTAGAATATCTGTTACTGTTATTTTGCTAAATGAGCATGCTGTGGCATTGCCTTCTAAATGTTTGTGCTTGTACCATAAATCCAGTGGCTCTCAAATTTGGTCAGAGAAGCTCCTCTTTTGCAGTGAACAGGAGACAATGGAAAGATACATATACTGGTCAAAAGGGCTGAGAAGGGAGACTGAGCTCTCAGCACTAAGCAGGGTATCTAGAGTAATCCCCTTACCACCAAGTCTCAGAGGGGTATCACAAAGCAGAATATCGGAAGAAGCTAAAAGCCAGATGATAGGGAGAAATGCTGTGAAATGCTGTCTTCTGGACACAGCCTGGTTGCTACTGTCATCCGCTCACAGCAGCTCTGGTTACACACAGAAGACGAGCCAACCAAATCCCACTACAGGTGAAACAGATGATCTCCAGCCCCACTCTATATACCCATGAGCTCTTGGCAGTCGATAACTGCTGGGCTGAGAGAACCGTTCTTTACTGAGGGTGCAGCACCTGCGAGGTTCCCCATGTCCAGTGGATCGGCCCCACAGCCATGCACATGTGGCAATACTCACTGAGCTTAGATTGGTCTTAGCTGGATATTTTTAAAAAAAATGGAAAGGGACCAGGATGGGAAAAAGCTGGGGAAGTTGAAGAGAGAAATTGGTGTTAGTTATGAAGACAATTCATTGTATACCCGCATGAAATTCTTTAAAATAATGATTTTTTAATTATGAAACTGTATAAAATGAATTTCTTATATAGAACTTACACAAAACATTGAATTCCTTACATAGAACTAGAAAGACTTATTTTGTAACTAAAAATTTTTTTTGCACTGTAAAGGGAAAACTCATTTGATGATATAACTAGGCTTTTGATTCTGACTAGAAATATATTATTTTTATTATTAGAAATGTGGAAAATAATACATAAATTCAGTTAAAAAATTCAGTAAGTTCCATGTGCCATTTTTATACTCAGTAATAAAGTGTCATTCTAAAACATTATTCAAAAGTACAAATATCACACAATTAGTGTAATAGTGTCTGAGAGAATATTGTCCTTTTATTTTAGCGCGAAAATAATTGTAGAAACCTTATTTTAAATGCCACCCAATTGCCTAGTTTTCTTTATAAGAATCCTCTTGAAGTCCATGTGAATAATTTTATTAAATTATTCATCACAAAAGTTAATTTGACAGTTAATTATAATATAGAGGAAGGTTTTTTAACATAATTCAGGTTTTTAATTCCTAAACTATAAACTTCACTGACAGAATTTGTCCTTGAATGTAACCTTATTTCTGTCTGCTAACCAAAAAAATTAACATCTCCAACTTTTGAGAGCTAAATAAAATAATGAATATATATTTTGACAGGGCGAGGGATGCTGATTTTAGCTTTGGAGAAGAGCATTAAATAATGAAAGGTGGACAGGTTTGGGGTTGAATTCCTACTTCTGCCTTTCAGTGGCTGTACGGTGGCAGAAGCTTGTTTAATTCTCTGAACTTGATGAACCTTTTTTTTTTTTAAATCTGTAAAATGTTGATGAAGCTTGGGGTTTGTTATAACAATTAAAGGGACTAAAAAGGGCTGTTTCCAGTGTTCTTGCAGGTGCTACTTGGCAAACGCTGCACCTCTTCTCTTTCCATTTATAAAAGTAGAATGAAATGCTTTGTAATTCATTTAGGACTCCTGATTTAATTCTAAAAATTGTTAGGAAATTTATTAGCCAATACATTTTTTTGTGCATCTTAACTCTTGATGTTTTTAGTAACCTCGTACTTGAAGCAAAGAAGATAATTACTTACCTTTTATACAATAAAAGCGATGTCAGAAGCAGTAAAAACATCACCCAAGCTCGTACAACTGGAGGGTGACGTAACTGTGATACATATGCAGACTCGGCTGATTTCCACACTCACCCACATGAAGAACACAGACCTCTCCTCTAAACTGCAAACAAATGAGGGTAATTGGAATAATCTAGGTTTTCGTTTTCATAGAGTATATTTTCATGTTTTATTAAATGCAAAACCGTACCAACGTACGGATTTAGGATATTTTCATTGTGAAACAATATGGGAATAAGTGGTGTGTACTCTTCGTGTCTGTCTCAGCCAAAACTTAGAACCGTCAAACCAACTTGTCTCCATTTTTTTTTTTAATTTTACTGGACTATGAACCATCTAAATATGAAAGTCCCACATTAGCATGTTACCATAAAGAAAATAAACAAGACTACACTAAGATAGCATGAAAATTCCAAACCACAAAGAATGTATTATGATATTGGATAAGTTCTAGTTTTATCATACATAAATACTTCAATAAGGATGCATTTAGACCCTTTCTTTGACTGTAATGGTGGTTTCAGTAGACACGCGAAGCTCTGTGTGTTAGATTATTCGCTAGCAACAAGATGCATTTGATTGAGTAGAAAAGACTACGTTGGCAAAGGGCGACTAGTGTCAGGTGAATCTGACCTTGGGAGGTCACATAGTAATGGACAAGAGCATTTCGTGACAGCTTTATGATTCTATTTATGAATAAGAGTCGTGTTAGGGTCACCTGACTATATCAGGGTCAGCAAGGTTCTCACAGTGTGTGCTATTTTCCCCTAGTTCTGTTCTATATGTGATTTATCTTCCATAATGAAAAATATTTTTTCTTTATTCTGACAGGTACAAGTAAAGAATCCATATGGGCACAATCAAGTTCAAAGAGTCTGAGAACTGAAATCGTTGTGTTTTCAATGCTTACAGGTAAACTCTGTTCTCCATTACTTTCTAGGAACAAAACTGAGGTCCCTGATGTAGCGCTTCATGCTTCCTAGATAACCTGTGTACACCCACACTATAATGCAATTCTCTCATATGCTACGTGTCATTAGTACTTATATGTATCAGTACGTACTGATGCAGGTGTGGCACAAATAAAATGAGGGAAAGAGAAAATGCTCCTTCTAGCACAAGCAGATATAGTGACCTTTCTTTATGGAAACAAGATTTTATGGTGAATCCTTAAGAGGCCCTGAAACAGACAGCCAGGATAGTTCAAGGGTCATCTGAGATATCATCAGGACTTGAAAATTCACATTCTAAATTTTTTTCTATATTTATAAAGTTTAAGAAGTACATGTTGATATATACTGGCACTTTTTAGGGTTACATAAAAAGCATATTATTTGGTACACCTTTGCCTTATAGGTCTTATCTATGAATGATATAAAGAGCCACCTATGGTTAAGATTTTAATAATGTGTCACTAAATCCTTTGGACTGGAGAGGGAGGGGAAGGGGGAATGGGGAGAAAGGGAGGGAAATGGGAGGAGGGGAGGAGGTGAAAATTTGTAATAATAATAATAATAAACGAAAAAAATAAAATAAAAAAGAATACTAAACATAAGTTACGAAACAGAAAAAAAGAAAAAAAATAAAGTTCAAAATTAAAAGTTAAAAATGCATCTAATGGAAGCTCACCAAGGCCAGCGCGACCTGGACTGATAAAACATGGGATCAAACCAGATTCTCTGAACATGTCGGACAATGAAGGCTGACTGAGAAGCCTAGAACAATGGCACTGGGTTTTGATCATACCGCATGTACTGGCTTTTGGGGAGCCTAGTCTGTTTAGATGCGCACCTTCCAGGACCCAGATGGAGTGGGTTGGACCTTGGACTTCCCCCAGGGCAGGGAACCCTGACTGCTCCTTGGACTGGCAAGGGAGGGGGAGGGAAGTTAAGGGAGGGGGAGGGAAATGGGAAGTGGGGAGGAGGTGGAAATTTTTAATAATAAAAATAAATTTTAAAAATGCATCTTCTCAGTGCTTTAAAAGCAAAGTGAAGAAGTAAGCATGGTTGAGAGCTCATGTGGACAAGAACGACTTTCAGTGAACTATTTTTCCCAATGGGAAATCTCTATACAGAAAACTGACAAAGGCTTTGATGTTCCTTGAAATAAAGTGCAAGTGAAAATAACATAAAATCTAGTAGAGGGGATGAGTCACAGGAAGCTAAATCCCACTACGGCTTCATGATTATATTGATTAAAAGTCCTTGAGACAATGAAATAAGCTAAAGTTTTGAAATAAAAAGAATGTTAAACTTTGATAATGCAGTAGTTGAAACGTGAAAAAAAATCAGTGTGAATTTTGAAACACTGCGTTTTGCTTGAACTGAGAGAGAAACCTTGAAACATCTTTTATAATTAGACAATAGTTCAAATATTTTCTGTGAAATATTTACTTGGAGAACCGTGTCATTACTAAGCAAATGTATAAATGAGGTGGCTCTTTCAGCTTTTTTAGAATATCAATAATTTAAAATCATTGACAGACTTTACAGAGAAAGAGGATCTGTAAATCATTATAATATCCATTTAATAAAGCTGATGCATTTTCATGAGGGAAAAAATCAATATTCAGAAGACATCCTAAGGAGGGAGACAGAGAAGGAATTAATAGCTTTAAGGGAAAGGGTTCTGCTGGCTTTAAGCAATGGCTGGGATAGGTAGAGATGGGGTAGGAATTCCAGAAAGCAACACAGGTCTACTGAGATTCAGAGAATTATTGGTAACATTCCCCATGAGTAAAGAGAGCAAGAATATCCTAGGTAGTAAAATTAATGTTGTATATTGTTTAATTCTCTTGTGCCCACTGAAGATATGAAACAATGCAACTCAGCTTTAAAGGAAAAGAATACCTGTGAGTTCAACGAATGTGATGAAATAATGAATCACTGGATGATAGATGGGTGGGTAGGAACGTGGATGGATGGATGGATGGCTGGGTTGGATCAATGAGAAAGGACAGATTTACTTTCAGAGATATTCCAAATGCTTTTTCTATCCAATCTTCCTTCACAAAGGAATGAAATCATCTGACTATGTAAGTATAGGCTACATGTGTGACTATTTACCAAGGATGCAATTAAGCACATATTGGATCGAAAAATGCAAGGAGAATAGATATATTTACAGAGAATAACTCCGAGAAACACTACCATTAAGTGATCAAGATTAACATAAACAATGACAAGTCAGAGAAGATACTCTCAAAGACATGTTTTCTCTGTGGCTTGCCTCCTAAAAACCTGTATCTAAAATTTCATTGGGAGAAATACATCAGCGTGATTGCAATAAAGAGCACATAGAATGCTTGCTGAGTAATTCCTGAAATTTTCAAGGGCATCAAAGCAAGTAACAAATTTATAATGAGAGAAGCCCAGGAAGACGTGATGCAGACATATACTATGCATCATGGAAGGAATCACGACACAGAAGAAGACACTGGTGAAAATGGTACATAAATAAATTGAATAAACCAGAGGAGGCAAGAGTCAAAATTTCAAATCACTGCTCCCTAACTATCTTATTTCCTTGAGTCTCGTCTCATGGAGCTTGCATTTTTGCTAGACTTACCGGCCAGTGAGCTTCTAGGTTATGATGCCCGTCACCATCTTCCCAATCTGAGAAAGCCAGCAGGCATGCCCACTCCTAGATTTTTTGTGTGTGAATTCTGGGGATCCAGACTTAGAACCCCTTTCATGCATAGAATGCATTCTTACCCAATGAGCCATCTCCCTAGTCCCTAGATATTTTAATCAGTCATAATGTGTTGGTGATGGTTAATCTTCCCTGTTAACTTAACTGGATTTGTAGTCACCTTGTAATGCACCTCTAGGTGTATCTGGTAAGGTGTTTCCAGAGCAGTTTAAATGGCAAAGGAACATGCACAATGAATGGGACGATATCATGAACTGGAAGGAACAGAAAAAGAATAAACAAGCTGAGCACCAGTGCTCCCCTCTCTAACTGGAGGTGGTGGTGTAATCGCCTTATGTTCCTATAGCTAAGCCGCCCCACAGTAACTGACTCTGTTCTTCTGAACTGTGAGCCAAAACATGCCCTTCCCCCACTGAGTTGCTCTTACCATGTATCTCATAACAAAGATGAGAAAAGTGGCTAATACAATATCTACATTAGTTAACGGATATATACTAAATGTCTCACTGAAATATAGAATGGGAATAAAACAATCCAACTGTGCTGTCTCCTCCATTTACCTGTAACTATAAAACTCATAAAAATCTTTGGAATACTACACTTAAATGTTATATTCTATGAAAAGTACATTAGACCACACTAAAAATATATCTCCGAATGTTGATCATAGAGGAGGTCATACACGTGGGTGAGTGATGGTTGGGGGTAAAATGGAAAATCCATATGTCTTACTCTCAACTTCTCTTTGAATCTAAACATAGCTAAAAGAAAGACGTGTGCTTTTAAAGTATATTATAAAAATAGACAAACTGCGGACTAGACCTGAGCCATCTCCTGCTCCTCAAGCTGTGCTGCCAAGAGCTAAGATGAAGGAAGAAAATGTTCTTGATCTCTCAGTTCCTTCTCTTGGCTCTAATGCCTTTCAGTTGCAGACTTTCACACGGAATTGCAGTTAAGATTGACGGTGATCTTAGTTTTCAGAGTCACGGATAAATTTAGAAGATTTAAAATTGAGTTATATTAGCTAAATTCAGCAGGTTAACTAGCCGGAATTAATCTAGGGTTTCCAAGGATGTTATCAGTGACCGTTGTTCTAGGGTTTCCAAGGATGTTATCAGTGACCGTTGTTCTAGGGTTTCCAAGGATGTTATCAGTGACCATTGCTGTCTTTATATCTCTTCCACATGGGTTTTATTAGCAAGTATAACCATCACAGTTGCTCCAACTCTCAGGTCCACAGGAACCAAGGCCTCCTTTCATGAAGGTACCTGCTGGACTGAAGGACTGGGTCTGGGTGGAGGAGAGAGAATTGAATCGTGTAACTCACCTTTAAAACCACTTAGCTTGCCGAAAGTTGGGACTGAGTTACTATTACCTGGGTTTTACATTAGATCTGAATCTATCCTGAGCTACACAAGATAGGCGAATTAGCAGCTGAACTCAGGATGATGCACAGGATTATACAAAAGCACTGAGATGATTGTAGATTATAAACTAAATAAATTAATTTGACAAGCAAAACATAATGTTTTTAACTATGAAAACTGTAGAGAATGGCTGAGATATTTTGAATACAGGCCCATTTTGCACTCTTTAGACTTAGATAGTTTCAGAAAGCATTAGTCTAGAATTTGAACAAGGACAGAAACCAGCTATCCTACCATGAATTTTAAATGATGAAACCCCGCTCCAGAGGGTGTGTGTAAGAATAGCAGGAAGGAATGGAAGCAATGGTAACTTTAATTAATTGATTGTTTGGGCAGAACAAGAGGAATAAAGCAAAGATTTTAAACCATAGGTGATTTAATGATTTCCTGGGAAACTTATTAAAATGCAAATTTAAATGCCCCATCCTCAGATGTTTTTTAATTAGTGTAAAATGAGCGGTGTGTTTAGAATCTTAATTTTCAATTAGCACCCAGAGGTTCTGATGGCCATAGTTCTCAGAGGTTTGAGTTTTCTGACTTGAAGAGTTGACTTGGAATTTCCATCAACCTAAAATCAGAGAAAAAGAATAAAACTAAAAGGGGTTAAAGTAACCAGCATGTTTTTTGTTCTTGCTGCTATTGTTACTGTTTCTTTATTCTTTAATTTCTTAAACCAATATCAGTACTAAAAGCTCTCTGCCTTGGAAATCCCTCAGCCCTGATTAAACTGGACTGTGAGCCATTTAGATTTATAACAGAAAATGTATGTAGTCATGCAATCCCGCTTGCATAATGTCTAAATATAGACATATAATGGGCCATTGTAAATTTAGAAACTAAGAAAAAAATTGAGCCGAAATACATTTAGAAGTCACAATTATATGGATAGAAGTTGAAGTAATGAATTTCATGACACCCATCAGGATTAATTTCATAAAGTAACAATAAGTAAAGAGGGAGAAGGGGGAGAGGGGAGAGGAGACAGAAGTAAGAGAAGAGGGTAAAAAGGAGCAGCAGAAAGGCAAGGAGGAGGGAAGAGTGAGGTAAGGATTAGTGGCAGGAATTACAATAAGTATTGCTATCTAAGGAACTATAGATGAAAGGAGGATAAGAAGGTGACAATGAGAATAATTGAACAGAGCCCATGGTCACACCTCCTCTTTAAAGGAGGGACCTGGAGTATTGAATGCTGTCCCTTTCATGCTTTCAGTATTTAGATCAAAGTAAACTTAGCAGCAACAATATGGATTGCATGTGTGGGGCTCTGTTAATGACTGTTTTAAGAATTAGAAAGAAAAGATAATGACAATATACCTTTAACTAGTGAACTAATCCAAGCTGACTTCTCTTTGTCATTGTACCAGCCAGATGATAGACTGATAGTCTTTAGAAATCTTCTTTCTAATTGTGGGGCAAAGAGATGTGGATCATCTTCTGTGTGGGGTGATTATACCCGTTTTTGTACCTGTGGAAATCAGAGATTAATTTGGGATAAGTTTTCTAGTACCAGCCCACCTATGTTTGTGAGGTGGTCTCTCTCTGAACCTGATCCTAAAACACAATGTTTGACTATCTGGCCAGTAAGTTCCCAGGCTATGCCTGTCTATCCCCTCCCCTCCACAGGGCTGGGGTTATGGACATAATCCACTGAGCCTGGTTTTTATATAGGTTCTTGAGTTTCAAAATCAAGTCTCCAGCTCTAGACAGGAAGCACTTTACCTGGGCCCTTTCCCCCAACTCCAGCAACAGAATCCTCACTAGATATGAATGATCCAGTGAAACCTTTGACTTT
Organism: Arvicola amphibius; assembly: GCF_903992535.2. Classification (NCBI taxonomy): domain Eukaryota; kingdom Metazoa; phylum Chordata; class Mammalia; order Rodentia; family Cricetidae; genus Arvicola; species Arvicola amphibius. The sequence goes on along the minus strand of NC_052063.2, from coordinate 15,594,993 downwards.
TATTTTTCGTTATAATGCTGGGAATAACTGGGCTGTAGCAGGAGTGATTTGGTGTCAGCCATAGGTACACAGCAGACCTTGTCTTAAAAAGAAGTCGGGACCACGAGGGGTTGGTCCACCCACTGAGACAGTGTGCCTGTTCTAATGGGAGCTCACCAGATCCAGCTGGACTGGAACTGAACGAGCATGTGATCAAGCAGGACTCTCTGATTGTGACTGACAATGGGGGCTGACTGAGAAGCCACTGATAAAGGCACTGGGACTTGTTTCTACTGCACATCCTGGCTTTTTGGGACCCTAGTCTATTTGGATGCACAGCTTCCTAGGCATAGATGAGGGGGGAGGATGGGCTTGGACTTCCCACAGGGCAGGGTTCCCTGCCCTCTCTTAAGGAGGGAGATGGAGAAGGGGGAGTAGGGGAGCGGGAGCGGAATGGGAGGAGGGGAGGAAGTCTAAATTTTTGAATGGAAAAATTAAAAAGGGGGTGTGAATAAAAACTCATTTAATAATTGAGTGAAAAAAGAATTAAATTGAAAAAAAATAACAGGAGATATGGGTTTGGACTATTTATTGCTAACTTGAAAAGGCAAGAGGATCATTATCGATGCAAGGTCAAAATGTAAGAAGTGATTTAGAAGAGCAATGGAAATGCAGGCCTGGGATGGGAGAGAATGCTTGGAGAACACAGCTGCACACATATAGGATTATAACCCTGGGCAGAACTTAACTAGAGACTCTTGTCACAAGCACAAAAAGCTTCATTCTAGCCCTATGCAGATCAAAAGTTTGCAATTTACTAAAATCCCCCAATATATTCAATTATAGCAAGAGATAGCTATTTAGGGATTAGAAGTGCGCCTCAGGTTTTTGTGTTCACAAAGAATGACCTGACTTAAAACGCATTCTCTGGGCCAGCTTTTGGGTGCACCCCAACAAAAACCAAGCTTACTTCAAATTTGAACTTTTTAAAAAAAATGATACCCAGTAGTTAATTGTTTGATACGTTGAAGTGTTTTCTTACAAAAAGATCAAGGAAGTATATCTTCATAAATCCAAAATTCATAAACAAGATTCCACTACAGCACAAATGACCCATTTCCCAGACTTGCCAAATAATATTTCTTTATACATAATGCATCTGTCTTTTCCTTGAAGCTAAAATTTATTTTTGCTCAAGCTCATTTGCCGGATCCAAGTGTGACCACAAGAGTATTTCTTGGACCGTAACTCTGTGTGACTTAGTTCAGTGAATGAATTCTTGAGGGTTTTGGTATACAGCCTTCAGGCTCCTCCCAATCTAAGCGCTTATCACTACTTCCCAGAAATGATGCAACTTTGAGCTTCCATTCAAGGAGATCCACAGTGAAGCCCGAGTTGTATAAAGAAAGAAATGAAAATATAAAATCACCTATGAGAACTTTCTGCAGTTGGCAAATTAAATCCTTTTTTGGCACACCCTGATTTGTTTGGAATAGCAATTCTGTTTCCACTACAATGATAAGAGAAATGCTTCGTTGACTTCAATTTCTCTATTGTGGCCACACGAAGCCAATACCATTATAAATTCAGCTACTACACAATACAAGCTTTATCAATCGATTAAGTTTCCTAAGGAAAAAAATGTCTAGATGTAGGTATACCCCCAAATGCTGTAATTCTGCCTTTAGGGGGGAAAGTTCATATTTTCAAAAGTAAATCTGAAGACAGAAATTCTCTACAACTTCTATGACAGTATGAAAAATGATCAGATCCAAAATGTCAGTGTTCCCTTAGACCTAGAGACTCTTAATCCGAAGACTCACAACAAGAGGAAGAAAAGCATATACTGCGAGATGTGAAACGGGAAACGCTTCAATCAATCACCTTTTGCCCAGCAGGTCTTTTCAGTTATATTGAAATCATGTGGGTCAGTCCACTGAAATCTTATCTGGCAATCGGGAGAAATGAATGGAGAAATGAACATGCCCTCTGTTTCTCCTGGGCTGAGGTCTCTGAAGTTTTCTGAAAAAAAGATTTAGTGAAATTTCAGACACGGTGTGATTTTTTTTTTTTGTTCCTGTGCTCTTTCAAGGGGATTCACCAAAGAGAATGCTAAACAGGTCTCTGTGACCCCATTGGCACAGTGGGTCAGAGGGGCTGAGAGGAAAAATGGGATCAGAGGAAGCCCCTGGCTCTTCTATTCACCTCTTAAATTTTCTTCCTCTCTATTCATTTTAATTTAAATGGGATTTTTTCTTTTCTCTGCTCTTTTCTCAGCACAATAATATTTCTTTACAAAGGTTTTGATTCTTTTCCAAGAGATGTAAGAGCAAATGAGAAAGTTATTGAAACTGAGGAAGAGTTATGATCAAATTATAAAACCCAGATAGATTTTTTTATCCCAAAGTCAGACATCCTGGCTGCTAACTTCAAACATGGTTTAACTTTCTCCAAATTGATGGCATCAGCAATTTCATGTACTTCTAACGCTTGGAGACTGATTCCAGTGAAGCCACTTCCTCTCTCCTCTATGCAAGTCTTTTGTCTCTGAATCTTTTTGATTTGCTGTAATGCATAACAAACATGTGGATGTAAACAGCATGGGATTGTGATCATCTTAGAATTCTGGGCTTTTATATTTATTGTAGTCAGCATTCTGGGGAGCTGCTATCCTAAAAACTCGGAGGAGAAACTATACCCTTTCTTCTTTTCTAGTTACCAGAGCCACAAACTTAACTCAAGTCTCATTCCTCCAGTGATGCCCAGAAATAATTTCTCATACTCTCTGTAGATGAGAGATATTTATATATAGCTTGCCATCAATAGATTATTGACTGATAATTTAATAAAAAATATTATTCATTTCCCAGATATATATATATATACATGCTTGTTAAGTATTTTTTTCTTAAATGACAAACCTCTCTGTTAATGCAACAATCCCAATCAGACCAAATCAGACCGACTTAGAAGATGTCCACATTTAATGGCTGCCAGCACTCCCAGGTGGCCCATTGAGGGAACAAAGAGAGGGAAAGAGGGAAAAGAGGGAAAAGAGGAGACCACGTGTTCGTTTCTGGAGGGGCAATTTAAATAGCCTGTGGGAGTGGTCTTGACCTTCCCGTTTGGTGGCCTTTCTCAGAGGTGGAGTTTGGGCTGAGGCAACTTCCAGAGAAGGGAGCTTTGAAATGGTACTTTCTACCCAACATTCCAAAAATGGATGCTGGGGGCTGGGGTGAAGCCTCCTAACTAAACTCTTTGTATAAAGGGGTACCAGGAAGCTGCCTTCTTTGTTCTTTTTTTGAAGTATGCACTCACAATGTAACCCAGGATGACCTGAAACTTGCTATCTCTCAGCCTCTTGCTTAGTTAATATGCTACTTTTAGTTTATTATTTCAAATGTATTATTCCCTTTTAATATTATTTTCTGAATGTTTTTCTCGAATGTTTTGCTAAACATTAGCTCATCGTCTACTTCTTTGCCTGTTTTCTGCTTCAGACACTCTAACTCTGAACTCGTTGGTCCGTTGAGTTCTTTCTGTGCATTCCTATACTTCATTTTTAATTTTAATTTTCCAACTTTATTTCCCCATTGAACTTCATCAATTTTTTAATCAAATAATTTTCCTTCAGGTTTTCATAAATTATTCTACCTTATTTTTACTTATAAGATAGTTTGTCTTTTATATTCTACCGTTTTCCTAAAATGAATAAACTCTATATTTATGTTTTGTTGCCTGTTCTATAGTCTATTTCTTTGTCCAGATCTTTGTAAGCATTAAGTGGTTTTTCTAATCTGTAAATGCTTGCTTGCTGCTCTCTATTAAGCTTGTGCAGCACAGCAATAACCACACTGTTTCTTTTATTTCATTTCTGGGTTCCATTTTTATGGTTCTTTTCCTTTTAATAACTAGGCTTGGCTTTTCTAGTCAAGTTTTTGTGCTATTTAGTTATGTTCTTTTCATAACTTCCTAGTTGATATTAGGTTCACATGTTGGAAGTTCTGGTCACTCCCTAAGACTTTTGCTTAATATTACCTTCCTGTGTTAATGTGAATATATGAACTATGAAGTGAGCGTTCTTTAATGGAGCGAGAAAACATTTTGTGGTTAGATAAAGAGTTGGGAAGAGCTGACATTTCATCTGGCTTTCCTCTTCTTTATTGCTGTAGGATCTTTTGCATATCTGTGCGTGCAAATGTGTTATACATATGTATGCGTGTGTGCATGCTTGTGCATGTATGTACACATGTATGTGGGTGAGTGTAAGTGTGTAGGCATGGAGAGGCCAGATGCAGATTTCAGTCACTCACTCTATGCTCCTCCACCCCATATTTTGAAATAGCATCTCCCACTGAAGCTGGAGCTCACTGATTCAGGTAGAGAGGCTGGCCAGCAAACCTTGAGGAGCCTTCTGATGCTTCCTCCTGAGTCTGAAAGTAGTGTCAGTTCCTTCCCATGAACTAGGTTAAACAAAATGGGATCCTCAGGCTTGTGGGGCATCACTTTAACAATCGAGACAAAACCCCATCACCCGATCCATTTTGTGGGATGCTTACCTTGCTTTGACATACATAATTTTCTTCACCTACAATCCTCCAAAGTAGGCTTCCTGCCCCATCTCTTTCCATCATCTCTTCCAGAACAAGTGCCTTTCTGAAACTCTCACCTCTAGCTCCGGGCACTTTCAATTGTTAAAAGAAAAGAAATCCCTTCCCAAACGCCAGAGATGTGACCAGCAAAGTCTCTGGCCTGTCCCCAGTATTCTAGAGCCAGAATGTTGGCTTAATGTATCTAGTTTTGCAAATACTTTTTTTTCTAACTTACATCTGATTACTTTTCCTATTTTCCGCCCAGGTTCTGACTGGGTCTCCGTGCAATGATGTGTTATGAGTATAAAAGTTTTGGATTTGTGTACTTATTTATTTCAGCATAATTTGAAACATTCCATGTCTTCAATGCTCTATTTACTCTGTGGATGTTCTGGTTATTCGTAACTTTGCCTGCTCTTCTTGAACTGCATGCGTAGTTTATAGGGCCATGCTCAGAGACACTCGCTTAGCTACTTTTGCCTTAAAGAACATTGATATTCATGATCATTGTTCTCTTCCCTTTGTCACAATTAATAGAGCAGATGAAATAGGATCAAAAGAAATCACTGTTGCTGAAATCTAGGAATCTGGCTCTCCTTTATGAAAATATCGGAAACTCTAAGGTGCCGTATGGTTCCCATCTGGTGTGTGTTGGCTCAAAGCACACACATGCCTGAGTTCTTGGCCCATATTTTCAGCCCTTTAACTCAAAGTGTGCCTTTGGCACTTTCCTCCTAATGTATCTTTCCAACACAATCATAATTTGTTTGGAGTAGCTTATTGGTTCTTGGAGGTCTGTCTCTCTGATCTAGGAACATCAGTTCCGTTCTACAATGCTTCTCCTTTCTGCTGCTTGGAAGCATCAAGAAATCTATGGACATTTAAAAGTAAAAGCGCTTTGTGAAAGGTAAGGATTATTTCACAGTCTCACCTTATTTCAGAGTAAATATAAGGACTGAATGCTTTGCAGCAGCGATAAAGCATGCTTGCATGGGCATACAGACTTTGTCCAATCTTCTATTCACACATTTTACACATGGGCATCACCTTAATCTCATATGCTGAGATAATCTCACATATTGAAACACAAACTGAAGCCCCAGTATCACCAGCTTTCAACTGCACTCTCCAAATTCTGATGTCTAAGATACTTTTTATGCATTTTCATTCATCCCAGGAAAACTTATCATCCGCCCATGCATTCTCTCTCAGTACGAAAACACTTGATTCTTGCATCCAATTTATCTCTTTTAATATTGGAGAGAAAGGGTCACAGATTTTAGACAGGAATATTTTTCTCACCTTTTCCTGTCTCGCTGCTTTCTTTTTCTTAACTGTCAACCTCAATCAAGTATTTTTCAAATGCCAGAAAAACTTCTAGAAGCACATTTTTAACTGGGAAAAATCACTTTCCTTCTGTGCCATCCCTGCCTGTACAGCCCCCCACATTCATCATATCCCTCTTTTTAATCCACTATAAATTTCTCCCAAACCTTCAATATTCCAGTGCTCATTTTAATAAAGTGGAGTTAAAGAAAAAGAATATGAGTAAATAAGGGTAAAAAGAAAGCCTGAAAGAGCAATAAATTTCTATTTTTTAGTCTCTTTTATGCCCTGAGAATATATTCAAAAGCATGAAAGGAAAATATGGTTTCAACTTTCAAGCATCTGGGATCAATCGTGAGACCAGATGACTTTGGTAGAATATAGTCATCTAGAGCACATCATGAGACAGATGAGGATTCTAAAGCTTCTGAATTAGAGACAACAGCAGCAACAACACAATTCCACCCAGGACTTCTGCCTATAAGAAACATGTGAAAACCTAGAAAACTGTAATTTGGGGAAACACCAAAGAGTGGTTAGTTGCTATAGCTGCATCATTCAATTAAAATATATAGTGTCTGTAAATATTCTGGAAAGAATTATAAAAAGAAAACTGAAGTTTTCCAGTGAGTACCAGGATATAGGAGCAATTTATCTATACTTAAGTCAAGCTCAGAGCAATGGTGTCCGAAATGAGAGTAAATTAGCATTCTTACAGACCCCAACGGGAAGCTAAAGCATTTAATAGAATGTCATTTTCCCAGCACAACACAAATTTGGCAGAGCCACTGAGCTACAGATGAATGTCACTGCGGCTTTTCTGTCTGTGTCACCAACTACTGAAGAGTTGGAGACACATTAGCTCAGTGCAGTTCCCATCATTCTGACTTCTCATTGAGAGAAAAAAATGATAACTCCAATTTTGCTAAGGGCCTACAAAGCTTCCTGTGATCTAGATTTAATTTAGGCTAACTGTTAGCTTAGTGTGAGCCCTAAAAAAATAGTCTATAGAATAAGAAACTGTATATTTCCATGCAAGCAGTTAGCTACACCACGGCTATTCTAAGAGCTGCCTGCCCATTTTCCATTCTCCTCTTGAGTAGGTCTTAGTTAGATCCCTAAATAATAAAGCTTATAAAAGTTTATTGGTTTTATAAATGAGACCCTCGTAATATATACACATATGTAATATATGTAATATGTTATTACACAAATATACATATATGTGATATATAATTACATGTGTATAACTATAATATATAATATAGATACATTTACATTTATTTACATATATGTATATAAATAAAGTGTGTGTTTACGTGCATGCATTTATGTATGTACATGTGTGTGTGGTGCAATTGGCTACACATTCTCACATATAGTCAGAGGTTGACCTTGAATGACTTCCTCTATTCTCCACTGTATTATTGGAACCAACGTAACACTGAATGTAATATTTACTATTTTGGCCAAATTGGCTGTCCAACCTCAGGGATCAGCTTCTTTCTGTCCCCGTAATGCTGGAGATACAAGAGGCTATGGTGACACTCATGTTTTATGTGAGTATTAAGGACCTGAACTCAGGTCCTTACACTTGTGCAGCAAATATTTCAAGCCACATAGACATCTCTGCAGCCCATGCTTCCCATTTGCAGAAAGAATTATCTCAACAAAAAAGAGGGGAAGTTTGGTAAATGATACAAATATTTTATACAATCAGTGAGATAAAAATTTTACATTTCCTGCGGTTTTATCTATATAAAGTTTATCTTTAGGTATACAGTGATTGTCTTAAGAATCTAAGTAGACTTGGTGGTCTCCCGTTAGATCTGTCCCACCGTCTCAATGGGTAAACGCACTCTGAGACTGATGGAACAGGGGACCAAACCAGACTCTCTGAATGTGGCTGATGGTGGAGGAGGACTGAGAAACCAAGGACAACGGCGATGAGCATGAACTCTACAGCATGGACGGGCTCACTGTGAGCCTTGTCAGTTTGGTTGCTTACCTTCCTGGACTTAGGGGGAGCTGGGAGGACCTTGGACTTAACATAGTGAAGGGAACCCTGATGGCTCTTTGTCTTGGAGAGGGGCAGAGTGGGGTATGGGTGGAAGGGAGGGGAGGGAAGGGGGAGGAGGAGGGGAGGAGATGGAAATTTTTAATAAAAAAATGAGAAAAAAAGTCATATGAAAAAAAAAAGAGGCTAAGTAGATATACTCCAAAAGTTTTAATCATAAACAAAATGTTGTAGTATGTTAATAGATGCTATGTAAAGCATAAAGGACCTATCCAATTACGTTAAATATGATCATCTTTCATAAAGTTCTTGTGGTCCTCTGACAGGATAGTATACATTATTAATCATTTGGGGTAATTATAGGAAGCACTGTTTTTCAACTTATCTTGCCAACAATATTCTATTTTTAGAAATGAGTGATGCTTCAGAACCATAGCAGGAGATACCTGGGAGGAGTTTAGGTGAGGGTCCAGTATTGACAGTGTAGCAGAAGCCTTGAACAAGACCAATGACAGATTACCCAGTGAAATTTGCAAATAAGGCTCAGTGGACAAAAGCTATACCGTGTTACATACTGCATGAGGGCACTAAGATGACTGAAGAGGTGTTAGAGAGGCAGGGAAGATGGAGGACCAAAGTGGTATTTTGTTTGTTTTTTGCATTTAATTAAATTTTTTTAAATTTTGAGGGGGGGGGGATGCTACACGGGTAAGAGATGGCTATGGAGGGACCAGAAAATGAGCAGGATTAGGAAGCATAATGAGAAATTAGTAAAGAATCAATAAAGCAAATTACGTGTCAGAATGGCCAAATTCAAAAACACTGATGACAGCTTACGCTGGAGAGGATGTGGGGTAAAGGGAACACTTCTGCATTGCTGGTGGGAATACAAGCTGATACATCCCCTTTGGATATCAGTATGGTTATTTCTCAGAAAATTAGAAAACAACCGTCCTCAAGACCCAGTTATACCACTTTTGGGTATATATCCAAAGAATGCTCAATCATACCACAAGGACTTGTGTTCAAATATATTCATAACAGCATTGTTTGTCATAGCCAGAACCTGTAAACAGCCTAAATGCCCCTCAACTGAAGAATAGATGAGGAAAATGTGGTATGTTTACACAATGGAGTACTACACAGCAGAAAAAAATAAAGACATCTTGAAATTTGCAGGCAAATAGATGGATCTAGAAAACATGATATCGAGTGAGGTAACCAGACTCAGAAAGACAATTATCATGTGTACTCAGTCACAAATGGTTTTTAAACAGAAATCAAATAAAACCAGACTACAAATCACAATCCCAGAGAACCTAGACAACAACGAGGCCCCTAAGAGAGACATACATGAGTCTAATCTACATGGTAAGTAGAAAAAGACAAGACCTTCTGAGTAAACTGGGAGCATGGGGACCATGGGAGAGGGTTGAAGGGGAGGGGAGAGGCAGGGAGGGGAGTGGAGAAAAATGTATAGCTCAATAAAATAAAAAAAAAATGCAAAGTATGAATTGAGAAATGTAAAACAAGTTAAGACAAACTCGTCATATAACATAAAAGTACAGGCCAGGTCTTTCCCTTTTCCCAACAGGGAATAAATCTCTAAGCTCCAGAATTAAAATACAATACTCTAACAATGCTTAAATTGATCTCAGGCATTTCCTGGAGATGTACATAATGAAACACTATCACTTAGAAAGGAAACTTATGGCTGGAGAGAAGGCTCAACAGTTAAGAGCCCTGTTGTTCAGAGGACCTGGGTCCAATTCCCAGTACCACTTGGCAGCTTACAATTGCTTATAACTCTACCTTCAGGGACTCTGACACCCTCACACAGACATGCTTGCTTGCAAAATACAAATGCACATGAAAATAAATAAATTATCATAGAAAGGAACCACAACAAGCCTTAAAATTGAAACAGAATTAATTTAAATAATGTGTTTAACATTTAAAAATGTTTCTTATTGTTGGATAACCAACTGGAGTGCTCTTCTCTAGGGAAGACTGTTTCTCCCACTCTGAGACTCCTTGGTTGTTAATAGCTCTTGGTATATGGTTGAAGCCTCATGGAATTTCCCCAGTTTGCCTTAGCATGTTTAATAATGCTTTCATCTTTGTTAATTCAGTTAAACGAGTGGTTTTCAACCTTTCTAATGTTAGGAATCTTCAATACAGTTCCTCATGTTGTGGGGATCCCCAACCACAAAATTATTTTGTTGCTAATTCATAACTTTAATTTCACTACTGTTAGGAATTGCAAGGTAAATATCTAATATGCAGGATTTCTGGTAGGTGATCCCCAAAAAGTTGCAACCCACATGTTGAGAACAACTGGGTTAGGCATTCCTGTTGCTGAAACTTTACAAATACAGCCTCTGACATTCCTAGGAGAAATAATCTCACAAAAAAAGCCATTGTTTCTCTGTTTTAAGAGGCAAGGAGTTCAAAGTAAGACATATACGAACAATGCTTTAGAAACTTGTGTACTGCACTATATATAATACATGAACACTATATAGAATATTAATAAATACAATAATCAGTGGGTGTGTATTCCAACTAAGAATTATTTTTTCTAACGAACAAACTTGCATTTCAAATAAGTAACTGGCTAGAGATGAACAAAAAGACAGAGAATGGAGCACGAGCTCCGACAATTTTTGAGCATTATTAGAGACACATGCCTTCAGACAAAGAAGAAACATTTCAAACAAATACTGCTTGCTAACAAGCCGAGTTCATTAATGTCGATATTTATGTTAGCAGCTATTGTGACTTTACTTGATATATAGCAATTATGCATATTTATGAAGTACAGATTCCAGATATTCCCTTTTAACAGCTACAATTGCATTAAAATTCTTTGGATGCTGAGTTGTAATTGCCAGAAGTTCATATACAAAAGAAAACTAATTCATTTTTAAAACTCCCAACGTATCATCAATCATGTATCTTTTACAAACAATCTATGCATTACTTCCTAGGTTTTCTTTTAATTTATTTGGAAATCAAATACCACCGTACACATGTCATACTGAGACAGACAGGGCTTTTCTTACGGAGTTAAAGAGATTTTTTTTATTTTAATGTCACAATGAAGCTGAGCTAAAAAGACAGGCAGGGAGCAGTTTGATTTTGGTTTTGTTTATCTCGGTGGTTCTCTTGACAATCTACTGAACTGGTGTTTTATGCTGTGAGCCTTTGCAGGCCGTGTCAAGACAGCTTGCTGACACCTCATTTCTTATTTAAGAAATATGTGCGTAATGGCTATAGTGTCTGAAGTTTCCTTTGAATCAAATTTGTAATGTGCTTCCTTTGGCTTCATTTCATTTGGAGTGTGGCAGTAAAGCATTTGGCAATGAAGACTCCTCTTGTTTATGTGCTTTTCTACAAACACAGGAGAGACAGAACATGAATTAATGATGACTCCATCTGAAACAAAAATTTGGTCACTGAAATCTTACATGCATTACTATATTTTATTAAGGCATTTTATATTAGTATCTTATTTTCCCAGGGTTTTCCTTTTATAAAACTATCATGATGACTTTATATTGGTGGGCCTTAATATTTTATATGCAATTAAATGCACCTATGTCAATTTTTTTCCAAGGGAAAGCACAAAGTGTCATGGTTCCTAGAGTGGGTTACTGTAGTTTCTAAGATCAGTTCTTTCTTTTATTTTTCTCATCATAAATCTCCTGTTTTTATTAAGAGGAGAACACTAATCACTTGAAAACCCACATTTATGGCATATAGAATACAAGTTGATCCAATGAATGTTGAAGCCCCACTTCCATCAAGTATGGCATGGATTGTACAAGGGAAGAAACGTTCGATGATGTTCCTAAGACCATCAGTTTGTCATGAAGCTCCTCAAATGTTTCTTTGAAGTCAGTGAATTTTGTCCTGTAAAGGTTTTTGCAGAAATAAAGCAACAGATAAGAATGCGTCCCAGGGATATTTGGTGTTACTGACTGAAGCCTTTTCTGATCACGCATTAGGAGGTAAGAATTTACTTTCAAATGATCCTGTCTCATTCTCATGCTGTGGCCCTCTCACTTCAGATTCCTCAGTTTTAAATGCCTGGTGTCAATGATTTGATTTCTTTCCAAACCTCGGAAAGCTGAGTAATCAGAAAATGCAAATATTTTAGAAATTTTGTGGTAAAGCTCCAGCGTATTTTGACAGTGTAGCTACAATGGCTGGATCTAGTATTTACCGTCACTAATTTAGAGGTTATATTACTGTTCCATTTACCTGAAGATCTAGAAGGCAACCTTGAAGAGATAGCACAAGTATGGAAATATGTTTGCTATCTTCCTCAGCTTTCATCTATAATAATTATCTAGTCACATTATCCCAGTTCCCATCATATTGGTAATGCCAACATCAGCCCTGGTTATCTATCAGGGAAACTTCACTTTGAGCAATCATAAAGGAAAAATAATCTCCCTAAAATTTATAATTAGAATTAACATCCACCAAGTTTTGAAAGGTGATGGTTGGATAAAAATGAAACAACTAATAATAGCTCAATTCATAGAAGGATCACCTGACCTAGGGGAAGAGAACAAAAGCCCGAAAAGATCAATTGAACAATATAAGATTTTTCATAACTCTTCTGATACTGTTCAATGAGAAAAAACATAAGGAAAAGGAAATGTATAAACCCAACTTAATCCAGCTTCTAGAGGAACACAAAAATAGCATTATACAGCCTGGGCAAGTTGTATTTATGCATTTATGGGTGTGGGTGTGTGTGTGTGTGTGTGTGTGTGTGTGTGTGTGTGTAAAAAATTAAAGAACATTATGTCATGAATTTGAAAGAGAACAAGAAATACATGGGAGGACTTGGAGGGAATAAAGAAAGGGAGAAATGATACAGTTGTAATACAATCACAAAATTAAAAAATAAATAGCCGTGGGTAAAAAATATCCAAAGCACTTGTATTTCTGTAGTTGTGACCACTGTGAGTTGGTATTCTGTGTGGCTCAGTAGGTCTACATGCTAGGGACTGAAAGAGAATATGTAAGGAGAATCTACACATGGAATGAGGAGCAAAGGTGGAAGAAGGACCTCAACTGTATCTAAACACACGTCTCTCACAAACTCTAGTGCCTGCGTCCTACAGAGGGCTGTACCTGCTGTTCCCCCTTAGTTCTTTATTATCACTTATGTCTGCTTTTGACAACCTGAATTTGATGGACCCAAAAACGGACATCCTGAGAAAGACAGTTTCTCACCTGTGTTTGTGAAAAATGCAATCCATCACACAGTAAAGTTTCCTGGGAATTACATTCTTTGCTGTGTGTGGCTATGGGAAAAAAGGCTGGAACAGTTTCAAAGGCTTGTCTATCAAATGTGTTTCTCATGCTTTGGGGAGCACAGAAACCTCCTTGATTGTTCTGTTACCATCGTCAACGAATAAGGAAGACTAAAAATGTGGTAGTGGAGCAAAGCTCAAAATGTTATGAAAACGCAGATTCCAGTCTAATTATAGTTAAATAAATGTTGTGTCTGTTTCACACCTGAGCTTGCACACTAACATTTAGTACTTCGGTTAGGGTTCAGGGATTCATTGTTAAGTAATTTCCCCGATAAGCCATATATGATATGCAAATTACTGCAACCTACGGCTTATATTAGAACCTGATTTTAGTAGGTAGCAATCTATTAAGAGTTCTCTGTTTAGGTCTCTATGCCATTTGTTATTGGATTGTTTGTTCTTTTGATGTCTATGAAATTTTCAGGCATTCAACTGGGTTGTTAGCCTAGGGAATCCCATGTAAGTCCTCAAACCACTCAGACTGCTGCTATGACAAAGTGTTGCTCTCTACAGACTGACAGCAGGGTCCATTGCTGAGGATAATACCCATAAAATTCATTGAACTTAGAGAAGTTGAGCTGGTGTCTATATGAAGCCTTCCTCCCTAAGTTCTACTGTCTTTGGTCAAGGAAGATACTCTGAAACCTAACAAAGGAAAAACATAAATACCAACCTAGCCACAAAACCTGTGATCTACATTCTGCCTTGCCTACAAAATAAACTAGAGCAACAACAGCATAGAACTTATCGAATAGCCAACCTATGTCTGGTTTGACTTAAGGCCCATTCCATGAGACAGAAACCCTACCTGAAACTGTGTGGGTGACCAACGAGCAGAAACTAGATGGCCCAGAAACCTATGATAAAACTATATAATACTGGTTTTAAGCACTATCAATAAAATGACTCCTAAGGAGATTATGCTATACCTATAGATCAGTACCTTATTCAATCATCATTTGGCAAGTTTCCTTCTGCTGCAGATAGGAGCCAATGCAGAGACTCACAGCCAGACATTACTCAGAGAGAGTCCTCAGTACACATAGCTCAAATGGAAGGTCTCAAATCTCTCCCTTAGAGCTCAGGGAACCCTGCACAAGAGGAGGCAGAGTGTTATAGGTAGAGGAAATGGAGGACACCAGGAGAACTAGGTCCTCTGAATCAACTAAGCAAAGCACATATGAGCTCATAGAGACTGAAGCAGCAATCACAGGTCCCACCCTGGTATGCACTAGGTCCTCTGCATATATATTACAGCTTATCTTAGTATTTTTATGGGACTACTGAGTGTGTGAAGGAGTGGGTCTCTGATTCTCATGCCTGTTCTTGGAGCTGTTTTCCTTCCGTTGGATTGCCTTGTCCAGCACCAGTGTGATAGTTTTTGCTTTATCTTATTATCTTTAATTTTGTCATAAAAGCAAAACCTTCTATGAAATAATGAATAATTTTTATTTCATATTACTAAGTTTGTGTTAATTTGCTATATAGAAATAGAATTAATACAAATATGGAAATTTCATCCTTAATATTTATTTTCAGTATGCATATTATATATACATATACATTTGTTATATATGTACACAATATACTGTCTCTTATAATATATGAATACTCTGGACCAACAAAAAAGCTAATTTTATGTTAGCCAGGAAAATTTGATAAATTTCAAACTCGTACAGAAAAGACCTCACTATGTAGGTCTGGCTGTCTTGGAATCCACTATGTAAATCAGATTGGCCTTGAACTCAAAGATCTTACTGCCTCTGCCTCTCAAGTACCACCATGCTCATCTCTGACAATAGTTTCTTGATGCTTTTCTTAACAACTCTAAGACACTGGAATTCAATACCCAGTTATACAATTCTATAAACAACTACCAATAAATAAATGGGAAATCAGGCATCATGCCCTCTGGAATAACCATGACTGTCTATATTACTAAATTAATTCTACATAAGTTGCTTGTATGAAAATAAAAATTTAATTTTCCAATTTGAGAAATTATAGGATACCAACAGAATGTTTAGCTGAGAAGTCTAAAAAGATGTAGGAAACGTAAATTAATAAATTAAAAGGCTAGGATGGAAAAACAAAGCTAAAAAGAGGTAATTAACAAATGTTAAGGGGTTATTCTGCCCAGCTCTATATAGTTGAAAGCATTTTGGGGCTGTATATTTTAAGAGACATTAGATTTATTTAATAAAATAAAATTCAAAGACTGTCTAGTTGTGGCATTGGTCACTCTGGGTCTGAGTTAAATTTTTTTGTGTGGAAGAAGATTTGCTTTGATTAGCATTAAAATCATGAGCTGCAAAAAAAAGAGAAGATTGCTATGCAAGGAGACACATAGACAAAATGTCATAAATTACTCATAACAGAATTTTATGGTGTTTTAGAACACCAGAAGACTAGCACCCTAAATCTGCCAGGGGACATAACGACAGAGAGAAGAAACATGCAAGGAGCGGAATGAGAAAATGTAGCTGTCTGTTTGGTGCGTGAAATGTATGCTCATGCAATATCATGAAAATTAACTCCAAATCAATAAAAGCAATAAGTAAAAAGGAGATATCTGGAATGAAACTGTAGGCAATAATTTTTTAAAGTTCAAAGTTGTCAGATACCTATTTCTTTACTTTAGAAAGGCATAAATATGTAAAAATCAGTGACAAATAGCATAACGATTCCCATGTGCCCTTATTCAGTTTCAACTCTTCCTCCTTTTGAAACCTTTTGTGACATTGATAAGCCATAGTTATGCAGGCAAAAACTCCTCATATTTGATATGGAAATTTGGTGGAAGGAAAGAAACTAAAATGCACGTGACTTTTTTTTCCAGCCTTTGAAAACCTAATGGAGAAGACTTGGAATAATTAGCTGCAGAAAAGTAATCACTTTGCTCTTCCCATCTGACCTGAAGCTCTACCAAAACACAGAATCAAAAATTAGAGTCTCCTCCATTAAATAAAAGCTGCAAACGTAAAAGGTATCTGTCAAATACAGTGCACCTGGGAGCAAATAGAAGATGTAACTTGCTACACTTCGGGGGTGACTTATTAAGAATTAAAGGGCATCGCTCTGAAAAGTCTGCCATGATTTCCTTAGGGCGGCAAGTGCTGTGGGCATAAGCCAGAGGAGGGAAGTATAGACCGCAATGGAAACCAATATCAAATTATGGAAGAGTAAAGTAGTTTTCTGCAAGTCAGGTCTCTTGGAAAGAAAAATCAAGAAATAGAATTTATGGAACAAAGAAGGCAAAATAGATCTTAGAGGGGAATATGCTACTGCCACTTGACTAAACCAGTATAATTCCTAATTGAATGAGTTCTAAATACTCATCCTTCCACTCACAGGTCAATATAGCTATCATCTCTCATTTAAAAAAAAAATCTTCTTGCAAGAGCTGGATGTGCTCGTGCACACCTTTCATACCAGCCCAGGAGAGGCAGAGGCAGATGGATCTCTGTGAGCTCAAGTCCAGCCTTGTTTACAGGGTGAGTTCCTGGAGAGTCGGGGCTACACAGAGAAACCCTGTCTCAAAGAGCAGAACAAAATACGAAGGAGAAGGAGGAGGAGGGGAAGCTTGTAGCAGATTAGCAGATGGAGACTATTATAGAAATCCACAACAACTGTTTGTGGGGTTCTAAGTCCCAATTAACATAACACAAATCAAAACCAAAGGCTCAGGGAATATCACCCAAGAAGGGGTAGGAAAATTGCAGCAGTTAAAGAAAATAAGAAGTCTGCTCTGTTTGTGTCTCCTACAACTGACAGGGAAGCTACACCTGCGATACCTCAACAATACGATCTCTTAACAAGAACTGAGCAAGGATAACGCCGATAGACATGCTAATATTGAAGATGAAAATCTCACAGGACCACACCCCTAGACAAAGTGCTTCATTGAATCAACTGTTACTGAAAGATGGAGAATAAGTCTTCCCAAGGTATAAGTGCTATAATCAGAGAATCTACTGAGTGGTCAGCCCTGAAAACATGGGTGCAACCAGCACTGAAGAAACCCAGCAGCACATATGCAAAAGAATTTCAGAGAGAGTAAGAGAGAAGGCACAAAAGGAGTTGGAGGAAGAGGGGGTGAGTAACTGTTTAATCATAATTAATTATAAAATTGAAAATTAATAAAAGACAAAATAAGCATCATTTGCTTTATACAAGACTACATGTTTGAGAACATAAAGAATTACCTTTAAAAAAAACTATTAGCGATATTATTTAAAAACCATCAGAAAAATCACAAAATCAAAATGTAAAACCAACGGATTCCCGTTAGGCATAATGAATTGGAAAAGTTGATGGCTCAGGGAAATTGACAGATTAAAATATGTAGAGAGTAGCTTAACAAGAATGGCTAGAGAGATAAACACGAAAAATCTTACTGAAGCATTTTAGAACACCTTTCTCTTTTCTTTCTTTTTTTTTTTTTTTTTTTTTTTGGTTTTGTTTTTCGAGACAGGGTTTCCCTGTAGTTTCTGGAGCCTATCCTGGAACTAGCTCTCGTAGACCAGGCTGGCCTCGAACTCAGAGATCCGCCTGCCTCTGCCTCCCAAGTGCTGGGATTAAAGGCGTGCGCCACCACCACCCGGCCACCTTTCTCTTTTCCATTAAGCCATTATTTAAGCCTTTCCTTTTTTATTGTTTGAGAATTTCATACACATGCATAATGTACTTTGATGAACTCCATCCCTAAGCCCTCCCTTCTAATGACTCCCTTATCGCATATACTTCTACCTCCAATTTCTTTTCTTTTTTTCCAGTTGGAAATTAATCTACCTCCAATTTCATATGTTCACTTTTTATAACCACTGAGTTCACTTAAGGCTTCCTGGATGTGCATGGGAAAGTTTCCTGGTATAATACAATCCCATATGACACAAGTGGATTAATAACATAGGGTTCTCAAACAGCATGTAAGAATCACCTTGAATGTATATGAGTGTTTGAATTTACATGTCAACTAACCTAAATTTAATATTATTATTATCATTATTATCATTATCATTATTATTATTATTATTATTATTATTATTATTTACTTTTTAGGTCCTGGACTAAATCAAAAAGTGTTCAAGTGTTCGTTTTCATTAAAGGATCCACAGTAGCAGTTAAAATATGATTATCATTGCCTCAACAAATTGAGCAGATTAAATGAAAATTCTATTTGCACTGTAAATGTAGTATATGGAACCCTCTGTTTGCTGAATACTCACAGTCGATGGGTCACACGGCTGAGTCACACCAATCCATTCCCACAGTGGAGCCCATTGTATTCTTTCTTGGAACTAAAACCAAAATCTCAGAACTGTTCATCCCCATTCGCAGAAAAATTACTCACCCAACCTAATTAAATACTTTGGAAACCCGTGAAATGTGAGTTCAAAAAGTTTTCTACTGAAGCTAAATTAAATGCTTTAGAAAAAAAACGGTAAGAGTAAAGCCCTGAAAAATTGTTTTGAATTGGTATGGCTGAGCAAGATAACAACTTTGGATAAGGCATGAAAGCTAGAAAGATTCTCATTGAGATTACTTAAGAACGTCTGAGGCTGGCAAATAAACGTGCACTTATGGTTTAAATTCATTCATTAGACACCACGAATTTCTTTATGTGTGATTCTCTGGTTTCATTAGGATTTTTATTCATTTTGTTCTTAAATAATAGACCATTGTTTTTCCCATTCTGTCACTTAAAGGAATATCTAGCACCCAGGTATTACCAAAGCTTCAGTGTTTGGGTAAACACATATTATTTAGAATTTACGAAGTGTTTTTCCTTCCTCTCTGCCCTGAATACAAAAGGTTATCATGCTTTGGGAACTGCCAAATGATTTATTCTGCTGGTCCCTTTATGTAAAAGGCATTGGGGTTCCCTTTAAGAAAGAAGTGCACTGGAGTGCTAAAGCCCAGAAAGAGACAGCTCCAAAGAGCTGCCAGAGCTCAGAAAACAAATTGTGTATACCACTTAGCAATCTGCAGACTTAAGTCTCCCTCCAGAACAGCTAGAACAAAACAAAAAAAATTGTTTTGTACCAAAAACAAATGGTGTGACGTGCTTAGTATGATCTAATTGAGACAGGCTTCTAGAACCTGTATGTACACAAAGATGACCACTGTGAAGGGTGCTGAGTTGGAACTATGTGCAGTTGTGGTCTTCTTTCCAGCATTTTCTCATTTTCACACTTTCCTACGATTGCAAATTTCTGCTTTATAAAACACAGTGCTTGGTTACATAAAAGCTTCAAATGTGAAAACAGAGTTTATTTGTATTCTTGTTGTGTAGGAAGGATCATGAAAAGGAAATGGTACATGGTCAGTGTCCTTTGAAGAACAATTCAGAAAAGACTCTAGTATTCCAAAAGTACCAAAGCCCCCCCTTTTAATTAGCCATTTAATGTACACAGTTTATTGTCAATCCCAGTATCAAACTGTGAATTAAAGATCAGCGATCCAAAACACTTTCTACTAAGTACATATTTACCTACTAATTGAATTTAATACTTTTGAAAAATAATGAATATTCGTTCAAGATATTATTATAAAAGGCTCATTTTTAATAACTATGCATAAATTATACTAACAGCTATTTCAGCAGCTGAGTTTTATCTTTTATTTACCGTCCAGATGCAGGGAACAGAAAATTAAAAAATCAGCATTCTGGGCTATATAAAAATATTGCTAACATAACATTTATTCTCCACTTAAATAGCAATGCAGGCACAGTGCTGAAGAAATATTTCCATATGGCATTCATAAACACTGTTGTTATTGATCCCCAAAGAGTTTCTATGTTGTAACACATTTTCAGACTGGGGCAGCATTTCTATAACACTTCCTATATTATTACATTTTTTTCTAATTTTATGTATTTTTTCACTTTAAATCAAAAGAGGTTTTCATTATCTCTTTTTTACCATATATTTTTAGTGACCACAATAAATATTGTCAAGCAATTTAGGTTAGTGGATATTATTTGTTCTTGATACAAGAAAAGTAATACTTAAGGTAAAAAAAAAAAAGACGTTTTATATATACGCATGTGTATTCATACATATATATGTATTTGGTCATATGTACATATATCTATGTGGACATACATGCGCATACTCCTTTTGTCTATAAACATATATATAAAGAGTACACATGTAAGAGGTCACAACATTTCTGTTTGTAAAGTTACAAAAGAGAGAATAGTGGATAGAGAGACAAGTGTACTTCCAGTCAAGAGTTTGCAAGGTGAGATGCTTCGGGCAAAATATAGTTGGTAATAATTTTTATTTCTTCTTCTCTTCCAGTTTTTGATACATCTCATTTAATATGCCCCTTTTGTCAGTAGTGCCATCTCTGGAGATACCAATAAGAAATATATTCTAATCAATCAACTCAGGGTGACGTGATATATTTCTGTCTGTTAAAGTCTCCATGTTTATTAGATTATTAATGGTTCTGTGAAGACCTGTTTCATGTTTCATAGTCCTACACTACATGGAAACTTCTTAAAGGTAATATACAACAGTATTCAGAGAAACACGCTATGCAGACCCTAGACTTTGTTCTCACACCTTTTAAATAATTCATATCTGTTATATAATGTTTCATTCCCTAGTGTTTGTAGCATGAATTCTAGTTAATCTTAAAAAACAAAAACTCGGGCCGGGCGGCCGTGGCGCACGCCTTTAATCCCAGCACTCGGGAGGCAGAGGCAGGCGGATCTCTTGAGTTCGAGACCAGCCTGGTCTACAAGAGCTAGTTCCAGGACAGGCTCCAAAGCTACAGAGAAACCCTGTCTCGAAAAACCAAAAAAAGAAAAAGAAAAAAAAAAAACTCGGGGTCAGCTATCAGGGTGAAAACTGAAGAATCAGAGAAGCAGAGTGGCCGGACTAGATCTTACCTCTACCAATGCCCAGACCAAAGAAGTGATCCTGTCTTCAGACTGACTGCTTCAGACTGCAATGCCTCCTCTCTCCTCCTGCCTTATATTCCTCTCTCCACCCAGTTATATCGCTCCTGTCTCCACCTCCCTAGTACTGAGATGAAAAGCGTGGGATCCCAAGTGCTGGGATCACTTTTGTGTGAGCTCTGTTTCTCTTTTAGACTAGATCAATTGCTTGTAGCTCAGGGTGACCTTGAACTAACAGAGACCCATCTGTCTGTCACTGTCTCCTGAAACCTGTGATTCAAGGTGTGTGCCACCACTGCCTGGCCTCTAGTGGCTTAGCTCTGCACGCTGATCTTCAGGCAAGCTTTATCTGTTAAATCACAAACAAAATAGCACTACAAATGTTTTTCTCCTATTCTTAGTTTTTTAGTATTTTAGATCTATGTTATTATATTATTTGTCTGCATTTATGTATGTGAACCACATGCATGCCTGATACCCACAGAGATCAGAAGAATGTATCAGATCCACTGGCACTGGATATACATGTGGTTGTAAGACACCATGTGGATGCAAAGAATCAAACCTGGGTCCTTTGCAAGAGTAACAAGTACTCTTAACCTCTGAGTCAACTCTCCAGCATTCTATAATTGTTATTCTTTGCAGCTGAATTCTCATTTACCTACTTGGTCTCACACTTTATTTATCTTGTTTATCTATCCATGTTAATTTAAGAGACTGGACTATATTTAATACATTTTTAGCATACATATTTCTCATTCTTCATCCCTTCTCTGTTACTGTTCACCTTTTCAGAACTCCAACAAGGATGCTTCCTTTCATTTCAAGGATTCTTTTCCTAGCCTTTTCACTTTACAGACTCCTGTTAAATCCTTCGCACACATATGCTTGGACTTAGAAGTACTCACTGTGTATAATTTTAGGCTCAGTTTTCAGTATCTCAGTGTCTTATATAATTGATCTCACACATATTGTTCCCATTCTAAGCTTTAGGAGAAGGGAAAACTTGGTTGTGTTTTGACATATGATATGTGTATGTGTGTGTGTACGTGCATGTTTGTGTGCGTGTGCTTGCGTATTTGTGCACATGTGTGCATGTGTGCATGTGTGTTGGGAATTTAGATCAAGTCTTCTGCAAATAAATGTGCTCTACCTGCTGAGCCATTACTCTAGCTCCAGCTCCTTTCTCCCTCCCCCCTCTCTCTCTTTGTGTGTGGGTGTGGGTGTGTGGATGTGTGGGTGTCTTTCTTTTTCTTTCTTTTAGAGGCTTTCTCTTTGTATAATAAACTGCGACTCATGGCCACTCTCCTACTTCAGTTTCCTGCGTTCTGACATATAAGTATGAGTCATTGACTGGCTATCTCATAATTTTTATAGGTATGCTCTTCTAGATGGACACTTTAAAAACTTCCCTTCCTCTCTTTCTCATTGTGAAAAATACACATGGAGACTATAGGGCAGAGAGAATTTCAGAACCCAGGGCTCTCAGGGAAGCAAACTAACCCCTCAGACTGTAAGGTTAACCACTCACTATTAACTAGTATCAGGCTAGGAACTTTTCATTTTAACCAATATGATGTCTTTGCCTTATAAAAGCATCTCCTAGCATCGTTTAGGCAGTGTCAGCTCATAAATGGTTGAGTTCTCAAAACTCCCAAACATTTAGAAACATGCCCATTTGTCTTTAAAAAAAAATGTTTGAGAATTTCATACGCATGTATGTTTTGATCAAATTTACCTCCATTCCCTCCTTTGTCCCCTGCCCCTTATCCCTCCCATCTTCATGTGCTTTGTGTCTTTTTAAATGACCTTCTTTTTTATGGTAAAATTCTCAGAATCCACTATGTAAACACAAAATATGTACTCCATTGTTGAAAGAATATTGAGTAAGTGGGTAACAAAACTGATTTCTTTAAGTCTTTTAAACAAAGAATATATCAGAGATGTCTTGGAGTGACTATAACTCTTGATGTAACTGATGTATTGTTAAATACAGCAGTTCTCTACTCTGACTGAATAGCAATTTTTTTCATAGACATCTACATTGCAAAGAGGCCATTGTGTACAAGACAAGTAATTTCATATAGCTAGCAAATGTAGTCAAAACATTAAAACTATCCTGTTTTCATGGAAACAGAAATCTTGCCTACAAAACTTCAGACACACAATAATATATGAACATAAATTAAACCATCAGTGTTTAAATTGCAGTTATAATGCCATTGACTATATTATATGCTTGGCTTATTTCAAATAACAAATTAAATACTATGTAGGAACCAAAAATTTCTATTTACCAGATAGAGTCAAGTCTTAATGTGGTATTTAAAATAGTGAAGAACAATATAACTTCAAAAATCTTCAAGAACTGCTTCACTTCACTCAAAAAACATTAAAATTTTATTATAGTCTGATAGGTTGATTCATTTGGGTAATCAATAATTAATCACTCTGAAAGCTTCAGATCCTTTATAAATATCAAAGACTTTTAATAATTGCTTTACAAATTCGAAGTAGCACAAAGTCTACAAGCCTCACATATCATGGGAAATGAATACAAGTTTAAAAGATGAGTGTTTTAAGATGAAAAAACTAAATCCCAAATGTTCATATTTTGAAATGTTTGCTCTTATAAAAGAGAGCAGTGTGGTGACAGGAAGGGAGAAATAACACTATCTCTAGGCATAGGAGGAGCATATGTATGAGCAAAAATGCCAACAGAGGGATCCCACTGCCAATTCCTCTGTTAAAAACATCAAATATTCATCCAACACACAATTAGTCTGCGTAACATACAATTTGCAAATTCTCACCTCAGCTGTTTGTATTAATTCTATTCCCAATTGTTCCAACCCCTTCTTTCACTCGTCCCCCAGTTTTAATAACCATAATTCTGACAATAACGGTTGATAGCTATTTTCCATCATGAGTGCAGTGTGCTAGATAAAAAAATATGTACACAATCTAATTGTTTTCACAGTCACTTCTTGGTCGGCTTTATTATAGTGGAAATCCTACTGTGTTATAATAAGCGATACATAAAAATTCCACCTGCATAAAGTACGAAGTCACATTATTAAACACACAATGAAGCAATTATGTTGAGCCTGAAAAAGTTTCAATAGAGTAAGACAGATCATGAGTCCAGTGGATCCATCATGGTCCCGAGTGTAGCTTGGCATCACCTGGTGACAGATGTCAGTTTGGCATATCTTACTATTCTGGGACTGTAGTTGGGCTCAACTTCTACGTGGTAGTCATCAGTTCCGGTGTCATTTTAATCAATCAATATAGAGTGATTAGGCTGAAATATTCTAGGGGCATGACAATTCATCTTAATTTTTTTCCCTCTTCCCCTAGCCCTTTTGTTCCCACGCAAATCTCCATCAAGTTACCCTCCACATGCCGTGGGTGAATCCAACCTAGGAAGAGGATAAGGAACATTCGTTTTCACTGTTATCTGAATTACATTTTTGCCAGGTGTCCTGCTACAAGGATGACGATCTACATCTTGGCTGATTCCTTCTGTAATTTATTGCATTCAAATGTCAACTCCCCACGGAGGCCTTCTACAGCCTTGATGCGAAAAAGCCTCCCTGTTTGGTTGCTGCATTTCTAAGCAGTGTTTTGCTCTTTCACAGTGCTAGTCAATGATCTGAATATTTGTTTATCTGTAAGCAATTCCCATAGAGTTGTTTCTGTGAGGGCAGGGATTTTGGCTTTCTCTTCACCATTCTGTAACCTGAGGTAGAACAGCTCTTAGCACATAACAAGCATGCTCTATAATTCTTACTGGGATGAATGAATCCAGGCCACAGGGTGGACACAAGAGGAAGGCCTTCACAAATGCAGAGAATCCTAGAAAGTGAAGGAGCAGAACAAACTCCATTTTGAGAAAGAACTCCATTTTAGACGGGATCTAACTGGGGGAGGGGATGAATGCAGCCCAGCAAAGTCATAAAAACTGTGCCTGCCTTGGTCAAAGTGACTCATCAGGGTGTCCAAAAACATCCAACCAACAAATTCAAAAGTTGTGTACTTTTACCCAATCCCAAAATGCCAAAGTTTGTGGTGTAGGAGGTTCTTCTGTCTATGTGTTGCTTTCATTGGTTGAATAAAGAAACTGCCGCCGGGCGGTGGTGGCGCACGCCTTTAATCCCAGCACTCGGGAGGCAGAGGCAGGCGGATCTCTGAGTTCGAGGCCAGCCTGGTCTACAAGAGCTAGCTCCAGGACAGGCTCTAGAAACTACAGGGAAACCCTGTCTCGAAAAACCAAAAAAAAAAAAATAAGAAACTGCCTTGGCCTTTTGATAGGGCAGCACATAGGCAGGGAGACAGAACTGATTTCTGGGAGGAAGAAAGAGAGTCAGAAGGAGAGAGAGAGAAAGAGAGAGAGAGGAGAGAGAGAGAGAGAGAGAGAGAGAGAGAGAGAGAGAGAGAGAGAGAGAGAGAGAGAGAGAGAGAGAGAGAGAGAGAGAGAGAGAGAGAGAGAGAGAGAGAGAGACGCCATGAAGGGCCTGCCTGAGACTGACGCTGGTTAGAATCTTTCCTGGTAAACCACGACCTCGTGGTGCTACACAGATTGGCGGAAATGGGTTAGATCAGAATGTGAGAGTTGGTCAAGAAGAGGCTAGATATAATGGGCCAGGCAGTGTTTAAATTAATACAATTTCTGTGTGGTTATTTCTAGCCGGGCGGTGGGATGCAGCCCGCTGCTCCTTCCATACTACAGGTTTGTACCATCCTGCTTTACAGTTTTCCCTTTAAAATTCCGTTGCTCTGAAGCCTCTGGGCTGCTTTCCACCACCCGCTGTGGCAGTGTGTTGGATTACAGTCCCAGTTAGCTAACTTGTAATCAATAAATCCCAGTGTGTTTTGCATGAGATACCTGCTCTGTGGTGGTCTTGTTCGGACATAACAAAAGCTTCCTGGAAGAGAACTTCCCTGACCTTTTAGGAGACACACCCGAAATTTCAGATGCTTCAGAAGAAAATACAGTTTCATGACATAAGCACCCTCAAAATCTAAAAGTCTATATGGCAAATTACAATTTTCATACTTAATATGTAATTTGACGCTGAGGATAATAATCCAAAACCAATTTGTCAAGTATAAGTTGTACCAGAGGTCTTTTTTTTTTAGCATATTTGCTTTGAACTCTTAGTAATACAAGCTAACTAATAATGGACTGTTTTATTGTTTATATTGGTGTGTGTGTGTGTGTGTGTGTGTGTGTGTGTGTGTGTATGTGTATGTGTTAGTGGTGGTGAGGACTAAACCCAGGATTTTTAGATAATTTTATGTCAACTTGACACAACCTAAAGTCATCTGAGAGAAGAGAACCTCAATTTAAAAATAAAAAAAAAAGCCTCCATAAGATCTGGTTCTTCGCAAGGCTGTAGAGCATTTATTTTAATGACTGACAGGAGAGGACCCAATCCATTGTGGGTGGGGACATTTCTAGGCTCATGATCCTGAATTCTATAAGAAAGCAGGCTAAGCTTTGTAAAGCCAGGTAGAGCAAGCCCATCAGCAGCACTCCTCCAAGGACTCTCAATCAGCTAGTGCCTCCCCATTCCCTTTCAGTTTTGAGTTTCTGCCTTGGCTACCTTCAGTGGACTGCAATCGAGGATCTGTGAGACAAATAAACCCTTTCATCCTCAAGTATCTTTTAGCCATGGTGTTTCAGGTGTTTCATGGCAGCAAGAGAACCACTAAGGAAAACACAGGGGTACGGGATGCGTTAAGTATGTGACCATTCAGACATGTCCCATGTTTCCAGTTAGCTCCTTAAAAGACATAAACCATAAAAAAAAAAATTCTCTGTTCTTATTGAGAACAAAAGCTTGAAGCCTCATCCTATACTGTGGTAACTTCATTTCCATGTCAGAACACCATCGCTTCCCACTATGTCCCATCTTACATCCGCTCTCTAAACTGCCACCATCACTTTGAATTCCCATTTTATCATTCAACCCGATATCTCACCTAACTTTATGTTGCCCACAAACTTTAGCAGCAGAGTTTTTTATCATGCTTCAAGTTATTGATTAAAATGTAGGCAAATAATCAATATTCCTTTATCACTCAGACCACTGGCCTGGCTCTAAGTTTATCTCTGATTTAACCACTGTATCTATTTTTCCACAGTGATAATAAAGGGATGGTTATCATATTTATCACACACAACCAGTTTTAACCTTCCTGATGAGATTTTTTTTTCTACTTTTTTATGGCAGAGATCTTGTACTTGGATGAAAAGACACAAGCAACTTGGACTTCACATAGTTGGAGGCCAATCTTAACACTTGAAAAATGTATTGCTTGTATGTTGTGATGGAAATAACACTGCATTTTTACTCAAATATTTTGCTCTTAAGAGTTGATGTTTTCCATTTAGTTGCTAATTTTGAATCATTCACACATTTTCTGTGCCAATACAAATACAAATTTTAATAGTTTACGGGAAGACGGGAAATGAATTCATTAAATCATGTGTAGCAAATTAGTATCGCTTTTTATGAAAATTTAAAATAAATGAATACTTGAATTAGAAAATATAGTATGCCAGAATTAATGGTAAATAATATAATGTCTAAAATAAACAAATTTTCCCACATAACCGTAATTCTTAAAATCATTTGAAAAGAGGCTGACAGGATAGTTCAGCAGGTAGAGGCACTTGAGTGGAAGCTGGGCAACTTGTATTTGATCCCCAGATGCCACAAGGTAGCAGGAGAGAGATGCACACACACACACACACACACACACACACACACACGCTAAGTAAATAAGATAATTAAAATTTTAATTTTAAAAATGATAAACATCTGAGTGGTGTTGGCACACACATTTAATCCCAGCATTCAGGAGGCAGAGGCAGGTGGATCTCTGTGAGTTCAAGGTCAGCCTGATCTACAGAGTGAGTTATAGGACATCCAGGGCTACAAAGAAGAAAACCAACAAAATGTTAAATGTAAATTCCAGATGAACTAACAAGCAAAAGTTACAAAGTAACTTAGTCTGTCCTAGACTACAATAAACAAGAAGAAAATATTTCAGTGTAATGGTTCTCAACCTTCTTAATGCTTCAATTCTTCGATACAGTTCTTTATGTCATGGTGACCCCCAACCATAAAATTATTTTTCTTGTTACTTCATAATTGCAATTGTGCTACTGTTATGAATTGTTATGTATACACCTATGTTTTCTGGTGTTCTTAGGCGACTCCTGAGGAAGTGTCATTCAAGCCCCAAAGAGTTGTGAGCCACAGCTGAGAACCTCTCGACTAATGTTTTCTGAGATATAATAGAAATCAATTGCTTTATTAAGGGATAATTGTCAAGTAACTGTGATTAACATGCTAGCAGAAAGGATGATGTGCCTATAGAGATACTCTTATGAAAAGTATAGTATAGTACCAGACACTTATTTTTCACTGGTTTTTAAGATGACTTGTCCCTTGCCTACAGTGTGTCCTAGAAAATGTGTCTGCATACATGGTCCATGTTTTTATGCTCCTGCTCTGAGGAACAGGCAGGTTGAATGAACATACCATGTAAAGAACATCTCCCTTGTTGTAGCCCGGGAAGGCAGTTGTCCTTATAATGTTCTATCAATGAAGAGCACATGTCATAACTGCTCATGAAGTCACCAAAAGATACAGATACACAGTCACTGTGAAGAACATGACTAATTTTGCTCCTTTCCCTGATGGAGATGGGAGAATTGATACAACAACAACAAAATCACAAAATCTGTCACCTACACACCTGAATTTCAAAGATGCCCACAGTTACTCCTCATTCATGAACATAAAGACAAAATAGCTAGAGGCTTCTGAGAGTTTATTGCTCATAAGCAAACGGGGTTTACTATAGGTTTCAACGACATCAACAACTGAAAAGCTACAAATAGCATTCATCTTCAAGGATGATCAATTTTTTTTGAGTCTGAAATAATATTTTACATATCTTGTTTAGTACTTGCTTTTTCACTTAAAATACATAAACTTCACTAAAACAAGAACTGATAGATACTTCCTTACAGTCATGTAGCAGATGAAGAAACATTTTAGGAACTTAGACTGATGCCATTCAAAAACAGTTCTACAGTAAGACAGCAATGTAACTTTCTACCTGAGAATTAGACAATGCACAGATGTAAATGAAAACTGGATATATTTCTTTAAGTTATAGAAGAGATAGACTACAATTACTTGAGCTTTCAGTTATTACGTAGCTGAAAACTTAAGAAAAGAATTACAAGCCAGACACGGTGACTCTTACCTGTAATCAAACACTCAGGCAGAGACAGGAGAATCTCTAGGAAGGCAAGTCCAGCCTAGACCATACAGTGAAAGCATGGGTCAAAACTTCACCCAGAAATGAATATACATATATCTTCTACAAATATTTGATAGCCAGGTTTCCAAATAATAATGAAGAACAATCATATTTAATTTATACAAAGAACAAAATAAGAAAATCTGTCATGAAAGTTAAAATTGTAATAGAGAAACAATACAATAATTACTACAAAAGAACAAAACAAGAAATGCACAAAATTTCCATAAGAAAAAGCTAGAAGTTCACAAGCAGGCTTAAGCAAATCTTACTGGTTTTCACATTTCTAATTAGGAAAATTTAAATTCACAATGACACAGTTTTCCTTGAGTTTATAAATTTCATACAATCTTAATAAAAGCATTCACTTTCATATTTTAGTGAAAATATGTAATTTGAAATTACTTGGAAAAGAATTTTAAAAAATCAAAACTAGTAAGAAAAATCTTACTAAATGACAGCAGTTGTGTGAAAGGAGCCTTACTAGATGTTAAAATGTTAGAAAGTTTTGAAATTCATAGTAGCATGAATCATGATACCAGAGGAATGCATAGGCAAAAGGCTAAAAGTTCAGAAAATAATTCCCCAGTCATATTCACTTTTGAGATATATTAAGCATTGTTGAACAATTCTATAGTCATCTTGGGAAAAAATAAAGATCTAGCTTTATCTCATACTATACCTGGATAAACCCCTATAGATCAAGATAAAATGGTACAAACAAAGCCACAAAACATGTAGAAAACAAATGAATGAATAAACATTAAAACTTGAAAAAAAATCCCTCCATGCAGTCCAATCATGGGGAGCGACTTTATACTTTAGTGAAGTGGAGCCGTAAAACTAGAGACAGATGGAAGGCAGTTGATAAATTGTAGGTGATAAATAGTCATGAGATCGTGATCAAGTGGAAGGACTTGGTTAACACAATTGTGGGGTGTGGGGTCACAGTACAGAAACACAGCCTAGAAAATCTCAGGCAAAAGTGCAAGCCCCAATTCTAAATATAAGACATAACAAGCTGGAAAATAAAAATAATAATCATCACACTCAGGGAGGTGGACGGAGACTAAACTGGAACGCTAGATTTGGGTAGAAGGTTATAGAGTAAATTTCCATAATGGCCAAAGTAAAATTGATAAGTTGTGTGTAAAATATTGTAAGCACAGTGTTGATATTGACAAAGGTAGATAACAGAAGAGCCAAATATAAATGATTCTGATAGTTTGCCTTTGAGGAATGGAGCTAGAGAGAAAGGAAGGAACCTATATTTTTCCTACCAATTCCATTATATAATGCATACAGGTTCATGTACATACCATTTCCTTATTTTTATAAAAATGCTAACAAATTTAATAAATGGAAGCTGGTTGTGTGAAAGATATGACAATATAATGCTTATCTTAGGAAAAGTGAAAAATTGTAGGAACACTCACTTTTGTAACAACTCATTATGGATTACAGATCACAAAGAAGTGAAGTTGAACAATTAATTTGCAAGCTACTAAAATTAAATGGTGCTCAATAATTTTGAGAAAATTAGAGATTTTCAGTCCACATCTGGCTAATATTTGTGGCATTCACAAGTCATAAGTCTGAGGCAATACAGCAAGTCTGGTGTGAAAGATTCCAGTATTCTGTCAGATATTTATACACTGGGCTCTTTCTCCAGCTCTGATCATGTGATTCTTAAATTATTTCACTTTGACTTTCTACAAACAGAAATTCAATCTCTGTGGAGACTACGAATCGGAGGTCAGGCAGCAATCAGATCAATTTACTTCCAACTTTGAAGTACAAAAGAATTTTCTGGAAATTTAGAGGTAAAGTAATTTCTTCTGCTGGATCTTATGATGTTCAATTGTCTTATGAACTTTAGAAGAGTCTATGATCTTATTGTCCCACTCCTAAAGATTTCTCTCTGACTTTACATTTAAGTGAAAGAACTTATATCCCCATATTCTGCCAAGCTATGAATCTATTCAGTTGTTCTACAGAAAAAAAATCAAAGTCTTTGAAAAAAATCACAGTAATTTTATTGAAATGAGGTAGAAAGAGGATATGAATATAAAGGGAGAGGAGAGAAAAATTGTATTATCTCTAACCAGTCCAAAGATATGCTTTGACATTAAATCAATGCACCACTAATTGCAAAATGGTATTCAAGGGTGGATCCTGGAACATGGACAAGAGTTTGGGGAAAGGAGGTGACATACTATTGAAGTAAGAATCTTAGTTAGTAAAAGTGTACCAATGTCAACTTCTTAATTTTGAAAAATGTATCATGCCTATAGGATATGCTAACATCAGGGGAAGTGGCGTGAGGAGTAAATGGAAATTGAGGTGTCTTTTCCAATACTTGAGGCGCACAGAGTAGAACTGTAGTAAGTACTAGCGTGACTCCATTAAGAGAATGAGTAATACACTGGCAAGGGGCTAGCCTACCAAATCAACAGAAAGAAAGAAGCGAGGCTTCACAGTTTAGCCAAGCTGTACTCCTCTCTCCTTAACATGTACAATTAGAACCAAGAAAAGAAAATTATCTTATATAAAAATGTTCATTTATTCCCACCATGCACAATAACTTTGATATGGATAACATAACAGGCATTCAGAAAAATTCAATTCACTTTGTGACAAACAAGAAAATAAAATAGTTTCTTTTGAATTTTTTTCCTTTTTGATTCTTCTTTTTTCTTAGCTGTTTGACATAAGGTCTCACTCTGTAGCCAAGGCTTCCCTTGAACCCTGGAACATGAGATTAACATTTTGCCTCAGCCTCCAAAAGTGTGATGTTTATAGGTATCAGCTACCAAACCTAGCTAAGTTAAACAGTTTCTTGTTAACTATTGCCTTTGTGTTTGTGGTATGTCAAAAACAATGTTGCATATTGCAGTTACTAAGGGTGACCTTCCTAAATGGAGTTGGTTGGTTCTGATTCATATGGTCACGCTACAGAGACAAAGGTATTTGTTATTTATTACAATATTGTAATTATTAGTGAATATCTATATTGGGTTGTCAGTGATCATAATCAGCCTTGCTGCAGGTGAAAATTTCTCTTCGGTTATTCAATTGCTTCCTGCCTGCACAGTTAGTAGCAAGGACAGCCTCTTTGGCTCTGATGTTAAATGTCCTCAAAACCACATTTGCTAAGGATAGGATATAGAGCCTTTAAGAAATGGAATGCAGCTGTTTGTCTTCAGGAAGCTGGACAGAATTCCCTTGAAGGAGGTTGTTGGATATCAGTCCCTACTTGCATGGGCTTCCTGGCCACTAAAAGAATTTCTCCCACAATATGCTCTCCCACAGTGCCACCGTTTACCTCCCCAGAAACCTGAAATCAATGTACCTGCTCGATCATGGAATGGACAGCAGCCTGTTTAAATTCAAATGTACAACAGAACAAACTTGCTTTGTAAGATCCAACCTTCCATATTTTGTTAGAATGATGTGAAACTAACACAGAGTCTACATGACTTTAAAATAAAATTTCCCTGTAAAAATAAAGAAATAAAGAGTTTTTAATTATGAAAGGATTTAGCTTTGTACTATACTAATATTTTATTACTTTAGCCTGAATATTAACACATCTCTGAAAAATACGTATTCTTGCTATTACCAAAATTAATATATCTGTCACTTGATTACTTTTGCTTGAAAACCAACTTTAAATTATAGAGAATATTTTTCCTCTTATTTTTAGACATTCATATGCTTAAACATGCAATATTTAATTTAATGTATCCCTCTATAAAAATAATAAAAATATGTAGTTTTGCAATCATTCTAACAGTTTAATTATTCAGATTTTTTTAAACAGTAGAATGTATTTCAGTGAGATGAAGATTATTAAAGATTTTAAAGGAGTCATTCATTTGGAAGAGAGACTTTCATCTTATAATTAATTTTCCAGTTACCAAAAATGTTAAATTAATAAAATGCTCATATCTTTGTCATGTAATTAGTCATGTAACTGGTTTTACAAAGCTCAGCATTTAATGCATTTATTTTTGTGTGATTTACTTTCTGATTGTATCATGAATTTGTGATTATGTACGAGAAATGAAAACCATACATTTCTCACTGAAGAGTGAGGATCTCCCCTCAATTATGGAGTCTGTTTGTAGCAAATCTTTTGTTATGGCGTTCATATCCACTCTTTGTCTCACCTTATTTCTTTCTTAGAAGTGATGCTTCAAGTTACCTGAATGGATGTGCTGCTGTTATTGGATATGTCCAACCTTTGAAACAAAAATATATAACCAGCACACAAAGGCTTTTGACACATTTTTATAAACATCTCTTTTTCTAACTAAAATGACATCTTTTTCACATCCAAGTTCTTTATCTCATAAAACACTTTTGAGGCCATCATTTAAATGTCACTGTTTCTGCTATCCGTTTAGTTTCTATCGCATAACTAATTTGGTCCTTGTCCATGTCTCTGTCCACTAAAAACAATACTTAAGTGCAATCAACTCCTAGTCTTTCATAAATATGCTACCATAGAATACCCACATCCTCAGCCCCTAGGCAGTATAGTGATATGCTGTACAGTTCAAACTCCAGAGTTCTTTACTTTTTAGAAATCTGAAAAAGTGTGTAATGTGGACCCTACAGACATGTACTGATTTCAATGGAGGAAAAAAAATTACATTGCCTAAGGAGTTAAATGACTTCAGCATTGATAAAAGGCAATCTGCATAATCAAATGCAGGCTGCTTCCCCAAATAAGAATATGCTTCTTCTTTCAAATAAGAAGCCGAAATATAAATACCAAATGCAGAATATTTCTGAGGTATCTTGGAGAGCTCAAGGAAGATAATTTTGTATGCATGACCCTGTATTAATTTGCTAGGGTTGCCCTAAAAACTATGATAAGCTGTAAGCCATAAAAAGCAGACATTTATTGTCATAGTGCTAGAAGTTAGAATTCTAAAATTAATATAGCTTCAGTCCAGATTTCCTCAAAGGCCATTGGGAAGATTAGTTCTCTGCCTTGTCTCAGTTTCTGGTTGTTGTCAGCTACCTGGGGTTTCATCCATCCAATTTCCTTCCATCTGTCTTACGACCTTCTCCCTTAAAAGGGTATTTAGTTCTCTATATCCCCATGCCACTATTAAAAGACTATTAACTGTGATACATAGACTTCATGCTAACCCAGTAACAATGCATCCCAAAATATATTGACAATTTTATTTGAAAATACCCTACTTCCAAACAATGGCATACTGACAGAGTTAAGACTTAAATATATCTCCTTAGATGCTCCAATGGAAAGTAGTATCATGGAACGGTTTCTTACATAAATTGCAACCCAACTATGAGAGTTATCCTCTTGGGAATATCCTCTAGTCATTCAGTTTACTATCAAAGGAAGAACTACAAATAGCCATTGAGCTAGAGACCTCCACACTGCCCTGCAGCCAGGAGCCACCATTTAGAAGATTTACACCACAAATAACTCCTGAAAGGCAGCCCACAAAGCCTTTGTCTCCATTTCTTTTGTAGATGTCCCAAAACTTATACAAGGGAATTATCCAAGCCAGTGATAAGATAACAATGAGTGTACTATAGACTGAAAAGCACTACCTTGACTTGTCCAAAAGGACAGTGTTATTCAATTCCATTCTACTGATGTGCTGTAGAAATACAGACCTAGTGTTACTAAGCAACCTGGGCAACTTTATTTTAAGAGAAGAATGTGCTCTGATTTTGATGAACAATGCCCAATTATTTCAATAATAAAAATGTAAATGTTTAAACTTCGGGACTGCTCCAGGTGTTCAGGCATGAGTCATCTCTCATTTGGCCCCAAATGATTCAAGTGCATCTCTCCCCGCGCTATGTGAAACAACTTCTAATACTAAGAATTCTGACCTTCAAAGAGGAGAATTGGGAAAGCTTTAGCTCAAATGATAGCATAAACTATGCACCTTCTGCGTAAGTATACACTAGTGGTTTTTCTTTAAATTTCACTGTGAAAATGGAAGTAATCAGAAGAGAATTCCTCTAGTGTTTACCACAAAACCACCATCTGTCCCTATTTCCATTGCTTCCTCTTTCCAGACTATTGCAGTGGATGAATGATTCATGCTCCTCTCTAAGGCCAACCCTTCCACCTGCGCTATGAATCACATCCTTCTTTTCTTACTTATTACTCAAAACCACTACCATTGCAGCAGAGGATTCTCTCTCTCTCTCTCTCTCTCTCTCTCTCTCTCCCCCAGAGGATTCTCTCTCTCTCTCCTCTCATCCTCCCTTTTTTCTTACATTACATTTCTCCCCCTCTCTCTCTCCCAGAGGATTCTCTCTCTCTCTCTCTCTCTCTCTCTCTCTCTCTCTCTCTCTCTCTCTCTCTCTCTCTCTCTCTCTCTCCTCTCACCCTCCCTTTCTTTTCTTACATTTATCTCCCTCTCTCTCCCTCTCTCTCTCCCTCTCTGCAAAAATTCCTTAAAAGTACTATTCTTGTTAAACAGTCTTCTTGTTCTTTCCTTCAATTTCACTTGAAAGATGATTATATTCCCAAAACTCACTGAAAATGCAGATTTTTCAAAGCCAGAAAAGGCCTCAACTATTTCAAGTTGACCAATTGCTCTGGTTTTGTTTTCTTCAATATCCGTTCTTATCCAGGTAACTTGACTACTAAGGACCATTGTCATGGTTACCATCCTACAAGTCTACTTTCAATGTTGAAGTCTGGTGGAATGGCAGAGACTGCAAAGCATGGGATGAAATGCAGAAGGGAAGACATGATTCAGCAATAATCTGAACCACTGACCAATGCTCCTGACCACACAGTGAGGAAAAGAAAGCTCTGGTGTAAAAGGATGATATGTACCCAGAAGCACATTGGGAACTAATCTGCACATTGGGAAGCCCTCTAACTAAACTAGGACAATCCAAGAGACAAAAGGTCATAAGGCCATGAAGGGAAGGGGTTAGAAGAGGATGGGCAGATCATTACAGATGGTGTGAGCCACCATGTGGTTGCTGGGAACTGAACTCAGGACCTTTGGAAGACCAGGCAGTTCTTTTAATCACTGAGCCATAAGGCAAATGGCACAAGTTACTAATCAGTAATGGTCCCTCACATATTTTACTACTTCTAATTAATCAGATCTAAATCACCCACTTTCATTATAGAATAAAAAGTTTACAGTTCTTTATTAGAAGTGGTAAAAAAATAAGTCATGTAATTTTAAAATCAGTTCGCACCATGAATTTATGTATGCATGCATGTATGTACGTATGTATGTATGTATTTATCTATCTATCTATCTATCTATTTATTTGGAAAGAAGAGCTCTGTCTTACAGTTACTGAGGGATGGGGAATGCATAACACCACACAGGGAAGGTGTGGAAACAGAAACCAGAGGCTGATTGGTGATTTTATCATGTGCATATAAAAAGCATGGAGAAAGAACAAGAAATATGGTCAGGTGAATGCAGCCACCAGTGACTTGTTTCCCCAGCAAAGCTCCAGCTCCTACAGTTCCCACAACTTTTCCCAAACAGCTCCTCCAACTGGTGAACAAGTGTTCAAATAGATGAGCCTATTTGGGACATTTGTCATTCATACCACCACGTTCTGCTCACTAACCCTCATAAGTTCACGGCTACCTCATGATGCCAAATGTAGTTAGTTCATCCTTTAAAATTATCATAGTCTGTGATAGTGTCAATACTACTCAAAAGCCCAAAGCCCCTTCTCAAAGTGATATCTT
Organism: Arvicola amphibius; assembly: GCF_903992535.2. Taxonomy (NCBI): domain Eukaryota; kingdom Metazoa; phylum Chordata; class Mammalia; order Rodentia; family Cricetidae; genus Arvicola; species Arvicola amphibius. Next base: position 15,557,753 of record NC_052063.2, on the reverse strand, counting down.
TCTTTGTAAAATTAAAACACAACAAAATAAATAAACCTTACCAGGAATCAGTAGTTAATAGTATCATGCTTACAGAGGGCTTCAGTTCAGGGCATAGCATCCTCTTTAGGATCTGTGGGAATGTGTGACTCCAGATCCAAGGAGATCTGGAGTTTCTGCCCTCCGTGGGCACACACACATACTCATACGCAGAGGCACACATGCACACAGAGAATTTAAAATAAAATTCCATATGTAATGTTTTCTGTTGACTATCTTGTCAATTCTGTAAAGGAAAGAGCTATAGCATATCCATCATCAACTGACTTACGTGGTATTGCTCCAGCACTACTAAATTCAATGTTTCAACTTCCGAGGACACAGTTTCTTTGACAAAATACCACATGAATGTTCCCTAGTTCTGTTTCTGATTGAGTCTGGTTACCCTCTGAAAACTCAAAAGCAAGGCCTCTACTGTCCAATTTCTTACCATTCTTACCTTCCAAGTTCTCAACAAAATGGCCCATTCAGCTCTGCTTCTACCATTCAAGGAATTTTCTTGACCAGTGTGCCAAATTCTCCCACAGAATAATTGAAAAGCATAAAAGTCACCTGGTCATATTTATCACAACACCCAACTTCTATGTTAGCAGTTCTATATTAGTTACTGTCTTAGAGTTTCTGCTGCATGATAAACACCATGACCAAAAGCAACTTGTGGAGGAAAATTATTTTTGACTATTTCCTCAATCATAATCTATTGAGGGAGGCTAAAATAGGAAATCACGGTGAGCAAGAGCCAAGAGACAGGAGCTAAGACAAAAGCCATGAGGACTGTTTGCTGACTCGTGGTTTGCTCAGCCTGCTTCTTTATAGAACCCCAAATCATCACTGTAATTAAAGTCTTCCTTATTTTTCCCTTTTTAAGTCACAATATGTAGTATTAGATATTTTTTTCACATAATCTGGGAAAGACACACTTGAATCATTTGGTCCCAAATGACTGAACACCTGGAATAATCACACATTTTAAACATTTACATTTTTATTCTTCATCCAAATCAAGGCATCCACTTCCCTTAAATTACAGTAAGTTTTCTAGGAACACTAAGTCTGTTTCCTACAGGACATCGGTAGGATGGGACTGAATAACACTTTACCTTGAGTCAAGTCCCTGCGATAGTTTTCAGAGTTGTGAACGCTAAGCAACGTCAGCGTCATAACTGTGTGCTCCTGTGGACAAGGAGACAAAAGAAAGAACTATGGAAGTCATCTGCAGGAAGACACAAAATCTACTTCTAAGCCAAAGCTAGCATCATATATCCTAGCAACAGTGGTCATTAATGTGGCTTGATTTCAATGTCTGTCTCCTTGTAGGCAAAATGTAGTGATTGGTCATCTGTAGTGATATTTTTTTTTACTATTGAAGGTTAAGTGGACAATGAATCTAGCCAGGTCAAAGGCAGGAGATGTTCTATGGGGTATTTTTAAGATGTCAGGTAGAAGCAAAGTGGCCAGCCAAAGGTAGGAGAGACACATGGAAACACAGTGAGTAGTGTTCAGGAGGCACATAGACTCACGAAGAAGATTTAAGCAACAAATTGATGTGATCATATTTGTATTAGAGAAGGAGCTGTAACTAGAAGGAATAAAATGAATTTGGGCAGAGCCAGAGAGGTGAGTTAGAATATGGGGCGTTATTCAGACATACTTATGGACACCTGTTACACTAGCTTGCTTCCACAGTATAACACTATTGCCACACCATTTATGTTGATTCCTTAGCCACTTAGCCAAGGCACTCTTGACTGCTCAAAACCATCAAATTACTTAGCAAATTCATGATTTCTAGGTCAGCTGTGCCAATTTTAAGGCAATAAATATCACTATATAGTTCCTATATGTTCAGAAATAGATGAGAGAAGAGAATTCTACCCTGTGAATACCAAGTGGGAAGACATTTTTTTTTAAATTACCAAAAAGAGATAATCAAAGAATGACCTCATTTCCCAGCAGCAATAACAGCGTATATTAGTCACAGTCCTGGCACATGAGACGCACCAGAGCCCTGGAACTTCACTTGCAAGTGGCTAAAGCCAAGCGCATCATTTCAGCGTGTCACAGTTATTTGACATTTCAGAAAACAGCTCACCAATTAGCTGAAACAATCTAGCCAAAACCTGACAAAGTTCTTCCAAATTATTTCCACCTTGCCACATTGTTGTGTGTCCCAGCTTTCTACTTTTCCCAGGTATTCCCCAAGTGAGTTATTAATCAGAGAGATCAAAAAAGTCTCTACAAGTCATTCACTGACTGCCCACAAGCTCTTGCAGTATCCTGGGAGTTAATATGAGTAAATTGGGAATCAGTCATTATTTTTTCAGTGCTCAAAGTTCAAAAAAAGTTGGTTCTCAAGTGTTGAACCAACAATAAGAATATTGTAACATATTCCTCAACAGTCACTCAGGTCAAGTATCATTTTAAATGATTTGCCAGGTGATGGCTAATGTGCAAGAATACAAATGGCTATTTCATTGTCATAATTATTTCTTGAAGATGGAAATTTGAATTTTAAATGTATACTTGATCCCAAATGTGTTACATCAGACACGCAAACCAAATTGGCCCACATGAACACTACTCAGCAGGTGAGTTCAATCTGGAGACAGAATGCTGCCTACCAGTGTGTTGGCACTACACAGAACAGCTGCCAAACAACTTCCTGCTCGCTTTCCTTATTAGAGCTGTTATTTTCTCCAGCTTGCTGCTCCTTCAGGCAAGACACATGGGCCAGAAAAACAAGTACTGCTTTTAGTCAAAAGTACACACTTGGCTACAAAAAAAAAATAATGGAGGTACTTAACAATATGTAACAATGGCTTCTATCACTAACTATAATGTTAATAAGAAATAATAATAGTATTATGAAGACATATAAAAATAGCTATCTTCCTAGGACATTGTGAGTAAGTTGGGGTTTCGAACAATTATCTGTCACCTTTGCTTTTCTCATCTTCATTTTACAAAGGAAACTAGGGGCTCAGAAATATTCAAATGCTTTATCCAAAGTTTCCCACTTACAGGGTTCAGAAGTAGAAGATATTTTCTTTGAAGTAGTTAAAGGTACATTGGTGGTACATTCATCCTCAAGATATTTTTAAAATGTCAAAACAATAATCTGAATAAACTGCTTGAACTAAAGAAGAAAGCCTTTGAAGAGTCTTTTCGTTTCAGACTCGGTTGCTAACATCTGTGTTTTATATTGCCATAGATAGATTGTAAGGAAAATTGCAGTCATAATGTAGCTTCAACACCTCGTCGTGCAGCACTGGAGAAATGGATTGTGCACTTTGTAGCTAACTGGTCTACCTAGCCTTTCATCTTCCCACAGTGCATCAATTCTGTTAAATCACTGAGATGAATTATGTTTCTCAAAGTTTAGAGTAATTTTGATCTATTTATTTTATAACCCTTTATATTTATTATATATGTATTAATATATATGTATATATATATGCAATCTTGCATTGTTGCCTCCTCCATGTCATCTAAATGAAGAACACTTGACAATGAAATTGGTGACTCCTGTTGCAATAGCTCCCCTCCCCCTTCTCTCCTCATGCTTATCTTGAATTCTGGACACATAATCATGCCATTACAAATATTGCCTGTGGGAAATGAGAAAGCAAGCCATTTGTGTGCTACACCAACTGACGCTCCAGATGACAGCCAACTGCATAACATTTAGGCCGACACAATAAACAGAAACCACACTGAGGCTTTCATGCATGGAGAAGAATTGCAAGCATATGTTCACTATTCCTTTCTTAATCAAAGGTGCTTAGCTTACTTTATGTATTTTTATGTCTCACCTTCTACTCAGAGGATTGCAGCACTCTGAAGCACAAGATAAACAGAGAATGACAAATGGGCACGTTGCTGTGTAAAACTGTTGCAACTTTACTTTTTTTATATTCATTGTTTAGTCCCAAGCACACTTAAATAACCTGCAATAATACAGACTATTCATGAAAATGTGGTCTACCACATGTCTATAGAGCCCTGCAATTTTCTCCTTTTGTCACTCTTGGTTAAACAAAGACAAACTCTCTTAGTTAGACAAAAGATCCAGAGAACACTTTGAAAGTATTTCACATTCCTTTGTAGTTATAATTTCAATGCCATCCCTGAAACTTAACAGAACTTTGTGGGGGAAAATAACTATGCTTTATGTTGCTCATTAAGTGATTGTTCCTTTTCTCCAAAACAATCTTACCCAACTCTGATGTTTTATGGGGCTCCGAAGACCAATATACTTAGATATAAACTGGCCATGTTACAATTTTGATAACATGGAAGACTAAAAGCTAGGGGGTTAAACTAGAATGAGCACAAAGGAACATCTAGCTCTTCCCTGTCCTTCTCTGGCTTTTCATGAGTTTCCCAACTATTGGGAGCATCGTGTCAGTCAATTGGCTTCTTCATCCCAGCAGAAGCAGCTTCTTCCCATTTGACAAGAAGAGACGGAGAAGTTACAGAGAAACCAAAGAAAGCCGACTCCTTAAGTCTCCCTATGTACTGCTTCCAAGATGGCTGTTTGTCTTACTTTCTTGATCAGACCATAACGCTCTCAGTTCCCAAAGAAGTAAGTTAACTGTGTCCTATTCTCAGTTTTGCTAGCACTCTCAGAATTAACTTCATTAAGAATAACACCATCTGTCCGCTAAAGTCTTCCATGTGTTCTAGAATTGGTCTCCTCATTTTCCAGACTCTGTCACTGTGTTGCAAGATGGTGGTGCATTTAAAAGGAGATGTCACTTACAATCTTTTAGGTGTGCATGTGTGTGTGTGTGTGTGTGTGTATAATTGTGAGGGATATATTATATGTAATTTAATATATAGGACTTACATATATAAAAGTATAATTAGAAATATGTATACAAATTGTAAGTAATATTATACATGCATATACATATATAACAAATATAAATTTCAAATAATTATATATATATATATAAATGGTGGTATGCTCTTGAAGGGAATACGGGGACTCCAGCATCTTTCCCTTTCTCTTTGCTTCCCAGCCACCATGAGGTGAGCAGCCTTATCAACTGTGTTCTTACCATAACGTTCAAACTGGTTAAAACCCAAGACACGGTTCCCGGAAAGTCGACTTCACCGTGAAATTTCCAAAGCTATCAGCCCAAACAAACCTTCTCTCAGTTGATTAGCCCAGGTGTTTGTTATGAGGATGCAACTAACACTCTTCTTCAAAACTATGGCTGCAGCCCCTACTCTGAGCTCTGAGCTGGCATCCCTGAGGAATGCACTATCTTCAGAGAGGGAGAGCATGATGGATATTATCTTGAGCAGGTTCATGAGGAACATGAATAACAAACCACCAGATTCCAAGACTTACAAAGAGCTTTTCAGTTTCCGTGAGCTACTCTCTGAGACCAGACTAGAGCAAAGGAGAGGTTCAAGTCGTGGCTGTAAAACTGGAGAAATCCTTTTTCAGAGAGTCTTAAGTTTATCTTTTCAGACTCCATCATTAGAGCCTATTCTATTCCTGTCTCACCACTCAACTAGTTTAAACGTCTTTGATTTTTCTGTAGCGCTAACATGTCTTCAAAGACTAATATCATAAGCTTGTCCAGAGTGGGATGCTTCTGGTTTGGACAGTACTCAAAATGTTTGAATTGAGGACAGAGGAATCGTTGGACTTTGCGTGTTATAGCCAACAGATTGCAGAACAGGCTCCTCCTGCAGTGTGCAAAAATAAGATTATCGAAAAGGAAAAGAATGGCGATTAAATAACAACCTTAATTCAAGGTGTCAGCCGGGGAGAAAATGTAAGTAGGAATGGGAACGGTAAATCAAACTTCTATAGAGGGAGAGGGTGGAAAAGATCTAAACAAACAAAAACCTCAAGAAACTTGGGAGAGTTATAAGGAGATTACGGCAGTGTGGCCTTCTAAACAGCGTTCTCCAGAGCTTGCCGATCGCCGTCATTAATATCCTAGGCTAGGAGCAGATGCTGGGAAGCCCTGGGAAGCCAGCAAAGGGCGAGGGAAACTGAAGGGTTGAGTAATACAATAAAAGTTCAGAAGTGCTAGACTCATGAGGCTGTTTATTCTGCAGCAATTTCATCACATAGTAAGCTGATCGCTTTTCTAATGCCTTAAATCAAGCGGCGGGTGGGTACCCACAGACTCAGAGTAAGAAATAGTTAGCGTTCGCCAACTTACAGACTTGAAACGTTGCAGGCTCGGGGGTGGAAGAGTTCTCGGGGTGATTTCTTTCCCAGCGTTTGCCTCTGTCTACTTTTATAACCAAAAAACTGACAGAAATCAGAATTCTGGGTTCTATTGTGTCCTGTTGTGGATTTCACTGCCTTCCTTCTGGCAGAAAAAAAAAAAAATCAAGCCAGCTTTTATTTTCTTAGTGTGCATTTAAGTCCAAACAAATGTAAGGACTTGGGTAGCATTTACACTCTTTAAACGCTTATTTATCATTTTATTTTTATGAATAGAATAAAATAGAGGTTCAAGGTAAAAACTAACAAAGATTCTAGTCCCTTTATTTCTCCTGATGAATGTTAAATTTTAAGTGTTGTTGACATTGCTGCAGGAGAAGTTCCCAGAAGAAAGTGCCCTGAACTCCAGATTTACACAGTCATAAAAATTTCAGTATGAGAAAGAAATAGAAAGGTCACCTCAAGAAAGGGACAGAAAAGATCCTCCTATAAAGAACCAGGTAGCGAATACCCTTAGCTTTAAGGGCCCATCATCTGAGTCTCACTGTTAGCTCCACCTGGGAAGTTTGAAAGAGCTGTATATGATATGGAAATAGAACTGTTTTCCAAAACACTTTTACTTATAACTGTAGGCAACAGACTAGATAAGAAACACATGCTACAGATTGGGGCAATGTTTGATCCATTCTCTCCAGTCACGATGGTAAAAATAAAATGTAAAGAAGCACTCATAAGCTGGGCGCTAAAAGAGTCTGTTATTATTATGATAAAAAAAAAATATAGAGGCTCCTTAAAAAAATTCAAAAGAAGAAAAATACTAAAAGATCCTTTCTTCCAACAACCTGTTAAACACCCAATGTATGTGAAACCATTATGCCAAAGTGATATGTGTTGCATGTGATTGAAAGCAGTACTCACAATAACCAAGATATGGATATAAGTGTCCCGTGATGGATGTATGAAGAAAGAAATGTGCCACAAACGAGTGCTACTCACCGAATAAAAGTGACAAAATCCTGTCATTTGTTATAACGCAATGATATTGGAAGATCCTTGCTCTGAAATAGAAAAGTTCAAACATGTTTATTATAGCATTACTACTGTGAGACAATGCTCTTGTGCCCTGTAAAGATTTGTCACTTGTATTGGTTTAATAAAACACTGATTGGCCAGTAGCCAGGTAGGAAGTATAGGCAGGGTGACCAGAACAGGAGAATTCTGGGAAAAGCAATAGCTCAGTCTGCAGGCACCAGCCAGAGGCAAAGGAAGCAAAATGAGAATGCTTCGCTGATAAAGGTACCAACCCACGTAGCTAACACAGACAAGATTATGGGTTAATATAAGATGTAAGAGTTAGTTAATAAGAAGCCTGAGATAATAGGCCAACCAGTTTATTATTAATGCAGGCCTCTGTGTATTTCTTTGGGACTGAACAGCTGCGGGACCAGGCAGGACAAAAACCTTTGTCATGAAGCCACCAAAGGAGACAGATGCCCGGGAACCTTACCGGTAAATCATGAGCCTCATGGTAAAATATAAAATAATAAAATGGGTTAATTTAAGATGTAAGAGTAGGTTAATAAGAAGCCTGAGCTAATAGGACAAGCAGTATTTTAATTAATATAGCTTCTGTGTGATTATTTCAGATCTGGGCAGTCAGGAAACAAGCAAGCAGTCTCTGACTACATATTACAGAGCAATGAAATAAATATCCAATGTTATGGCAAATATTTCAAAGTACGGTAAATTTTCTTGTATCTGCTATATTTATTTATAACTCTGGTAATATGAGAATTGTTACAATAATCCCCCTAACATAGTGTTAAGACATAGATTATCACCCTCAAGAGGTTTTTCTGCCTTACCTCACCCCATGTTCACTACCTCTCTAAAGAATCATAAGGACTTTATAAAGCAGAATTGTTGAGAGCTGTGAACCCCCAGATCCTGAATTTCTTGTAAACAATGGGTTATGCTTGCAGCTGCTCTGAGCATGAGATCCTCGGGAGTTCCTGATGGCAGGGGAGTGGTTTCTGGTGGGTGTGGCTAGGGTGTGGCTATCAGTTAAGGATCCCTATATAAGCTGCCCCTGAACACAATAAAGGGGGCATTCCTGTTTCAATCATGACCCATGTCTCTCTCTGTGTTTCTTTGTGTGTTTAAATCTCTAGGCCCTTGCCCAGCTTGCAAATGGCCCTGTAGTGCAGGTGCCACAATACAGGAACAATACCTTACTGTCATGTAGTACAGGCAGGTGGTACACAGAATATCATTGAATAAGACATCCTTCCATAGTCTGGGAGATGTCATAGTATCTTTTTGTCTATAGCTGCCATCATTGAGGTTTTGTCTCTCCATTACACTGTGTACCATATTTGGTTCCAACCTGGCTGGCTCATGCTTTCCCCACATCTGTCAATATCTTCCTGAGCTGCTGTACTCGGATGGCAACATCTCGTTCTACAGTTTAAGTTGCTCCATGTGTGATCCTTATATAATGTTCTAAAGCTTATTAATACTAAGTGTTTGAGGCTTTCATACAATTATTTATTTCTTCAGAGCTCCATCCTGGGGAGAGAATCAATATTCTAACAAGGGATTGGGGCTACTCATTATAATGAACTCTGGGTTCAGGTAGTGCAGATTTGGTGGTTAGTCCTTTTATCTTGGAAAAGGTGTGACCTTGAAAAGACAGTTTTCTCTGTTTCTATTTTGTTGCATTGCTAAATGCAACAATAAGGTAGACACTGTAACATTGTCTACCTTATTGGAAGTTACATTGGGATTAAATGAATTAGTGAATATAAACATCTTAAAATAATGACTAGCAAAAACTAAGCTGTACTACACGGTGATAGCCATTAATTCTGAAATGACAGGCCTTCCTGCCTGTCCGTGTCCTAGAAAAACTTCAGCATTATTATTATTCTGCTACACATAATGATAATACATAATTGGCCAGAGCAAGTGAAAGATTTTGAAACTGGGATGACACAGGAATACAAATACAAAACTAAATACAATGTATAATTTTTAATTCCAGATACATATTTACATGCATGGGGCACATACTGGAAGGAAAGATAGAATTATGTTAACAGGCATCTCTGAAGTGAGAATGCAGTCCTTTCAATTTTATACAATTTTATACATAATTTTTAAATTTTAAATAAGCAAGGGTAACTTTAAATAATAGCTTTATGAAATCAGTTGGCATGTAGCTTATTTAAAATAAGTAAGTTTATTTTAATTTAAATGAGAATTCAAATGAGGAAAACAATTAGACTTATATGCTAAATATCAGAATTCAATTTTTTTAATCAAAATATCTGTAATGTCTTATTTGATAATATTCTCAAATACTCAGAGGTTCATTTATACTCAAGACATCAGAAAGAAACTAAACAAAATTCCTTTATTAAAAAAACTGGTTGGTTTGTGCCTGCTAGTGTAAGAGAAAACCCATGAATGAGGACTGAGAGAGCTGAAAAGATTCCACTATCACAAAAGCTCATTGTAGCCGGGCGGTGGTGGCGCACGCCTTTAATCCCAGCACTCGGGAGGCAGAGGCAGGCGGATCTCTGTGAGTTCGAGACCAGCCTGGTCTACAAGAGCTAGTTCCAGGACAGGCTCCAAAGCCACAGAGAAACCCTGTCTCGAAAAACCAAAAAAAAAAAAAAAAAAAAACAAAAGCTCATTGTATGTTATGATCCTGATTATTGATTCCTGTTATAGTTTTCTCAACTCTTCAAAGAGCTTGTCTTTCTTTGGGCTTTTCTTCATTTTCCTCCAAGTCAGTTCTAGAGAACATGACACTGAGCTGTGCAGCTGAGACTCTGAGGGACAGATGACCAGCAGTTTTTTGTTTGTGTGGCTAATTACCACGCTACCTTTCTTCAAATTCATACAACCAAAAAAGAAAAGCCAATGAATCTCAGATCAAGGTAGTTTAAGTGAGGCCAGAGGATCACACTTGACCAACTCCAGAAACAAATCAAGTTAGAGGATATAATTTCCGTCACAGAAACACAAAACCTAGGAGGGTCCTGATACAATCCAGTAGCCCCGTTCCTTTCCCTCGCTCACTTGCTTTGTGAACTCAGTAGTTTTAATTTGTCTCGAAGCTACACACCCAAGCACAAAATGGAGGATTTGATAAAATACATCTTTATTGTAAAACATTTTTTTTCTTCTTTTCACTTTATCTCAAAGAATCTTTGTCAATATCTGAAGCATTAATCCTAATATTCCTTTTCAATAATAATTCAAGAATCAGATATCAAGGTAAGAACCTAAAGGATCAGAAAAACAGAGAAGCCCCAAATCCTCTCTTTCCTGCCTCATCCCTTCCTCCAAAAGGTGCAAGATCCCCATCCCATCTTACTATTTCCTCTCCTTTCTGTCTACAGTCCTCCAAAACCTCTGTGGTTAATTTTGGTCCGCTAGTGGCTAACTCTGCCCTCTGACTCCAAGCCAGCTTTATTTGTCAGAACATAATCAAATCACACAGAAAATCCATAAAATACTACACATCTCCAATGGAGTTATAAAATTATACTGGAGAAGTTAAAGACATGGACAGGAAAGATGGGCTGGAGGCTCGTTCAAAGTGCTTGCTGCAAACACATGAGGATCTGAGTTTAATCCCCAGCCAGAAGTGATGGCACAGGTTTGCAATCCGGGCCATGGAGGTGGAGACAGGAGATCCCTGGATCTTGTTGAAAGCAAAGCCTAGCCAAATCTGTGAGCCCCAGGTCACAGTGAGAGACGTGGTCTCAAAACAAACACAGAGAAAAGTAAAAATGGAATGACGCCTGAGATTGACCCTGGCCTTGGCACATAAATACGGGTGCATACACCTCCTTACACAAGATCTGGGTGGTTGGGTGGGAAATAAATATATTCACTATCTTTATAAGCAAAGAGAAGAATAGCAAAGGATCTGAAACCCCAGGTAGTTTAAACCCAGTGCCAGTGAAAACTAAACAAAGGTTCTTCATACATTTACAGAAGAGATTTTATCTCTGTAGCATCCTGTACTTCATTAGTGTCTCTAACAACCCTAAACACAGGTTCTCTGTGATGATGAGACCCAAGGTCTGAAAGGCGTAGCTGCCTGAGGGATAGCACGTCAGGTATACTTGTTATGGATTGAAAATGCAAATGTATATTTTTAACACTCATCAGTGTATGAGAAATCAGCATGCCACCCTTAAATGCCTCCTTTGCTCTGGACAAGTGAAGCATATCTGACTTTGGAGAATGGGCTCTGAGAAATGTGCTTGTGATCCTAACTTCTCTCTGTTTTGTCTGATTGTTTTGAGATCCTCATTCTTCTGACCACATAGCAAACATATATATGAGGCAAGATCTCTGGCTCCCATCAACCTAATCTTGTAATCCATTCTTATGTGTGAATATGAGAATATTTCGGAATTAATATTATGAGGTCCAGGATAAAATATATGAGTTTAAAAAAAAAAGAAGTTACAGCAATGATAATCAAATTCTGTTATCTTTTCCTTCTGAAGAATACTCTGGATGGAGAAATATCTTGACAATGTTTTACAATCATAACTGAATCTTACTTTACATGAAGCAGTATCCTAATTAGTACAGTGGAGCTATAAACAACAGGGAAAAAAACCTCAAAATTCAGTGGTTGATGAATGAGAACTATCTTTCTTTTTCTTGCAAGAATCCCCAAAAGATGTCTGTTGGATTAAGACTGGGTAGCAAGTTCCACATAATTAATTAAGGACTCAGACTTACAAAGGCCTTGCCATGACCCAGGCATGTGCCTTCCATTTCATCTGGAGACTGAGATCCCGTAAGGCCATAGAAGAAAGAGAACATGAAGGAGCAGCTTAGCATACTTTATGTGCCAGTCCTAGAAGAACATCCATCACTCTGGTGATAGCCTAGAGCTTGGTCACATGTCCTCACCTAACTGCAAAGGAAGCTATTAAATGTAGTTTAGCTTTATGCTGGGGAAAAGGAGAGAATGGATTTCCAAGGGCAGCTAAAAGTCTTTGCCACAGGCCCTAAAGATGGATTGAACATTTTTCTAAAGTTATAAAACGAATAATGAAACCATTAGAGAGGTCAGGCAAGGGGCTTCGACGAGTTTCTTTTACTTCTGTACAAGTATTAAGTATTAAGGCACGACCAAAAGCTCCCTTCGCTGATACAGCTCTCTACTGACTTAGCCTTCATTTGTTTAAGAGGCTGCTGGGGGTAAACTCTGTAACCTCCACCTGTCTTTGGCAAAAAGACACACAGCAATGGGCATAGTCTACCCATATTACCTGGCAGCAGCTCGCAGATTGGAGGTCTTTGTCCTCCCAATGTCCAGCTCAGTCTTTTGTAAATTGTCAAGTGGTGGTGTTAAGATCTAAGAAAAACATCTTTTTAATTCTCAGGACACTTACGGGCAATGAATTTTGTTGTTGTTGTTTCTGTTCTCTACAGGAAAAAGACAGAAACCACCAAGTAGCAGATATAAATTACAAGTAGAAAAAGATAAGAAACGTAAAGAGAACATTTCTCATTACTATTTTCTCCCTGTGTCATAACATGTAAAATTATTCCTTCAGTGGGAACAGGAGAACAGCAACAGCGACTGTCCTCTTTTCATTCCTGCTGCCGTGACAAATGTCCTGACAAAGAGGAGTAGTTTGGAAGAGAAAGAGTGTATTTGGTTTATAGCTTCATTTCCATCACCGAGGTGAAGTCAAAGCCGGAACTCAAGCGGGTAGTCATATCCCACCTCCAGTCAAGAGTGGAGAAGAATGAATGCGTACTCGCAGCCTGCATCTGCTTTTGCTTCATGTAGCTTCCTCTTGCCTTGCCTAGTTCGGGACAGAGCCCATGAGCTGGTGCTGCACACAGGGGCTCAGCTCTTCTACATCAGTTAAGAACCAGGGAAATCCCCGTGGACATACACAAGGGTAACTTGACTAAAATACTTCTTCAGCTGATGCTCTATTCCCAGGTTAATCAAAGTTGCGGCAAGTTGGCGTCTCATTCTAATTAGCTCAGGGGACAAAGAGATGGCTCAGCGGTTCGGAGCACTTACTGCTCTTAAAGACCTTGGTTTGGTTGGCAGCACCGGGTTTGATGGTTGGCAGCCACCTGTAACCCCTATTTCAAGGAATCTGATCCCTTCTTCTGGCCTCCGTAGCCACTGCACCTGCACACAAAACCCTCACAGAGACACGCGGAGATGCATAAGTTTAATGAAAGGAATCTTAAAATTTAACCAACGCTCGTCACCATTTTTTTGTGTGTGTGTGTGTGTGTGTTGAAAGTGGGTACAGGGGAAGGGATTATGGAAAGGTAAAGTCTCAGAGCTTCTCCACGGTTGTGGAAATTTCCCACGGACGTTTTTCATGTAACCTTTTCCTCCACGTTGAAGCCTTAAGACTCAGAACATGAATGAAACGCAAATGCCGTAAGTCCCTGAGGCTCGAAGGGTTCTCAGAGCCTCTCCCAAAGAGATAAAAGCAGTGTATCAGTTCAGTTTCTGTGGCCTGTCACAAGAATCCCATGATCCAGAGCTAGTTACAGAAGAAAGAATATGTTGGGCTTGCGGTTCCAGAGGCTAAGCGCCCATCACGGCTGGGAGGCACAGGAGCAAACATGGCAACAGGAGCAGGAAGGTGAGGGCTCACATCTGGAACCTTCAGTGTGAAGTGGAGAGAAAGCGGCAACCGGAAGCTGTGCAAGGCTTTAACCTCTGGTGATGTGCTGCCTCAAGCAAGGTTGCACCATCTGTCTAAACTTCCCAAACATCACCAGCAACTGGGGCCCACGTGCTCAAATGCTTGTTACTATGGTGCTGGGGACAGGGGACCATTTCTCATTCAAACCGCTACAAGCAGTAAACAATTTTCTGGGGAGCTGAGACACTCCAGCGTGTTGGCTGTAGGGGAATCTCCAAGGGTACAGCTGCATTTGGGGGGATGCACCTATGTTTGGGTCACCAATGTTTTATTTGTTATTTTGTTTTGTGTTTTGTTTTGTTTTGTTTTGTTTTGTTTTGTTTTGTTGCAACGGGGTTTCTCTGTAGCTTTGGTGCCTGTCCTAGAACTAGCTCTTGTAGATCACGCTGGCCTCGAACTCACAGAGATCTGCCTGCCTCTGCCTCCCAAGTGCTGGGATTAAAGGCGTGCGCCGCCACCATCAGCAATGATCTTTCTGAAGTAACCAGTCATTATAACTATGTAATTAATCCCAGCAAACTCATTGATTTATTAAGTCAGACCTGGGTGAATTCATTTATTTTGTCTGTTGTTAGTGTCCTATGTGGGATGAATTGATGTCTTTTGATGTCTCTCCAGCAAAAGTCACACAAACCGGCCTCTTGAGATGCCCTGGGTCACATTCTGAACTATATGCTATAGCTCCAAATAGCTCCCTGTATACTATAATTTGTTAGCGTGGTTATATAATTTGTGGCTTTCACATGCCTCCAGAACTTGCAAAGAGCAGAGACCGGTTTGTTTTGACCTACTATTTTATTCCCAGTTCACAGAAGTTGGTTGTGAAATAGAAAGTCTAATAACATTTAGTAATAAAATAGAAAGGAAAAAGAAAAATGAAATGTATATATTTTAATTGCACTAGTAATGGGGAACGCCAGTGACTAGACACTGTACCAACAGCCTCTCCTGACTGCAGGGTGCCTGATAATAATGTTCTGATTTTCCTTTGGGATTCAACTATGTGGGTCTCCCCACCAGCACGGGGAGTACGGGTAATCGTCGATGACATTGCAAATGTTTTTTTAATAAATTTATGAAAATTAAAAAAGAGAGAGTTAAAACTTTCTTACAAGCTTGTGTAATTCACGCACTGGTGTGAGAGGTTCATGTAGAGATGGAAAGGTTAGGCGGAGGAAAGGGAAGGGGAAATGGTGTAATTATATTATCAACTTCAAATACACAGAAAATAAAAGCATATTTACAGCCTTCTCTATTCCACTAAGAAAACGGGGCAGTGAGATTTATGCGTGATGAGCCCATGTTGTGAGCACGCCATTTGTAAACACTGTTGTCAGAAAGCGTGTATTGGATTAATCTATTTACAGACAACTGTTGCACAGAGAATGACATGGAACTGGAACATGAATAATAATCTCAGTCTCTCTGTGGCTCTTTCTTCCACAGCCACCCTGTGTGTGTGCGTGTGTGTGTGTGCATGTGCGTGCATGTGTTCATGTGTGTATGCGTGTGTGTGCTTCTCTCTGTTTGTCTCTTTCTGCCACACGCAAACACACACACACACTCCACACTCCTTTATTGATTTATCATATCATAACTCATTATGGGCATTGAACAACATCCTTCAATTCAAAAATAAAAGTTCATAGGCTCCTGAAAATTAATTTTCTATTTTATTTATTTTTATGAATAGAAACATTTTAATTTTTTATTTTTATAAATAATTTATATTTTCTAATAAAAAACATAATCCCAGTTGTGCACAATTTTGCTTCCCTTTAATTCCTACTATAACACATAGATAGTCCTTTTCCTGATATTTTCGGAGTTTTATTATTTCGGCTTTATTATTCTGCGCTTTCTTTCTTCCTGACACTATTTCTTTTCTCATTTTGCGTTTTCCATCCTCCTCTGTCCCCTGATGGAAAGGAGGATCTCTCCCCATCTCAAGCATTCATGACTTGCTGGTCTCTCCAGCAGCAGCTGATTTTTGTAAGGCTATGGGCGACGATGTCACCTTTTTTTGAAGGGGAACGTACACCAAAGCCGCAGCCTAGCCTCGGAGAGGAATCCCAAATGTGAACTGGGACAACACAGGCTGCCCTCTTCTCTAACAAAATGCAAGTCGCTGCTGCTAGCATGAGTTCAGCCAAGGCATCAAGAGGAAAAAAATGCCTCGGAGGGTCCCGTGTTCTACCCATCTTTATGTTTTCATTGACAAATAGTATAGAAGCCCCCAAGCTACATTATAGCTCCTTCGAATCCTTATGAAAACAAACTGTTTTTCTTTCTATAAAGTCTCTTCAATGAAAAGGTTATGTTTTGTGTATTTTCATATCTGAATACTCCTACTGCTAGCATCGGTGAGGTAGGAAAAAAAAATGTGTCCAAACAAAATGTCTTCTTGGGAAGGCAGGCTAGATGTATGCTCCGTTTCTGTGGCAGTGCTGCCCTCTAGCGTTTGGAACATGAATATTTTCTTCAACTTCTGACAAATTAAAACCTGGGACTCTCCAAAGAGTGGTGATATTGATTTAGGAACAGCATTGCAACCGGAATGCAGGCGTCATTGTAAGCTAGTGCTGCACTCAGAGGCAAAGGGGAAAGTTTATAAGCAAAAATAAGAATCACACCGAATGTTTTGAAGCAACAATCTGGATCATGATGATTACTGAAAGGACTGGAAAAGCAGTCTCAGGTTGAGCAGACGGCTATGGGACATATATTCTTGTTCGCAGACAGGTGTGGCATAGAGACAGCACTGTGGAGGCCTCTGTGTAAATTTATGATCCTGAAAGAGCCCTTGTGACTATGCTTGTCACGAGGCCGTGTGTAAGAACACTTTCTACCTTTGTAATCTTTGCAACTGTTGGTCCTGCTGTAAGCAGTTCTGGTTTTAGCTTTCATGTTTTCAGTCCTATTATTTCCAAGCTGTCCTTGTGGGTTTCTCTCTGTTGTTACTAGGATCTGATTTTATAAGTGCTATGTTCCAAAATTAATGACTATACTTTAAGTAGCAAATAGCATAGTAAATTTTGGTAATTTTGTAAGAAGTGAATACATTTTTGTATTCTTGTAAGATATATTCACAAGGATTTCCAATTGTCATGAGACATTTTGTGCTCTGTCTCTGCCTCTCTCTCTCTCTCTCTCTCTCTCTCGCTCTCTCTCTCTCTCTCTCTCTCTCTTCTCTCTCTCTTTCCCTCTCTTCTTGCTCCTTTCCTCATCCCCTCACTCCCCCAACACCCTCCCTGCCCGTGTTTGTGTGTGTGTGTATGTGTGTGTGTGTGTGTGAGAGAGAGAGAGAGAGAGAGTGAGAGAGAGAGAAAGAGAGAGAGAGAGAGAGAGAGAGAGAGAGAGAGAGAACTCATGCATCAACTTCACATTTTTCCTTGGACACTATTCACCTTGTTTCTTGAGACAGGACCTCCTATCTCCCCTGGAACTCGTGGAGTAGGCTAAGCTAGCTGGCCAAGTAAGCCTTAAGCATCCCCTTGTCTCCAACCCACTGAGATTACAAGCATGTACTACCACACCAAGGATTTTGTTGTTGTTGTTGTTGTTTTGTTTTGTTTTAGGTTTGTAGCATTTCTGTGGGTTCAAATTATGGTCCTATATTTGCAAGGCAAGCACTGTACCTTCTTAACTGCCTCCTCCTCCCTACTTGGATGTACTTAAAACTGAAAACAGCTGCAAACCAACTCCATACCCTTTTAATTAACCTTCTTGTCTTTCTTCCTCAGTAATTCCATGAGAAGATCTTGGACTATATTATTAAGTTCTGTGGATTATGCTCATTGTTAATTAAAAAAAAAAAAAACTGTTTGGCCAAAAGTAGGGCAGGAAGAGATTGGGTGAGACCAATGAAGCAGAGAGAATGATGGGAAGAAGGGCAGAGTCAGGAGAGTCAAGGGGAGACGCCAGCCATGGAACAAGCAGGACATGTAGAAAATAGGGTTACAAACCTTGAGCCATGTGGTAAAACACAACCAGAAATATGGGTTAATTTAAATGTCGGAGCACTTATAGTTAATATAAGCCTCTGTCTGGTTATTTGGGACCAGGTGGTCAGGACAGGAAAACTCTGCCTACAGTTAAGCACACAAGAATTCAGTCATTTCCTACTCATACCAACTTCTTGATCTTCATACCTGGTTTGGGTCTCTGGGTCATGGTGTGAAGTTTTACGTGGTCTCATGAAGCCACAGCTCCCTCTCACCTAGAATCCTTTAGCCTCAGTAATCACTATTGTCCCTCAGAAGTGGGAAGTGAATTGCAGAATTCCTTCTCTCAAACCTTTCAGAGAAGAGCTAACTTCTAGAACTGGCCCCCACGTCCCCGCCTATCTAATTCTATGTCACATCCCCCTCACTCGGCGTGACCTCTGAGTGACGTCTCAAGCAAACATAATGCCCCAGAAGGCCTTGAAATTCCCACGAGCACATCTAAAGGTTAAGCAGATTTGAGTTAACCCCTGGCCTCAAACCTCCTTTCCCTTGGAGTGTTTTTCTTGGAAAACTTTTGATCAGAGCAGCCAAAGGAGACTTGGTTGATGTCCATGATTGTACTGCTACCACAGGCCCTGTTGATATCCTTGATCAATGCTGCTGCTGGAAACCATGTTGAGGTCAGTGGTCTGTGCCACCACCAGAGATTGTATTGATGTCCATGGTTCCTACTGCCATGGGAGGCCATGTGGAAGTCTGTGATACATGCTGACGTTGGCTGTTATAGGCAAGGAAGCTTCTTTTGCAGTGGTATAGGTGACTTTGGACTCATAATTGAGAATGAGAGATGTTGCAATCTTCTGTGACAACCTCTTCCCACTGCACTCCCCCCTCCCACCAAATAGTAAAAAGATCAAGGAAATGATTCAGACAGGAAGCCATTGAAGAGATTCCATTAAAATAGTGATAAAGATGCTGAAGTATAGCTCTTGATTGTTTGTAGTGGGGGTGGGAGGGAGATCTCAGTTTTCTTAAGGGGCTGGTCACTGAGAGTTAGATCATGCTCCAATGAGGATATGAGCAACACAAACTGGACTTTGTGTAGTTTGGGGGGGGGGGCGGGCACAAGAATGGACCTGGGAGGAATGGGAAGCAAATGTAATTAAGGTACAAAATATCTCCCTCCAAAAATATCAACAAAATATTATGTTGGGGAAAAGAGAGAAAGCTTGTCTGAAGGGAAGCCGAGGAAGAATAGATCTGCAAAAGAGGGGCGGCTTGGGGAGGACTGGGAGGAGTGGAGGAGGAAGCTGCAGTTGGGATGTGGTATATGGGAGTAGAATAAATGCGTTCCTGGCCCCTTTAGATGTAAAAGCTACATACAGCACACTTCTCTGGGCTTCTCAAAGAAGAAAAGCCGGACTTCCTCTTCCCTGTAATAACATGGAGGTAGAATGGATGCACAATTCACGGGTGCAGGGGTCCAGTCCAGCAATCCCTTACCCAAACTCTTTACATCTCCAGTTCTTTGTGAAGTCTAATTCAGCCTCTGCATAATGTTACTTATACAGCATCGCCCTCTCCTATAACTTTTGTCTACAGCCACTTTTCTTCGATAATGCACATGTACTTGTTCCTTCCGTCTGTGTGTTTGAAGTTTTCTCTTTCCCCTTGGATTGACCCCTGGCTGTACCTAGATACACTAAGAGGTGAACAAGCCAAAAAGCAAGCTTGCTTCCTTGGCAAGACTTTGTTCAAAGTATTACTCTGCCAGTGAGTTTCCCCATCTAACAAAAACAACAAACTGCCCCACCTACCCTATGGTTTCATCTTTCCCCACTAAACTGACCACTTTCTGAACTTACTATATAATCTTAACAGCCTGCTCCCTTGACCAAATCCCCCACCCCATGTAAACTCCAAGAAAATAGGCAGGTTTTTGCTGTTGTCATTGTTGGGTGGTTTTTGTTTTGTTTTATTTTGCTTTTTTAAAAATTTTAACTTTTACATAAATATTCATATATGAGCACACTATATTTCTATGTAATGTCCACCAGTCTTTCTCTCAACTCTAATTCCCCTCATATCCGCTTAACAATCCCTCTACATTTCATGACTTCCTCTTCTATAATTATTATATCTTACTGAGAGCAGTTAGTGTTGACCATTGTGTATATATGACTGATCATTTAGGATAAGGAAACCTATCAGGGGTATGTCCCTGGAGTAAAATGGTTCTTCATCCCTCAGCAACTGTTGACTAAGTATAGTGTCTCTAGGGCTGGAGCCTTGGCGAAGTCTCCCCCATCTTCATTGGCATATTGACCCATACGGTCTTGTAAAGTTTACCAAGTCATGGGGAGTTCATGAATGCAAAATCCCTGTCATGTCTGAAGGATACTACATATATTGTAGCAGTCATCCTGAATTTTTGGCTCTTATAATCTCTCCATTTTCTCTACCTTGATGCTCCCTGAGCTTTAAGCATATGAGTGGTTTTATAGATGTCCAAATTGGGACCAGGAACGTTACAATCAATCGGACCTTTGCATTTGCATTTTGTCTAGTTATGATTCTTTATAGTGATCTCCAACTGCGCAAAAAGAAGTGTCTTTGACAAGGAGCAAAAACTGCATTTATCTACATTCTACAGATGTAAGGATACCTGTTTAAGACAGAGTGGGAGCCCATAATGATTTAGGAAAATGGTAGTTTTAGGCTTTCTTCCAGGGTCCATGACCTCTCCAGCCACAGTTTCTTTGCTAGGTTTACAGTACCAAGCATAAGTTTCTTGCTATTGACTGAACCTCAAGACCAATTAGCCAGTTAATGGCTATCCCCAAATATAAGTGGCACTACTGCACCATTGGGGATATCAGGCCATTGTTGGGGGTCATGGGCTTAATGCTCGATGAGACTATTGATTACATCCTTGAAAGCTTGCAATCGCCTTCAGGTGCAATGAGAACTAGCTCTCAGGGAGAAGGCTTCCAGGTGAGTCTTGGTTTGGTGACCACAAGTCCTGTGACCAAAGCATAAGGTATCCTTAGCAGTAGGGTCTTACCTTAATGCTCTGGGATGAGGAGACAACGGAAGAAAATGCCATTGTTTTGAAAGTCCTTTATTCCCCTGATTAGCAACTCACAGAGAAGTGTTAATTCAATGAAAGCCTTGTCAATTTGGTTTAATGTTTTCAAAAAAATCATCTCTTAGATACATTAAGTCTTTATACTATTTTTCCTCTTGTTTAATATCTGCCCTGGTTTTTTATATTAGTTTTTCCCATCTACTGAATTTGGCTTGGTTTGTTCTTGTTTTTCCAAACTCCTGAGGTATATCATGAAAATGTTTATTTGGTTTTTTGTGATTTTTTTAACATTAGCATGTAGAGCTATAAGTTTCTCTTTCAGAATTGCTTCTCATCTGTCCCAGAGGTTTTGGTGTGTTGTGTTATTTCCATGAATGTTTCCTTCTTAATTTCTTCTTTGACTCATTTATCATTTAGTACTATGCTATTTAGCTTCATGAGTTTGTGTAATTTCTAGAGATTCTTTTGTTATTCATTTTTAGCTTCATTTCATTATGGTCTGGTAGAATAGTTTTTCTACATTCCTTGAGATTTGTTTTGGTTCCCAGTCTGTGATCTGTCATTGAGAAACTTACATGAGTTACAAAGTAGAATGGTGTTTAGATGGAATATTAGTAGATGTCATTAAGTCCGTTTGATGTATGGAATCATTTAATTCTGAATTTTCTTATTTGTTTTGTCTGGATCACCTATGCATTGGGAAACATCTGAAGTACTGTTTCCAGTATTCTCTCTGGAATTGGTTTAGAGGGCATTAGATTTTTTAGGCTATTAATACTATGAAAAGTTTACTTTCTCCTGCAATTATGGCAAATTATTTTGATAGGCAGTGTAATCGTTTGTTTCTTAGAATTTGCAGCACATTGTCCCAAACTTTCTGGCTTTCAAAGTTTCCATTGAAAAAACAGATATTATTCTTATGAGTTTTCCTTACTATATGATCAGTGTTTTACCTCTTACAGTTTTCAATACCCTTTCCTTGTTCTGTATGTTTAATTCTTATTCTGGTACCATCTATAGACTCAACAAGAAAGCATGTGAATGAGTGGGACTCCCAGCCAGGCCTGGGCGTGAGTATAGCAAGGGTCTGAGGCAGAATCAATTGAGAGAACAAGCACAAGGTTGTGACTGTTGGCTGGGTATAGGGGTGGGACATTGATTTGTAAGAGACTCATTAGCAATGCACTCTAGAAACTAGAATAGGTAATTGGATTTTAAAAAGGATTTTGTCTGGAATTTAGAAATGAAGTAAAAGGAAAAATTCAGTCATATATAGGAGCCTGTACCTCTAATCCCAACACTTGGGAGCCAGAGACAAGAAGATACTTGGCAAGTTAAAGGGCCGCCTAGTCTACACCGAGAATTTCAGGCTACCTGGAGCTACATATAATGTGAGCCCTTCCTTCCAAAGAAGTAAATAAAAATAAAGGCAATACTGATTATTCAATTGATTCCCATAAAGGATCAAATACTTACGTTGATCACCATCTATTGTTTCCCATGCATTTCTGATTCCGTCACTCTGCTGAAGAATTTTCTAAATGATGTTTTAGAGGAACGGCTAATAAGTAAAATATAGTTGCTATCATGAAATGTATTTTTCAAATAGGAAAGAAATGATTTCTAGTTGGAAATCAGTAAGTGAGGTGATTTAAAATAACAGTGGAAGGGTTGTAAAAAAACATGCGCAGCCTCTTGACTGCTGGATTTGGTTCCTGTTCCCCAATCATGCAGAGGGCTGTTGATCTGTGAGTCTACCCCTAAATAAAAAAAAAAAACCTTTATTATACTCCATTCTGAGCTAGTGTGGTACTACTTTATTGTAATTGTCTACATCTGGCACCCCACGTGGATCCCAACTCCACGCCTTCCAGGACCAGCCCAGAAGGTCTCCCACTAACAAGAATAGTGAGTAAAAGAGTAACTACTTGTGAGCTATTATTTACAGACAATTTACATTGATATAGATTCTTGGATATAGATACAAATTCAAATTACATTTGTTATATTAAATATGCTCCTATTTCTGCTTACAATATTTGTATACTGATGCAAAGTTATGTGATATTTGCATGTTTCTACCTCTGCTTAAGACACTTTGTTATATTGATACAATTTTAGGATATATTTATCATATTGCACTATACATTTCTACCTCTAATCAAGATACTTATACATTGTTTACATTTTGAGGTCATTGTCCTCATTTGCTATACATTGTTTAAAGATTGTATAATATTCTAATATGAAGCCTTAGTCTTTAAGCTATATAGGTATTAAAAATTATAGGTCAATAATCATCCATGTTTGTCTTAGTTAGTCTAATCAGGTTCTTTAGATATATAGAGATTGTATTCCACATAGATAGGTAATTTTCAACCTCTTCAAAGAGCTGTAGGATACGGCATTTAAACAACTTAGGACTCTGTTTACGTGAGACATAATTACTGCTGGCAACACCAGTCTATTCCAAGAGAATGTTGAGTGCCGAAGACAGTCCATTTAGAGCTTGTTTTCTTCTTGGCAAATTTGGTCTTTGGGCAAAGAACTGCCCATGCCTCGACCACTGACAAAATGTGCAGTGTGCAGAATAGACAAGCAGAATACAAAAAAAAAAGGAAAGAAAGAAAAAAACTGCCATACTTTGCCAAGACATAGGAAGATGTTTCTAAAATTTTTTCCTGCCTCTAAAAATGGTCGGTCAGTTACTCTAAGTTTTAGCCAAAGTTGGTTGTTCCAACGTTACAAATGAGATGTTGGGTGATTTCCCAGGTAGCCAGTTGTCTCTGTCATTTATTGCATATTTTGGAAGTTGCTTTAATTGCACTTCCTGTTTACTCAAGTAATATTATTTCCTTTCTCAGGTCTAAAATGGGGTTAAAGACTAGATAGTCATAGTTACTTCCCTCTCATGACTTAGCCAAGCCATTTCTAAGACAAGACTTAGACTGTTTAGAATAGAATGATGATTAAAATATATATATTTCTTGCTTAATATTGCTTTTGCTGGTATAATTCTAATTCTTATACTTGATATTTGTTCTTATTGTATATGGTTTTGTATTAGGCTTAGAACTCTCTTACTAAGATAAAAGGGAGAGGTGCTGTGGGAACTAGTTCAGACAATAGTCTTCAAGATACTGGCATACTCTGTAAGATGCAAAAAAGTGGGCAGTGAGTCTACCCCTAAATAAAAAAACCCTTTATTATACTCCATTCTGAGCTAATGTCTATA
Organism: Arvicola amphibius; assembly: GCF_903992535.2. NCBI lineage: Eukaryota > Metazoa > Chordata > Mammalia > Rodentia > Cricetidae > Arvicola > Arvicola amphibius. The sequence goes on along the minus strand of NC_052063.2, from coordinate 15,533,524 downwards.
TATGGTCAATACTCTATTATTTAGCTTCTAACATGTTGAAATTTTATTCTTCCTTTCCTTCTGTTTCTTTAAAATTGCTTATAATGAAACTTGGAATCTGTCGAATGGTGGCTATGTGGCTGGTATAATCTCAACAGTTTTGCATGGGCTTTTGCATATTTACTCCTAGCAACTCTATGAGGTCATAGTGTTAACATGGCCACTTCTTATTGAAGTTCATATCAGCACTAAGTGGTAGCAATATAATAAGTTGCAAACATCACATCAAATGATTGCATAAATTATCACATACTGTTATACACTATCAAAAACCAACAATCAGTAACATATAAAAGATATGATTATGTGATTTTCTATGACAAAAAAACAAAATTTGGATTTATCTAATAAGGAAAAAATTACCAGTGTTTGTCTACTCATAGCCATTGAGTAAATTTCTGAGAAGTTAAAAAAAATGCTGGCTTATGACCCTTTTCTTTACAACTGCCAATAAACATAATCATGTCCTGAGAGCAACTCTGTAACTCTTTGCAGATAGCCTACTATCAAGAGCAGAGCATCTTCTACTCTGAAAAACTATATTAATTTCTAATCTTGTATATGCACATTGCAAATTATTTAAGTGACAGTATGAACTTTCTAGAACTGACAACATCCTGAAATGAAAAAATTGTAGTCAGAGGACAGATTGTAGATAAGATCTAAGAATCTCAAATTTAAAAGTCTAAAGATTTAAAGGTAGCACTGATTTGTTGCTAACTTCAACAAGTTAGTAAAGACTTTGGAACTGTGGGTAGCTCCTAAAATGGAGAGGTCAACTGGAACATACTTAAAGGTTATTATAAGAGTGAAATTTGGGAATAATATGCATCACTTAACTTCTTCCTATTGCATAAACACTCTAGATAAATTTACGATTACTGTTGACCCTGGCAATCTTTGAGGGTCCATACTTAATAAGCTAAATTTAAATCAAATACAACTGTTACTACAGGTAGAAATTGTTAGTGTTAGAATATTCCAATGTATTATAATTTAATAATCAGGTGTAGAAGCATGAAGACTTGTTAATAATATATATAATATGTATATTATATATTTTTTTCTTCTCAAGAACCTCTAAATTTTTGTAACTTTCTAATGAGCTGTAATATACTAATTGTAGTTGAGTTTCCTTTCTATTTACTCTTTGTGTCTTAGGGCTTGAATGTATAGCATCACACATGCTGGATAACATCCACAACACTGAGCTATATCTCCAGTCTTTGATTTTCCATTTGACTCAACAAGAATCAGTAATAACTAAAAATCAAAAAGGCCTTTCCCTTTCGAAAGCTGTTATTACAGTGTAAAAATTGGTGATAAATAAATGAAAACATCAGTAAAATGCTGGAGGGAGGCCTCTAACATGTTGAATAAAAGCTAGTTCATAATAGCCACTTCAAATGAATTATTTTTATTTTTATTTTAACCTATGCTCCAGCATTAAAGTTGTATGATTAAAACCCAGAAAAAAACATAAGCAGAATATGCTAGAGCAGGATCTTGCCAGCAAAAAAAAAAAAAAAAAAAAAAAAAAAAAAAAAAAAGAAAGAAAAAAAAAAGAAAAGAAAAAAAATCAGTGATGTGCATTTCTTCCTGACTTCGGGATCCGTGATTCTACTTCAGTTGCTTTAAGTCAGTCATGCTGGGAGCACTTCCACCACAGGAATCAGCAATGCTATACTCAAGGGCTGGTTTTGCTGCAAATAAGTGAAGCATTTACCAGGAAACTACTGTGGTCTGGCAAATAACAAAATCTGAATCTTAAGCTATTCTGGAAGGAATAAGTAAATAATATAAACATTAGCATATTATATATCTGCATGTTGCATTAATATAGCATATTAATATATTTTACAAAGCTAAGTTTATAATTGCATAGTGTTAGTTTGAAGATGATTCCAAAATGTACTCTTATTTAAATAGAATTAGCTTCTTCCAGTAGTGATTAAAAATAACCCAGACCACCTACCAATAAATATTTTTGACTTAATTTAAAATAGACATCTTGGATAAAGCCATTTTGTTCCTATTAAGAATTAATCAGTATGGTGCAAAGACATTTTATATCCTTTAAATATATTAGCCAAGTATGCAACAGAAGGAGAAAAAGAATTTTCTGGGTGTCAAAAGGAAGCAAATTTGAAATTATTTCCCCATGGAAAATCACATGAAAACCATTTACTTGGCTATATGCAGAGTTACAGTGCCCAGGGCTAGAATTCTCTAGGGCTGCATGCCTACAGAGTATAAATTATTAAATCAGAATTTTAAAAAGAAAAATGAAAATGCATTTGGAATTCTGCAGCACGTTTTTTTTTGTTTGTTTGTTTAATGTCTAGAAGTATGCCCCATAGAATTATTTTTGTCTCAGTATGCTTTAGAAATATTTTTACTATAGTACTAGTAATAGATTTGTTTCTGGATAAAAATGCAAGAAAGCAAAACATACATTTGCAGTTAGCAGAGGATCTCACAGACAACAAGGAAAACAGTGTGAGACTTAACCATCCGTTGCCTCGAACCTTGAGGCTACTTCTAATCCATGCTCCAGCATGAATCCCCAGTTCTTACATTTAATTGCTGTTTAGTACTATACAAATTAAATACCAGGATAAATCTGAAAACTCATGGTCACACTAATCTACTATTAATCAGTGAGTGGTGACACTTGATCAGATATTTTTCATTAAAGGGTACTATGTTTCAAAAACCACCAGGCACAACTCTTTAAGAAAAAAAAAGGAAATAAGAGAGTTCATTTTGGAGCCCATGGCCCTGGGAAGACAAATTTAGGTTACCCCAGATTCCACATTCCAATGTGGAAGCAATTTCATAAAGTTTTGTTTCATTTTTTTAATAGTAATACAATTAAGAAAGTAATAGATCAAGGCTCTTTTCAAACACATTTACTGGAAATATTAATTGGTTACAGCAAAGCAGAGAAATCTCAGAGGCCTCCGATGCTCCCTGATGAATCGTATTTTGGTGGGTGAAACTGGGTTCTGTTAACGTCAACTTATTTAATTATAAATGCTCGTCCTTAGCTTAGGCTTGTCCGGCTAGCACTTTTAACTTGTTAGCCTGTCTCTAGTCATCTGTTTTGCCTTGGGGCTTTCTGCCTTTCTTTCGTTCTATATGTCCTACTTTTCTGTCTCCTCTGTGTCTGGCTGGCCTCTGGTGTCTCCCTGCCATCTTCCTTTCCCCTGCCCTCACCCCAACTTCCTTCCCTGAACCTAAATTCCTCCTCCTCCTTACTCTCTCTGCCTAGAAGTCCTGCCTGTACCTCCTGCCTAGTTATCGGCCATTTAGCTTTCTATTAGACCAATCAGGAGTCGTAGGCAGGAAAGGTTGACAGGTGTAGCACATCTTTACATAGTTAAATTAATGTTCCACAACAGACAGATGTTAAGTCTGACACTGAAGCAAGCAAGCAATGGTTATTCTCAGGGCTAAAGGTTGTCCAAGTAACTTGTAATTGGACTTTGGCGTTACCACCTCCCAAACTCCTCATATCACAGAAGCTCTGACCAAGCCAATCAGTCTTCACAGACACAGCTTCTTTTCAAGAATTGGTATTCAATCCTTCCTCCCTCTCTTCACCAGGAGGGTCAAGGTCATCACAAGGGAACCCACAGAAACAACTAACCAGGGCTCATAGGAGCTCACAGACTCTGAGCAACAGAGAGCCTGAATCAGGCACCTATGTCGGACCTCTACATATGTTATGACAGTTGTATAACTTGATCTACTCATGGAACTCCTGGTGGTGGAAACAGGGCCTGTCTCTAAGGTTTTTTTTCTAGCTTCCAGGAACCTATTCCTCATACTGGGTTGCCTTGCCCAGCCTTAATATAAGGGAAAGAGATTATTAGTCCTGCCTGATGATATGCCGTGCTGTGCTGACATCCATGGAAGGCCTGCCCTCTCTGAACAGAAACAGAGGAGGAATAGATTGGTGGGGGGGAGAATGGGGAGGAGAGAAGAGAGGAGAAAACTGTGGTTGGGATGTGAAATAAATGAACAAATTTAGGAATAAATAAATAATAAAGAGCTGGCATTCATATTTCCTGATGTCAGCCATGTATCACCTTTTGGTCAGAGGGGGTGGAGTAGGTATATTATTTAATATTACAGTGCCCCACAGAACGAAGAAGGAAGAAACACAGGGTCTGGTGTGGATGGGGCCGAGTAGTGGGCAGCACAGCTATAGAAGAAAGGAACAGCTGACAAGGCCATTAAGAAAGAAAATACATCATGATCTGGATTTGACCTTTTAAAAATTTTATCCTCTGAATCTCACTAACATAAAATTTACATGTTACATGAAAGCAGTAGGACTATTATACTTAAAATTAAAATATTCAAGGACATCTGCAGCATGGAGAAATACACCAGATAAAGGGGCTTTGCATATTCAGCAGCCAAAATGAACATTAAAAAGCTAGATTTACTTGATTTACTTTATGTTTGCCCTGTATTTTGTATGCCATGAACTAGTTTGCTTATATTTGGGGTATTTAAACAAATTTATTATTTTTAAACATCAATTTTTTTGGTTCAGTTCTTTCTCATGTGGAGTGACTCTAACCATAACTCCCAGAAGTGAGTGGGGGGCAATCCACGAGGTATTTTTCATTAAAGGTTACCACTCACCAAAGACCACCAGGCACAACTCATGAGGCTTCACCTATTATTTCTAATGTACAGCACATTCCTAACAGAAAATTATTATTGATAATAAGAAAATTAAAGTTTAGGTTGATAAAATATTACCTCCGAGCTCAAACAGTTAGCAAATGGGAAACCCAGGAGCCTCAAGTAAAGCTTCCTGGCTGTAAACTGTATGAGTTTATTGACATTATTGGCAATTACCCAAACAGCCCACTAAGCTCCCATAACTTGCTGTAAGACCATGCTTTTCCTAGGGAGAAGAAGATAGGTATAATTTCTGAAAAGAACTCAGTTATCTGCACACATACACAACACACATGTACACACACATGTGTATACACGCACACACACATGTGTATACACACGCACACACACTGTGGAGGAAAAGCCGCTCAAAGCAGATGGGACTGGAACACAGAGTTCTCCCTGCCTTCCCGGGATGGTCTGTTTTAATCGCCTCACAAATGGCACCAATTCTCCTTTTGCCTTTGTGCCAGGAGCAAACTAAATGCTATTTCTTTTATTTATTTTTTTGCCCGGGCAATAGAAACACCAACTTGTGACAAAATAATTAGAAATCCAAAGAAACTGTAAACCTGGAACTTGCATTTCCAGGTCAAATCATAGCTGGTGGCAAAAAAAAAATTATTTTCAAAGGGAAGGTTGTGTTTCTTGATGATAGCATCAATACACCCAAAGAACTAGAACTGAAAACAAATCAGCTGGGTCCCTTGAGTAAACACAAGAGAAAGGGGAAAACAAAACCTGAAACATGTTTTATTTTTCTTTTACTCCAATATTGGCAAGCACAACTGTAAACTTAAATTCATCAAAATTTTATTCAGGGGTCCATTTATGAGCTTGTTCTGACTCAAATACACCTCCAACAAAGAGCATTTATCAATTTCAGTTTTGCTTGTTATATGAGTACTTGATTCATCTGAAAACCCAGTTTTTGTTGTGGTTGTTTTTGTTGTTGAAGTTTAAGGATCCATTGTCTTCATTCCCCACAAAGAAGCAACAAATTCTTCCATATTTAATTAACAATCGCTCCTTTCTGCATTATTCACAATGCTTCCCCTGCTGTGTAACACCTTATACAGGCAAGAAAGTTCATGTCAGGTGTTTTGTATATTGTGTATATTATTCTTTTTTTTTTTTTTACAGAGTGAGGTTGAATATTTATTCAGGGGGGTTATGAAGGGGAGAGAGAGAGAGAGAGAGAGAGAGAGAGACGGGGAAGCAGAGAAGAAGTGGAGAGAGAGGCAGAAGCGAAGCTGCCTCTCCGAGAGGAAGATAGAAAAGAGAGCAAGCTCAGGCTGGAAGCTGAATATCAGCCTGCCTCAGCGGAAGGGGGAGGGAGTGGGCGTGGCTTGTAGACATGACTTACAGAGTGAGGTTGAATATTTATTCAGGGGGGTTATGAAGGGAGAAGGGAGGGAGAGAGAGAGAGAGAGAGAGAGAGAGAGAGAGAGAGAGAGAGAGAGAGAGAGAGAGAGAGAGAGAGAAGCAGAGAAGTGGGGAGAGAGGCAGAAGCCTTGTATATTGTTCTTTAATGTCCTCTCAGATACTATAGCAGTGCCTACCGTATGCAGTAACATATGAAAACTGAAAACTTAAGTTTAGTTTAAAGATAACTCTTGCCCTTCAAAGCAAACCTGTATCTTAATCTAGCTTTTGTTACTAATTAGTGTATTCTGGACACTCTAGGATTTCATATAACTGTAGAATAAGTTTTAAATTTCTTGAAGGTGGAAAAAAGATTTTGATGAATAGTATTGAGCAATTAATTCAGTTGATAGACGATTAGCGTCTTTGATAGACATTGTTTACAACTGCACATATTAAAGAACTAGAGTGTGATATTTCAATCAATGCAATGTTCACTAGTCAAATCACGAACGACTTGACAGCTCTATCCCTCAAGCATTTGGTCCCCTGAGTAAGAATTTAAGTCACCAGGCCAGGAGGCAAGAACCTTTACCTGATGAATTAACTAGCAAGCTTCCAGTTATTTCTTTACATTGGATGCCTCAAGCAGCTTGTACTCTTATAACCCATGTTAATCGTGGACCCTATCTGTCATCCTGCGCTGTAGAGTACTAGAACATATTCCTTCTATCTGAATTTTGGTGCCTTCTACCCAAAATTTCTACACCCCCTTCTCCCATTGCCAATTACTAATAGCAGCCATCCTAAACTGAGATCAGTATCCCAATATGAAAGAAAATGTGGTATCTGTGTTCTGTGTTTGGCTTATTTCATGTCACACAATGTTCTATAGATATATTTCTGATGACAGTAATTAATCTTTTTAATTAGCAGAATGCACTGTTTTGGAATCATTTGCTACTTTTTCTCCTTAAATATTTGTTGTTTTTTAAAAATCTATCAATTTTGACTTGTGTTGCTTCTTTTAAACATGGTGCCAGTTTATACAAATGCTATACCCATAACGTCTTGCCAACAGGATCGCCCAAACATAACGTGAGGAGGATGGCAGTAATGGACACACCAAACTGGATGGGGGAAAATCCCAAAAGGCCTCAATCGTATAGATAAAAACTACAAGCAACTGAGAAAAGCTGGGAGCAGAGGGGTGGTCTTCCTCACCACCAAATGGTCAGCACTGAAAACATACATATAAGTAACATTATATGGACTGAACAGTGTATATTTAGGAATATATGTGTGCGTATATAAATACATATGTGTGTGCCATAACAATTAATAAAGAAGCCATGGATTTGAAGAAGAGTGTGTATGTGGGAGTGTCTGGAGGGAGGAAAGAGGAAAAATAGCATAATCAAACTAAGATCTCAAAGATAACAAAAAACAGACAAAAATTGCAATTGACTTTTTATCTCTCTCTCTCTCTCTTTCTCTCTCTCTCTCTCTCTCTCTCTCTCTCATACATAAAATGATATTTAGATTAAAATTCCTCTGAGGTATTCTTCACCAACTGCCAGCTAGGACATTGTTGAATTTGTGTTTGCCTTATGAGTGAGTTATTGTTGAGAGCCATGCTTCAAACCTAAGAAAAGAAGGTCTGAATTGTTTGCCATGAAGACCATCACAAACGGCAGAGATCAAAACAGAGCTTTACCCTTCGCTCTGTACAATCTAGCTCGCTTACGATTAAAGAATGATTTTAATGGCCAAACTTTGAAATTTTATTAAATGTTTGTGGCAATGTATTGAATGAATCCCAGGCACAGATAAATAAACAGGCAGCTGTTTGCAATTTGCATTTTATCAGTTGTGAACAAGCACAATGTTCTTCCTGCATCTTATGTTCAGAATTTGCATTTTATCATCGTTGACTGCCACTATACCCTATGGAGTACTTGACTATCTCATTCTTGGAATTTTCGTTTTTGGTTGTAAATCAGGTGATGGCTGGCACTTTTCTCTTTTTCTCATTTTTTCTCTTCTTTCAACCTCCAAGTTTACTTGCTCCCATTTCTTCTTGGCTCTAGTAACAAAATACACAAGATATTTCATTTTCTTTCCATGTTTCATTTCATTAATTCGTATTTCTGTTGTTAACTACCATGAAAGCTAAAAACAGAAAAACAAAGCCAAGCTTAGTGTTTTATTAAGTTCTCAAAATGTCATTCAAGCTTCCTAGATTTCCTTTTGATGCTTTTTGAACATTGCATTTTAGATGAAGGGGTGTTGAGAGATTGACTTAATGCTGCATATAAATCTGCATTAAAGAGAGACAGCAAGAATGAATGAAAGGAACAGTCTATGATATGAAGACACGTGCTCCCATGTTTACTGTATCAGAATGGACATGTGACCACAAGGAAGACTGGCACTGAGAGTATCTCCAGGCAATTTTACCTTGTGCCCCTAATCCTCCTATGCAACCAGCTCTTTCCTCTCCCCTCCCACTACACCCATAACGTCCTGCAACATTTTCCCAAAAGACTTCTCGGGTCCATTTTACATTTCCTTGGTCTTGGCTGCCGGAGCCTCAGAGGAACAGGCAAATGGCAGCTCGTGCCTTCTGTTTCTTCCCTCCAGCATCCATCTGTCCACTGGGAAATGTCACAATGGCTGTTCTGCACCCTAGCAAGGATATGTGTGGGAAGAAACACAAGCTAACCTTTCTCGTTTCATTCACAGGATGACAACAATAACTGGAAATGCCAAATTGGGAGTAACCAGTTTCTCAATCAAAAACATGTAAGAAAACAAACTTGCAGTTTATAAAATACTATTCATTTTATAAAGTCTTCTACAGTATATAAAATATAAGTCCTCGTTTTTCCTGAAGTAATAGGCCTTTGTACACAAACTCTGTTGGATTCAGAAATTTCTAAGTCACTTTGCTTTCATGATTCAGTCACATTTAAAGGTTCTTCTCGGGGCTTTGTTCCTCCCCCAGACTCTGTGGCTGCTGGTCCTAATTCCTGGGATGGGTCAAGGAGAATGGCACCTGCTGTGTGGCAGCCAGAGTGAGAATACAAACTTTCAACAGACCAATGTAGCTGGTTCTTCAGCCACTTAACCTGCCTGGGGTTTCATGAACCTGAACGCTCACCCAAATCACCTGGCCGTGTTGGAAAGATGGCATCCCGCCACAGCAGGTATGAGATAGAGACTCCACATTTCTAATGAGCTCCCAGGGGATGACCCTGCAGCTGCCCCTCAGATCATACTTTCAGGAGCAAGGGTTTGCTCCCTGGATGCTGCACTGGTATCTATTTATGTCTCTCTCAGAGGCCATCTGTTGAGATCACAGGTAAGTGCCACCCTGACCCCAGCAGAGCTCAACAACAAGCAGATATTTTCTCAAAGTTCATTCCTTCACTTATAGCCAGACTACTTCACGCATTTGCTCCGTGATCATTCTCTCTCACATACAATGGCCGTCTTCCAGCGACGCCCCACAGGACTGTGTGATGCCGCCTATGTAATCTCAACAGAATTCTCAAAAACCTGTCTTTAATCTCTCATGTGATATAGGCCCTGCCTTTCCCCTATCCACAGGATCCTGAGACATTCTTTTTAGAGCTTTTTTCTCTGCTCTGCACCTGATATGGGCAATGGAGCCCTGCAGGGATGTGTAGATTCTATGCTGCACATAGGTGTCACATACTTACATCCTGAAGTACTTTGACATGCCCTCAAGTATTTCCACTGCTGCTATTTAACTATTTCATTTGGGGAAGGGAGCCACTGGGTTGCAAAATCAACCATTTTCACAGCATTAGGGCAAAGAGAATTCCTCAACATTCCAAATGCATCCCTCTCAGATGGAAACCATAGGAAGAAAATCTGGAACTTAGAAATGCCAAATTCTCTTTCCTCTTTTCCCTCTCAAATTATGTTTGATCACATGTAACAGTCGAGCCAAAGTTAAGAGAAAATATAGTCAGTTAAGCAATACTGTATCTACCTTCTCTTGCAGCATAATTTGGTTTGCAAAATGAAGGGAAGTTGGATTACATTCTGTCTCCAGTAAATAATTGTACCGATTCTGGGTACTGACACACAGTTGAAGTCAAATGAGGTTTTTGCAAGTCTCGTATGAGCCACTTACTTTGGAGAAAATAAATTATCTAGTCTTCATATGGATCTTCTGGAAGACCCTGGTATAAAAACTTATGGAATCAGAATATTTTTAAATTACTAGGATATTTGTTTGGATACAAGTTCCCTTTCTGAATTATGTGTTCTGAAAGATTCAGTTATTTGAAGAATAATTTGTATCCATTGCAACTCAATTCTAAGCAAAGAAAGACATCAACCTGTCCAGCAAAAGATTCATCTGTGGTCAGGACCCGTAGGAACATCTAACCAGAGATTTCCAACCTTCCTGTTCTCTCAGTGAGCACAATGTATAACAAGGGGGAGAATACAGTCACTTAATGCCTCCTTGGAGATTCATGAACTGCTAGCCTATACCAGCTTACATCTCTCTACAGTAAGCACATCAAGAGAGAGTATCTTATTCATGCTAAATATGATTTTATATACTTTCACTGTATTATAACAAAGACTAGCTTAACATATGTAATTATTACAATTGCTGTATTTGATTGAGAGGAAAAACAGGATCAAAATGTTTCCTGATAACACAAACAGGTAAAACTGAACACCACAAAACAAAATAATAGTGACTTGGCACTGTGCCAGGGGACTACTAACACCCCAGATTTTCTCTGCAATTAAGTGATCTTGAATTTTTTTATTTTATGTGCTTTTAAATCTGTTTCTTGACTTAAGAACTTGTCATTTATTTCCAGGACTACACGACGCATTGAAGTCACCAGTGAGTAATTACCTGGATATATCTTTTCAGTTTTTGAATATGTTTTTGTAAAAGGAATTCTTCTTCTCCAGGCTGAACCATTATATGTTGTTGACATATGTTTATCTGAGAAAACATAAAAAGGAGACTGCTAGCAAATATTGCTGAATTCAACAACTATATGCCAAGAGCATGGCAAAGCTAGAAATATCTCAGCAGTAAGAATTACCCTCCATGCGTTTTCTCTACCATTTGAAAGCTAAGGCAACAGGAATACCAGTGAGTTTATTAAATTCACTTACGTGACCAGCGAGCAATCTCTTAATCTACTGTTCATTTCCTCAAATAAGGCTCTATCCTATGAGACTAATCTAGAAGACAGAACAGTATCTGCATATAGTGTTTCACGATCTTTCGTCTGTGACTTAACAGAGTGTCTTACTAACGTTGAGAGAGGTCATGAGTTTGAAAGAGAGAGCAAAGAGGAGCTTGTGGGAGGGGGCTTGGAGGGAGAAAAAAGAAGGGAGAGGTGATATAATTATATTACACAATCTCAAAAATAAAATAAAATTAATGTTTCAAACAATGCATAATTGACTTTGTAAATATCTTTTATACTTTATTTTAAAGACAACAGACACATGTGCTTCCAGGAATTGCCCTCTGTGAAAACAGTGGCAACTGAAATTGTGAGCTTAGGAAGCCAGAGCAGGTAGCAGGTATACACACACACACACACAGAGAGAGAGAGAGAGAGAGAGAGAGAGAGAGAGAGAGAGACTAAGTCGTCTATAAGGACTTGCTTTTCTCTACTCCCTAACATTGTCATATTGGCATTCCCAGGGTTGTTACCAGTTATCTATAGTTCGCAGTGTGTGGCTCATACCAAGAATTTTCTTTTTGGGTCATTTTTGTGTGCTTATATTTGCATGAATGAAGCACAACAGTGTCCAGTATAGTGGCTGACACATTCAGTTCATACAAATCTAGACTTTGGCAACACACTGTGCTTGTATACATTGAAGTTCTCATAGTCACAACAGTATTATGGCAAAAATAATAAATAGTATAATATCAAGTTTCTTCTGAGTGCATACTTCTTCGCTTATACACATCCATACACCATTACAGTCTAACACTAACAGTTACAATGAAATGTCTTCTTAAGCTGTTAAAGACAGTCTTTGCCTAGGCTTCCAAAAGTTCTTGACAATCAGAACGCACAAACTACACCGTGAATACAAAGCTCCGATGTGAATTACAGAGAGCTGAATGACATTTTGTTAAGTCAAGAGAACTGAAACCCAACTTCCAAAGAGCAAAATTCATCTAAAGCCGGAAAAAAAAAAATTCTCCCCTGTGGCCGTGTACTTCCTGACATAACACCATGCCTTTGCCTATGACAAGATGAAATGATTTAGAAGGGCATGGTGGGAGAGATGAGAGGTTGTCAGAAATATTGCAGTTAACCCTCAAACTAACCCTTGCAAGAAAGTAATCATGATGTCCTCAAGAAAAGACAGCGAGGTAATCTGACAGACATAATTGAACCGCGCACTTAGCGGAATAAGAAAATGTCAACCACGTAAAAATAATCCTCCCGCGTGAAATGAAACAGCCCAGGGTGAACAAAGGGGTGTAGGGAGGCGAGTATCTAAGGAGGTGCATGCCGGTTCATCAGCATCCAGCATGAGTATTCTTCCATGTCCTTTAAATCATGTGCCTGACGCCTCCTGGATGCGGTCTTCTGGTTAGTGTTGAGGACTGCAGTGAGTGGGAGGAGCGAAGATCAGCTATCCAGGTGGGAAATCCTACACTAAAGCCAAGTGCAGTCAGGCGTGAACCACATCAGTAAAGACCCTCACCTGGGCAGAGGTTGAGTTTGGGTTCCTTGTTGACATCAGCTTTGTTGTGGGACCCAGTTGTGGGCCTGCTTCGGGGAGGGGCGTTCAGTGCGACAGTTCTTACTGAATCTCTTTGGACATGCATGTAGGAGGCGTTCTCAGCGTTTCGGTTTTTATTCTGATGGTGGTAACTCATTTTATGTTTGGGATTTGGGGTGTGTGCTGCTGTAAAATCAAAAGAGTAGAGATGAGGGATGAGACAAGCCAGGCTCACATCATTCATAAAACACACTGCATTTGAAGCGTGGGATAGCAAAATAGAAGAAAATCTAAGCTAGAGCATGCCAGGCAGAGAACTGGGGTGACTTTTAAAGTAGACTTCAAGTTACACAGCAATGATTTTTCCTTAGCGTGGGAAATACTTGATATTTAATCTCTGTGAGAAGTATAATTAGAAATACCAAACACTCAGATATTCTACCTCTCCGCATTCCAGAGCCAGGAAAGTTCTTTGGTTCATCATAAATCCATTTTCTTTTCTTCACACCTTTAAAATGAGGCTTCTTCACTGGCTGGACATCATTCGCTTGGAGAAGATACAAATTTTTTTACAGTTTTTCAGAGATGCTTTTATCTGAAAATTACTGAGGTGATAATTATATATCTGTGCATTCTCGCATCGAGCAAAAGTATGCAGCTCTAAGACTAGCTTTTAGAACAGAGAGTGACTGGTTTTTGAGTGTCAAAAAATCCCTCTTGGGAATACATTAATGAGAAAAAACCTTTGATAAGTTGCTTTCCTTTTAAAATGTTTTATTGTTCTCAAAAGGAATGCGAGGGCTCCTTAAAATAACAGAAAAGTGCATTCCGATCACAATAACAAATCCCAGCATAACGCTATCTTAAGGTCATAATTGTTATCCTCAAAATAAATCATTTTGTACTTTTAAAGCCCCAAACTACTATTTCTCAGTGAGTTTAGTTAACACATAAAACATGTTTACTGAATTAAAGCACCTTGTCCTTTTTAAAGTGTAACAAGGTTGAATCCTCAGGTAGTTTGGCACAGCAAGGCCGACTGTGAGAGAGTATAAGCTTCCAGTCTTTCTCGTCTCCCATGATATCTGAATATACTCATCGCAAAGTTTCTACATGCGTTCTCAGTTTTTCAAGACTTTCCAAGGGGATTCTTAAACCAGCTTTGTAGAGGCATTCTGCTGTTCGCACATGACTACAAGGGAAACGAGTACCAGTGTCCAGATTGCAGTAGCTCTCCATTAGTAGGACAATACATCTGTGTTTGCCTTAGCCTTCAAGTTCCACTTAAATTTTAAGCCCTCACATGTAAGCCCTAGACATTAAACAATAAGACACGTCTCCTCACCGCAATCACTCCCAAACTCCCACACCTCAGATATAACATCTGAAGTTATAACGAGTACTAGTAACAAGAGTTTCCTAAGGGAAGTTATTGCGGTTCTCCTTCAGTGCCTGGGAACCAAGAATGTTAACGGCAGTTCGGTAAACAAAACCAGGAACGGGGGAAGAAGAGAAGGAATGAGGCAGATTCCATCAAAGCAGCAGCTGGCTCAAAGCACCAATGCCCAGGAGAAGCCAAATCGAGAAAAATGATCCACAACAATTGTGATTGCAAAGCTGCTGTTATGTTCCACGACGGGAGAAACTAACATGCTGGACTAATGACCTTCTGCATGGGCAGCTGACTATTACATTAATATATACCTCAAACTGGTGGATATAATTTGTTAAGGCCTCTATCATAATCTGTACTCCAGACTTAAGAGGGAAATGTTGTTTATTTACTACTTCAAACGGTAGACTTTTCAAACCACACTTTTTCCTTTTCTTTCTTTTTTTTCCTTGTCAAATTCTCTTGCAAATAAGAAAACCATATCCATAAGAAGACAACCAAATGCAAGGTCTAAAAGTGATGTGACCACTGCCTTACTTGAAGAGGGGCTCTCTCTGCACTTCACGCTGATATTCTCTGTAGCATTTAGCACATGCGTTGTAGGGACCAGGCGGGTGGTTAGGGTACGCTTTGGATGTAGACTGTCCTTGCTTTCTTCTAAAGCAAATAAAGAAGAAAGCATGTCAAACTTAGTAAGAGAAACCCTTCCAATGGACACACCTACTATGTATGTGTGTAACTTTCTAGAATGCGTGGTTAAAATGTCTAATTGCCACACCATACCTCAAATACAGACGAAAGTTTAAAAACGCTAAAACTATAGCTATCATTTCCATGCACAAGTGAGATTTCAGTGGTTTAACATCTCCTGGAAGATTTTATGTACATTGTATATTCCATAGGGGATGAGTCCTTTTCAGTTCTCAAGACACTTTTAGTGGGATCATATTCATTTGCTCTGTGCTTGGCAGAGGGACTATTCAATAAAACGTCCACAATTATGAGCATGTTCTAAATCTGCTCTGTTTCACATAACAGGTCCTACCCACACGTGTGTATTTACTACTTGGCGTGGGGGCTAGTGCAGTTGAAAAGCTGAATTTAGAACTTTATTCATGACAATTAAATTTAGGCACTCACACATAGCTAGCTGGTGGCCTCCAAATTAATATAGCTGAGGTATTTTTCCCCAAGCATTTCTTTGATTGGTTAGGGAAAAAGTTAGCTCTGAACAGGAGACAGATTTACATGTGATTTTTCACTAAATAACTTGACACAAATGTCTTTTCCTTTGCCTCTGTCTATGGGAGCACACCCAGCTGCTGATGGATCGAGTATCACTAAGCTCTAGAGTAGACACTGTATCTCTAGAATAGCCACAGGTTGTTTGTTATTAGCAATTACTGTATAAAAGGTATGGCATCACCAGAATGAATCTGGTGATGCTCATGAACAATGTTTCTCCAGAAACTCACTCATTCTGTTTTAAGTTGCTAAAATAAAAAACTTGAGAGGTCTTCGTATGGCTGGTTAAGGAAGTTGATCACTTTAAGGCTGACAGACTCGACCTTGGAATGTCCTAGTTAGTCCTACAGACTAACTTTCCAGACTAGGAAACAGGCTATAAAACGTAAGACAATTAAGTGCACAGCCAATGTAGAGCCCTGAGGCTCTGGTGTCCTATTCAGTACTTTTCAATGTACCTTTCAATTACATGTGGTTTCCATAACAACCATGATGCTCATTTTATTTATCTATCCAAAGTACAGAGGGTCAGTTTTTAACACAAGACTCCTTACCTTTGACATTTGAACATTTGGAGGTGATTTCTTTCACTGCAGCTAATGCTTCGCTTTCATCCACGCCAAGAAATATGATCCTCTGTGGAGCATAGCAGTCACCCCCTAGAATAAAACTTTACAGTCAGGGGCAGCGATAGTAACAAGAGGCACATGACTCCCTTTCAATACAGTAATGATCTTCATAATATCTCTGGTGTCCACTTTTGTTCAAACATGTCTCAGATGACGCTGTCCCCATATCTCCACATATTCTATCAGAGAAGCTTAGGTTAGTGCATGTGTATAGGCTATATTATTTGAGTGGCCAGTGTGTAAACTGACATACAGATAATTTCAAGAAAATTCACATATTCAACCAAATTAACTTCCCTCTAACATAGTGATCTTTAGTGAAGGTGCGTGGTTGATCGGCAGTTATGATTCACCAGACTAGCTTTAATATATATATAATTCAATTTTAATAAAGGAAAGGAAAGGGAACTTACAGATCCAAGGTTCCAGCGAGGAGCGCAGGAAAACAAAGAGCAGGCGGGCCGCAGACCCACAAGATTTTATAAGTCAATATTAGCCTAAGGGGGACACGCCTTTAGACAAAGGGGGACACGCCTTACAAAACAAGGTTTTTGGCTAGGCTTCCCCTTCATCTCCCCCTTTTGTCTAAATAAGACAGAACCAAACCAAATACAACTATATTCAATAGGAACAAATAATAAATATAAAATTACAAACAACAAATAATATTAAGAAGAAACATATAACAAAAGTTTTACTAAGCATTCTATTTCAAGGAGTCTAAATAATGTAGAGGGTAACTACAATTATCTAATCTTCAACCCCATCAAAGATCTGAGAAGGGAAGTAATATTACTTAAGCAACCAGGAAGTACAAACAAGAAACTTCCAAAATGTGTAACAGATGACAGAGACAACTAACTACCTGGGCAGTCACCCAAAGTTTCGTTTTGCAATGTTGAGGCAACCAACTTTGGCTAAGGCCTAACACAACTGACATAACATTTTTCAAAGGCAAGGAACTTTTTGTAGAACTGTCCTACCCTGTCTTGGCAAGATAAGATAATCCTTCTTTATCCACTTATGGATATTCTGTATCTTTGTCAGTAGTTGATATGGGCTTTTCTTTGCCCAAAGGCCAGTTCTGCCAAGAAGAAGACAAGCTCTCAGTGGAGTGCCTTTGGTGCTCAACATTCTCTCGGGAGTAGAGCAGTGTTGCCAGGAGTGATTGTGTCTCATAAGTACAAAACTCTAGGTTAGATTAAAGGCCATTTTCTACAGCTCTTCAAAGAGGTTGAAGATTATTCTATCTATACTAAATATAATTTCTATGTATCTAAAAAAACCTGAATATCCTAAATATAAATATGACAAACATATATGACTATTGATATATAATTCTCGATACCTATCTAACTTGGAGACTAAGAGAATAAACAACTGTGCAATAAATGAGGACAATATCCCCAAACGTAAACAATGTCATTACACAAATAATATCAGAGGTAGAAATGTACATTGCAATATGATAAATATCTCAATATAACAATTGTTTTAAACAGAGGTAGAAGCATACTCTCATACAATAGAGGTAGAAGCATATTCACATACAATGTTCAATATACAAGAATCAACAACAAAGCAATTTTCTAATAACAATAATTCACAAATACAATCATCCCATCAAACCAGGTAATTCCCCCCCCCTTTTTTTTCATAAACACCCCTGAGTCCATATAATACCTCCCCCATCCCCTCAACCCTATACCAACTACTAAATGATGTCCCTAAACCAGAGGGCAAACTCTGTTGGGAGAGGGGGCGTCGTCCTCTAAGATTGCTTCTAGCTGACATGGGGGCGACGTTCTTCTCAGGGGGTCCCGTGAAAGCAAATGATGGTAAAATTCCCAGAATAACATTTGGTCGAGGAAATTGTAACTAGCCTCTGAGTGTTTTGAGGAGGTCCGGCCAGAGTGTTGTCAAAATTGTACACCATTTGAAACTGTCTTGTGTAGTTGGTACCAAAAAACAGGTCTAATTTTAGCGCTATTAAAAACATGACGTCATAGTAACCAGTCTGTAGTGATGAGCTGCGGGCTGCTTCCCGCTGCCCTGCTCTCGGCCACCGGCTAGCTTAAAACCCGAAATAACAACACACAAATTGTATTCTTTTAAATACTGCCTGGCCCATTATTTTCAGCCTCTTACTCACATCTTCACTAACCCATATCGAATAATCTGTGTAACACCACAAAGTGGTGTCTTACCAGGAAAGATTCAGCACATCTGACCTGGCTTCTAGCTTTATCGTGTCTGGTTGCAGAGGCAGGGCAATTGTTTGAGCCATCTACCTCACTTCCTCCTTCCTGTTCTATCTACTCCACCCACCTATTTTCCAACCTATTAGGCCAAGCAGTTTTCTTTATTAATTAACCAATGAAATCAAAACTTTAGAGATATTCATAGTAAATGTAACTTATCTTTCCTTCATTTGAAATATGAAAACCGTTTTTTTTTCCTTAAAGGTCTTTCCTCTATATTTTTTCAAGATAAATATACATGTAAGTTTTAAATGCTACAAATAAACTTGATAGTACCTTCACCATAAAATGTATTATATTAAGCAAAAAGTTTTAAATAATCATTTTTTGTGTGTATGTGTGATGTGTTTATGCATACATGTACAGGTGCGTGCACTTGTGTGTGTGCATGTATGTATCTATGCATTTGTATGTGTGTGTGCATGTATGCATGTGTATGTATGTGTGTGCCTGTGTGTGTGTGAGTGTGCATGAGTGCATGCCTGTGCTACAGTAAATAGCAAAGGACAATTTCAGGTGTTGCCCTTTGCCTCCCACCATGTTTGAGGTAGTGTTTCTTGTTTGCTATTACAGTTGTCGGGCTAGCTAACCTGCCAGTGCAAAAGGATTCTCTTCTCTACAGCTCCCATACAGCTGTAGAGGTACTTAGATTTCAGACACATGATGATACCATCTATGACATGTAGGTCCTGCAGATTGGCCTCAGGGCCTCATCCATACCTGCCAGACAATTTGCCTACTGAGCCATCTCTTGAGCCCCTTAATAACCTTCTCTGAAAATAATATTCAGATGAGGCCATAGCTCAGTGGAGGAGCTCTTGCCTAGCATGCACAAGGCTCTAGGTAAATCTCATTCCCCAGTGTAACAAATATAAAAAGAACATTAAAAATAGTTATAGAATAACCTATAACCTGTGGAAAGGTCACGCAACAAGACACCCCCAGGGGGTGCAATAATGACTCTTACATCTTGGAATGATGAATCGTCTAATTGGACTTAAGTCCTGCTCATAGGAGGGAATTCATGCCTGGGAAATCCTAGCCAACTACCTGTGACTGTTGAGGTCATGGAACCTACTGGTTACACTTTCCCAAACCATTGTAGCTCTGTATCCTAAGACATCTAATGACCCAGATAAGTATAGCTTTCACTTCTCATCAAAGAAGCTTCTTTTTACAGCAAACAGTAACTGTTGCGGGAAGGCACACTGGTCAAAATGCTGAGAACAACTGACCGTGGGATGCCCAGCCCCAGATACGTTCTAGCATGGCGTTTATACCTAAGGCTCAGAAGATATCACAGAAGAAGAATGTAACGAGTCAGAGGGCCAGGATATTTGCTAGCAGTCTTCCTATATATGACAGCGAAACTGCGCTCAGGAAACATCAGCAACAAAGTTGCCTAAACAAGAAAAACCTGCACAATGACAATACCAGTTGGCATATCAACACAGATGGAGGCAATCTTACAAGGCTCCACCCCTAGATGAGGAACTACAGACAAATAAAGACTGCTAAGAGAGGGAGAGAAATGCAGGCTTCTCCAGAAAGCAGCCCCGGGATGGGTTATCTAAGCCCAAGGGTTCAATCCTAAACACGTGTGTATATGAGCAACAGGACGAAGGCTCTGCAGGTTGTATTGATGCATACATACCTGCATGCATGCATGTGTGTGTGTGTGTGTGTGTGTGTGTGTGAGAGAGAGAGAGAGAGAGAGAGAGAGAGAGAGAGAGAGAGAGAGAGCGCTACTGCAACCATCAACAATATGGATATATGTCTCATACAATTCAACTTAAATATTAAACTAAAATACTCAAACTGAAGAAGTCCAAACTGCACATTTCCACTTAAACAAAAATGTAAAACTAAACAGTGGGGGGCAGAGACCAGAGCATGGCTATCAATGAGAGGTGACTATTACACTTGCTAGTCCCTCAGTGACTGATAAGAAAAAGCTGACGTAAGTGGTATTGGGATATAACAGAACAATTTGACAAAAGAGGACATCAAGGTAGCCGATAAGTTTGTGGCATGATGACTACATAGTCGTATATGCATGTGGATTTTTTTTTTTTACCAAGCTATACACCTCAGAGTGGCATGCTTCACTAAATTTATTAAAATGATGAAATTAAAACCAATGTTTCGCATGTTTAAACTGAATAGGACCTCACAAACTACAGTTGTAAATATATACCTCTTTCAGAGGCATCTAGCTCACCTCCATTTTCAAAAGCAGCAATGTCAGTCCTTGGTTTCCTATCCAATGATGTCTTTGCCTCACCCGACCTTTCAATGAGGCTGAACTTTGTTGGAACTGTAAGACCATCCCCTAGAGAGGGAAGAAACAAAAAGTCGCTCCAGCAATCTTCACATTGTATATAAGATTGTGACAGCTTTCGTGGGGAGAGTTAAGCAGCGTGAACATTAACATATACATGATTGTCATCATGATCTGGTGAACAGCATGTAAGTGCATTTATTTCAAGCTAATTTTGTAAATGATGAAAAAAAACAGAAGTTTATCCTCCTATTTTGATTGGCAGCTAAATGGCAATGGGAGGTTTAAACAATCTTACATTATTGTGTGAGCATAGTATGTTTAGTTCATTTGGTGTTTTATTGTAATAAATTTGAAATGATTCTCTTGATTCTATCTCTTCATAATTAATTTAGCAAACAGTGTTAGAGTCATTATTACTGGCACTTGATAATTAAATTATTCTCTTAATTTTCATTGTACATATTCAAAACATATACTTTGAAAGCAAGCTGTTGACATCAGAATGAAAAGAGACGCAGCAGCCTAAAGCAGTGTGAGCTTCTAGATTGGTTAGGATACAAAGAAAGAATCAATTTACTTTGTGGCTATCAGTAACATAGTTGATGAAATTTGTGGAGGGAACCCATAAACAATAACACTGTTTTATAGTGGCATTTCATTTGTATTTTAATGAGTAAAACTTGCCTGAAGATCAGAGAGTAAAACAGCCCCACTGGTCAGCCTTACAGCCAGGCAGTGGTAATGCAAACCTTTAATTCCAGTAGCCACACTAGTTGCCATAGAAACCAGGTGGTACAGGTTTTTAATCCCAGTGGTGCGCATCTTTAATCCCAGCCCCAAGGAGGATTATAAAACGGGAGGAGACAGCTCTCAGACACAGTCTCATTCTGAGATCCAGGAGGCAGGATCACCATTTCAGACTGAGGCTGAGGTAAGGGCCAGTGGCTGACTGCTTTGCTTTTCGGATCTTCAGGTTGAACCCCAATTTCTCTCTCTGAACTTTTGTTAATCGTGCTTCACTGTTTCACGGGAATTTCCCTAATTTTAATATTTGTGCAATAGTTATGTAAAAGCAAAGAACATGATATCTGTGCTTGCAGCAGTCCAGAATATCGTTGACAGTAGTGTTCATATTTATTCTAATAGTAAGTAAAACTCCAGAAGTAATAAAATATTGACTCCCTTGGGGTCAAACAACCATTTCACAGGGGTCACTTAATGCCATCAGAAAACACAAGTATTTACAACGCAATTCATATTAGTAGAAAAATTATGATTATAATAAAGCAGCAACAAAACCTTTATGGTTGGGGGTCACCACAATGTGGCGAGCTATATTAAAGGGTTGGAGCATTAGGAAGACTGAGAATCACTGATCTAAGTAAACAGGGATATCAGGAATTAACTCTTTGGAAGAAATACAAGGCAATATTTATATGTATACAAATGTACACATTATTTATTTTATAATCTTCCATTTTTAATTTTGACTGGTGCCTTTGTCTTTTGTTTTTGTTTGCTTGTTTTAAGGTTTCTCGCATCTGTTTAGTGCAAGTTCCAGTATGCTCCTTCACCTTCTGATGGTCTATTGCTGCCACCTTCTGTCAGCCATTTGAACAACTTGCCACATAGAGGCAGGAGATACAGATGCTCTGCTCTGTTCCCATCCTATCATCCTCAGCCTTCCTCATCCCGTATCGCTGTTCTCCCTTCTCTCTGCTAGCTCCTCTCTCTTTGTGCCCCCCTTCCTGTCCTCAAGAGGATCCGGGAGCAATTAAATTCTCTTCTATTGCTACGATATGTGCACAAGCTCACTTGAAACCAGGAAACCTTATAGAAACTTTTAACACTTAATGGACTTTTCTTCAGCTTCCTGCTTTTCTATACACAATACAATGCTCTCTGTCTTGCCTTCAAGGACAAGGTGTTGACCAGAAGCAAACTCAGACCTGCTTAAAGAAAATGCATCATGAAAGAGTGAGCATAGGCCTTGTCCATCAAAACTGCCTTATGACTGCTTCATACACAAAAGACACTCATTCAACAGACAGACAGGCATTCTGCCACTGTTTGCCATCCAACTTTTGTTCATCCTGGTCTGGGTTATCCTTTCCATTAAAAATAAAACAGTAAGTCATATTTCACAGAAAGGCGTACTGCAGACACAGAAAGGCAAATGATTTACAGAATTCCTGTGTGGAATCTGAGCATTCTTTGTATCTGTGGAGTGCATTCATTGAAACGTCAGTACATCAACAGCATCCTTTCATAGGAAATGTAGGTCATCCAGTAAAATGTTTCCCTCTCACTCTCAAACGAGATTATGATTTATCATGTAACCCTGTCCTCATGTACACTGCACAAAATAATTCAAGGTCTACTCACTAAATATCTCTTATGTCACCTTGAATATTATCGTCTCGTTTCTTACCTTCTTGCAACTCACTGCCATTTTCCAAAGGCTTTTCTAACTCTTTTTCCACTGTAGGAGCTGTGCTTTTTGATGACGAAATGTCTGGAAGAGCATGGAATCTATAGTATTCACCTACACTCCCGTGAGAAGAGAATGGTTAGGAGGTGGAGCAAAACCAAGCACTGGAAATTCCACAAATGTTTGATTTCTTACCAGATTTATAACACATCTCCTTTATTGCTCTTTTCTCTTCAATTTCTTCAGGGGTCTTTGTCCATAAACTAGAAGCATCTATAGGATATATTTTTTTAAAATTAAGTTGTCCCAAATCTAAAGAATCTGAAAATTTATAAATCAGAAAGAAAAATCCCAAATATTGTTTTCATGGAGGGACTGCTCTTCATCTAATGTTTGAACTTAAAAAAAAGTGCAAACTGGTATTTCAAAATGCTTTCAGGTTTAGTATTTGGAAGAAGCATCAAAGACAAATTATATATTTTATGCTCTGTGTGCTAAAATGAGAAGCAGAAAACACAGACTTGCTGAGAAGCTGGAGGGTAGAGCATGTGGGCACAGAAGAGGAAGAAACTATACCTAGCAAAAAGAACAGTGAAGAGTTCTGTGCATCCCTAAGCACAGAAACTATAGCAGTTGGTACCCACAGAAAGATGCATTCCAGGGCAGAGACAAAGTAAATTTTTTTTTGGGGGGGGGGTCATTTTCTGAAATTTATCTGAATGGCTCAATTGTGCTGTGATGATATGAGAGGAAAGGGAAGGACCACAAAGCAGAACACATGGGTCCTAATTCTGTACATACTTCTCTACCAATATCAGGAATGATGCAGATTTACAGTACTTTATAAATTACAAGCTACTGCCTGGATGCTTAAAACTCAAAAGAGTAAACGTGAAGAGAAATAGATGTACACCAGCGTCCTGGCAGTTATCTCCTATGAGGCTATCTGTGAGTACATGCACTTAAACATGACACATGGCTCCCAGCCATCATATGATAAAAACTCTTGGCCCAAAGAAACATAGGCACAAGTAGACAGAGAATAAATTAGAAACTAAAACTCATTTCTTTGATAATATTTGTATTTTCTCAACCAAATCTGGTATATATGCTGCATCCTAAGCCTCTCATAGATGAGGAGTGTGTAGAAAATACTGTGGGTTTTTACATGTGTACTGTAATCCAAGAAAAGGGCTACTAACCATTTTGTTCCTCTTCTTTCTCTTCCTCCTCCTCCTCCTCCTCTTCGAAGTTAGTTTTTAAAACTAATGGATTATGAATGGGTCGTGATACATTCTCCATGGGTTTCAGAGGTTCCTGACTCTGGCTTGGGGGTGGACTTCCTTCCTGACTTTCTTTCTGTAAGGTGGTGTCTACAGAGAAAACGCGATGCTTTAGTCTGGTCAAGCAGTATTGGTAATAAAGTCAGTGACAAACCATTCTTTGTGACATTTTCTTTTATTTCTTAACCTCACATGCCTCTTTCAGCATTGTGACCTTGGCCAGCATCTTCTAAAATAGCCTCCTTCCATAGTTCTTCATGCTTTCTGAGTCTTTTCTAGAATTGCCTTTAATATTTCATGTGCAGAAAAGCAGGCTTCTTCTAAGCATTGACTTTCAACAGCCTCTTCCTAATACACGGTTTAAGATGGTTGATTTGTACAGTGGTGATGGTATTGCTAATAATTTTGAGTGTTGTGCAGCTGACACAGTTTAGAAACAACCCCACAGCACAGACACCATGACTGTACCCTACAGATGAAATAACTGTGCCACAGTGAGTTGTCTAAGGTTACAATGATTGGCAAGTGTGCTTAAGGCAGGATGAGATTCTAACCCAGTTTAAACTGTAGTCAGTGATCTTTAACTCTGGTAACTCGACTTCCAAAGTCTATGTCTAGTGCTTGTGGAGCAACACGAGCTTATGGAGAGACAGTTCCGAGCCAAGAGCTGGTGAGGAAAAGCCTGCATCTGAGATCAGCCCTGTCCTTAATCTCTTTGATTCCATAATCCCCAAGTTTCCAGTTTTCTCTTCAATCAAATCAATTGGGTTTCTATACCTCAAGCCAGTGGTGGGATGCAGCGGGCTCAGATCAGCACTGGATGACTGAGTGTTCAATTTCAAGGATTATAAGTATATGTTATCATGTCCAGCTTAACTGGTGGTTTGATATAAACCCCACAGCCCCAAGAAGAGAACCATGAAGAACTCTTAATTGATAATTTTACTAAGAGTGTAGATGTGATTTACAATATCAAATAACTAATGGAAAATTGTTTGGGGAAGCACTCCATCCTGGAAGAAGACAGCTGGTGACTTAGATAACATGCTGTGGCTCCCTCTCCCACACTCCACATGGCTGGTGGGTCTCAACTCAGCAAGGGAAATCCCACACAAAACCATTTCGCTGGCTGCTTTTTTTTTTTTAAATACACAAGTTTTATCTTATCTTGACCAGAGTGACATCGGTACACATAGATTACATAATTCTTTGTGCTAACTGATGCTTTGTCTTTTCATAATTTATACTATTCCCACCTTGGGTTTATAAGTAATTATAAGTTCTTAATGAAACACAGGAAGGTAGCTGCTTTTCCTTACATGTCCTACATGACAATTCAATGGTCTAAGGCTAAAAAGAGATTTATGATTCTAGTTCTAATTGATATAGCATTTGGTAGACAGACGTTACTACAAATAATATAAATAACTGCCCGAGATCAACTTATACCTTCTATAGTATTCAATATTTCCAAAATAAATAGGTAATATATTAGCTCAAGACATATTTCTTTTAAAGCTCTTGATCGTTGGTATGTTTGGGACACAGTTTATCCCACAAAGTTTGGTGTATTAGAATGTTGAGTCCCAATGTGGTGGCGAGTGATGGTGGATCTTTGAAGAGGTGAGACCAATGGGAGAGAATAAGGTCATGAGACTGTTATTCTCATAAACAGATTAATGCTCTTTCTCGGTTAAGAGTCAGGTCTTCTGAGATTCGTGGAGTCCCCACGAGTGAGCTGTTTTAACATGAGGCTGGCATCTTCCCTGGTGCTATTTACACTCATACTACACACACACACACACACACACACACACACACACATATATACTTCTCTGCTATATTGTGAAGTAGCCGGGAGACTCTCACAGGATATCAGTACTGTGTTGTTTAAACCTTCCATCTACTAGAATCGTAAGCCAGATAAACCTCTTTTCATATATACACAAATTATATATATATGCAAATATATGAATATATACACACACACACATACATAAATACACACTCAATCTCTGGTACCTTGTAACACCAAAACAAAACAGACAAACAAGCATTCACCTACTACCTAGAAATTGAATTCTCTTTCTAGAGTACAGAACTGTTTCTGAGCACAGGAAAACTTAACATGATGGAGTTTTCGGCTCAACATGATTAACTAATATCCAAGATTTCCCAGGGGAGAATTGTTAAGTGTATGACATTGGTAAGTGAACAAACTCAAGAATCTTGGGTCTCGCAGAGCTTTTATTCTACAAGGACTCATTAGACAATAAACAATGCACAGAGCAACCAAATTATACTGCATCTGAGAAGTTAACGGAGTGGGGAAAGCAGGAAATAGAGGAGTATATGAAGGAGGTGGGACCGCAGGCTACGTTTCAAACATGGTGCTAGAAACAGAGCTCATTAAAGGCAATATTTGAGCAGACCTTTGATGAAACAAAGTAGCTTGCCATAAAGATATTGAGGATAAGTCACTTCATGCAAAGCCCTGAAAACGGAAATATGTGAACATGCTTCAGGAAAGGATAATAGAGAAACATACAGATGGGGCTGAATGAAAAGTATCTTAGTCCGGGGAGCTAGCAGAGTACTTGATCAAATAACTTTCCGAATTCAAGCTCCTTTTAGGATTCTGACCTCTCTAAATTAGATGAAAAGACACTAGAGGATTTTGAGTAGAGGAGTAAAATCTGCTTGATCATAAGACTGTATGTACTTTGAATAGACATAGAGAAAGCAGGGGGAAACCGGGAGCAGCTGTAACAATACAGTTATGTGGCAATAATGATGGCCTGAGCCATGTGGAGATTGCACAGATGATGATGAACTCTGTCTCTGATATTTCTGGATGGGAGAATTACGTTTCTGAATGGATTAAATGTGGAATGTGGCAGAAATTTGGATGAATATTCAGGTGGTCTAAGCAACTGCAAGGCTGGGCTTACAGTAAAGATGAGTTAGAAACAGCAAAGGATGGAGCCGTTTTTGAGAGAGCAGAGATAAAATCATGATGTCAGTCTTAAATCCATTAAGCGTGAGATGTTCATATAAGTCATATAAGTCGAGAGAAAGTCAGAAGTCGAATTCAGACATAGAGTGCTGTTATGGAGGGGAATCTCGATTTGGGGTGGTATATAAACTGAGTCATTGTAACCACGGAGTTGAGGCTGGAGAGAAAGCTCAATGGTTAAGACCATGTCCTGCACAACCATGAAGGCTGGGGTTCAGATCCTAGCACCTCAGTCCTGCGATGACTTATAACTCTAGTTCTATGATATCTCACATCCTTTTCTGGGCTCTATTTGTGCCTAGGTAGGTGCACTTGAACACACACACACACACACAAACACACACACACACACACATATACTCACAAAGACACTGGTTGGGCACAAATAAATAAACAAAATAAACCTAAAAGAATTACTAGTGGAGACAAAAGTGGTGAGAGGTGACAAAATAGTAAAAAGGGGGTGACTGTGATCAAGATGCATTATGTACTATTGAAATGCAATATTGAAATTGCATGAAAATGCAAGCAAACCCATTGTTATGTATAATTAACATGTGATAATAAGCATTAAAAATAAAAATAAGACTGGATGACATTCCAAGACAGGAGGCAGGAAAAAAGGAGTTCAACAACTTTTCTGGACACTACCCATGAAGCGTAATTGGCAGGGGCAAGTCAATTGGGGCACATAATGAAGAGAGCATTGAGGTCCCCAAACTTAATGTGTCCACGTCATTTAATAGCTCATGTTACATAAGGACTCAGATTTGACTAGTGTATTTTATAATCTTCATACAGCGGGTAGAAGGGCCAAAGAAAGCTGATTATTTGAAAAGAGAGGAAGGGAGGGAGGGAGGAAGGGAGGGAGGAAAATACTTACAGCGAGAATAAACAAAATAAGTGCCACTGAGTGGGAAACAACAATATGGCATAACTACTAGAGAGAATGAATTGAGGAGAAATACTAATTAGTTAGCAAAGAGATAAATACGTATTTGTATAATCAAAGGAATGGCTAGGTAAGATTAAAAACAGTTGTGTGGAAGTCACAGGAAGAACGGTTGAGTTAACGTTCATTTAGTCACCAAGTGGGAAGAGAGATTAGGTAGAGAACCATAGCTCGTTATGGGACGTGTGAAGAGGAGACTAGTCCAGATGGTAGTTAGATGGGGGAGATGAAAATTTGTAGAAATTCCCTACTCATCCCTTCAATTCTTTAGTAAGATATTAAGGTCACCATCTGTGATGTGGAGCTGTTGGAAGATGAATGAGAAGGAAAACAATTCAAGATTATAGTCTAGAAGAGATCTACCTGCGGACTACATAGAACATGGTCGAAGTCAGTAGTATAGACTCATTTGAGGCCTGTGGTCAATTATTTAAACTCCATCATTAAGGTCATGTGTTTTCTTTATCCACGAGCAGTTTAATGGGTGCAGGCACAAAGGATGTGGGGAGTCATGTACCAACATTATGGCTGTAAGAACAGTCTACTGCAGTGGGTGAATAGTAACAGACTGGAAAGTGTGTGTAAAACATTGGTTGCCAGGGACACTCATGAGAAGGTACCACAGGGCTAAGCGATGGAGGAGATAAAAGCAGAAAGGTTAGGGTACTGATAGGACAACACATGGTTTCATGCTGAAATTATCAAGAATTAATAAAGTGGTACTAATATAGTAACAAGTTGTGTGTTGCTGAAAACAAGGTGAAAAGAGATAGATGAACATAGCAAAAGACAATGATACAACACTAAGGAACAAAATAATATCAATAATTAGCTGCAGACTCATGTTGGACAGTGTTAGAGAGAAGTGTCAGAAACAGTCTGAAATTGGCAGCAAGGACGAAGAAAATCCATTGTCTCACACTAGAGTTGGTGGTACCTGAGATTTGCAAGAGAGAGAATTGGGGCTGAGGGTGATCAGTCATTCGTGAAGAATGCCATAGGGGGACCAGAGTCCTCAAGGGAAGCTTCTTACATAAAAGTCTGAAAAATGAGAGGAAAATTCAGAGAAGACAGAATTGTGTTGGCAAAGGAAAACTGGAGAAGGAAGAATGGGTGAAAAGGACAGAGAGCAGGTGAGGACCATTGCAGCTTCTCTTACATTGATTGGCATAAACAAAAATAAAAGCCAGAGTGCAACTAGCTCCACACAAAATATAAAACATGCAAATACACACAATAAACCTACGCTGTAAAGATAGTGTAGTGAGTGCAGGGATCTCTATCCTGTCTTCCGAAGAGTCAAGGAGATTTAAGAAAATTGGGCATTATTTGTCTATACATCCCTTTAATATCTTATCATGATGAGCTGGAATGTTTAGGGGAAAAGGTTAGGCCCATGGGTAGATTTGACCCTACTGAAAAGAGGCTTCCTCCGAGTGTAGGCTGAGCCATAAATACTTTCAGGAAAGCCTGAGATTTCCAGAAAGGCCAGTTCTATTTACAACATACATGAACAACCCACCCAACAGCATGACAGCAATTAGTGCAGAGCTTATTTTAACAGTGGGGAAGAAAATGATTATCATTTACACAGGCATCGCATCCAGCCTGCTTTGAGAGGAGGCGGTCTTTGTTTCCTGCTGGTCTTCCAAGAGCTAGTGAAATCCCTGGGATTAAACTACCAGATAAAAATAATGTCATGGGAATGTGTCTCATTGGATAAAAAAAAAAAATCAAGCTGTTGTAAAGTAAGGAAGCCAGGTTAATCCATTACATCATTTCGGTACTTTCATCCCCTTAAATTACTGCTTGGATTTCATCTCTTCACACCCCACCCATGTGTCTAAGCAACCAATTTATTGCACATTATTTTTGGTCCAGACATTGCAAAGCAATGGCCAAAAAAAATTATGTTCCCCATCCTTCAGATGCTTACAATCTAGCGAGAAAGAAAAACAATAATGAAAGTATTACAGATGTGATGTGCTTTATGAAGTCAAAAGTTTCCCAAAGTATGCAATAAAAGGCCTAAAGTCTTAGCTATTCACTTACTGAGGTTATATGAAACTAATCTTTTAATTCTCAAAGGGCTAATATTATATTCTGCTCATATACAAGACCATTCCACCAGAGATGTACAGTGACCATCGCAGAACAAGATTGCTACTACATCAGAGTAATCTTGAAATCACCAATTTCTCCAACAAGGTTCCCTTAAATATGAGGTCCTATGAGTTCTGTAAAAATCTTTGTCAAGTCTCACATAAAGGGAGAATGTTAGTATCACTGCGGACAGCTGCTGTGACCGAAAAGAGACTTGCAACCCAGAGTGTGTCTTCGCTTTCTCTCTCTCTCTGCACCTATAAGAGATTCTTGACCTTCTCACCTCATTTTTGTATGCAACTGCGCCTCCCTAGGCTACGACTCCAAGACTAGACTATAATGCCACATAACCAGTTATTACAGATATACTCACTGCTACTTGGTGGCAAAAATAATCCATTGATATTTCGGGGTTTGCTGTGGTAAAAGATACAACTGATCTTCACACAACCAAGAGGTTGGGTTTCCCAGAAGCATGAAATGCTGCAGTTTTGCTATGAAAAGAAAGTGAGGGAAATACAATGTTTAGGCACTCACAATAAATGCAGACTTCTAGAACACAATGCAATGTGATAAGAAGAGCTTTAATTGATGGCTTAGAATCAATCACCTCTGTTTCCTACATTTTGCCACCTCTCAGCTTTTCCGTTTAAAAGATAAAGTGGTCTTTTGTTTTTCTACAAGTTTAGTTTGAGCAAAGTGATAAACACTTAAGATTTTCTGGGAGGAAGAATTACTTCTATTTTGTTATAAAAGTTTAATTCAATGATATGGAAGAAAAAATTCCTTTAGTGAAAAGGATCAGTCGGTTTACCTGCATTTCCATGTGTCTAAATCTGCAAAGTGGATCTAAACATTTTCTCTCTCTCCATAATGAGCACACAGTGTCACTGCCAAGGGCTTCCTCACAGTGTCGGAATCGGCACTGGGAACCCTGAGAAGTAAACAATGCAGAAGACACAATATATTAATTTTAGTGTTTAATAACAAAATGTTAAACCAATTTAAAAAACAAGGAGTCTATATAAAATTGGAATCATGAAAACATATACTACCAATGCGAATGGTAATCACTAAGTTGTAGCAACTCTGCCTCTTTTCAGTGAGAAAGTAATAAGAAAATGTCATGATCAAACACCACAGGATAACTTGCCACAAGTTACTCTCAAAATGCTGTGTTTTGCATCCAGTGAGCATTCACTAAGAGCAAAGATGAGAGACTAGAGACTCCCTTGACTGCAATACAACAAGAGGGAGGCTTTATTTCTCTTTCTGAAGAAAGCTTGGCGAGTATCTACAATGCACTAGCAAGATTCTGCATGCGAAGACCCACTCTACCAACCACTAAGACTATGGAGATGCTGCAGACTGTGTTGATATCGAGAGAGTAAGTGGAATCTCAACCATGAGACACTGTGAAATCGGAATTAATTTCCACATAGCATATATGTTTCATGTTCTTGATCTACAAAGACAAACATTTGACTAAGGTATTTTACATACCGACCAAACTAGATGTGGATTATGCCAACTGACTGCTACTGCTTTATCTTTGAATTCTACATTCTTTTATGCATGTACTCACAGTTGGAAAAACTGTAGGCCACTGTCTCAGACAGAGAGGAACAGCGAGCGATAACAACATTCCATTGCATTCCTTTCTCTCTGACATATACTCTTTGTCTTCTTTCTATTCCTCTACTCACTTTCCTTTCCCATCAAAGATGGAGTTTGTCCTCTCAGAGCACGGGATAATGGGGAGTGAGTTTGCGTTCAGCAAACTGGTATTTAACCCCACAGCTTCACTACATTTCAACAGCCACCGTGTTAACAGTTAACTCAGTTTCTCTATTTGTGTTCACTTTCTGTCTAGTCATTTCCTTACAAGATAATATTCACCAATCACATGGGGATAAACAGAGAAAGAGACAAAACACAGAAAGTCTGCCATCCAAGAACTCTTTGACAGGTAACTTGACAAAAGTGGACTGAATTCTTGTGGCCAAAGTGTTTGACTTCCAGGTTGCCAGCAGAGCTGAAAGATGTTTGACCAGACAGAACATCTATCTTTTTTAGGTTCATCTGGTATGTGAGCAGTCATTGAGTTTCTACATTTATTCATTTTTTTAATATCCATTAATCCCAATTCAGTGTTTCCACTTAACGTTATAACTGTGGTTGATTTGTTTACGTACGCTACATTCGATCTCTTTTGACATGGTGTTTAAATACTTGTTACTCAGACTTCCAACTGGAAAAGTGCAATAACTTTTAATGAATTTCAAAGAAGAAAAAAATATACCACACCACTGATAGCAAGCTGAATTCAACTATTTAATAATGTATGACTGAAGTCATATTCACCAAAATAATATTCTATATTTTAAATATCATTATATAGTGTACAGAATTAAGAATCTGATGCTTAAAGAATAATATATGCAAATGTCATATAAAACTGTCATGAAACTATATATATATATATAAATATAGAAAGAATAGTTTTAAATACATAATAATTTAAAATTAACCCAGACTTTCTCACATAAATTCAGGATATGAGAAATATATAGGCTTTTACTTCAGAGTTAAGGTATCTTTTTATTGCTGCCTCTTCCTTGGCTCTACTAAAAAGCTTAAGGACGGGTACTGTAAGTTGTACAATATTTACCTTTATGCATGTGGAATTAACAAAGAAATAGCAGTCATTCCCAACTTCTGCCATTTTCAATCTCTTGCTGCTAATCCAATGACTGTGTGTTTTTTATAAGTATGTACAAATTGCAGGGATGCAAATATAAGTACTATGAGAGTGTAAGGGGGAAATTGTTCTTTTCCACAGTCTTTCGCGCTATCAGTAGTATTCCTTGACAACTGACCTCCTGTTCACAGTATATTACACAATAGATAATGCTTAAAGAAATTTAAATTAGAAGATACCTTCTCTAGCTTTGCAGAAATGTTGACAGTGGTTACTAGTAATCACACAAACTCAGACTTCCAGAATTTTCCTCATTGTTACACAATCCATTGTTTGCTCACCAAAAATGACCTCATATGCAACTGTAGGCTCCTTCACCTAAGGGAATACTTTCCTTGCCCAATATATATCAAATACTAAAAGATTATCTGTAAGTTTAAGACTGTCTTTTATCTTTCAGTGTTATGGTTAGAGAAGAAACACAAATTCATATTTTCATAGTTAAAATTGGTAAGTATTTCATGAGGAAAGTTATTTCTATATGTGGTTTGAAAATGGAACTAACATAAATATGCTATCTACAATCCAAAAAAGTAGCTACAATTATTTAAATATGTACCTGTTGCTATATACACTGACTTAGGGAAAATCTGTGCCAGATTGTAACAGTAATAAATGTACAATAAAATAAACAGGAGTACCTATTCATCCAGTGACTTTATTCCATTTTCATCCATCATAAAAGGAAAATTAGCTTCGTCTGATAGCAAAGGGTTCCAGCGTGCTTGAAACCTTGGAGAATTTGTTGAAAATAATATGAAGCCCTCTGATTCTCAGAGGGAAACATTTCAATGAGCAGTTGTTAAAGTATCCATCTGATCATCTTTCCTATAAGAATCAGAACCTAGCAGAAATAAAGAATATTCATCATAGGTCACTTAGAAGTTGGCTGGTGAAGACTGAGCACACTGGATCGAAGTATGTTTTTAAATTACTGCAGTCTCTTCATTAAAGTCGTAGATGATCAAGACAAACATTGGTCTCCACTTTAAGTAAAACAGGGTAAATTGCCATGAACTTTTTTAGTCCAAAGATCTAGAGTAATAATCTAGAGCTAAACTCTAGGTTTGTTTGCTTGTAACTATAAAATATAAGGAATGAGGCAGTGTTAGAGGTAAAAGAGCAGAAAAAGGTTTGACAAAAAACC
Organism: Arvicola amphibius; assembly: GCF_903992535.2. NCBI lineage: Eukaryota > Metazoa > Chordata > Mammalia > Rodentia > Cricetidae > Arvicola > Arvicola amphibius. Next base: position 15,499,155 of record NC_052063.2, on the reverse strand, counting down.
TATGAAATTATTGATAAATACATAAAGATAAGTCTTGCCTTTTGGCTTGCCCTTCTAACTCTGGCAGTAAGGTGCCCATCTTTACAGGCAAGTCAGAAAAACATCCCCGAGACGTATTTTCAAGTGTGCATCTGCTCCAGATGAATTCATGACTGAGTGTGAAGAGTCACTAGATGGCTTTCAGATACTGTTATCAAACACTATTATTGCCGAATTAAGTGATTTCACATGGAAAGCGCTGAAAAATGTTTTCACCTCGCCAGCTGATAATTAGCCCACATTCCACTAGACAGGAATATCCGCTCAAAATCACAAAGAGATATGAAAAAAAAAAAAGATTCTTTCATTGTGTAAAACTTTAGTTGGGCACCTTCTGTTAGTCCCTGGGATACCCAGAGCCCCCCCTTTTCGTCTCTTAGTTCTTTTCTTTCCTATCACTAATTTTACTTTTCATTTTTGCCTCATTTCCATCCTGTTGTGTATTTCATTTTAGTCTTTTACAGAAAGCTGATTCTACTCAAAAGGATTTTTTTTTTCTTCCCTGTAATGAAAAGTGCTAGGAAATTTGTCTTCAACAACAGACCAAGAAAGCCTGGATTGTGCAAGCCAAGATAGCCTCTGAATGGAGTTTCTTCTTGGTGTGTGCTAGGTTACTAACTCATCAGAGAAGAAAAATCTTCCAGTTCTCCTGAGTACCACTTTAAGGTTGGTGGCCAGGGACCCTACAACCAACTCTGTATCTGAACTTGGGGAAGCTGCTGGCTGCCATCCTTCCGAGTAGGGACCTGATTCTCTGATGATCTCCTGGTGTGGGTTCTTCTGTTTCTACCAGAAGCCTTGCTTCAAGCATTGAAGGAACCAAAATATTGCTTCCGGTGAGGAGAGGTTTAAAGCAAGTGGAATGTTTCTGGAAGATTATCTTTTCTAAGAAATGGCAGAATGTTGGATTTAGAATATTCTGTGGCAGTTTGGGAAGTGACAGTTGAGAGTTGGGAAGGTCATTTGATTGTCTGAGACCCAAGAAACAAACTGTTGCTTAGGATTCCTCTAGAGGTTCAAACAGTTACCAGCTCTTGAAGTTAAGAGGCTAAGGAGTTTCTGGCTTCAACTGCACAGAGCCAGAACCATGTGGGTATAGTCTTTTCCCACCCCAACCCCTCAGTTTCTTTTGTTTTGTATAAAATTGTGTGTTTGCCTATGAGAAAAAACAATTATGTGCCAGAAGAGAAAGATTGCAAAATAGCCAACTTCTTCCTCATTCACACCCTCCATTGTGAGTCCAGCAATCACAAAACTATGATGTTTTTAGAGATACTTTATTCTTTTGAGAGTCCCCTCATATACTTTCAAGGCAGATGGTGTTATTTAATTTCCCCCAAGAGCTTAAGTAAATAAAATGCTGGGCTGTTGGATACACAATGATAAAGCTATTATAGAAATACAAATTGAGATGAAAAAAATTATAGAAATAAAAACTGGCTTTTCCAATTACCTAAGATGGTAAGGTTAAAAATCTCCTTATGGTCTCAGGCTTCAGTGAGATAGGTCTACTACTAGACTATAATACTTTTTACTTTTATATAAGCATTAATTTTATTATTTACCATCCAATGTCGTTTTGGATAACAAGTCAAGCTAAGAAAGTTATTTTCAGCTCGGTAGTTGATTGAATACAATTCAAGCTCTCTGTTGGAGTCCGAGGAAAACCTTGACCGTGCCGTTTGTTGATATTTCCACGGTTTGGGATTTGTCTAAATTTTACTCATTGGAAAGGACACCAAGAACCAAATTAAACATTGTATGATGATAAATTCAAACGGAAGCTTTAAAAAAAAATCCAGTTCTGTTAATTGTAGAGTTTTACTAATGTTATTCCTGGAAAATCAGGGTTTTTGTCTGCACATTAGGAAATGTTTAATAGTTCTTTCTAAACTTCTCCGGGTTTATAATCCCTTTAAATTCTTAAAGAAAAAGCACACAAGTCAGTTTCAGGAGAAACGCGCCAAGCTGCATCCTAAACTGGATATTAAATTCCGAAAATATCATCGTTACTAAGTTGTGGCTAAGTACACAATACCGGGTAACGGATCTTGTTTCTTTTCTTTTTTTATTTGGGAATCACGCACGAGTAGGCGCGAGCTCGGTAGCCTCACCGCCGCACTACAACTCCCAGAATGCGCCGCGAATAGGCGGTCGCTTCCGGGCATACGTCCCCGCCCCTCTTCGGGGTGGTCCTTCGGCGGCGCTGAAGGATCACCCTGGCAGGACAGGGTACTGTTTTCAGGCTGCCTGTTGCAGGGCTTCCTCCGGCCGGGATCTAGCGTCCTGGAGACACGGCGTGGCGCCATGAGCCGCCTAGGCTCGGTGCAGCGGAAGATGCCGTGCGTGTTTGTGACGGAGGTGAAAGCCGAGCCCTCGGCCAAGCGGGAGCATCAGGTACCCGGCGACTTGGGCTGCTGGGCGGCATCTCCAACGCTGCGCGGCGGCCCGGGTGCCCTGCAGGTTCTACAGGGGAGGTTTGGGTGAAGTACACCTTGAGCTCTGGCTTCTTGAACCTTCTTCGTTGTGAGGAGTGTGGGAGAGAGTCTCTCTCTCTCTCTCTCTCTCTCTCTCTCTCTCTCTCTCTCTCTCTCTCTCTCTCTCTCTCTCTCTCTCTCTCTCTCTCTCTCTCTCTCTTTTTATTTTCCCCTCCCAGATCAAGTGATTCAAACTTGCTCTGGCAGGTTTGAAAACCTACATGGCAATTAATGTCTTTCTTCCCACGCCAGCACCGTTGAGGGGAAAACCTGAGTAGTGAGTGAGCTATCAGGGTCGTCTAACTTGGAACGACTGTCGATCAACAGTCTGATGAGAAGGCATTGTTTACCTGTTGTGTCCTAGAAACCCGTGACAGTGTTGACAGCTAGCCTGACTAGGTCGCTAAAGTCAGTCCGCGTGTCATTTCTTGCTTAATTCTAACTCTGAGTGCCCGTCCTAAGGTTTTCTAGTCTTCTTCTGTGTTTTACAGAGTGAGCCTTGCGTGGACGTGAGTTAATATATAGTTTTTTTTTTTTTTTATCAACGTGACTTTTTGATGTGTAGCAAAATTCTTAACTTTTCATCTCAGACACAATCAGCGTGTGCATTTGAAATCAATCCTACTCTTTTTCACCATTACCACTCTAGGATTGGCCTTCTGGCCTTTTTGTTGTTCTTGTGGGTTGTTTATTTTAGTTAGCATAAAAAGTAAGAGCTTTCTTTTTGACTTTTTCTTTCTTTTTTTTCTTCTTTTTTTGTTTTTTGTTTTTGTTTTTGTTTTCGAGACAAGGTTTCTCTGTAACTTTGGAACCTGTCCTCCTCTCCTGGAACTAGCTCTTGTAGACCAGGCTGGTCTCGAACTCACAGAGGCACCTGCCTCTGCCTCCCGATGCTGGGATTAAAGGCGTGCGCCACCACTGCCCAACTCCTTTTAGCATTTTCATCCATAATTTGTGTTGTCCCCTCTCCACGTCAGCAGGCTGCACATCTCCCCCAAGTCTCCAGTTTGCACCCCCTTGCACACACCATTACCCTTTTCGTTTTTGTGCTCTGTAATTCCCCCTCTTTTAGAGCTTCATTTTTCCTCCCTCGGGCACATTTCTTGTCTTTTACATTAAATGACGGTTAACAAGATGCCCTGTTATCTTTTAGTCCCTGCTGCTAGGAACTGACACATGAATTAACATTTGTCAAATTTTAGTTCGAAGGACTCTGAGAGTCTTTGTGCCAGTTTTCTGTCAACCTTGATGTTTTCTTACCTTTTCCTAATATCTGATCTTTCCATATTCCTTTCTACTGAATTGTTATTACACTTAAAATATCATAATGTTGTTTACGGTATTACATAATAAGTTGTACTTGCTGCCAGAATGATCTCCACTATATTTTCTAGTAAAGCTCCAAGATTAGTATTCAGTATCTGTATTGCTGGCTATTTAGAACAAAAATCATAATAAATCCAAGAACTGCAAAACACTCATCCTTGATGATTCATTTTAATCATGATTCTCAGCTTTGAATATTGTGGGTAGGGCATAATTTTAAAAATACTTTATACTAGGGAAAAAACCCTCTCATTTCTTTATAGTTAAAACTGTCTGGTTACAGCATAGTGTCCAAGTAATTATCCAAAGTCTCTTATTAATTAGGCCCAGTCTGTTTTAAAATCTCAGTGTGGAGTGCTTGCTTTTGCAACATCTTTCATCTTGTAAACAGATTAAGCATGAATGCTTTTCCCAGGCTAACCACTCTGCTGGAATTACCTTCAGTGTTTTTCAGTAGATCTTAATAAAACTTGATTAAGTTACTCATCCCTTGATTAACTGTATCCAGAAATTGCACACCAATCAATCCGCAATTGCCTGTTTATGTACACAAATGTTCCTCGCTTTTGCCGTAGTTTGGTCACAGGTGGAGGAGTAAATAGCAAACAGTAGTAGAGACAGGATCCCTATGGAAGGAACATTTTACAGTCATTAACAACTCCCAGGGCGCAGTCACCCTCCTTGCAATTTTATAAATTTAAAAGTGCACACACACATATACAGCTACAGGCATGCGTGCACACGCACGCGCGCACGCACATCTGCTGTCGCTAGCATTTTGCTACAGTGGCTTAGAATCATATCTCCTGGTCCCATTATCACACACCAATGACAAGTCGATCCTGAAGTAGTATATCACGGACTGGGAAGGTGGCTGCTACACAGACCCGAGGAGCTCAGTTCCGGTCCCAGCACCCACGTGTCTGTAATCTCCGAGTTGTAGAGGGGACACGGTAGAGCCCTGGAGCTTACCTACTGGAACCACTATGCTCTTAAGTTTAGTGAGAGACTCTGTCTCCAAAGATAAGGTGATAACCTCTGGCTTCCACATGCACTCATATGGGCATGTATTCACACATAGATGTTCACACACACCACACACACATACACATCCATATACCTCACACAGTTCAATGAAATGAGTATAATATTCTAGTACCTAATTTTGTCTGACCACCATTTTTCCTTTGTGCAGTGTTTATTATTATTATTATTATTATTATTATTACCTTATTATATAAAGTGAATGTTATAATTTAAACTATAAAATATTAGCATAAAATTTTCTCAGAAATAAACATTATAGCTAAAAACTTGTCAGGATCTCAGAAGTAGTCTCTCCTTCCATCCCCGATGCTTTATTTTCTTCCTGACAGTAGCAAAGTCAGAAATGAAACTTGTAGACAGCTAATTGTTGATAAAGATGAAAAGAACAAGAAGGGAATCCCTGGCAAAGCAAGCAATCTCGGTGGGAAACAGCAGGCAAGTTATTACTGGTGGTTTTTAACAATGAAACCTGGGCAGGATAGAACTAGAAGACAAAATCGGTGTCAGATGTTGAATAGGTGTTTTGCCAGGAGCAACAATGGGCGTTTCAGTCCCAGGAGACCTGGTCATCTTTGACCACTTAGGGTAGACTTACCGTAGTAGTTGCTGGAAGTTTCACCATGAGGCAACGGCAGTGGATCTTGGTGTGGCCTGCATACTAGGAAAATGCATTTCATTAAAGAAGCTTCACAAACATAGTTGCATGGGTAGCCACAGAGATTTTTAGATGGGCATCTAAAGTAAGCATGTGGATTTCACCCTTGCAAGTCAGTCTTTTAAAAACTCGAACTAGGAGCCATCTTCATCGTCTCTTTATCGGAAAATGTGAGCCAAGACAGAGGACATCACTAGACTCTCCCCACAACTAAGAACCAAGTGCGATTTGAAAAAGTCAGTTTTGTAAAGATCTCATTGAAGAGTAGACTTAGTCTTGGAGGATTGTGATTGGCGAATCCATGTCTTGACCCACCAGGCACACTCTGGAACGAAGCAAGCATGTTTTACCTGCTCTTCGTTCCAAACGCAGTGGCTGACTTGCATTCTTCAGACACAGGATGCCCTGACTGTGGGCCTTTCCTCTGCATGTCAAATCTGCTCAGATGCTGCCTCCTTAGAGGACTTCCTTGTGCCTTTCCAACATGTTTTCCTCTTTAGTACTCATCCGTGTAATAATGTGATGCATTTTATTTCTGTCATAGCTCTCTAACGTCTGAGTTTCACTAAAGGTGGGTACTTCTCTGTATTTCCAGTGTCAGGTACAATGCTTGTGGTCAGTGCATAGCCATAGGACACCGCTCCTGGTTCCATTGTGGAGGAGAAGCCTGTAGATCACAGTCCGCATGGACAATCGATTTGAATGTGATCACACTACAAAGAGGGAGAGCTGTGGGGCAGGAGGGGAATCTCCTGACTAGAGGCTAAAGCCAAAGGATCCTGAGATCAAGGCCAGCCTGGGCTGCAGAGTGAGACCTAGGAGACAATTGTTTGGAACTAAGGGAATTAGGCACAGTTCATGTGAGCCTGTGTGTGAAGTCAGAGGCTGTATATCTTATGCCAGTTTTTTTTTTTTTTTTTCTCTTTCTTCTTTTAAGCCATTTAAAGTTTTGGCAACCGAAACTCTAAGTGAAAAGGCGTTAGAGGCAGATGTGCACAATGCAATTGCCACAGAAAAGGTGGATGGGTCGTGTTGCTATGTTACTAACCACAAAGGTAAAGTACAACTACCATGTTTACTAAACGTATTATCTTTTTCAGTGCATAAATTCTGTCAGAGACAGACGCCTGAACTTCACCGGGTAAGCCACAGCCTCGTGGCGATACACAGATTAGTAGAGATGGGTTAATTTAAGATATGACTTAGCCAGAAGTACGTTCAAGCTATTGGCCAAACAGTATTGCAAATAATATGGTTTCTGTGTGATTATTTTGGGGCGGAGCAGTCAGGAACAAACAAGCGGCTTCATACAACAGCCTCTTAGCTTCTTTCTGACTATCGGTAACTCATATAACTGTCTCTTTGTGGCTGGTTTACTCTTTTAGTTCAGTATTTTACCAGATTGGATTGTGTCAGATTGCACATATTTTTATAATTGTTTAATATGTACATAGGACATTTTGTTTATCTGTTTAGCCACTGATAAGCATTTGGGTCGCTCCTACCTTCATGCCACCATTGATAATGCGATTAATAATGCATTATCTCTCCTAAAGTACTGCTTCCGGTTTTTGGGGGGGGGGGTTATGAACCTATATAAATGTGGGGTTTCTGGATCATATGTTAATTCTAATTTAGCAAATTTAAATACCCGTCATACATTTTCCATAATGGTCACACAGAAGTTCTAGCTTCCAGATATCCCACTTCTTTCATTTCCCTACTAGGAATATTTATTATTTTTGGTGATAGCTATCCTAACGGATGTTAGTGGAAAGCATTTTATATGTTTACCAGTAAAAAGGACAAAAACTCTACTCAACCAGAAACAATATATTTTTAATCTAGTTCTTTATATTATGTATATGAATAGCTAGTAATAGTATTATAGTGTAATCACCAATTTTATAAACTTCTGTGTTGTGGGAGCTGTTTTACTCTTTTGACTTTTCTGGGAGGCCCTCCACCCAGCTCCCAAATAAATCACACATAGAGGTTTATTCTTACTTATGAATGCCCGGCCTTAGCTTGGCTTGTTTCTTGCCAACTTTTATTAACTTAAATTATCCCAAGTACCATTTGCCTCTGGGCTTTTATCTTTTTCTATTTCTGTATACCTTTCTTCACTTCTTTCTCTGGACCTTGCTATATAACTGGGTGGCTGAGTGGTTGGCCCCTGATGTCCTCTTTTCCTTGTTCTCTTGCTCCTCCTCCTCCTTCATTCTCGGGTCTCTGTAACACCCAATTTTGTGTTACCCCCTCGGTACAGTTTGCGCGCCACTGTACCTTACGCGAGTCGGACAAGGGCCTGGAGATTGAAAGAAAACACAAAGAGACCTGGGTCATTCGAAAGGAGATCAGCCGAATGCCGTTTATTTAGCCTTGGGGAAAATCTTATATACCCCACTCCTGCCCAAGGAATTCCACCCAGGCAGGTGGGAAATTACCATATCTAACTGCTGCACAAGGACTTCCACCTAGGCAGGTGGGAAATTACCATACCAACAATAGAGTCAACAATGCCCTACAACAAATCACCAGGCAGGGCAGAGGGAGCACAGGAACAAACAGGATGCTTAGTCATCTGACCAGAAACTGTCCTCAAGGTGAGCCCCAGGAACAAGGGCAGACCCGGGCCCTACAGGTCCCCCTTTTATATAAATTATGACTAGGCCTGTCTTGGGTGGTATTGGACGTCAGGCAATACCCCTTACCCGTCATGGGAAAGCATCCAGGTCAAAACACATTTTCTGTCTTAGGTTGGGGTAGCCCCCCAAAAACTTTTCCCGTCATTGGCTCACTAGTCACCCATCACTGAGTTCAGCCAGATTTGAGCTGAAAGATTTTCTGGGGCAATTGCTAAGAGGACTTGCCACGTGGCAACATTGACCTGAGTTTGCCTTTGACTCTGGCACCATGAAACCATAAAGATGATGCTCCAGTGCATATAAGCATTCCTTAGGAGACTGTGCCGCTTAATAAGTCTGCCCAAATTGGAGTCCTTTAAGTACGGACTCAGCATTGGTGAAAGGAACCCTGGTATAGTAAATTAGAATAATTTCAAGAGCCAATTAGTAAATTGTATATTCCAGGGTCCACGAAAAACAGCAATAAGCCTTTACTGTAACCTAGCAGTGGACTTTAACCACAACCAATAGCAAAATTAACTGCAATATTTATTTGTAAATTAGCTCAATTTGAATGGCCAAGGCATTTGCAACCTGCCCTGGGAGGGTATCCATTGTGCAAGCAGAAGCAACTGACTGACTAATGGAAAATCCAGCAGCTCTAGCTGCTCTGGCAGCCACAGCAATGGCTGCATTATCATGGGATGGGTAGATAGGTCCTTAGCACTCGGACCACCACAGCTAGCTCCTCAGGATCCCAGCAACTCTTCAGTTGACAAGCCAGTATCTACTTGATCTCTTGGCTCTGTCCTGTCTTTAGGCTTCTGGATGGGAAAATCCACAGCACGCACCAGACGCTCAGGTACCCATATTGGATTGTCAGCATCCTGTGGGAAAACACAAACAGCCCCTCTTCCCCACACCAGTACAGGATCTGGACCATACCAGATGCCATCTGCTAGATTCTTCCATTTAACATGAGGCATCCCAGAAGAATCTGGCCGCCAGTGCCGGTCAGCAGCGGTATGAGATTGAGCATCAACAGTCAAAAAATTTAAAATGTATAAAATAAAAGACAAATGGTCTCTGGGGATGGAACCATATTCCCCCTTTGTTTTATGTAAATAGGCTTTGAGCGTACGATGCGCTGGTTTTATTATAGCTTGTCCTTGAGGATTATAAGGTATTCCCATTTTATGGGAAATGAAAAAGTCAGAACAAAATTTGGTAAAGCCAGAGCTGGTGTAGGCTGGCCCATTATCAGTTTTTACAGTTTTTGGAACTCCCATGTAGGCAAAGGCCTGGAGACAGTGACTTTTAACATCACGTAATTTTTCTCCTGTATGAGCTGAGGCAAAAATAAGATGAGAATATGTATCCATGGTTACGTGAACATATTTCAAACGCCCCAAAGAAGGAACATGGGTAACATCCATTTGCCATAAATGATTAGGAGCAAGCCCATGAGGATTAACTCCCAAATGGGGAACAGTTAAAAGTTCTATACACAGAGAACATTTTTAAACAATGTCAGTGGCTTGCTCTTGAGATATCTTAAAATGAAATCTTAACGACCCATCATTGAGATGAAAATGATTATGAGCTTTTTCCGCGGCTTCATAAGATTCCAGACTAACCGCACAAATTTGGCGGGTAAGCTGATCAGCCAATGCATTCCCCTAGCTCAAGGGACCGGGGAGGTCAGTATGAGCCTGTAAATGCCCTTCGTAAATGGGAACAGACCGGGCCCAAAGCAAAGTTTGAATAGCCAATAACTGCGTCTGGACTCGAGATACAGAGGCAATATAAGCTGCAGTTTCCAAAGGTGCAAGAATTTTGCTTATATACTGACTATCAGTAAAAAGGTTAATGGAATATCAGCATATTTTTCTAATGCCATTTGTACAGCGATCAATTCAGCCACCTGAGCAGATTTAGTATCAACAGGCTGAATATCAAAATCAGGAGGGGAGGCTACCATAGCTCTCCCTGTGGAAGATCCATCAGTAAACACATTCCGAGCCCCTGCCAGAGGCTGCAAAGAAATAACTTTAGGGAAACATACCGGATGATTTTTGAAAAAGGTGACCAACTATCAGAAGGATAATGATTAGCAAACTTGTAGGGATTAGTGCATAAAAACAAGGTCCAATCTTTAGCAAAATTTTGTAACCAAGTTATTTTTGCCTGGGTATAAGGCGAAATAACCTTATCAGGTAACATAACAAAGGTTTGCAAATTAGGTTTATGTCCTTTCTGAATAACACGTAGCACAGCTGATGGCTATGAGATAATTTTTACAGGTGACACGTGTTCATGTACCCATAGGATGGGTCCTCGCTGCCAAAAAACTCCATTAGGACTATGCTGAGAGGGAAAAATTATCAATAGCAATGGCTGACTATAGTCAATATAATGAGTATGAGCAGAGGCAAGCTTTTTCTCAATTAAAGTAATACATTTTTTTGCCTGAGGTGTCAATTTACGAAAGGAGGTTGGGTCTGGATTTTCCTGTAGAATGTCCATAATTATTTACTGCTCTAAGATCTTACAGCAACCTCCATTTATTAGACTTTTTCTTAATAACAAAGATAAGAGTATTTCAAGGAGAAGTGGATGTCACTATGCATCCTGCTTCTAGCTGTTCTAGGAACTCACTCTGTAGACCAGGCTGGTCTTAAATTCATAGAGTTCCATTGGTCTCTGCCTCTAGTTGCTGGGTCTAGTTGCTGGGATTAAAGGCTCGTGCCATTACACCTGGCTTTTTTCCTGGGCTGATTAACCATACCTTTACCAGCAGGGCAGTTCCTTTTGTTGTGTCCTGACCTTCCATATTGAAAACAATTCCTTAACCTGGCTTCAGCTTGACCTTCCTTAAGGGCAGAAACAATTACCCTACCCATCACTTGAGTGCCATAAATGTCCCTGCATAACCAGATAAAGACATTTAAATTTCCATTTCTATGGGGGTGTAAAACCTCTTGACAAAAATCATAAGACAAGGACCATATGTAATCTGTGCTGCTAAACCAGCATACTGTCCTTTACCAGTTAACTTGTCAAGGTTATGCTGGGGGAAACCCGCCTCGGCATTTTTTTGTGCTGTCTTTTTGTAATTTTTTTGCATTTTACCTCTCCATAACAAATAATCTCCCCCTGAAAGACAAGCCCTGCAAAAGCTGCATCCAGTCATTGGGTATAAGGTTGAGTTTTGCAAAGGATTCCAAAAAAGCTATAGTGAAAGGAGCATGAGCTCCATAGTCCATACCTGCTTTTTTTAACTGCTCAAGAAATGTATTTTGTGGCGGAGGTCTCATGGAGACATCTCTATTTGTTTTTTTTTTTTTTAATTTTTTTTTTATCAGTGTGATTTTTTTTTTAAATTTTTTTTCCTGTTTTATATCCCTTCTAATACTCTTAACTTCCTGTTCCTCAAAACTCTTAATAGAACTCATAGATTTTACCTCCTGAATCTCCTCAAGGGTTTTGTTCAAATTCTCTAATTGCTCTTTTACTTTAACATCATCACTGAGAAGAGCATCTCTGACTAAGCGCCATAGCGAAAATATTGCTAAGGGGAATTCTTCTGGCCCTCGCTCATTTAGAGCATTTTGAAGGTCAGCCTTTACCTGCTCCCAATCAGTAATATTAAAACCCCCTGCATGTAGAAACCAGGGACTAAACTCTAAAACCGTCTTAACGATCTCTTGTGCTGTCTCAACTTTAATACCGGTGCCTTGTTTTTCCAAAAGACTTAACAACTGGCCTGTTAACCGGCCCCTTAACACTGGAACAGAATTACTTGCACCCATAACCAATACACCCTCACCATTTAATTTCTTACTTGCTGGCCAGACTTCCGAGGGCGACCTCTCAGGAATCCCTACTTCCCGATCTCACAGATGGGTCTCCGACTGTAGTTGATGATGATCCCAGCGGGGCCTCCAATTGTAACACCCAATTTTGTGTTACCCCCTCGGTACAGTTTGCGCGCCACTGTACCTTACGCGAGTCGGACAAGGGCCTGGAGATTGAAAGAACACACAAAGAGACCTGGGTCATTCGAAAGGATATCAGCCGAATGCCGTTTATTTAGCCTTGGGGAAAATCTTATATACCCCCACTCCTGCCCAAGGAATTCCACCCAGGCAGGTGGGAAATTACCATATCTAACTGCTGCACAAGGACTTCCCCCTAGTCAGGTGGGAAATTACCATACCAACAATAGAGTCAACAATGCTCTACAACAAATCACCAGGCGGGGCAGAGGGAGCACAGGAACAAACAGGATGCTTAGTCATCTGACCAGAAACTGTCCTCAAGATGAGCCCCAGGAACAAGGGCAGACCCGGGCCCTACAGGTCTCCTGTTATTTATACTCTGTGTCATCTAACTCTGCCTGTCCTTACTCCTGAAAATAATATTTCCCACTGCTTCTGATTTATACATTTGAGTAAGATTTATCAGGCTCGTATATTAAAAAACTCCAGTGTGTATCATTAGAGAGCTAGAGATTTTACAGTTCAAGGATGCTCACAGGACCAAAGATGACAAACAGATAAACACATAATAAAATAAGGATTTCAGAAGTTAAGACCCTCACAGTGCAGCAGGTATGGAAATACCAGAGAAAAAACCTGTATTTTTGTCATGCTTTATTTTATAGCCACAGCCCGACTGATGTGTGTCAGGATCTCAGGGTGGAGTCTTAGTTGGAGAGTTTCCAGCTGTGGCTTGCTAAGAAAGCAGTGGCAATAGTAAGCTAACTCAGGGCCCTGAGACTGCTCACACCCAGGAGTAAGCAACCCTCACCCTCAGTGTATCTAGTGACCAGATAGTTCGGCTTTATTCCATGTCTGCCAGAATTAACCCCACATCACAGTGTCATGTTCAGGAAGGTGGAACACAGCCACCTGCTTCTGCTCTCATGTGGAGAATTTAGGAAGAGACCATGGAACATTCTGATAAAAAGACCATGCATCTTTCTCACATTTAACAAAGTACATCCTCACATGCTGCGATGAGGACTCAATGCTGAGCGTCATGTGTTTCCTTGTTCTCTGAGGTGTTTTCTTACAGAGCAGGCTACTGTTTATTGATTTTTGTTTTCCTCTCTGAAATGTCTTGCAAGATGAATTTTGTTTCCTCTTGACTTTGCCTGTGTTTTTAGGTCAGCCATACCTCTGGGCTCGACTAGATAGAAAACCTAACAAGCAAGCTGAGAAAAAATTTAAAAAATTGCTACGTTCAAAAGAAAACTCAAAAGGTTAGTGAGTTTTTCTTCAAACTTTTCAGATTTAAAGAGTTGAAATTTGTGAAATTATTGCTATGGTTCTTCTGTGTATATATATCTTGGGGAAAATAAATATACAGATATTTACACACACACATATGTATAGTATTCATCTTTAGGGCTAAATCAGTGGCAGAGTACCCAGACATGCACACACATGCATACACACGTGTGCACACACACAAATACTGAATACTATTTTCCCACCCTTTCTGTAACTTCTTTCTAGTATCAGTCTATACTGTTTAAACATACAGTGTTGTAATAAGATAGATGTTTATTTGGTTAGCATGAGAAAAATAATTAGATATTAAAGGATAATTAATATTGCATTGATGACTATATTATACATATACTCATATACATGTAACATATATACACATATATAAAGTACAGCATAGGGAGTACATATTAAAACTCGTAAGTCTGACTCAGGAGGTAGAGGCAGGTGGATCTCAAAGAGTTCGAGGCCAACCTGGTCTACAGAGTCAATTCCAGGACAGCCAAGGTTATCACACAGAGAAACCCTATCTCGAAACAACCCCAAAATAAAAAAATTGAACACTCACAAATCCTTACCGATTGTTGGCTATCTTAGACTGTAATGTGCATAAGTGTTAATGTACTGAAAGCTGAAAATGGAGCGTTAGGCCCCTAATTTGGCATGTAGTCCCGTGGCAGTGACATCTGTCAGTGGTGTAGTGTTTTCTGCTTCCATTTTGCGCCTGTCCTCTGTCTGATGCCTTAACTGACTCTTTGCAGTGCCTCTGTGGAACACAGAGGAAGACTTCCGGCCTGTCCCAGAGTGCTGGGTACCAGCAAAGGAAGTAGAGCGGCAGAATGGGAAGCCAGTACCCGATGAGAACGGACACATTCCCGGTATCACAGAATCATTTTGTGTTTAGTATAAGAAACAAGCAAAAAGGGTCTAATCAGAAAATTGTCTTAAGCTAGCTTTTCTTTTTTATTTATAATGCGAAATTTCTGAATCGAGTTTATTGAAAAGTCTTAACAGTTTATAAAGACATAGCAAGGAATGATCTTTTGAGTTTGAATCTTTGTCAAGGGTGAGACTATTTTGTAAAGATGTTTGGTCAGAGTGGCTTGTTTCTTTCATATGCAGCAAAGCACATTGAGGGAGCTTAGTCTAGCAATAAAAGTAAAAGCAGCAACAGCAAATAGGGAATTGATAAATTGCTCAGCCGGATTGGAACGATATAAATGTGGAGCACCACTGACACTGTGGGATGATACAGAGAACTTGCTTTATTAAGTGAAAAAAATGACAATATCAGGCAGGAGGGTGGGTAGGCAGTTAGAAAAGATACTAAAATAAAATTTAAAAGAGTTTTAAATTTAAAAGAGTGTAGTGCTCAGTTGCTCCTGAACCAAGATGATTTTTCTGAAGAATGTGTTTAGTTCATGGTAATACCCCAACAGAATAAGCAAGTGAACCCTTATGATTACAAGGAAAACAGTAAAACTGTTAACTTTCCCACCGATTTTAAGTGTCTGTATGATAGGGAATGTAGAAAATAAGAAATATTTATAATCAATAACCAAACAAATGCCTGTGTCTTTTAATAGAATCGATGTGGTAGCACTGACTTCTCTTTTAAATATCAGGCTGGGTACCAGTGGACAAGAACAGCAAGCAGTATTGCTGGCATTCTTCTGTGGTGAATTATGAGTTGGGAATTGCCCTGGTCCTACGGCACAATCCTGAGGAGCCTGGACTTTTGGAAATTAGTGCCGTGCCCCTGTCAGAACTTTTAGAGCAAACCCTGGAGCTGATAGGAACGAATATCAATGGAAACCCATATGGTGAGTGGGGATGTTTTCCAAAGAGAACTTCCTGTGGTCAACCTGAGACACATACTGAAGCCGCAGTGAATGCATTCACATCCAGTTCCTAGGAGCACATCCTCTTCTTATATTAAAGAGAAATCTTATCATCATCCAAATCTTATGTTCAAGAGAAAATGTATGTATGGCTAATCATTGTGACTTATTAATGTGACAGGTTGTCTTTATCCAATTATCCTTCCCCATGGCAGCGCTAACAACTGTGCATGAAAAGTAATTACTGAGATGTAGCTTTTCATGGCTTTATAAGTTTAGGGGAGTTAGCTGGGTGAAATGCGCTGTTCCGTTAGGTCATCACTTTAGCATTAGTCAACACAGGCAAGGGTAAGAATTGGCAACAGATTCTGAATAAAGAATAAATGAACGGTAATGAATTGAGTAAATCAGTGGTATGCTGGAGTACAGAATTGAAAGGAGAATCATAAAATAGAAGACTCTAAAGCTATAATAATTCTAGAGATCAAAAGCTGATTGAAGGTGTAGGGAGGCGGCCCAGTCCATAAAGTTCGGATCCCCAACACCCATGTTAAAAGCTGGGCAGCAGTGGTGCATGCCAGTCCAAGAGCCAGAGAGGCACAGATAAGAGGCTATCTGGGCCTTGCAGACAATGTAGCCTAATCATTGACCTTTAGGAGACATGCCCTTTTTCAAAATATAAGGTGGGAAGCAATTGAACAAATACTCAGTGTTGACCTCCTGTCTCCACAATGCAGTTGCACGAACACGCACACACCTGTATTCCACAGAAACATGTATTCAAGCATACACATGTGGGTGTTTGACTCTTTTGGTTTTTGGCGGAGGGCCCACCACCCAGTTCCCAAATATCACACGGAGACTTATTCTTACTTATGCTCTGCCTTAGCTTGGCTTGTTGCTTGCGCTTTTCTTAGATTATCCTGACTACGTTTTGCCTGTAAGCTTTTGTCTTTCTCTATTTCTGTACACCTTTCTTTACTTCTTTCTCCATGGCTGCTGGGTGGCTGGCCTCTAATAATGGCCTCCTCTCCTTGTTCCCTTATTGCTCCTCCTTCTCCCCAGATTTTTCCTTCTATTTATTCTCTCTGCCTGCCAGCGCCACCTATCCTTGCTCCTGCCTTGGTATTGGCCATTCATCTCTTTATTAAGACTGTTAGGTGTTTTTGACAGGCACAGTAAACAGTTTCAGAATTAAACAAATGCAGTGTAAACACAAATTACACATCTGAAAATAATATTCCCCAACATATACACCCAAATTTAAGTAGGTTGATTGATGGGTATTAAGCTTACATACAGGATCAAAGATGATGTTAGGTAAACACTAACAGCAGAATGTAGCTAATGATATAGCACATGCTAGCATTTCAGCATTTTTTTTTGCTAAAATGTTTGATAGCCAGTATTTTAAGCTTTGTTAACTGTATCTTTTGAAATGGGCTATCAGCAGTACTTACATGAATGGTTAAGGCTACATTCCATTGCAATCACTTATATAATAGGTGTCTGTCTGGACTTGGCCTGCAGGTTAGTGTGCCAACTCCCATTGTAGTGAGTACACGAAAGTAAATTAGTGTCACACTTGAGTGAGAACAGGATGTAATGCACTTGGGATTATTCTCTACAGAAAATCAAATAACCTTTTTGTTAACATAGCTCCTAAATGTTTAGACATTTATACATTTGGGGAGGTACCTTTTCTCTTTCTGAAAAGAACGTGCCTGGAAGAAATGGCTGATGGGAAATGTTGCCATTTAGGGCTAGGAAGCAAGAGATGTCCGCTGCACTTTCTCGTCCCACATGGAGCCTTCCGGGTAGAAAACCTGCCGACCCTGAAACACAACGACTTGCTGTCCTGGTTTGAAGACTGCAGCGAGGGTAAAATCGAAGGGATTGTGTGGCACTGCGGGGATGGCTGTTTAATTAAGGTAACGACAAAGACACGACACTCCGACTCTGGATAGACTTTATCCGTTCTGGCCTGCAGTTAGTATAATTCCCTATAATTCTTATGGGCTAAAACAGAACTGAGTTGATGGGAAGGGGCAGACAGCACTGTGTACAGTGGTGGCGTTCGGCCGGGCACTGGCTGTCCAGGATATGCTTTGGAGTTACAGTGATAATGCATTCCCCTCCTGGGGCTCCTGTGACCCACTGTGTTCTCCGAGACATTCGGAGCCGACTTTCACTCAGCACTTCCTGTACTTAGTAGGGAGTTCAGTAAAAACGTGCAATGTAGTAACTTACACAGGATGAACTGTCTTATGCTTTGTGCCCTTTTCCCTGGACTTGTCTGTTTCTCCCTGGTATATGAAATTCATAATGTTCAAAACTGAATCTGTTCTTAGGACTCCTGCTCCCCATATTCACTGAAATTAGAAACCTGGACTCATTATTTTTAAGCCTTCCTCCCATTACTTTATGCCTCTAGTGTTCAGTTCTTGAGAAGTCTAATCTACTGAATCTGTTCTTTACACTCAGCTAGGTGCTCATTGTAATTTAGGCCAAGCGTCCTGCTTGAGTTACTACATTGCCCTCCCTAAAGCATTCATCGTTCATTTCACCCATTGTGCTCATTCTTCACAAATGAACATTATTTCTTCTGCATAATGCTGCTAGGTATGTTGAGCCTTCCCATGGAATGGCCCCTTCTTAACTCCCCCTAACTGCTTTTCATTACCATCTATGAAAACATAATTGTCTGTCTGTCATGTCTGTCATGTGTTGTAGACCCTATGAACAAACACTTGCCACAGATAATGTGCTGAGGATAGACCAAAGAAAGGATTCCTTAGCGGACCTTAGTGAGCTTTGTTGGGGTAACAGGAATCTGGGAAGGAGCTGCTTACAAGGAGCACGGAGGACCCAGAAGAAGGAGGATCAATAAGGATCAATCACGATCAATCACTCAAGTCCTCCCCAGCTTGAGTGCTGACTCACAAAGCAGTGTCCTGGGAACACCCTGAGCATCCTGGGTAGCTGGCTGTCCTGTGGTAGCGCCTCTGCAAACTCACCGAGAGTCTTAAAGAGCCTCCCTCCGGAGGGGACGTTTTCATGTGGAGGAAACAGCTACACAACAGTGTCCTAACCAACTACCACTTACTCCCTTTGGGAATGCTAGACTCTGCCTCACATTTTTCTTTTTTTGCTATATTCACCAACAGACTTATTATATCTATTAAATTTTGGAGGAGCCCCTGATTATGTTCCTGGCATTTTCAGGTACTCGCAGAGTTAACAAAACAATGTTCTGCCTCCAGGAAAATTCATATTCTAATGGTGAAGATAGACAGCACTATGTCAAAAGAACAGCTATGACATTTAATTAAGAATAATATAAGGCAGACCCTTACATTGTACCTGTATTTACAGTACATACAGTACCTGTATTAGCAGTATTTACAGGTAGATTAATATTCTGTTTACACTTCTCCCCCTTACAGGTCCATCGCCATCATCTTGGTCTGTGCTGGCCTCTTCCTGATACTTACATGAACTCCAAACCAGTTATTATTAACATGAACCTAAACAAATATGGTTATGCTTTTGATAAAGAGTGTTTGTTTAGTCAGTTTTCAAAAATAGATAAACAGAAATTTGATAGGCTCAAAGATATAATATTTGATGTATAAAATGTAAATATAGTTGGGATTATTGCAGTTTTCTAATATTGAAGAGTCTGCTATGTTTACAGAAGATAAAATAACTCAAGGTTCTATTTAATTTTGCTAGCTATTTGGCAAAATGTTATAACTTATAAACATTTATGTATCTGTTTATCAAAATCAAAGGATTTGAATATCTTAACATAAAACTATAAAATAATTACATCTGAAACTTCAATTTTAAATGGTAAAATTGTTAAAAGCTTATCTTTATGCTTTTAGAAAATTTAAGACATTATAAAAATAGGAATATCATAGCTCATTGTACATTGGATAGCAATAAATAATTCACATCTTCAAAAATATACTTTTCTACCAAGTTAAAACTAAATATGACTTTAAACAAAAATACAGTATTTTAAGAGGTGAATTCTGTAGTTCAGAGACTCCTTGATTTCCAGCTGAAATTTTTTTAACTTACAAAATAATTTTAAATCTATAGTTAAATGTGGTCTTTAATAAATAGGGAAATTATTAGGACTTTCTCTATCTTCCGTCTGTTCAAAAGTAGCAACAGGACTAGGTAATTCAAATCCAAACTGCTCAGAAAGCTTTTTTAACTTCTCCTCTAACAGAATATTCTTCTTCACTTCTTCCTTATAGTTGTACTTCAGGTCTTCAATTTCTTCAAAGAACGAAGGATCAAAATTCTCCAGTTCTTTTTTCAGCTTTTTAATTTCCTCCTATAAGTCACATAGAGCAATATGTTTTTCATTTTAAATTTAGAAGATTTGATTACAAACATTAAAACCCAAATAATACACACAGTAAAATATAAAGAAAAATATGGTGCAATGGAACCTTGCTAACAAAAGTCTGCAGCGACATCAAGTCTTTCTCTGAACTGCATCAGATTTTCTCAGGCAAGCAAAGGGACTCTGCTCTTCATTACATGGAAGTTAATGTCTTTAGAGTTTTCAGTATTTTCTTTAACTTTCTGGTTTTTTAACTTTTATAAATAATATTTATGATCATGGAACTCCTGGGATTTGTAAAAGTCAAGCAATGAATGTGAAGGGCACATGCGCACCAATTGCTGTTTACACTGCCCAGTGATGAGCCAGGGCTCACTTCCAGGCTCCTGTGCTTCTGGGTCTTAAGGCAGAGCACAGAAAGGTTGTAAGGAAAAGATCTCTGAACATAATTTCAAAAAGTACTTAGAAATACTGTTCTCAGCATGACCCACAAATAATGAAAAAATTCTAAAAAACTGTTAAGAGGTAATTTGTTATGGCTTCAAAATAAACTTATTCTCCATTCCTTTCTATTTGTTTGATTTTTTGTTGTTGCTAGCTGTTGTTTAATAAAAAGTTATCATGAGTCAAAATATATCCTTAGTACTACTAAGATAAGTGTGAAATAAAGCATGAATTTTTAGGCACAGACTTAAAGACAGTGATCATAAAAATTGTTTCCCAAAGCTGTTTTCACAGAACCCTGACCATACTGAAGTTAGATATAAATAATAATTACCATCAAATGTTGCTTGTCTAGGTCTGACTTTCTGAGCTGTGTCTCCAGGTCACTTATCTTTTCCTTTAGTTGATCAGAATCTGCCAAAATAGGAAAATTAGATCCACATTTTTGTTTACTGTGAGTGAGTGACAGACAGAGAATTTGTTTCAGAATAAACAGGAAGTTTATGAAGCCTACAGTCTGGGATCATATGGTCCTATATGGCAGGAGCCCTTCTCAGATATACTTCTATGTTATCACTAGTAAGTAGATAAGGTCATCCACAGCAAGCAAACAGAGGGGTAGCTGCTAGGTATTGGAAAAGTGGGTTATTCCTCTATATGAGAGGCATTTCTATTTTTTTAAAAAAGAAATTCCTATTTTTGAGAGAAAAATCCTACAACCAGTAAAATTTGTTACGTATAAAATATACAGGCAAAGGACTAAAATAGTAAGCCAGCCATTTGTGCTCTCCCTCTACCCCAAATAGCTTTGGCTATTTCCATGTTGGATTTTTTTACACTATGTGCAAAGTGTCTAAGACAATGTGTGTGGCCCAGATGAAGGAGCGCAGTCCTGATGGCTCAGTAAGAAATCAGCTGTTGACACACAGCACAAAGGTCAAGACACACAGTGTCATGTGGCTCCATACAATCATGGAAGGTGAAAGGTTTTTAAAGTTTGATGAAATAATGAAAATAAGTTTTCATGACAAATATGAAGTATTTCGCAGTGCTTGACATGGTTCCTATAACTCAGAGACAAAGGGCAAACATAAAGTTTCAAATCATTAAAAAAAAACAAAACATTTTTTTCTTGTAAGGCAAAATCCCCCTTCGATTTTCATGTTACATTGATCCTACATATAAAGAAAAGATGTAATATTTGTTTTCTGAGACTGGTGGCCTGTTTTACTGAACAAGGTAATCTGTAGGACCATTTTCTTAAGACTATTTTTATGGATTAATAAAACTCCCATATATGTGCAGCACATTTTGTCAGTGTATCTGTTGATGGGCACATGAGCTGGTCCTCTAGCTAGCTCCCATGTGGAGTGCCCCAGTAAACATGCATATGCACAAGTCTGTTAGTTCATCCAGTCAGCTCCTATGTATTATATACAGACTGGTGGTCAAACAGTGAAGCAAGGAAATATATAGAACATCTTCCAGAGGTTTTGTAAATGTCCTCACCTTTAAATGCTGATTCAGGAATATCCAAACAGGTTCATTTGGAAGCAGGTACTCTCTGAAATATGGCCGGTACCTTTCCTCCCTTCTCTTATGACATAAGCAATGTAAGGGTTTGGGCTTAGAGAAATTAGAGAACTTGCCTAATACCAACAGAATTGACAGGTCTTTGTTCTGTGTCGAGAGCACATCTGCTCCAGATGGATGAATAGTGTTTTTAGTTAGCGAAGCACAGTAGCCCAATGGTTAGGACCCTGGTATGGCAAGGAGTTCTGAACTTTCATTGAATTAGTGTTTAACCTTTTTGTGACACTTGTAATTGTTGTGATCTTGAGGACAGGTTATTAACCATTTATCAAATGTAAAATGAAGACAACAGTATTGATCCTATGGCATTATAAGAATAAAGTAAAAATTTTGTAAAGTCCTTAGCACAGTGCCTCCCACAAATCATACTGCACATTAATACAAAGTAGCATTAGGATTCATTAGTATCTCTGTGAAATAGTTTAAAATTATTCAGATATATCCTGTGGGGCAGAACATGACACCTCCATCAAACTATCACATAATGACATGATTATGTTAGGAAATGCGGTTTTGTTATGTCAGAAACTGGAACTACACCAAAATCCATCCTGGGGTAAACTGCTCACTATCCATTCAATAGCATACTACAGAATTACTAAAACCATGAATGATGTACAGAGCTAAAAAGATCTCTGTAGTAAAAGCAGTAAGAGAAGCTAGACATATAGCATGCCATAAAAAAAAAATACAAAAACTCAATAGACATATAAGGTCTATACTCTAATTGTGAAGCTTTATCCTGTGAACTTGGTACAATTAGCAAATCTCAAACCGCAGTTCCTCGGAATGCAAGTGCATGCAAACACACTCAAACTGTCACCTGAGGTGCTGCAAACAACTCATCCTGATGGATAACATTTTCTTTAGTTCCAAAAGAAAATGTTTAGAAGTTTCAAGCCACCTTTCTGAGGTTGTCCCACTGAAAGTGCCAGAGTGAAGATTCAAACTCCCATCAGGCTGTAGCTGTTCTGAGTGCTTTACCCTAGATCACCTCTGCAGGAAAACTGAAATAATGCCAGACACTACCTAGTTGATCCTGAGTGGGAATATGGGGCTATTATATTTGTCACTGTGCCTGTTTACAAAAGCATTATGAGTTGATTATAAATTATAATCATTATAAACATATTGTGATAGTTACATTTGCAAATATAGATCACCAAGTAATGATCAACTTTATTCTGCATGTGTACACATTTGTTTTGCGTATAACCGTGTAATATAGGGGAATAAATCCTAATTCCAGGACAGGGATCGAAAGGAATAAAAGGAACATTTCGATTTGTAATAGAAAAAAATAGTGCTGTAGTTTTAAAATTAAGACAATTAGTAACATTCAGAAGAAAATGTTCATAGGGATTCAAGGACCTATACTTCGAAATTGGAAACACGGACTGGAGAGAAGGCTCAGAGGTTAAGAGCTCTGGCTGCTCTTCCAGAGGTCAGTTCATTTCCCAGCAACCACATGGTGCACACAACCATCTAATGAGATCTGGTGCCCTCTTCTGGCATGCAGAAATAATAGATGCAGGCAGAACACTGTATACATAATAAATCTTAAAAAAAAAAAAGGAAGACAGAAGCAAAGGACAGCATCAGTTGCTTGGAAATATACTATGATTAAGTTTGTAACCCACAGATGGGTCACAGGAAGAAAGACTTAGGCCATTTAGTATAAGCAATTCAGAGTGTCCCAGCCTGAGAGAGAACAGCTCGAAAGACTCTTATCAGGGATTTGGTACTATAGAAACACACAAAAGGAAAGCCCTAAATCAAAAACTTGGGATAGCCAACAAGTTTTACAAAATACATTACCAGGTGTGCTGCTTCCAGCTCCAGTTTGGTCCTTGTTAACTTCTATCTGATGGATTAATTCAGCCTTTTCTTTATCCAGCTGACTATTGGTTAATCTAGAGTACAATGATAGCATGTTAGAAAAATAAACGGGGGTCACTCTGTAAACTACATAGGCATTTCCTACACAGTGGTATATGGTACTCAATAGCATTTCATCAAGATCACAGCTGACTGTGGTGGTATGTGCGGGAGGACATCCCTAAGAGATGGCAGCAGGGCCATCAAGGAAAACTTTCCAGGCTTCATTGTTTCATTCCCAAACAACACAAAATCTAAGTTTTTCCTAGTCTTAGTCCTGATGTTATTTTCAAAAATTCTTTTCTTACAATGAGAGGCAGCTGAAGAAAGTCCTAGAAGCATAGAATTACTTGTTTCTCTTTCATTAGGATGTGGTTCTGCAATGCTAAAGTTTAATTCTATGCTGCTAGAAAAATTTAAGTTACAATCTGGAAATATCAGTATTGGGTTTCTCCCCTTTTCTTTGTTCAGACAAGAGTGAATATATTAGAAGGATGAAATAATGATCAACTTTGAAAAACCATAATCTTTAGGTATGGCAAATCTGGCTGTATAAAATAATTTTCTAAAAATAAACAGGTGGATAAGGGTGCACGGTGTGAAGCTGATGGCCTGATTTCTGTTCTTGGAAGGAAGAAGCGACTCTTACAAGCTGTCCTTCGTTCACAGGTGGCATGCACACACCGCAGCCCCACCCAGAATGTACATGTGTACACACACACATACAAAGAGAAAAAAAAAGATGTTAAAGACATTTAATATTTAAGTAATCAAATAAACACAATAATGTATGTACCTAAGGCGCTGGAGTTCTCGCATAAGCCCTTCATCTGTCTCCACACCTTCAGGAACATTTTTGAGCATCTCAATCTGTGAGCACAATGAAAAGTTAGTTAGAAGATAAAAGTTCAGCATGGAAATAAGATTTTTTTAAAAACAACTTTTAATTAAGTATAAGATTTGGGTCTTTGGAAGCATGAATTCCCAGTGCTGAGTTCTAGTCTATGCATCCAAGTCATAAAGACTCGAGCAGCGTACTACTGAGGCCCAGGAAGCGAGGACAGCACACAGAAAGCTGGGATCTCGTACAGAGGTGTCTGCCTTTTACGAGGAAGGGAAAGCAGTGGCGCTGCCCTGAGATGGGATGGGACACGGCAGGAGGGGAGAAGAATCTAGGGAAGACAGGGTGACTACTGTGCTGGTCTAGTCCCTGAAGGCCTCCATTTAACACAGACGTTCCGGAGCCACTTATAAGAATAGTGATGAGTGTTCTAGACAGCAAGCAGGTATGAAGAGCTGAAGCAGAAATGAGTTTCGGTTATTCAAAGGTTCCAAAGGGTTAATGCTGGGAACCAGGTTGTAGAAGATTCAGTGTCGGGCCATGTACTGTATCTGTATCTATACGCAGGCTGTGAAAAGAAGTGTCAAATGTTTCATTCAAGGTGAAGGGGATGAAATGCCTACAGTTTGCTCCACACCCTACAGGACTGTTTGACAACCATGTGGAGAACAGACCAGTAGTACAGGAGAGGGCAGAGGATGCAAGTGGAAGCCAGGGCCCAGTCAGGAAACCGCTCAGTCAGTCAGGCCTAAGATGATGGCTTCCACGCGGAGCACTAGCCAGATGTGGGGTGCATTTTGAAAACTACCCCTGCATGATTAATCATGAAGAAGAAGTGGGGAGTAAGAGAATGAAGGCAGTGATGATCTCCTCTGAGCTTGCGTAAGTGGATGGGTTAAGTACCACCCACTGGAGGAGCCTCCTAGGGCGAACGTTATTCAGGAGCTCACTGTTTTCACCTTCAGGTAGTTCAGGGATTGTCTTGACATACATTACACTGTTTTATCATTGAGACACGATTACATGCCTGTTGTTCAAGATCTTCTGTGTGTTTCTTAGCTTTCTGTTCTCTCTCTGTTGCTTCCCGTACAAGCTGTTTAAGGTCAATTATACTTTGATTCTTTTTGGCAATATCACTTTCAAACTCTTTCATCTTGGTCTCATACATTCTAAAAATATAAAGGAAAATTATTATGGGCATTAATATGTAATTTCTCTCACTAATTTAAAAGTCAACTTAAGTCATGGTAAAATATGCAAAACTACATAATACTAATTTTTCTAGTCAAACCTTTGGCTACATATTTAGGAGTAAAAGGTGATGTTAATAAATAAGCACCCTAATTAACATACATGATAATTAAAATAGAAAATTAATGTGATCTTAAAGAGCCTAAGATCTGAGGTAGAGACTGACTTTGACAACTGTAAAGCTTTTAGGTTGACATCCTACTTCAGGCATAAGAAAACATCTAACTCATCAGACTGCTCAATGTTCCCCCACTTCCAGTACCTCCCCTCCCCCTGTTCAGGTAGAAAGAGCCCAAGGGCACCACAGAAAGAACAAGCTGTTCTGAGGCAGGAGTGAGAGGCACAGTGAGCGCTGTGGAATGGACGGAGCAATGCAGAACTATAACACTAAGAAAATGATACATGGCCTAAAAAAATCCAGGCTCAAAAGAAGTCTTCAAAATTTTGTTGATCCATATAGCTTAACAGGCATATACTCACAGGAAAATGATATTTACTGTATTCAAACCTTTCCAGAGGAAATATGTCTTCTAGATAAATTAGCAAAGGGTGGTATTGATTTAGAGAAAGTATCTGACAAGGACAGCATAAGGAATGACAATTATGATTACATAAATTCTTTCAAATAATTCTGGACAGAGCTTACAAATAGATTAGAAGTGTGTGCTTACTTGACTGGACCAAAGATATACCAAACGTTAATGTTAAATACCCTAAGCTCATTCCTCCACTTCATCCATTCCTCTGTTCAAAAGCTACTGTGCTGGTCTGGATGAAAATGACCTCACCTCCACAAATAGCCTCATATGTCTGAATGCTTATTCACCAAAGAGTATATAACTCTGTGAAAGGATTAGAAGGATTAGTAGGCGTGGCCTAGTTGGAGAAAGTGTGTCAGTGGAGGTGGACTTTGAGGTATCAAAAGCCCTTGCCAGGCCCATTCCTTGCTCTGTGTGCTGCCTACAGATCTGGATACAGTTCTTAGTTACTACTCTAGCATTGCAGCCTGCCTGTGTGCCATCATAATAATAAACTAAACCTCTGAAGCTGTAAGCAAGCCCCAGTCAAATGCTTTCTTTTATAAGAATTGTTCTACAGAATAAAACAGTGAGTGACTACGAAAGTCACCTAAGAATAAAGTCTTTCATCATGAGATTACCCCATCTAAATAGCCCATACACTACCCTGGCCCCTCCTAGCAGTCAATATAGGTGCTGAGAACACTCAGCACGTGGAAGGCCAAGATAGAGTTTGAGATGGGCCTTAAACAAGACTGTCTTGAAAACAAGTTAGACTTATGTTTACTGAAGATGTTGCCTATATGAAGTTCTCAGAAAAACTCACAAATGCTTTAACATGAAAAGTCATCATCAATTAAGGTTAAATAGTGCCATCAACCCACAACCGTCTTAAAACTAAAGAGTTTTACATGAAAGTAGGTAAGCATTTTTGTTACCTCATAGAGCCATAGGAACATAAGGGCAGGGTCTACTGTCTCCAGAGTTAAAAACATCTTGACACACAGAAGGGTTATAATTTATGCAATGTCACAGTGAAAAGCCGGTCTTCCTAAGTGATGGAAGCTGGCTCTTTAAGGAAACTAAGTAAGCTGGGCTTTCTAGAAATAGCCTAAAGCACACAGTGTGGCAGCAGCAGATCCTGAGTGAATATTAGTGGAATACGTTAGTCTCAAAATCACTCAATCTATGTGACAACATAAGAAAATAGTGACCCTTAGAAGTCAACTGCTGGCTCAGAGCCCCAGGGGTCCAAGACGACGAGACTGTTCTCCCTTCACCCCATTCCACTTGTCACCCTGGAGTCAGCATTCCCAGTCTGAAGGTGGGAAGTCTCTGGACGCTGGCTGCTCCAGGTAGTTTAGGGCAGGACTTCAGCCGTCTCTCTGAGTGCTCTTGAATATACCGACTTAGCCTTTGCTTTATGTCTTAAAACTGGCTGACAGAAACACATGCGCTATAAGGCCCACTATGGAACAAGCTGTCTCGCTTTTTAGTTGGAGTGACAATGGTGTCATGTTTTCTGTCAAGTCATTCCAAACAGATAGGGCATACTGGCCTCCAAGGACATCACAGGGAATGTGTACGTGCAAGGAACTAGTCAAACATGGTGAAATAAAGTTGGCTTTCACAGCCATAATAGTTAAGCCCTAGGCATAAACCCAATATCTTTATAGAAATTGCTCACAGGAAAGGAGAAAGTGAAGGTCAATAAATACTAACATGCTGCTATATTCATCTACTGGACTCTGAGATAAAGCTGACCAGTATACAACTAAAGCAATGCAGCTCATCCCAGATCAGAACACCACGGACTGGGAGAAAATGGCCTAATCGTTTAGGACATATCTGCGGTAGAAATTCGTGAACAAAACAAGAAGCTGCAGCTGCAGGAACCCATCATCCAGGAGCAGCTGCGCAGCATCAGCCCTAGCCCATGACTGACAGCAGCTTCATGACGCACACCGAGCTCCAGAAAGTTAGCTCAGTTTCAGCTGTGCTTTGCTCTGCAGCCTGCCCATAAAACTACCTAAGGAAGAAACAGAGTTTTGTCATTTCAAGTCAGAAAGACAAGACATTAACACCAAACTGTTCATCAGGAAATAATTGGGTTATTCAGCATACTGTCATCTTTCAAGTCAATGACGCTAGAGTTATTAACTCTTTAAACGTCAGACAAGTCTGAAACTGATCCTACCTCGTAACCACAATTGACTTCCAGCTCTTGCTGTCAGCACCTTCCAGCTGCGGCCCTCTCTTTTCTGCAAACTGTAATCTCTTGGCCATCTCTTCGAGTTGAACTGACATCTTGTCATTGACCAGCTCTAAGCTGTGCTTAGCGATCCGCAGTTTCTCGGAAGCTTCCATTTCCTATCAGTAAAGGCTTGTTGGTATATCATGGAAAAACACAATACTGTTCATACAGATACCAGGCATAGAAAATTATCACTATATGCTGGAAAATATACGACAAGCTGGA
Organism: Arvicola amphibius; assembly: GCF_903992535.2. NCBI lineage: Eukaryota > Metazoa > Chordata > Mammalia > Rodentia > Cricetidae > Arvicola > Arvicola amphibius. The sequence goes on along the minus strand of NC_052063.2, from coordinate 15,470,482 downwards.
GCTACATTGTTTTAAAACTGCAAAAATGTTTTGTTTTCCTCTACAACAGCAGTCTATTCATAATAATTAGTACAAAAGATAAAATAAACAAAGGCAGAGAAACGTATTTACAAGTATTTATTATCTAAGGTATCTAGTGGAAACTTTAAATTCTTCACTTGTTTCTCAGGGGAATGTTCAGAATAATGAGATAGTTAACCTTGTTACACCTTAAAATGAAGCGTGGTTATTAAAAACTCAGAGAGAGAAATTGGGGTTCCATCAGAAGATCCAAAAAGCAAAGCAGCCAGCCACTGATTCTTACTTCTACCTCTGTCCGAAATGGCAATCCTGCTTCCAGGAATCTCAGAATGAGACTGGAGAGCGGTCTCCTCGCGTTTTATAATCCTCTCTAAGGCTGGGAATAAAGGCGTGCACCACTGGGATTAAAGGCATGCACTGCCTGGTTTATTTGGCAACTAGTGTGGCTACTGGGATTAATGGTGCATGTTACCAATGCTTGGTCTGTAAGGCTGACCAGTGGGGCTGTTTTACTCTCTGATCTTCAGGCAAGCTTTATTTATTAAGATAACAAATGAAATGCCACTACATTAAAAGAGGCTTGTTTTGACTCTGTAATACTTAAAGGAGTGCTGGCCATTAACACACATAGTCTGTAAGTGACAGATTATTCCCAGTAGTGACAATTAAGATTCAATATAGCACAGCTCTGACTTCACAATACAGTTACTGTTTTAAAAGATTTTAGATTTATATGATCCCAATTCATTCACTAAATAATGTAAGTTAAAAATAATACCTATTTGTCAGGAGTAAGGTACATTTTTCCATTTAAATAGAAAGGAATCTTAAAAACGAAATGGTTTTGTTCTTTGCTCTTTAAGTTGTTCATTGCTCTAAGTCATATGCATAAATATTAAGTCATTTAAACTGTTCAACAGCCCTGTGTCATCAGTAGTGTGTGCATGTATGTTTCTTTTTTAAGCTGGGTTCTCTATGTAGCCCAGGCTGGTCTCTCTTTCTTACACTGCCTGGATACTGGGATGACAGACATCCAACCCCATGCTTAGTTAAGACACAGGTATATTTACTACTCCCGGTTTCATATACGAGGAACTGCAAGAACAGAGAGACATTATCCATCTTGGAACAATTCCCAGTAAGTAGGAACAGAACCAGAGTGAGCAGGTTCTAAATTTGCATATAAATGTACCAATTGATGAAAATACAACTCTTAAGAGCTACTGTAAGCAGACACTGGCGTCAAGGATCATCGATTTTGATTTTGATAAGCTATGTCACTTAATGAAAACAAGGTCGCCTGTCATAAACGTCTTACTTTCTTAAGTTCTTTCCGAAGCCGTTCATTTTCGGCAACAATTTTCTCGGTGCCTTTGTTCTTGGATTCATATTGTGTACTCAACTGATGTCCAAAGTGAGCTTTAAGCTTTTCTAATTCAGTCTGGTAATTAATAAAGCAACATAAAATCAATAAAAAGATTATTTATATGGAATCATATAAGCAACATTAAATGGGCTTTGCAAGTTTATTTATGGATTCATTCACATTCTATGTAACAAGAAAGAATTTGGGAGGAAGTAAGGGAGGGCAGAAAGGGAGGTGATGGGGGAGGTGAGGAAAAGGGGCAAATGAAGCAATTATATTTTAATTCGCTTAAATAAAAAAATAGAGATTATTATTTAACTCATAAAACTCAATTCATGGTAGGTAGTTTTAGATACCTTACTTGATGTGACTACAATTGAAGACTTTCCCCAAATGACTTATCTATAGCCAAAGTTTCTATCTAACCTTGGCTGTACATTAAAATTATGTTGAGATTTAAAGGAAATACAAGAGACCCCACAGAATCCCCTCTTTACAAATCAAATCTAAATTAGACACACATAATTTATCACCAGAAAGAACGACTGGTTCAGAAACAGTAAGAACGAAGAAGCAGGGCCATGCTGTAGCTACCTTTAGATTTCTTACTGTCAAGTACAACTGCATCCACTAAGGACATTTGGTGCAGTGAATATATTTAATATTTCCCCTAAGAATGTAAATAAAAACAGTAAAACATTCATATAAAATCAAATAAAAATTACCTTTAATTTTTCATTTTCTTCTTCAAGGTTAGTCATTTTTTCACTAGTCATTATTCCTGATGCTTTTTTCAATTGTTCATTTTCTCTTTGGACTTTTTCAACTACTTTCTTCATTAACCCAATAGTTTTTTCTAGCTCTGGAATTGTCTTTCCACTTCTACCAGACTACAAGGGAATAAACAAACTTTTAAAATTTCATAACTTAGAGACTATGATGTACTAATGCCAAAAAAGGTCTATTTGTTTAACAATGCAAAGGTGTGTCGTATTCTTTTATGTTGCATTTGTTTAACCCTATGAAGTTGTGGTACTTTGCCTGTCTAAAACACCGGATTGGTCTTATAAAAAGCTGAGTGGCCACTAGCTAGGAAGGAGAGAGAAATAGGCGGGGCTGGTAGTCAGAGAAAATAAGAGAAGAATGTGAAGAGGATCGAGAAAAGGAGGAGCGGAGAATTAAAGGGGTCAGCCACCGAGCAACGCAGCCTGCCACAGAGTAAGAAGGAAAGAAAAGACATACAGAAACAGAAAAGTGTAAAAGCTCAGAGACAAAAAGTAGACAGGATAATTAGTTAAGAAAAGCTGTTAGGAACAAGCCAAGGTAATTCTGGGCATTTATAAGTAATAATAAGACTCTGTGTGTTTGAGAGCTGTGTGGCAGACCTTAAAGGAGCAAAGAGAAAAAAATAACCAACATTACTGTACTTATCATTAATAACTGTCTTTATCTGTACAGTGGCTTTCAACCTATGGGCCAAGACCCTTTGGAGGTTGAACTTTCACCAGGGTCACCTATGGTCATCAGAAAACACAGATATTTACATTATGATTCAGACCAGTTGCAAAATTACAGTTATGAAGTGGCAATGATAATAATTGTACGGTTGGGGGTCACCACAACACGAGGAACTGTATTCAAGGGTCGCAGAGTTAGGAAGCTTGAGGACCACTGCTCTAGAGTATACAATGTTTCTTTGCACAGAGTAAAATGAAAAGTGAAACAATGTCCCGGCAGCTCAGGAGTATCATTACCAAGGCAACTGTCTCTAGCTGTGGCTGAGAAATTTGGTTTCTGTTAATATATGATCTAGTGAGGACATCAACAAAGACAATTCACTAGTTATTAGTTAATTCAACAGCTGAGAAACTGAAGGTGCTTCTCACTGGGCAGGACAGGGCTGCTGCAGTGATAAACTCACAACAGCTGTGGGAAGAGGGTCCTAAACCTGCGAGTTGTAAACACGATGAGCTCTGGGAAAGCAGGGTCAGTTTCTCATTACAGGTCTGGCTCAGGGTAGGTCGAGCTTGCTTTATTGGATGACCATACACCCAGAAGGATGTGAACAGCATAAACTGGAGTCTATGCATTATTAACTTAGACAAAAGTGTATAAGGTTGGAGGGTCAGGGTTAGGAAAGGGGGTGGACGGTGGAAAAAGTATGGGGGAGGAGCTGGAAGAGGGTATGATCAAAATAACTACCAAATTTTCAGAGAATAAAACTACTAAAATTTTACTTAGCATTCATAATATACAATGAAAAAAATCCTAAAACAACTATTTATATAAAACTTTAATATGCACTTAGAAAATCTCAAATATTCTTTTTATTCTTATACTCCTTAAAAATGATACAATTATATGCATATTTATTGTGCATAAATGACTATATATTTTCACTTTGAAACAAATGCTTACTGTCAATATTTGTTCTGAGTACTTTCTATTAGTACTCAGTATTTTCACAGAATGCATCATGTATGTCATAGTATTATTACCTGAATGAACTTCTGTTTCCTGAGAGCTTCAGTTTATAGCACTCTACCACCCAAAATCAAAAGGAGCTTACAGCTTTGGCGCCAGCTTCCTAAGAACACAAACTCACCCCTCTGACCTGACCAAGTTTCCGTTCCACTTCCATTTTTCCTTTCTTAAGAAATTCGCACATTTCTTTTAAATCTCTTACTTGATTCTAAAACATAAAAGAAAATACAGTAATCTGTCATGATGATAAAACAGCCTTGAAAAAGAGAAAGAAAGCATAATCTGAGTTAAAAGTCTCATCTATAGAACCAAACTCAACAGCTGTGTCTCAAAAATCCTTTGCCTCTCGGTCGGCCCCCGCCGTTGGCCACATTCAGAGAGATGGGATGAATTTCTTGCATATCACCATAGAACCTCCACCTGACGATAGATGAAGAAAATGACAGAGCCCCACACTGGAGCCCCGGACTGAGCTCCCAAGGTCCTGATGAGGAGCAGAAGGAGAGAGAACATGAGAAAGAAAGTCAGGACTGTGAGGGAACCTCCAGCTGGCGACAGATGGGGAAGGTGACTGAACCCCACATTGGAGCACTGGACTGAGCTCCCAAGGTCCTGATGAGGAGCAGAAGGAGCGAGAACATGAGGGAGAAAGTCAGGAACGTGAGGGGTGCGTTCACTCATGGAGACGGTGGGACAGAACTAAAGGGAGATCACCAACTCCAGTTGGAATGGGACTGATGGATCATGCGACTAACCAACTTCTTTATTGATTAAAAAAGATGATAAACTGAAAAAAAAAAAAGAAATTTTGATATCAGACATGTGCTGGTTTGTTTTGTTGGCTTGACACAAGCTAGAATAACCTGAGAGGACGGATCCTCAACTGAGAAAAGGCCTCCATAAAGGCTATAGGTCTGCGGTGTTTTCTTAATTAAAGACTGATGTGGAAGAGTCCAGCTCACTATGGGTGGTGTCAACCACGGCAGGTGGTCCTGAGTGTTACAAGAAAGCAGGCTGAGAAAGCCCCCAGGGAGCAAACAGGTAAGCAGCTTTCCTCCTTGGATTCAGTTCCTGCCTTCAGGTTCCTGCCCTGGTTTTCCCTGATGGACTAAAATGAAATAAACCCTTTCTTCCCCACTATGCTTTGGAGGAAGTTTACAACAGCAATAGAAACCCCAACTAAGACAAGGACATTACATAAATGACTAAGCATATGGCCATTGGCCAACCCTGAGTTGCTGTCCCACAATGCACACACACAGACAGTTACACAGAAAAAGAACTGAGGTCACTGCACTGATTTTTCAGAGTAGAAATCTGAATGAGAAGCATGAAGCTTAACTGCGTCACCACCAGTGGAAACGACAGAATGATAATTGTTCTCGATTAGAAATAAGACTGAAACAGTTAGTTGGCCAAGAAAAAGCCATCACCACAGGTAAGATACAGAGTCAAAGATCAAAAAAATTTTAGAAGTAATACTTCTAAAGAAACAATTATATTTCAATTATTGCAATTACTATTGAAATATAAAAAATATCTTCTTACCTTGGAACACATGAACTTGACACTTCTATTGTCTACTGTCTGAAATTATTATCAGTACAACCCTCTTTGTGTGGAATTCTTAGTGTCAGCATGACTCCTCACTTCTCCACCAGCCCTCCTACACAAGCTCTCTCATTATCCTAATCACTTTCTACTAATCGTGCTTCCTGTTTTCCTTAGCACTTCCATCAGCTGAGTACGACACACTACTCTGTTTGCTTGGTTGACTGGCATTCTTCCTCATTAGAAGATGTTTTATTAACGCTTAAATTTACATCTTAATCTCTAGCCCCTAAAAATATAAAGTGGGGACTCATAAATGCCTCTTAAATGAGGAACGTATGTAACATAACCAATCACAAAGATAAAGATAAACCTTATGAATATGCATTTCAGAAAGTAATGTAAGTAAATTTCAGTGTGTGCTGAAGTTAGTAGGTATTTTTATAAAATTAAATTTACCTTTAGTCTTGGCAAATCTTTATTTGCTTGTTCAATTTGAAATTTCAGCTCAATATTTTCAGATGACAACTTCAAGGTTTTTCTTTCTGCAGTTCTTGTTCTTTTGATAATGATCATCTGACTCTATTTCTGAAGTCTGGAAAATGAAATTTAGAATATGTTCAACATTTAATAAAAGTTGCAAAGACACACTCTGTAACATTGTCAAAGGTGAATTTTTAAAAAGGAATATGGGAGGAAAATGGAAAACATCACATAAAACCAAAACCAAGAAAGATGAGATTAAAGCCTCCAAAGAAGGTAATTTTTAAAAATTAAAACAGAAAGCAAAGTCAGATATGGCTTAAAAATCTATAAATACAGTGATTTCACAGATTTCTCAGAAGTTTTAAACTGTCCTATACTGGTTTGTTAGTTTAAAATAAGGTTATCAAATGTGAGGAATAAATCTGTTCCTCCTCATCTCAGAATGTGATCTTGTTGCCTTACAGAAATAACCAGAGGGGGACGCTTGTTTGTATTATACTGTATTAATCAAAACACTGCTTGCCCGTTAGCTCTAACTAACCCATTACTGTTAATCTGTAATTCTGATGAGACAGTAACAGAACATTGGCAGGAAGGCCGTACTGGTCAATTTTTCTTTTGTTACAGGCTGTATATACATAAAGGCAATGGCAAGAAAGAAAATACAATCTATCTATTGTGATGGGCATAAGCCATACTAAGTAACAGGCCCCCACTTATCACACGGCCCAAGTGTATATGGAAAGCTCCTCTCTACTATTAGTCTACTTCATTTACAAAGCTGACAGCTTTCGCATCTGGATAGTTTTACGGTCACCATCAAACATAGAAAACTTTAAGTCTCTACTTCTAAGCTATTTTCTCTTCCTGAAGTTTGGTCTACCTCTGGTAGATAGCTGGTTCTGATTACTGATAACAGTACCAATGACTGCTTTATAACAACTTATTAATGACTTCACAAAAATTTATTAATGAATTTAATTTATGACTTCTAGAAAAGAGTATATTTGCAGATTTTACATAAAGGTTATAGTAATATATTTCTATATCACCCCATGAATGTAATTACTATATAATAAATTTGAAATTTTTCCTCTTATTTCTGAAAATAAAGTTAAAAACAATTATGTGGATTGTCCAAATTTCTGGAAAATTGTTTATTAATAGGTGTTTTTCCTTTTATAAATCCTACATTCTTTGTTAAATTGTCATTCTGTATGTATATGGCTTTTACTGAGGAAGCTCAGCTAAGAAAGAAGTAAAGGACTACAGTGTGCTCAGAGCAGGGCACTTTTCAGGACTGGCACATCGGTTTTCATATCTGGCCTATAAACGCATCCTCCGCACACTAGTGCACTGTATCCGCATCGGTGGCAGCATCATGGTCCCTCTTCAGCAGGCCCACTTGGACCAGCGGTTATGTGGCTCACATTTCTGGCTCCATGTCCCTCATTTTCTTACCCTTACCAGCCCTCTTCGTGGTCTCAGTTTCATGTTTTGGATTTTCATTTTCACAAAATTATTAATTCTCTTACCTTTAAGAACTGATATATTTTCATAATTCATGTTAAAAAAATCTGTGAAGCTGACCTAATTTTGCTTGATTTACTATTTGGTATTGTTTCCATACTTCAGTGGGATCAACAACATTTATGAAATACCACAGAATATTTGTAGATAGCCCATGATGTAACTCATCAGTGACATTGATTTCTTCTCAGATTTGGTTCTGAGTATGGTTATATGGCATTTTGTCTGTTCTTAGCTTTGCTTGTATTTTTTTGTATTTGTGAACACTACTAGTAGTGGAGAGGAAATGGGCATGCGGCACACTTGCTAACTATCACTTACCAAATACGACGCACTGCTGCGTCTCTAGCGATGAAGGCTCAAAGATTCACCTCTGTCCCATCAGTGAGGGTTAGAGAGATGATTCAGCATTAGTTAGTAAAAGTGAATGTGTTGTGTCAGCATTAATGAGGAGGATCTACTGTTTCTATTCAGATGATGAATGTAATTGCCCTTTTATGCCTCATTTAACACTGTGGGGGGTGGGAGCCTGGTGGAGGAAGATGTATACTTACCAAGGACTGAGGATATGCATCCTTTGAAAGCTGTTTTTCTAAAGTACGAAGTTTTTCTTGAAGGTATTTATTTTGTAAATGTAAGTCTTCCACAACAGAATCTCGTGGAAGAGCTTGGTGGGTCCTGTGAACAACAATCAGAAGATTATGGAAATTCACTTTTTCTCAAATTTATTATATTATGATACAGAAAAGAAATATATGTGTGTGTGTGTGTGTATAATACTATAACTTAAAATTTTCAAATTTCCAAAGTTCACAAGAAATAAATTAGATCATAACTTATATTAAAAATAATCCAACAGAGACTTCTTTATCCATCAGCTAAAGTGTATCCCGATAGAAACACATGAACACTTGAAAGTGCATCTGCTTACATGGAATTATGCAGAAAAGCTAAAATACCCACTATCTTAAAAACATCACATAATAATCGTATACCATGTATTTCGTTCTCAAAAAGCTTCAGGACCCAACAAAGCTCTAAGGTTTTCAGTATATGTTGTCATATCAAGTCCAAACTGAACTGGCTGGCTACAAGACCCACTTTACTCTGCACAGACGAAGCTATGAAACGTTGTTGTCCAGGATGTTTCCCCCACTTCAGTAAATGCAACCTTAATGTGAAGACAGTAAATTTCACTCTCGTCTCTATATCTTTACTAAGATTTTGTCCAAGTCATATCCTTCCTCTCTTTAATATTTGCATTTCATAAATAAAACTCACATGTTCAAACTCCTTAAATTTGGAGGATGGCAAAATTCCCTTGCTTCTCTTTTCTGCCTGCCTTGTGCCTGCTTAGGTACATGTGTTTAGCAGCCAAAGAACAGAATACAAGGATTTAACTAAAGTCCAGTTCTATCCAAATAACAATGTTGAGAGACACCAGAAGTATCCCAAAAATAGCACGGGAAGCTCCAAAGAGGAATGGTAAAGAGCGGCCTATGCGTACTGAAGCAATGCATTTCTATTTCCACGTGTACGAGCCAGCAGCTGCTCGTCAACACAAGCTCTCTAACTCCACGCAATGGATTACCTCAAGTGTAGCAAGTCATTCTCTAAGTCCACATTCCTCTTTTTTAACTCTTCCAGCTCTTTCTCCGACTCCAAGGCTCGCACTCCTAAAACCTGATCAACAGTCATGCCTGTAGTTTTCAGTTTCTTCTGCAGTGTAAGTTTCTCTTTATCAGCTCTGTGGAGTTTAGTAAGGAACAATAAGAATGGATCTTTTACAATTTCTGTTTGGTTTATTAAATCGCAGTTCAGTAATCATCGATTTCATATGCAGTAAGTTACCATTCTGTACTTGGTATGAACTTATATGACAATCATAGATAATTCATTCATAGTTAAAATACATCATGCCACATTTTTAAAGATAATAAAATGTGAATCATAAATAACCTAAGCTAGCAAACTTGCCATTTATCAAATAAAATAAACTACATGATTTCAGGATAAAAATTTACGCAGTATTAGTTTTATAATGAAATTTAAACTCACTTGGCAAAAAGCTCCTTCAAAGTATTCAGCTGCTTCGTTAGACTGTGGACTTCTCCTTCTTTCTCTTTTAATTTGCTGCGCATTCCCTCTACTTTGGTTTGCCATTTTTTACCTTCTTCCCACCTAATTAATTCTTCTCTAGCACTCTGTAAATAGTAACAAATGGGTTATGAAACTGTTGGTATTACTTTTAAATACCAATCCACATTTTGAACTATGCTTTCAAGTTAATATATAAATAGTTCATTGTGTTTTATAAATTATAGAACCATTAGGTATGGCAAACTATTAGAAAAAAAAGGCCTTTAATTTAAGTAGGCTTTGTGCATTACTTGACAGGTAAGTCTTAGGGAAGCTCTGAACTAATTCCAATAACCTTAAGTAGTTAAATGAAAATTCACATACATGGTTTACTTAAGGAAGCTTCTAAAAAATAATTCTATGTGAATGACCACTTTAATCTTGTTATAGCCTTGCAATTTCCTAATACTGTAGCTCACTCTGGCCTAAATGCACATTACTTTACCATCCAATATGTATTTACTTAGTGCTGCCCATGTGCCTGCTGTATTCTAGATATGAAGAGCAAAAGATGTATAAACCAGATATAAAGGGTAAGGTTTACAAATCTTACAATTTTTATTTGTTGAACAAACTTGAGTGGTGGCAATATACACAATAAAAAGTTATAAATATGCAGAGTAAGTTAATGGTGATAAGTGCTATTAAAAAATAGAAAAAGGCAGGCTGTACGGTCTTATAGTAACAGTGATGGTAGTACGGTTGCTAGTATTACAATAAAAGGTACACAAGAAAGCTATGTGATACACAACAGTTCCATGTTCTGAACAAGTCCTCCCGGGAGTTTAATAGTTTAAAACAGTTCTCACAAGTGTATGGACCAAGAATTTAATTCCATTTTACCATATGAACACCAAAAATTTTATAATGTTTTCCCTATACTTGAATTTAGTAAGAATACAACTGCCTTTTAAAAATAAAGCTTAGACATTATTTTGCTGGAAATACTACCAACAATTTGCTTATCATACCGGAAATCAAATTATGAGCAGCAAATAAATTAGATCATTTTAAACTGTAATTGGAACACCATTTTTACAAAATATACATCAGAGTCTATTAGAGCTCTGAACTCACAATAATGCTACATAAGGTGCACATACACGGCTACCTTATTTTTCTAGTATACATGTTGATATATGAATAATGTATTATCATGCTCATTCTTTTTTTTTTTTTTTGGTTTTTTCGAGACACGGGTTTCCCTGTAGTTTTCTAGAGCCTGTCCTGGAACTAGCTCTTGTAGACCAGGCTGGCCTCGAACTCAGAGATCCGCCTGCCTCTGCCTCCCGAGTGCTGGGATTAAAGGCGTGCGCACCACCCGCCCGGCTCATGGCTCATTCTTTTATAAATTATTTTTACACTTTTACCAATTTCATTTAGTACCTTTTATAACCTTATTGGAAATTATAGAAGCTTATGTTGACTTTGAATTTCATTAGACTAATATAAGAAATATTATAAAACATAATGTTTATTATGTCATGTTTAAAAAATATATTTAAGCTACGTGAACAAAAAGCAAGAAAAACTGAACTAAAGAGAATTGGAACAGAAAATTGAAACAAAGGAGAACTAGAAAGAATAGAACTTAGAAGAATATTAGAAAACAAAAGATAGAATAATAAAGAGCATGACCAGAATAGCACATGCATGAATTCCTTCCATACCCCTCAGGCAGAGGAACCTTAAGTTCAGTTTCACTATGCTATGGGGTTTTCTACAAACCCTGGGAGGAGCCTTGAGAGCTGGTGTTTCAGCCTAATACCCTTCAATATGCTTTCTCCAAATAGGTTTCTAACCTTATTTATCAAGTCAGCTTAAAAGTATCCTTTTGAAATTACAAAACATTCCTGATAAATACTTATTTATTAATGTATTCAAAGAGTAATCTGACTTCCAGAAATATAAATAATCTCTGGGAGAATGAAGTAAGTGATTCGCAGCATGTAAGGGAGCCCTTCACGAGGACTGAGCAATGAGATGAGCAGATGGGGAGAATGGTGAACTCACGAGCTATAGGATGTGAGGAGACAGACGGTATCCAGTAATCAGGAAACGACATGGAGGTGCACTACAGGTGTGTCCCTCAAAGGCAGTGCAACGCTTCTAAAGGTCAGGAAGCTGCCTTAGACATCTCAGCTTTTCAGTACCATAAACAGTGTGTCTCAAACTATTAGAGTAAATTCTGTCCATCAATAAATGCTTCCTTTGGTTTAAAACTGTTAATGAGTGCATTTCACACACCTTTTCCTTCACTGGTTTTATGTCGACGTCATCCATCTTTCTTTCCAGTTGGCTTTCCAGTTTTTTAACTTTTTTTTGAAGTTCATCAATCAAGCTTTGCTTATTATCTAGCAGAGATTTGCTCTGAAAACATTAAGATATAACTTTACATGAGAACTATCAAAGTACACATTAAATATTCTAATTATAGAAATTGTGTGAGGCTAACATTAATCATGTTTTCTATATGATTCTGAATATAAGTATAACATGAAAGCTACCATTGTACATGGCCTGCTACAGACAAATAATACAACAGAAGTCACTCAAAGAACTAATCAAGGAGCTGGGTGGTGGTAGCACACACCTTTAAAACCAGAACTTGGGAGGCAGAGGCTGGTGGATCTCCAAATTTGAAGCCGGCCTTGTCTACAGAGTGAGTTCCAGGACAGTCAGGGCTACACAGAGAAACCCTGTCTCAGAAAACCAAAACCAAACCAAACCAAAACAACAACAAAAACAACAAATTATCTGAATTAAATACAGTATTACCTGTAGCCCACTGGACAGTCTTTTAATCTGTCTTCTCAGTTCGTCATTTTCTTGATCAATTCCATCTTTCTCTCTAAGGATTTTATTATAAGCTTTTTGCTTTTTTTGCAGTTCATTATTTAAATCATTTAAGTCGTCAGCTAGATAGAATTTCTTTATTTTTAACTTGTTTTTAAGAGCTTCTTTTAATTTAAAAGATTTTCATTTAAATCTTCAATTTGTGACTAATAAGAGACAAAATCGTTATTCACAAATCTTCCTCAAGTATTAAAGATAAAGCAACAAAAATGGAAGTTATATACTAATATGCATTAGAAACATAATTCCACTATAGATTTTTTAAATACAGCACACAAGGGAAAACTAGAAACTGCACATATTTCTCTCATTCATGCCAAATGAAACAAGTTCACTAGAGAATAAAAGGAAATGATTCAAAAACAATTTAGTCAACAAACAGTTAAACAAAACTATTGAAAAATATTTCATTACAGGTAAAATAATTTTTAAAAAGTACCTTCAAAATTCACAACAATGTTTTACAGATTCTAAAACATACGATTTGCATAACGTAAATCTCTGACTTCAACACTTTGTGAACTACTCTGTAAGGATAAGTAAGATATAGGAGTCAGCCTGAGACAGCAGCTCCGACTGTAAACACTGTTCTGAAGCAAGACATGCTATTATTTGTTCTGGGATGGCTTATTCAACTAACTGCGTAAGTGGGTTGTTTTTTCTTTGTTTTTGTTTTTTTGAGACAAAGTTTCTCTGTGTAGCCCTGGCTGTCTTGGAACTTTCTCTGTACACCTGGTTGACCTTGAACTGACAGAGATTCACCTGCCTATGTGGGCCACCACCCAGTATGTGTTTTATTGGATAAATTATTAAGGTCAAATAGTATTATTAGCAATATTAATTAATATTATTGTAATGTGTTTAAAAGAAAATTATATCTTGCGAGAAAGTTTTGAAAAATGGATATGAAAAGATGAAAAACTCGGGAGAGCCTTTCATATGAATAGGAGAATACTAAACCATAACAGTAAAGGACGTTTCCTTTTTATTCATTTATTTAGTAAACAGATTTTTTTTATGATTACTATATTGAAAAGTACAATAGGCTATTTTTAAAAATTAATGAAAATCTACTTTCCAAAGTGTTTAATGAAAATAAAAGACATTTATAAAAAAAATCAGAAATAAATAAAACTAAAAAAACAAAAACAATTAGATTTTTAATTTTATCACAATATATATGAAATTTTCTGTAAAGAATCTTTTTGGGGAAAAAACAAATTAAGAGTTATTATGAACTATATATTTAGGAAAAAAAGTTTAAATCACTAAGCTTACTGGCCAGAAAAGAAAATAATAAAGTATATTGTTAAAAAGAATTTACTAGCTAGATGGTGGTGGCACAAGCCTTTAATCCCAAAACTTGAGAGGCAGAGGCAGGCCCATCTCTGTGAGCCTGGTCTATAAGAGCTAGTTCCAGGACAGGCTCTAAAGCTACAGGATAAACCCCTGTCTCAAAAAAAGGAAAAATTAATTTACTTTGAAGAAAGGCATCAGAGCCGACAGTCTCTATAGATAAAAATGTCTTAGGATAGTAAATAATGATGTTCATACGGTGGGGGAATGGCAGTTATGGAAGAAGCTAGGTATGTTTGGTATATATGCCGATCTTCTTGGTCTTCTCAATTTTGTTGTGAAAGAACCTGAAATTGTCGCAGACAAAAAGGAGCCTGAAAAGAATTGAGGGCTTGGAAGTTAGGGTCAGCTGGGTGGAGTGTTTGTCCACAGCTGAACCTGAAAATCCCAGTTAATACTTGAGATGTAATAAAAAGGCTTTAAAATTTTCTAATAAAATGTGCGGTTTTCTTCAATGGGCTCTATTAGTCAGCATAACTCATAGTAGTCCATCTTTTTAAAAATCCTCCAGATGATAGTCAGTATCTGAGTATCACAAGCATATACTGCTTAAAAGTGTGTGTGCATCTGTCTAATTAGCCAACAGTTCAAAAACATCCCCCGGAACTGTCCACATATCTGGCGATACTAATCCGTGTGCTGATACTCACTTTTAGCTCTCTCGTATGTCGATCAACAACCTGCTGGACGTTGAGATTTGCCTCTTTCTGAGAAGTTACGGCAATAATACGTTCTTCAGCTGCAGCTGTCATTTCGGCCCGGAGTTTCCAACAGGGCTCGACTAAGTGCCTAAAAATTACAATATACAAACATCTTTACTGGAAAATCAACAATGTACATGAGCAAAATAAATGGAAAATAGGCACTATTACTTTCTACTACTTTTCTATTAAGTGCAAAATCTTATGTAATTTCAAGTATGGCCCACGCCTATGATCTCATCAGCACCAGGGTGGCTGAGGCAGAGGAGTATAGTGAGCTTGAGAACAGCTTACAGCTAGGGGTTCTAGCCAGCCTGGCTACAGAGTGAGACCTGTCTCAAAAACAATATGAAAGATTAACAAATGAATTTGATTAAATATAACTCACAAACTCCGGAATGTTTTCAACTGAATTTCCTTTGTAATTTTTTCAGTTCTTCAGAAATAGTTCAAAACCCTGACAATTATTTTCAGAAGCAATCATTATGCCAAGCAATTCATATTATAAAAGGAAAGGAATAGCCGGGCGTGGTGGCCCGGCACGCCTTATCCCAGCACTCGGGAGGCAGAGGCAGGCAGGATCTCTGTGAGTTCGAGACCAAGCCTGGTCTACAAGAGCTAGTTCCAGGACAGGCTCCAAAGCCACAGAGAAACCCTGTCTCGAAAAACCAAAAAAAAAAAAGAAAAAAAAAAGAATATTTTGCTTCAAAATTTCCAAGTTTATATATTAGCAATAAATTCTTCACTTAGAAAAAAATCACATTTTATGCATCCATTCATGTGAAATTATTGAATTTAGGAGGCTGAGTAATGTCATAAGACATTGTTTAAAATATTTGCCCATAAAATTTATGAACTAAGGTGGGGAAAATGTAGCATCTTCTAACCCACTTATCAAGTATGAGATAAATAAAAACAAAACAGCCAAGCTACTACTCCATATTAAATCTATTGAGCAACTCCTCCCACAAAGTCACTGTGGCCAACTTCTTAAATCCTTCTTCCTTTATACCACCTCAACCCCTTAAATTGTACAAAATTGTTCAAGCTACACAAATACCCAACGGAAAATGAGAAAGTAATTCAGCAAATCACCAAGCATAAAAAGATAAATTGGACTTTATCTGCATTTTAACATAGCACTCCCACTGCAGAGGCAAGCAAAAGTACCGTCCTTTGAAGGCAGGAGATGAAACTCGTCCTGTCATTGTAAGAGCTCTGCTAGTATCCTTTACACATTCCCAGGCCTTCTCTAGGCCTTTCTCCTGAGTGGGCATCTGCCACTTACCTTTTGTTGCTTCTCCTTCAAGGCCAGTTGGCTCTTTAGCCTGTCCACTAGATTCCTCATTGTGGTTGTGGGAGCTCTTGAGTTTGCTTCTTTCTGAGCCTGGAGTTCAGACTTCAAACTGTGAGCCTCCTTCTGTGCTTGGACAAGAGCACGCCTTAAGTCCTCCACTTCTCCCTGCGCTTTCTTCACCTCCCCTGCATGGTTCTCCTGAAGCCTGAGAGAAACAAGCATGTGTATTTACCAGACTGGGTATTGCAAGTAATATTTTAATTGAAAAAAACCAAAACAACTTTACAAAGGTATAAAGCCATGACTACTAGTACTTTATATGGTAAAAGACTATGCATGCAAGTTATTTCAGAAAGTGTATCATTTTTTGCATTTAGGAATTAGTCATAAAAGCTTAAGTATAGCACTGTGGTTTATGTCTATGATCTCAGCACCGAGGCAGACGAAGCAGAAGATTTATGGGTGGAGCTTGAGGACATCTTACAAACCATCCATTTCTAGGCCACTCTGTCTTCAACAAAGAAATAAAAAGGAGGTATAACAAATGTAATTTTATAATCTGGTAACATGGCTTAGATTAAATACAAAAAACATAAATTCTCCTATATATTCAAAAGAATGAGAAAACCTAAGACAAAAGCAATATAATATACTATTTTTAAGAAAATAAAAAAAAATCTCAATGGCAACTACTTACTTATTCACAAATGTGGTAACTTGGGAGGGTATTAAAAGAGCAGAACAAACTCCATTTGAGAAAGAACTCCATTTAAGACAGGACCTAACTACTGGGGTGAGTGCAGTCCCGCAAGTGTCATAAATCTTCCCAAGACACTGTGCCTGCCCTGTCAAGTGACCCCCCAGGGGTGTCCAAACAACATCTGTTTGGTTCAAACATCTTTGTAGGTACCTGTACTAACTAGTTTTGACTGTGTTGAAATTCCACCATATACCCCAAACAATGAATTCAAAAAGTTGTATACTTTTTACCTAATCCTGAAACACCAAGGATTGTGCCACCCTGTTTTTTCCCTTTAAAAACCCCATTACCCTGAGAACTTGGGGCCATTATTCCCCCGCCCCCTGTGGCAGCGTGTTGGATTATGGTCCAAGTTAGCTAACTTGTAATCAATAAAACCCCAGTGTGTTTACATTGGATACCAGCTCTGTGGGGTTCCCGTGACACGGGCCATAACTGTGTCTTGGTCCAGAGTAAACAGTCAAAGTTCTAACAGGCCATCAGAAAGGAAATAGAACCATAAGCGGGTCAACTTCTCACTTTCAATCAGATATGAGGCCCAGAGAGAGGGTGTCTATGATTAGGAACTGAACCAACCTTATACCAATTTAGGTTTAAAGGGTCTATTTCTAAAAAAATGGCTGGCTAATGATTACAAACCTTTTTTTAATGTTTTTTAATTTTTTTGATTTTTCGAGACAGGTTTCTCTGTGTAATCCCTGGCTAATTAATCCTGGAACTAACTCTGTAGACCAGGCTGGCCTGAAAGTCACAGAGGTCTGCCTGCCTTCTGCCTCCGAGTGCTGGGATTAAAGGTGTGCAATATTACAATATTTAATACGTAGGATGTTGTGAAACATTCTGACACTATAGTTTTCGATATCTTTATTTAACAAACACTTACTGAGCCTCTGTTTTATCACATGCTGTTAGGAGTTTAAACAAAAGCAATTTATATGTGAGCTTCTAATTGTCAAGCTCCGCTTGTACATAGTACCACAGGGACTTCATTCATCTCGGCACTCTGAAGGCGCCCGAGGGAGCACAGCCATTTTCATTTACAGAGGATGAAGTTGACAGTGGAAATGTTAAAATAAGGCTCTAGAGAAGAAAATAAATTGGCTTCTGAGTAAGACTGACTACAACCTGTGATTGTCTCATATCCACTCACTGCACTACTGAGCCTTCCTAGCCTTATTCCTGTAAAGCAATAAGCTGCAGAGTCCTGTGGACAAATGACACACGAACATCTCACGACAATGCTCACACAGGCTTCAACACAGCCTTACTGCCATTTGCTCCTTTTTAAAAGATTTCTAAGATTTACCGTAATTTGACGTTTTCAAATTCTCTGACTTTTAACTCAGTAATTTCTTTTTGTCTTTCCAAATCGTTTGATACTTTCTTTAGTTTGTTAGAAGTGAGGCCAGAGAGTCATCTGTGTTCTGCTACTGTCTGCTCCATCTCGGCCAGACGGATGAAATGCCTTGTTGGTAGGGTACTGGACCAGGAGGACTGGTTTGTAAATCCTATGAGATATGAAAAAATTAGTAATGAAGTAAGTGTGATCTGAGACTGTGGGATGACTCATCCTATACATTTCTTTACGAAGAATGCAGTCTACAATCTAAGCGGAAAAGAAGGATCGGAAAGACAGGATATAGACTATGCTCTGTATGCCCTGTGTTTTAGCCAGCATGCAGGTGCAGGGGGCTGTGGACGATGAATTAATGAGGGGAGGCTTGAGGAGCTTAAAGCTGTGGGTTAAGAGAATCAGGGCCACTTCATCAAGCACGGAAAGAACAGACTGATTGATGGGGGGCAAGTAGGAGGTTAATTCCAAGTTGGAAAATAATACAAATTATGGAATCTGAAAAAAAAGAGTAGACTCATAACATAGGCTTTCAGTCCATGGCAAAGAGACAGAAATATGATTCTATAAGAACTGAAAATTACTGAGGGTTGAAATGTGGGTTAAAAAACTGGATCATGTTTTCATGCTCAAAGATGCTTCTCATGCGATTATTTTGTGAACACAAAGGTAGGTGTGTTCTCCTGTGAGATATGAAGAGGTAAATTTTAAATTATGTGATCTCACATCTCAATAAAGAATAGAACAACATCCTCAGAACTTTACCTGGGCAGTCTGCTTGAATTTATTGAGTGAATTCTCAGCCTGTAGTTCTAATTTATGATGAAGGACATGAAGGTCTTCCTCGTGCTTCTTAACAATTTCTCTTTGCTCCTGTTTCACAGGAAGTTAAAGCCGTACTGTAAATTATGACTGAAAATACATTCATGTCTCAGTTAATTTTTACTCTTTCAAAGCCTCAGACCAGAAAAGATATAACCTCTTCATGCATATGTATATTAGACAATTATACATCTCTGCTAGCATGCGTTCATGCTGACCACCCAAGTCTTACAATTTATTCCTAATGTTAAAAATAATATGCATCGGTCACCTTTAATTTGTTTTCTTTGAACATTTTAAATTACTAGATCTCTCCTACTGTTCCAGAGAATTAGACCTCCACAGACCACCCCCTGTGGAGTATTGTTAACATTACTGCTTCAATTTCACTCAGAAATCCACCTGACATTTTCTAAACCACCCGGTCTCCATAGCAGATACTCTCGTCTACCTCAGTCCACAAGAGGAAGAAGACACACGTACACAAACGGCCAGTTTTACTGACAGATCTGTAATCCAATCATGTGAAAAGCCAACAGACCTAATAGAATCATCTGAAAGCAAAAATGAACTACCACATTAAGAGAAGTATTTTGTGGCGTTTGATTGAGATACACGATAAGTAAAATAGCAGCGTAACAAATACCTCTCTGGCTCTTTCCAGAAGATGCTGGTATTTCTTCAGGACTTCTTCCTTCTGATTTAACCTTGCCTGCATGGTTAGCAATGGTCGTTGGGCGATTTTCATTGTTGGTGCTGAGGATTTTGGTTTCCAGACTCTTTTCTGTCAAAGCTCAGTCTATACAGTTTCTCATCGAGTCAAGCTGTGGCAGGCATCTGGAGCCGGAGTTGCATTGATTACTTTGTCTCTTGACCAGAATATGTTGCTCTGCCAACCGTAATTAAAGCAGATTCTTTTTCTTGTAGCTTCTATAGTAAAGTCACAATAAATTATTACATTTCAGCTTGTCCCTTTGAAAATGCCTTTCAGGTGAATTTTAAGCCCAATACAGGTAAGCAAGTACGCTTGCTTCCTGTTTCACATCATGGTTACAGGTGTTTGACAAGTAAAATTCGATTTTAGTACATTTCTTTGCATAACAGGTTAATTTATTACATATTTATTTTAATTTACTTAAGATTATCACTTGTTAAAAACTTGGTTAGAGTGAACATAACATGTAATTAATTAATTGACTTTATTTATACCTTGCAGTTTAGAACTAGCAATGGGTGCTGCTAGAACTAGGAAGATACAATCAAACCACGCCCTTGACGCCAGAGACTGACAAAGAGCTAGGAAAAAATACAATCAAACCACGCCCTTGACGCCAGAGACTGACAAAGAGCTAGGAAAAAATACAATCAAACCACGCCCTTGACGCCAGAGACTGACAAAGAGCTAGGAAAAAATACAATCAAACCACGCCCTTGACGCCAGAGACTGACAAAGAGCTAGGAAGCTAATGCGGAACAGTTACTCGAGGGTAAGACTGGGATTTCACAGGACAGGTAAACGAATCACGGCTCTGCACTGGGAAGTTTACCACACCAAAACAGAAAATAAGTTTAATATTCAGTAAGATTACCAAAAATATTTTAAAACTAGTAATTTTATAGCATTTCATATAACTCAAAAATTTTAAATTAACTTTCCTGAATTGAAAAATAGGCAGAATTTTACACAAGAAATTCTTCTTAAATGCAATTACTAATATGTTTAGATGTAAACTAAAATTTAAATATCCAGCTTATATTATTTTAATAAAAAATTTAAAGAGCTTGACTTATAACCATCTATTAATCAAATTCTGTACCTATATTAAAGAACTTCTTCTTTGCTTCAAACTTTTACATACTCACAAATAAAATGAACAAAGAAACTATTTAAAGGATCTACCAGCATATTATTACAAAATAAATGATAAAATAATATCAATGAAAAAGAGCCAGTTAAAGGAAGGGAATATATTGTCAGAAAGCTACAATTAAATGCCTTTTATTACCCTTGATGCTCCACTTTTACATTCAGTGTTCCCAAAAAGTAGGAATGCAGTAAACAAATGAAGTGATAAATTCATATTAACTGCATGGACTATTCATTATAAGCTATAGAAATGAGTATATAGAAAAAAAGTGGGAGTTAGCAAGAAATCCACCATTTTATACTTTATTGACATTAGTAAATATTATTTAGAAAATTCCAATCAAAATACAAAATACAAATTCTTCAAATTACCTCTTCTAGTGACTTGCAAGTTGCTTGTGTTTTAAGAATTGTTCGAATATTTTCCTTAATTTTTCTTAGAGCAATTTCAAGTTGGTTTGGAAGGGGCAAGTTGGGGTCTGGCATTGATCCTGTAGCCTCTTCAAACTATTGAGAAATAATATGTTTTAAAAACAGCAGTATAGTACCGAGGAAACAATATTATATCTTATAAATGTATGAAAAAATCATGAACTAAATTTAACTTGTCTTTAAACAAAGAAACTCAGGACAATTCACATAAAGCATACATCCTACAGTTAAAAAGCTATCTAATTCAGAGAGGCATCAAACATAACTAGTCATTTTTGATACCTTTTGTGCTGCACTGAGTATTTCATTTTGCTGACGGTCAAAAATGTCTAGTTGGCGTTCCAGCTCAACTTCTCTTTGATCCCAAGCCATTTGTCTTTCTTCGTGAAACTGCAAGAGACATTTATTTGTTTTAGGCACATACACAGTGACATTGAGCATTAACAGGCGGATATGCATTTTCTTACTTAACCCTCAGCTTTGCTGCCACTACTTGCACTCTTGTTATATGGGAAAAGGCACAAACTTAGGAGGTCAAGCAACTTCCTAAAATCACAGGGGTAAGCAGAATTTCAATCTAGTCATGAGTTCATCCATCCATCCATCCCAATTATGTCTAACAAAACATATTTTCAAAGTACTATTTGGGGCAATGCAAGCATAGCAATAAACACAACCTAGTCCTTGTCACCAAGGAACTTACATCCCAGGAAGTAAGAAACAAGCAATAACAAACAAATATGTAAGACAAGAGAGGATGGCAAACTTTGTTTAGAAAATAAAAGCAAGCCCTCCCATATGGCACAATTTCCTGGTCAATACCAAGGAGCCTTTGCAGTTCACTGGCAAGAAAAGGTATGTGACAATCTTCAGACAGTGAAAGCATGAGCGAGAGTAGCTAGGACACAGAAGAAGAAAGACCTAAGCACACAGAACACAATGCCTGTGGCGAGGGTGTGGTTTATAAGTGTCCTCTCTTAAGTACCTACTTTTTCTACCCCATGCTGTGTTCTAAATCAACAATGACAACAACATGCAGAAACCTGACTGAAGGAGTCAAATAACTAACATCAAAAGAAACATTAACTTACCAACTAAGCTTGCTGACATACTGTTTTGTTAAGCTTAATAAGGATGTCCCCAGCTAGGAAGGACCCTGGGCACTGGAGGAGAGGGTGCCTGAAGTGGCCTTGTCCCATAGTCAGACTGATGACTATCTTGAATATCACCATAAAACCTTTGTCCAATGACAGATGGAGACAGAGACAGAGACCCACATCGGAGCACTAGACTGAGCTCCCAAAATCCAGTTGAAGAGTGGAAAGAGGGAGAATATGAGCAAGAAAGTCAGGACCGCAAGGGAATGGTCCACCCACTGAGACAGTGTGCCTGATCTAATGGGAGCTCACCAAAGCCAGCTGGACTGAGACTAAACGAGCATGGGATCAAACTTGACCCTCTGAATGTGACTGACAGTTGGGGCAGACTGAGAAGCCAATGATAATGGCACTGGGATGTGTCTCTAGGGAATGTATTAGCTTTTTGAGATCCTAATCTATTTGGATGCAAACCTTCCTAAGCCTGAATATAAGGGGGAGGGCCTTGGACTTCCCACAGGGCAGGATACCCAGCCCTCTCTTAGGACTGGAGGCGGAGGGGTGGTAGGTGAGTGGGGGAGTAGGAGGGAAATGGGAGGAGGGAAGGAAGTGGAAATTTTGAATGGAATGATTTATAAAGCAATAAAAAAAGATTTAAAGTTCTTGTCAAAAAAATTAAATTAAAAAAAGACTTCTATTACAACTAAATCAATTTTCATGTTTGGAGTTTAAGTAGCAAGAAGTAGGTTATTTTGTTAGTCAATATAACAGGAACTATACTTTATCACAATAATCCAGTTAAAACGTAATGATCTGACGTTTAAAGCCTTAAAAAGAAAAGAAATAGAAAACGAAACCTTGCTCTGCTGAACGATTTCTTCCTCGAGACTGTTGATGGTCTGCTCATATTCAGAGATGATATTATTCAAGTATTTGATTTCTTCTTTACCCTTGACTAGTTCTCTGTTTAGTTTAAGTTCTTGAAGGCGAAGCTCTTCTATTTTGACATGCCAATTGATTACCTAGATTATATATAAATATAAATGCTAGATAACTGGTCATGATA
Source organism: Arvicola amphibius (assembly GCF_903992535.2). Classification (NCBI taxonomy): domain Eukaryota; kingdom Metazoa; phylum Chordata; class Mammalia; order Rodentia; family Cricetidae; genus Arvicola; species Arvicola amphibius. The sequence continues at coordinate 15,447,300 of NC_052063.2, read as the reverse complement.
TTACTTGATTATTTTTGTTTGTTTGTTTATTTATTTATTTATTTTTTGGATTTTCGAGACAGGGTTTCTCTGCAGCTTTTTTAGAGCCTGGCCTGGAACTAGCTCTTGTAGACCAGGCTGGCCTCGAACTCACAGAGATCCGCCTGCCTCTGCCTCCCGAGTGCTGGGATTAAAGGCGTGCGCCACCACCGCCCGGCATGATATTACTTGAAATTAATGGCAAACTGTACCAAGATGAAAGAAGTTAGTCTGTAGGCAAAGCCCATGGCAAAGTTAGTGAAAATTTCCAAAGATTATTCTAAAGTAAGTACAACATTAAAATAAAATATTCTTCAAATGATTTTCAAATGAATAAACAGAAATTAGTAACATCTGTGTTCAGGTACATTCCCGGCACTGACTGAAGTCAGTACTGACTCACTGGGACTACTGCTGGGATTAGACATCCTACCCTTGTCTACTGTGACAGCCACGACGACTCACTCACGCTCCAGTGGACAGTTTCGCATTCATGCTCACAGGAGAGGTGCTGGGCAAGCTCAGTCGGTAACAAAATGAAAACAAAAACATCAGCATAGAACAAGAATTTGATGGGAAGAAGTGGTTGGGGTGGGGGAAATGACGGAAGAGGAGGATACAGTGAAGTAGATAGACAGGTATGACCAGAATCTATTATATAAACATATAAAACTGCCAAAGAAGCCGGGCGGTGGTGGCACATGCCTTTAATCCCAGCACTCGGGAGGCAGAGGCAGACGGATCTCTGTGAGTTCGAGGCCAGCCTGGTCTACAAGAGCTAGTTCCAGGACAGGCTCTAAAAAAAAAAAAAAAAAGCTGCAGAGAAACCCTGTCTCGAAAAACCAAAAAAAAGAAAAAAATGAAAAAAAAACTGCCAAAGACAAACTTTGAGAAATCTGTCCAATAAATGAAATTAAAATTTTTTTGAAGTATTTCTAGCACAGAGAATAGGATTTAACCACAAGATAATTATCATTTAATTCTTCCCAAATGATGACAAAAATTAATCTTTAAGAAATAAATGTGGAGGCTTGGAGAGATGGCACAAAGGTTAAGAGCACTGGATGCTGAGATCAATTCCCAGCAACCACAGGGTGGCTCACAACCATCTATACTGCGATCTGGTGCCTTCTGACCTCCAGGTATACATGGAGGCAGGACACTATACATAATAAATAGGTAAATTAAAAAAATAAAATAAATGTGGAAATCTATGAAAACTGCAAACATTCACAAGGAATATCTACAAGTAAAAACACAGAAAACAAATAATTCAAATAGAAAATATTTGTGCACAGTAGAAAACAACTAATAACTATTAAATAATTTAAATTATTCACTTAAAAATTACTAGAGCTTTTTTAGAATATTTAAAGTAATTTGGTAAAGAGCCTTGCTCAGGAAAGTCCAAATTCTAAATTTATAAAATCTAGCTAATCACAACTCGCATTTTAAATGCACACTGGACATGTCTCACACAGCTACAGATCACACCAACACCCCAACGTAACAGCAATACTGAATTTAAGTCCAAGTTTTACCTTTTGGGCTCCCCTGGCATCCTTTAAAGTACTTATCAATTCTTCCAAGCCTTTTAATTTTAATTCCATCTCCAGTGTTTTGTTTTCCATATTCCTGTGCTCTTGTTGAGAACTTTTCATTTCTTGCATTATCTTCAATTTGTCATTCTGCAGCTGAATCATCGTTTTTGAGAACTTTTCCTGCTGGGCCAGGGGTAAGGCACCACTGAACTGTCTTCGCAGAGACTGAATGGTTTGGCGCAGGTGTTTTGCTCTGTTTCTGCCTTCCAGGCGAGCGTAGTAGAGAGTCTGCTCTTTCTCATCCAGTTTCTGCTCTAGGCGCAAATTGTAGGCCTCCACTTTCTGGAGTTTAGATGTAACCGACTCCAATTTACCAAGAGCAGTGGCCTCACTCCTCTGAAGAGCGACAACATGTTGGTGCAGTTTGGCAATTAGCGCCTTTTCATCAGATTGTGCCTAATGAAAAAATACATATTTATAGTAAATTTCAGGGGTTTTACCAATAAATACACCATGGTTTACTAATAAAAATTTAAAACACTTGCACATGAGTTTTTTTTTTTTTAAATTTACTTTAACACACTAGTTAAAAACTATATATATTCAGAATGAAACACACTCAAAATTCTAATTAAATGATAGTTGTTTGTAGTAATGTTTTCCTTTTAGTTCACAGATAACAGCACAACTCTGTGGGGGTGTATTGGGTTTTTTCGAGACAGGGTTTCTCTGTAGCTTTGGAGCCTGTCCTGGAACTAGCTCTAGTAGACCAGGCTAGCCTTGAACTCACAAAGATCTGCCTGTCTCTGCCTCCCAAGTATTGGGATTAAAGGCGCGTGCCACCACCATCGGGCCATATGTGTGTGTGTGTGTGTGTGTGTGTGTGTGTGTGTGTGTATACATATATATATATATATATATATATATATATATATATATTTTACTCCTCTAAAAACTATAGAAATGGGGTTATATTAAAAGCCACAGATATGTACAAGAGAAAATACAGTCAGTAAAGACTCATTAATTATTTCTCCTTAGTATATTAACTGTGACTGGCAGCTGTCAAATGAATCTATAGGTACTTAAAATAAAATACGTTTTCTAGTTTTCTAGTGGTGGTGCATGCATTTAATCCCAGCACTCGGGAGGCAGAGGCAGGCGGGTCTCTGTGAGTTTGAGGTCAGCCTGGTCTACAGAGCTAGTTCCAGGACAGTCAGGACAGTTACACAGAGAAATCCTAGCTCAAAACCAGAATGATAGAAAGAGGAAGGGAGGGAGGGAGGGAGGAAGGGAGAAAGGGAGGGAGAAAGGGAGGGAAGAAGGGAGAAATGAGATAGAGAGAGAGAGAGAGAGAGAGAGAGAGAGAGAGAGGGAGAGAGAGAGAGAGAGAGAGAGAGAGGAAAGGAAGAAAGGTTTCCAAAGTCCCAACTAACAGGAACAGGTTTCTATTGCTGCAACTAGTCCTGCTTTAGCACGCCACACTCCATCAGAGTCTGAGGTATGCTTAGCAAGCAGACAAAACAGAGGAGGCAGCACAGTATGCACCTGGTAGTCCAGAAGCTGCATTCTGAGGGATTCCACTTCCTTTTCCCTGGACTGTTGCTGCGTATTCAAAAACTCAACTTGTCTTTTGGCAATATCAGAAATCTCTCTCAGTCTAGAAAGTGACAAAATATTTAAGGAACAGTTCAGCAAACACCAAAAGTCCTAATTTTGAGACATTGTTCTAAAAATGCAATTGGTTTATGCCATCTCTTCTTTGCACCATGTCCAAAGAGTTCAAGGGTCTCTTGAACTATTTCATGAAACCTAATTGTAGAACAGACCAAAAAGTGATCTATGAAAGCATCCCCTACTCTGGAAGTCCATTGCCTGTGGTACAGAATAATATACGCATTTTGAAAGACAATGCCATCTGTTAAGTGAAACTAAGACAATTGGCACTGGCATTTCATTTGGCATATTTCCTACTGCCAAATGAAAAAAACTTTTACGTAAGTGTTTATAGGCAAGAGTCCATGAATTGATGTTTAATATCTTGCACAATGCCTACCACACAGCTAGTTTCTAAGAAATGTTAATTAAATCAAAATACAAATTAATTGTATGTTGTAGCATGATTCATAAAAACCCTGAAACAGATATTGGGGTTCAACCTGAAGGTCAGAAAAGCAAAACAGCCAGGCACTGGCTCTTACCTAGGCCTTAGTCCAAAATCTTGCCTCCAGGGATCTCAGAATGAGATGTGTGTGAGAGCAGTCTCCTCCCATCTTATATTCCTCTCTAGGGCTGGATTAAAGGTGTGCACCACTACCGCCCAGTTTCTATGGCAACCTAGTATGATTACTGAGATTAAAAGTGTGTGTCACTACTGCCTGGTCTGTAAGGCTAACCAGTGGGGCTGTTTTACACTCTCAACTTCAGGCAAGCTTTATTTATTAAAATACAAATGAAATATCACTACAGTGTGTTTACATTAACCTTATAAAAAGGTAAAAAAAAATTTCTTTTTAAAGTTAGTAAAATAAATACTAAGTGGCCCCTGCTCTCCCCTCTCTACTTCCCCTGAAAAACAGGCGACATGAGTAAGAGGTGTTCTGCATTGGTGCCCTCTACAGCTGCGTCCCGACATTTCAGGTGGGGTGGAGGGCAAACCTCGAGAGGTCCCTTCCTCTTCAGTGCTATTTCACGGGGTTTTAATCCTCTTCTTAAAAACAAAGTGAGTATGGAAATTGTCCCATCTGTCTGTCATTGGTCTTCTTAAAGGCAGATCGATAGACACATCAAATGAGTGAACTTCTGTGTGCACTTACTTAGACACTTCAACTTTGAGCTCCACCTCCTTCTTCTCTAACTCGAGAATGCGCTGTCTATCAGCCTCGCTCACGGCCTTGCTCACACTTTCAGCTAGTTCGTCTCTCAGCATCTGCTCCACCTTCTGGGCATCCAGGTGGATTTTGGTAAGCTACAGAAAAATAATAATAAAATATCCTTAGGACTATTCTATCTATGAATTCTGCTTTGCCTTACACTGGGACTGGAACCCAGAGCCCGTATGAACTAAGCAAGCCAATGAACTACAGCCCCAGCCTAGACACACAACATCTAGACTTCTGAGAACTATAGCTTCTTTTACTTTCCCTTAGTTCAGAAACCAAAGAAACAATCAAAACCACATTACAAAAAATATGTAGCAATAGTCCAATTCCATCATAACACTATTTATTTTAGGGCAATCACTAAGAATTTTTAAACTATAAACAAAGTACTTACAAAGAATTAAAATTTTATAAATTTTAAAAATAATTTATATAACTTGTATTAATATTTATGGCTTAAAATAAAATAATACTTATGTTTTTGGAAATACATCAACCTAAGAGAACATCTGTAAGGTTGTTGTTTTAATCATAAATTGTGGAATATTTGCAGTCTGCTTATTTAGACCAATTAAAAAATCTTCAATAACCTCCTATTAAAGTTTTTAAGAGTTTTTTTATTATTTTTCCTCTTAGTATAGTCTTACTTCCAAACCATTCTGGAATATAAAAGACAATGAGTAATTTTAAATGAAGAGATGGGTTTAGAAGACAATTGCTTTTAAAGAAACAACATCCTTCTGTTCATCAAAACCAATACCATGACAATGGCGAGAAAGAATATTGGTAGAGAAATAAATGGTTGAATCTAAAGGCAATTCATATTTTAATATAATTGTCTGTATACCCATTACATGAAATGCAAATGCCTCACGCATATGCAGTCTGTAGAACACAAAATTCTCAGAAATCCAGTATCTACTCTCACTAATCTTTTTTTGTCTGGTTACGTGATAAAGTTTACAAACTCAGTGAATTTGTTTCCAATTCAAAAATTCCCGTTCTTCCATGTGTTTTACTGAGGTTCCTCAGGTGTTCATACATTTTCTGACAGTGTTCAGCTCTCTGCCTTTCATTTAATTCCTTCATCTCCAACACAGTTATTTTTTGGAAATAGAAACAATGTCACTATTTGTCATTGATTTCTTGCCTTATCCATGTTTGATTCATTCCTGTATGTTATAATGCATCACACAGAAGATAATTCAGAAGAGGTATAAAAAAAAGTAGTAACAGTCCTATAGTAGGAAATGAACTTTTGAATTAAGACATATCTGCATTCTTCCCTTATTTATTTATTCCTGTCTGATGCCTATCTACCTTTTCTTTCTAGACTAAATCTCTCCATTAATCAATCAAATAAACAATAAAAACTATATGTTGTGGGATAATCTTTTTGTCACTGTTGAATATTTGTTTCTGTTAAAGGACCTTCTGATTGGTTTATTAAAGAGCTGAACAGCCAATAGCTAGGCAGGAGAGATAGGCAGGACATCCAGGGGTAAGACAGGACCTCTGGGAGGAATCTGATGCAAAAGAGACTGCCAGCCAGACATGGAAGAAGCTGGATGTAAGGTACTGAGGAGAGGTAACAAGCCACATAGCAGAACGTAGATTAATAGAGACAGGATCATTTAAGTTTTAAGAGCTAGTTAGAACAAGCCTAAGCTAAGACGGGCTTCACACTTAATAAGAGGTCTCCATGTCATTATTTGGGAGTTGGCGGAAGAAAAGTCCAACTCTAAGTATAAGGTTACTGAGGGCAACACGTGAAGGTCAGTGCAGAGCTGGCAGAGGCTGGTGGGTTGTCATAAGTTGGAAATGAACCACTTGCTATGGGAAGAATGCTAACTGCACTGGGGTAGCAGTGTCACTTTGGACATGTGAGTGCAATGACATGATCTTTACCATTATCCAAGTAAAATCTGAAGTTATGTGATTAAGAAATTTTACATGTTGTAATCTCAAATCATGAGCACTATGTTGGGCCTTGTACACACATAATTTCAAATACTATCATATTGTAATTTTATATACAATATATGGCAAGTCAGGTGGATCTCTGTGAGTTTCAAGGCCAGCCTGGTTCTATAAGAGCTAGTTCCAGGACAGGCACCAAAGCTACAAAGAAACCTTTGTCTCTAAAAATCAACCAACCAACCAACCAACCAAACAAACAACCAACCAAACAACCAACCAACCAAACCCACAACCAAACAAACAAACACCAAAAAGGAATAGCATTAAAAAAATGAAAAATATGGTAGTCAGATATAAATGAAGGTAATCTTTGTATCATTCTAAATAATAGCAAAATAAAAAAATTAACACTTTAATAATAAGCACTCAAATAACAGGATATTTTTATTTTTACATTTTTATAAAATAAATGATTAAAATATAGAAATATTTTAAATTTCTACTAAATTTGAGATATAACAAATAATGGTTATTATTTAAAGTACATAAAAATACATAAAATATAACAATATATTACTGCAATAAAAATTCTCAAATTTTCTTTGATATATTGTGGTAAACTTTTCATTTAAAGGTATCAAATAATATACAAGACATAAACACTGCACTCAAAAAACACATATTTCAAAATTATCACTAGGTTTTAATTGCTAAAATAATTTAAAATAATTGTGTTTAATCACAAATTAGTATATGATTAATATATGATTTTACTAGGAAAAAACTCACATGAGACCTCTACACCAAGCACCCAGGATATTATTTATAACCGGTATACTAAACTGTAGAATACAGTTTATCTTTTCAAATCAAATTACATGCCCATATTTTACTATAGAAAAGGAATTTTCAGTACAAACAATTGCTCTTAGACACGGATCATTTGGTACTCTCTGTCTTAACACTTACCTAATTTAGTTTCTTGTTCCCAGGCTTGTTCAATGGTGTGCAGCTTCTCCTTTGTAATCTCCAGCTCTTTACTTATGGCGTCCATTTGTTCTTTTAAAGATGCATTTTCACACTGAATAAGACACAGACGTTACAGATGACTACAGTGCAAGGGGAATGGGTATCACAGATGCGACACAGCTCTGACCTTATGCATTATCTCTTAACACAATTTTTAATTGAAAATTTTAAGATTTATTTTAAAAAGATGCAGATAAAAATCATACTGAAATTAACCAAATTCAAAAATAATTTTAAAAAATTTTTAAAAATTATTTCTCACATCTCACACAACACACACACACACACACACACACACACACACACACACAAATAATAATCAAACTCTAGTATATAATACACCTGGCTCTAAACTTCCACGTATTAGCCTTTGCCACTAAAGACACCTATTCATTTTAACCAATAAGGAATAGAGAGGGGCTTCATAACTTTCACAAACTACTGCTTATTTGCCTCATTCACACAAGCACTTACACGCACATCCCTAGTACATCATCTGTGACAGGTGCTAGATGTTAACAGTAAAAAGAAAAAGCACAAATCCCACATTTTACATTCTTTATTTATGGTCTGTGTGATGGTAGTGTGGTAGAATCTCCTTTGCTAGTTGTTCTTGTTGCGTGATAAAAACGGCCTATCACAAAAACAATTTAGAGGTTAGCTTATTTAGGAATATAATACCGGGTATCCATCTACCATTAAGGCAGGAATTTCAAATAGCTAGTCCTATCACATCTGGTCAAGAAGACATGTAACTGCATGTATGATTGCTTGCTCATACTCAGCTTGACTTCTCCACTCTTAACACAGAGAAGAAACCCTCTCCAAGGTAGTGGTTGCACCACAGTGGGCTATGAATTACCGTATTAATAAAGTTAGTTAAAACAATCCCCCCACAAACATGCCCAGAGGCCAACCCAACATTAGTAATCCTTCATTGAGACATAGTCATATGTCCTAAATTCCAAAATCTGTAGTACAAGGCTCCTAATTTTGCTTACTGTTGCTTAGGTCTTCAACACCCAATCTTTTCCTAATTCAGTCCCATTTTCCTTCTCTGAGCCGTTAAACTCTTGTCTTGCTTTAAAGTAGTGGTTCCCAGCCTCCCTAATGCTGCGATACTCGTGTTGGCCACCGACCAGAGTTATTTTCATTGCTACTTCATAGCTGTAGTTTGCTGCTGTTATGAGTGCAGACATCTGTGTTTTCCAATGGTCTTAGGCACCCCTGTGAAAGGGTTGTTGATCCCAGTAGCAACCAGAGGCTTAGAACCACTGCCTTAGAGCAAGAACTATCATAAGGTAAACAGAGAGAGAATTTGACTTTTTGACAATCAAGTGATTCTAATCATGGGATTGAGTAACATGATTACAGTATGTGCAGCTATCAATTTAGAGGCAGCGAGGAGGGTTTACCGGACGGGAGATATAGCAATGTGAGTAATGGCTGTGCAACGAAACCAGGGTGAAGAGAAAAACCAAGACAGTGCCATCAGAGACAGAAGAGCATACAAGATGTGATGATAATGTTAAAATTATTAATGAATCGCAGAAAAAACAGGAGACAAGGGGAGCAACTAAGGATTCTTGCTCACTCTCCCTCTCAGGTTCATTTGCCTGTCTTATTGAGAAAGGATCTGTATTTAGTCTAGGCTGATGCTGGCCTCAGGGTCCAACTGTTTCTAACTCCCAAGTCCTGGGCAGCTGTGGACACCTGACACGAGAGCTGAGATCTGCACTCAAGTAAGTCCTCAGCGGGCTGCAGGCACTCTGGTACTGTGCTTTCCCCCAGCCTAGGTAAATCCATAACTCATAGACATACACCAATTTTGAGGGACGATTAAAAAGTGTTCTTTGGGAAAACAGAAGAATTAAACTAAAAACTGAAGGCAAACAATACACCTCAACAAGTAAAAGTTTACTGTGCAAGCCTGGCAATCTGTGTTCCATCCCCAGAACCTACCATGAACTGACTCCTGAAAATTATCTGACCTAAACACACATGCAAACACACACACAGATACAAACACACACACAGACACACACACATAATAATAACAATAGCAAATAAAACTTAAAAAGCTATTTATTGAAGACTACAGATGGAGCGGAGAGGTTCAGTTCTTGCCTGAGTTTTGAGTTTTAGCAATACAAAATAAGGAAAAAAACAGCTCACTGGTAGCTAACTGCAGATTTCTTGAGAACTTTGCTAATACCGGAGACATAGAACAAGGACATGGAAAATGGGAAGAGGAAATTATTACTACATCTAAATAGAATTATCTTTAAACAGTAACACAATAATCTCTGGTCTTCAGCAAAAACAGTAAAAAGTAAATGGACTAGGATTATTTCTAGGTAGTATTAATACATAATGACTCAAGCTATTTTGCATAAGTCATCAGAGACATAATGTTTCATTTACTCAGTGTGTTCTCCTACCCGTGCTTTGATTGAGGACACGATGTAACGAACTGCTCCACACTACGTGCTCCTGCTATGCGGATTTCCCTACCGTGATAGACTCTATGTGAACTGGGAGTCAGAGAAATCCTTCCTTCTAAAGTTGCTTTTGCTGGGGTGATTCTTTACACAAAAGAAACTAAAACATACGTTTTCCACAGATCCAAATTACCTGCCAGGAAGAGCTTTTACACTCAGAGACATCTCCTTCATCCCCACCCCAATTTTCAGTATTTCTAAAACATGACAGAATGGAGATTTGGAACGCTCATCCAATGTCTATGAGCTGCCATTAATAATGCATTCACAGTCAAACAAATTCATCATAAGAGACCAAATTTAAGGACTCTTGAGATCAAGACAAGAAAAGAGAAGAATGGGTATTTAATAGCATGTCTCCCTTTAATTACATGTGTGCCAAGAAAGAAGTTTGACTCAGCTAAGACACATAGGAGGATGAAGATAACATAGATAAAGTCACCTTTAAGTTATTTACAATTATAAATACATAGTATGTTGCATATAGATATATGTACTGATATCCAGGACAAACAACAACTAGATTATACCTGTGATCCTATCTCCACCAGTTGTATAAATAGAAACCAATCACTAAAAATCAGTAAGTCTTACAGCCCAGGACACCCTCAAAGTGAAGTGGCTCGAACAACAGGGTTCACAGATCACACACACTCACCTCCAGGTGTTCTAAGTTACTTGTTCTCTGAACAAGCATGTTATCTTTCTGCAGTATGTCCCTGTACTTAGCAGTTAGTTCATTGTATTGTTTATTGGCAAGTTCAAGTTCAGACAAAGAGACACTATTATCTACAACTTTCTGGAGAGCTGCAATTTTGAAGGTAGCCATTTCCTGAAAAAAAAAAAAAAAAAAAAAAAAAAAAAAAAAGATACACAGTTAAATTTGCATACTTTTTCTGGTAAAGCATTAGTTATTTTTAAGAAAGATGATTCAATTGAAAGCAAAATGTATTTTAAAACCATTTTAAAAATTTATTTCTCATGTTATTCTTTCATATAGGAAATAATATTTGGAAAGTTTTAATTAGCAATTTTAATGAATCCTTTTACAAGCTGTCACAGTAAATTGAAATATAATTAATTTGAGAAAGTAAAATAAACTGCAATCACTCAGAAATCACCTTTGGATGCCTGCCTATTCTAAATTTTAGAAGATTAAAGTCAAGCAAACATTTGACATTGTAAGTGACAAAATTAGTATGAACTAAGGAAACCTTTACATTTTAGCTATGTTTGCTTTCTTGAAGTCACACAAATTTGTTTTTGGTTCCTATTATTGAGTAATAAAAATATCTAAATAGCAGCAATAAAAATTTGTTACTTATTTCATGTTTGCTATAATCTAATACGGATCATCCTTGCTCCAGAGACACGTGGTAAAAGCGTATTCTCCAGCAGGGTGCTGCTAGGGAACAGAAAGGACTAAGGTGTGGGGTCCGGTGGGAAGTCCAGATCATCTGGAGTGTGCTTTCACAGAGGATTATGGGACCTCTGTCCCTTTGTGCTCTCTTTTCCTTTTTATTATAATTAGCTATGATGTAAGAAGGCCTCTATTGCCCACAGTCTTACTATGATGTACTTGTAGCACCACAGGCCAAAGGTAGCGAAACCGTATTTTTAAACCTCCCAATTTCTGAACCAAAACAAACTTTTCCTATTTCTAAGTTTACGGCCCTAAGAAGAGGAGCCACATAATGTTCTACCATTCTAATGAAAAGTCATTAATCGGAGGCACTAAAGTGGTTTTATTAAAACAAACAAGGTACGGGGACTCTCAGTTCTTTCCAGTGAGATGCTCTGTGACCAGCCAAAGATACCTAAGAGCGCAGTGACATGACGGAGGCAAGTGGGCCAACAAATAACCAGACTGATGGCGACGAGATGAAGACGCTGTGGCTGTAACGCATTCCTGAGTACAGCGAGCTTCTGCTCGAACTGCAGCAGCGTCTCTCATGTAAATAAACATATACGATTCTACCATATTCTAGGGGTTTGGTTTCATTGTGTGAAGCAGGCTGTATAAAAGGCAAGGAAATACGTTTTGTTTCCTTGAAAACATTCCCCTTTCTTATTTCCTATTATAAAAAATGAAGCACAAAAAACATAATGCAAAAACGATGTTTGAAGAAAGAGAGAGGATGGCAGAACACTCCAGCTCATATTTTAAGCACTATCTATACTGGTAAACCTCCAAGAGACCAATTTTCTTAAAGCCACAAAAATAAAAACAAGGACATTCCTAAGTCTCAAATTTTCCTTAATTCATGTCCAAATAGAAACAGCTCTCAGGTGAAGCTACAGACAGATGTGGATGGGTAATCACTCTCAGGTTCTGTTTCTGTTGCAGAAATACTACTTGGAGAGTATTCTGTTACCTGGATAGTAGGGCAGGGGCAGCAGCAAGACATTTCTTACTAAATCTTTCAAAACACAGTTTAAATATTCTAATTCACTTTGAAAAATCCTAATATTGAAAGCAAAAAGAAAATAAAAAGATGACGGAATTCTTTCAAGTTACTAGAATATGTTATTTTTGCCAACAATGCTCAATAGAACAGATTCCAAGGAAAATTACAACTGCAAGGAAATTTTAGCATGTATTAAGAAGTGTTACAGATGCTATTATTTTTAATATGTGATGATATCTGATGAAATAATTAACATTTTAGTTTTCTATGCAAAACAATGAAGAAAATAACATTACAAAGTTAAATGAGTTTAGGGAATAAAATATGGTGGTATAATTACCATATAATGTTAAGTTTGGATTAGAAATAACAGCATGCACTCATATTCTAAAGTTATATGCTATATTCCCTATATCTTCCAAGGAAAGAGACAAGTAACAATGACATCATCATATAATCAGTTTGGGCATGTAAATAGTTAACCCTCTAAAAAGAAACAGGGTTCCTTAAAGAACTGGATTACTTTGCAGTAATCCAAGCAGAAGTAGTGTGTAAGTTAGGTCCCGAAAATTTCTTTATGCCAGAAAACAAATCAAGTTTGGTTCAAAAACTAATGGATCCATGCAAAAATAAAAACAACAACAACAACAAAAAAAAAACTAAGAGACATTGTAAAAAGCTTTCTAATAAATAAAGTTTAGAATTAGCAACTGAGTAAAATGTGGCTAATGCTTAGAAGTCTGTGAACCTATCATGATAACCAAAGATGAAGAATCTCACGAGAAAACAGACAAATCCGCCCAGAAACAGAGCACACACCCTGCCCTTCTGTAACTGGTGGTGAAAGGAGATACTGAAGTTGTCATCTGCCTTCACAGTGGGAAAGATACTACAAGAGGCCCTGATACCCCGGCCACTGACAAAAGTTTCTCTACTTTCAAAAGAATATAACACCACTAATTTGAGAAAACCATGAACACCCATATCAGGAAATCATGAATGTGAAAATTATTACGAAAAATAGCAAAGGATCCTTTATTTATAACATGCTAAAATCTTACCAGTTAACCACTTAAAAATATAGATATCAATCAAAAATGATGTAATTCCCCACAAATCATCATCCAGACAGATACGCTATCTTTTGGAGTGACATAACATAGATAATTATTTAAGATGTATTCTTGCTAAAACTGTTTAAATTAAATCAAATCAAGATCTCAGAGCTAAACTTGGTAAAATCAAAAAAGTAGATAAATCAAATATTCTTCAAAAAGAAGAGCAAAACACAGTGAAATAGGTCACTGTCTTCAGGGTTAGGCACGCAACTCTCAAATTTAATACATGCACTATTCATGATCAAAGCCTAGACCTAAAGAGAACTAAATATAGTCAGCACAGTGGGAAAGTTAGGGAAATACTGTCAATATTTCAGTAAAATAACATCATTACAATTATGCAAACAAAACTTTCTATGGTAGAGATATATGAGAAAAATATTTATGTCCACAAAAAATGGATAAAGGAATTTTAGCAAACGTCAGTAAACACGAACCACATCCTAGTGATGACACTGTGCATGAGTCTCACTGTTTGCAGACCTGAAAAATTCCTAAGCTGCCCCCCCCCGAAATTTTTTTCAGAAATACCTTAAATCTTTGCAAACTTCCAATTTTTTCAGTAACTTCAGCTTCCATTGACACTAAGTCATTCTTGTGCTTCCCGTTTTCTTTTCTAAGCTGCCGCTCCATTTCTACTAGGGTTGTATACTGCCTTATGAGGGACTTCTCATTCACTTGCAAAACGGTGATTTTCCTACTGTTTTCCGAAAGCATTTTCTTCATCTCATTGGAATCCATCTGAAGGGCACTGAGCAGATTCTGCAGAGAAGCACACTGGTGTTACTAAGTGAACCAGCTCTCCTCGCTCGGGTGCCTGGCAGAGTAACATCCCGCGTCAGGCTTACATTGTACTCCTTCACTCTCACAGCATCCTGCTGGACTTGCTCCTCAAGTTTTCTCTTCTCCTCTTTTGTTGTCTCAGACTCTGTTTTCCAAGTCTCCTTTTCACTATAATATCATGCAATAACAATTAAAAAGATAATAAAAAGAATAAATTTTTTAACTGCAAAAGGGATAAATTTAGATTATGGAAGCTTTAAATATTCTCAGAACAAAAGACATACTACCAAACATTCAAATTACAAGAATTTACATTTTCACTCAATGCTTTTAATAAATTAAAAGTAGTAGCAATTTTATCAAGTTATTTCCATCTTTATTTGCCCTATCTCTTTGATATATTTGCAATATAAAACATCAATCCTCATCCAGACTTGAAACATAAAAGACAAGTCTACAATATTTTGTCAACAGAAATTAAATAGAAAAAAACCCCAAGGTTTAAAAATTCATTTGAAAAGGGTTCTTTGAAACTAAACTTCACTTTAGCATTAAAGGTTTCATAACTAAATGGCATAAAACCTAACTTTGCAAAGCACGCACCGGATTAAGTTGCTTTGGTAAATGCATATATATGTGTATTTTTATTACACACACACACACATATAATTTTAACTGAATAACTACTGATACAAGATTTATAAACAAAGTACTGTAAAGAGAAAAAGATTAAGAATATAAATATAGTTAATACACTAAACAAATTCTGAAAAACTCAAATCTCAAAATTCTGGCTCAACTTAAATATGAGCAATGAATACGCACAAAATATTTAGAATGCAAATATTAGAAATCACTGGATTTGGAGAAAACTTCATGAAGTGGACAGAGGGTCCCAACCCTATCCAAAAGCTATTTGCATTTGATACCCAATGGTAAAGAGAAAATAGTTGTGCTATGCAATAGCTTGAACATTTCAGTAATTATTCACTCAACTGCATGACAACCCTATAGGGGTTAAAAAAAGTGCTATCATAGATTTTTACAAGCAACTAAGGCACACACAGTAAAGGAAAAGCCACTTGCTCAGTGTCTCACATCTACCCAGTGCTGGAGTCTGGTTCGTCTCTGCCAATCCCAGACATGAAGAGGGTTGAGATCACTGAACTAATTCAGAAGCACGTTTAAACACATTTTTGACAACAGTTCTGTGGAGGGGATCAGTACTTTGTGACAGTACTATAGCCAACTAAATTAATAAAGTTTCAAAACATAGATACCTTAGATATTCTTTATATAATAAACTTTGTTGATGACGAATTACTGCAAATTTTCTGTTATAATCTTCAAGAGAATCTTCTAAATGTTTTAACTTCTTTTCTTTATTGTCCAGATCCTAAAAAATAGTTAAATAGCATTACACTATATTTTGAATTGAAAGGTACAGATTCACATTCCAAAAACATTATTAAAATTCTATGTTTCCAAAATTTTAATATAAGATACAAAGAATGAGGTAATACACATAAAAAGTCCTATAAAACAAGCAAAATTATCTTTTCCAAATATGGTAGCTGCAGTAAGTACACATCTATCAGATACAGTATTCACCTTGAGCATAAACGTTTATCAAACAGAACAGTCAAACACTCAACTCCTATTATTTAATGACATATTCTTTTGTCAGCAGACATTTTTGTGCCTCGACTAAAATTAGCCTTTCTATTTCTTTTTAAATATGGGGAAACTGTGAGTTAATGAAAGCATTCATTTGCATGCATGTGAGTGCACGATGCATGTCTGTAGGCCGAAGGATAACTTAGGGTGCCTGTCCTCTCCCTCCAACACATGATGCGACTGAAGACCCGGCATCAGTGCCTGTACCCACAGAGTCACCTTGCTAGACCCCCCTTTTCTTTTATTAAAAAAAAAAAACTTAGATCAAGCATATCATGTTGCTATTATTTGTTGACGATGTCCCTCTAATGTACAAATATGATCAATAATGCCATGAATTTAAAAGTAGTGATATAAGATGAATTTTAAAGAAATGTTTTGATATGTTGTTAAGTTATCCTTACATGACTTCTGTATCATACAAATTCAAATAAAGAGTAATGTTATATATAAATACAAAACCAAAATTTGATGATTATAACTCAAGTATCACACCAATGGATAATCTAGAAGTGAAAAGCAATGCTGCTTAAAATAAGAAATGTATTTTTGTTTTGAATAGATTTATTAAGTACAATTATAGCCTATGTGATGTTACCGATATTCCTCTTCAAATGAAATTCTGAGACACCTCATCGGGCTATTTTGAATTCCATTATACAGATGGCAAACAGAAAAGCAAGCACAGGGCAAGTCATGGAATAAAGTACCTTTTCTAATTTGCAGTGGACCAACATTTACACAGGAAAGAAATGGTGAGAGTCAGGTTTACTTGCAAGCTTTTCTGTGATTAGCACAAAAAGAGACAATCTACTAAGGGCATTGAGAAGCTTTGTCCTTTCCTTCTCTTGCTTTTCTAACCAGCAATAAACACAACACAATGCTACTTTATAGCACCTGCTTATACTTCTTCATGTTTTTATAAATTTCAAATGACTAACACAGATCAACAAGAGACATGAACATGCTTTACATGTAGGGAAAAAGAATAAACTTCCCTTATATTAGTTCAGCTGACTCACAATCCACTAATAGCATACCTGCTTACTCTGGGAACTCACAGGAATTCATAGACTAAATTAAGAAACATACTATCAAATACGTCTGTCATCACTACAGAGATTACCAGTACCTGCAGAAGATGTATTAAGTATTCATTCTGGGAATTGATGATATGGGCACTAGACGGTGCTATCCCATCAGGCAAGTCTACACCTCTGTAAACTACATTAGCTCCTGCAGACTGGCGGAGAAGATCAGTCTCTTTCTCAAGATGATCAATCTGGAAACAACCCAGGAATGATAATCATGCTAAGAAAGTTACAAGGCAGGAAGTTATTCTTCAGCTTTCTCCACTGAATATCCATTTTAAATGGTCAGGAACAACTTGACAAGAATTAATAAAACTTTATTTTTTACTTAGAAATCCTTAATACAAGATTTAGAGCTCTTATGTTCTCTTATATAGTAAAGGAACTTACTTTTCGACATAGCTTCATAAGGAAACTTTATGAGAGACATCAGGATGTTCAGCGTAAACAGGGCTCAAGGATATATGTGGAAGAGGGGCAGAAAGATGGAAGGGACTAGAGGTTGTGGATGACTCCAAGGAAATAGCATTTCCAGTCCCAGCAGGGCAGATGCCCATATGGAGACTGTTGTTGACAGCACACACAATATCTGCACAAGATCAAGCCTGACAAATAACAGCAGAGAGGAAATGATGTGCTCACCAAGTCCCAGCCCTGGCTAAGCAGACATTTGTAAAATTGTCCAGAAAGGAAGAAATCCATTTCTTCAGTAGGTCAACACTGAGTATATCAACCATACTCCAGGGGCAGGTTCCATGCTCAGGAGTAGTTAGCTGGCTACCACAAATCAGAGTCTGTGGTTTTTGTTTGTTTGTTTTTAGTTGTTTAAGAACATGAAGTATGGTTGTTAGAGAGGAACTAAACCAATCAAGCATGGATGGGATATGGTCAAATACACTATAAGAAATTATCAAAGAATAAAATAAATAAATAAAAACATTTTCAAATTTCAAAAAAAAAAAGGTGGTTTTAGGGTTGAAAGAACTCAAAGGACATTTTCCTTTCAAAAAAAAAAGTCTTAAAAAAAAGTTTCCTAGCCAGAGCGGTGGTGGCACACACCTTTAATGCCAGCACTCAGGAGGCAGAGGCAGATGGATCTCTGTGAGTTCAAGATCAGCTTGGTCTACAAAGCAAGTTCTAGGACAGCCAGGGCTGTTAAACAAAGAAATTCTGTCTTGGATAAAAAAAAACAAAGCAAAAGTTTCCTATTAAAACACACAGTCATAGCTTTAATATTTTCTTGTATTTAATAAAAGTCTCACCTTTAAGTTTGCTTTTAACAACTGCTGTGAATAATTTATAGTTTCTTTCCGAGATTCCCTGAGTTCTTGCCTTAATTCTTCATTCCTTCCTGTAAGTTGATCAACTTGGGCTTTCAAATGCAAACTGGCATCAAAGATTCCTTCTGCATTCTTTGATTCTATAGCCTAGTATATTTATATTACATATTACAAATGAAATGGAAAACAGTAAAATCATAGACAAGAAAAATATGTCTTTCAATAATTTAATCAACTTCCTATGTTCACTGGCATGCCTAATAAGAATGCTATTTAAATTTATATATAAAGTCATATTTATAAAATTAAGTTTAGCTTATGTTACTATACATAGTGATTACTTCATTAAAATAAATAACATTGAGTAAATACTAATCGATTAGTAAAGCAGAAAATAGCCAGACAGTAATAAGATGATCAGCATTCATATAAGAGTCAGTTTCTTGTTAGCTGGGCAAATAACCTGGGTTCCTCACATCTTCATTTCCTCACTTCAGCATCTAGAAAGTAGAAGAGTTAGTTCTGCCAGTCTGGGGATGCACTGTGATGAGCTGTTCAGGTACCTGCTGCTGACACTTTCCTGCCATAACAGGCCGTACCTGAAATGTATAATTTATCCTATTTCTTAAGGTGCTTTTTATCTGAGTATTTTATCAGAGCATCAGAAGAAGAAACCCCTAAAGAAGGGCTGACTGCAGACAGACATTATCATCACACGTAACTTACATTAACCAGTCTTTCCAGACTTGGGATGATTAGAGATGTTTCACCTCCTTTCACATCAGGGTCCTTCTGCATGTCCTTAATAGCTTGCAAAATTTCTTTCATGCCTTCTTCAAGTTGCTTATTTTCTTCAACTAATTCTTTTACTGTAATTATATATTTACATTGAATAAATATATTGTTTTTACAACTTACATTTTCCATATACATGACAGATAGTTCAGATAAAAAAAATTGGAGAACAAAAATGTAAATAAAAGGTCCAATTATAAATAAGAACAATTGAATTAAACACTACGCCTATTTTATTCATATGCATATACACATAAACACACAGGCAAACACGCACTGGCACACACTGTTATATTAAAATCCTTACGTTTTTATAACTTCACTTTCACTTAAGCATATAAAATATGTGATGTATTTTTTATAAAAAACGGAACTTTAACATTTTAGAACAATAAAAATACCTATGTAAACCACAAAGATATGTAACAGGGACTGAGCTAATATTATAAAGACAATTAAAGATTAAAAAATAACTAATGAGCTGGGCAGTGGGAGCAAATTCTTTAATCCCAGCACTCAGGAGGCAGAGGCAGGCAGATCTCTGTGGGTTCGAGGCCAGCCTTATCTGCAAGAGCTAGTTCCAGGACAGGCTCTAAAACTATAGAGAAACCTTGCCTCGAAAAATTGAAAAGTAAATAAATAAACAAACAGATAAATAAATAATAAAGTACTAAAATCCTGTAAGTTTACATTTTAGTGTATAAAATGTATATATTTTATAGTGTATAGTGAAATTAGGTATAGAAAAGGAAGTGATAATAGTGACTTACATTTATTCTGAAATTTAGCAATTACTGTCCTACTTCTTTCTAAGTCTCTTTCCTTTTCAATTAGTTCTCTTGAAAGAAATTCATTCTGAACAAAGAGAATAAAAATGTTTCATAAAATATCACAGTAATAAATAGGTGTCAGGTTAAAACAATGCTTTATAAATTCAAGTTTAGCATACCAGAAAAGAGGTTACAGAGACAGAGCAATTATAAAATGCAGTCCCGAGGACAAAACCAGAGATGCTACCACCTCTTCCTCCCGCTCTCCCCGTGGCTGGCAGGAGGCTTGGGATACGCAGCAGTTTCTGTCCTAGTACCAATCGTTGCCCTGCATGGTCTGTCTTTACACTACCTGTTCTGCCCAGCTTCTCTGATGGTCAAGTTCTATTTCTGCATTTCTACTCTGCTCTTCTTGGAACGATAAATCCTGTGCTACAGTTGCATTCTAAAGAAACATTTAATATATTAGGCAAGTCAACAAGTTCAAAGCAAATATACTGCAATTTTTTAGTTTTTTTTAAAGTACAGATCTGTTATTAAAAATGAGTTTTAATGTGTAAATAAAAAGAAATCTTATCAGAATTGTTTCTAGAACTCTGGTAAGAAAATAAGATAGACTGCATGAATACATCTGAAGAGAGCTCACCTGCAGTCTAAGGAATACTAGCTCTTTCTGCAGCTGCTCTATAAGAGTTTCAAGGGGATCTGGCTGAGATGATTTGGGCTGTGCAGGAGCAGGCACAGGGTCTGCACTTCTCAGCATCTCAGTCTGTGCGGGTGATTCACTCTGTCTTTTATCGCCTTTTAAACTGAGCTCAGCACACTTTACTTCATAATGGACCTGTTCATCTTCTGATGTTACTTTCTCCATATCATGGCCATACGATACTGTGGACTTGTGCCCATGTGATAATTTCTGCATTAATTCTGAAGCTCTTGGTGATGCTTGAAATGACGAACTGCTTTTCTGTAAGAATATGGTGTCCTCTAGAGCTTGCTGGCTTCCTGACACTTTCTTCATACACTCCTCGGAAAGAGAGCAGAGGGAATCACTTATCTCCTCATTGCTCTCCTTACTGAGGGCGCTGACTAACGATTCTAGATTTCTCAGAGACTGCAGACATGGCGCTTTAAAAATCTCCCTTATTGTAATAGCTTCTGGAGCTGTAGTACTGTCTTTAATTTGCAAAAATGAGGAACCTCTAGTTAAAGAGACCATAGGATGCACTCCACTTTCTAGGCTGCGGTGAATTCCAGGCAGCATTCTCGATAATGACCGTACAAGCATACTGTCCTCTGTCTCATTCTGATCTGGTCGCAGAACAGTGAAAGGCGGTCTCCTAGGCAGCAGCTCCACTGTAGCTGAACTCTTACTCTGTATTTAAAGTAAATACTGTCTCGTTAATCCATCCTGAGATACCAAGTTATTTAACAACTAAAAAGAGCAGAAGAGCTAAAAGAGATTAAGTGAAGAAAAAAATGTACTTTTTTCTTTATTTTTTTTGTCAAAGCAATACTGTTTACCTTTGATTGTGTTTCATTCATGCTTTTGAGGCTCATAAAATTTAGTTGTCTTTCTCCTATTTTATCTTCCTGAGAAAACTTTTCAGTTAGGTTCGAGTCCTCCATGGATAATCCTACAACATGAATTAACAAATAAGAAACCAACACAAAAATCACTCTCCTTTAATCCAATGCAAGAATAAAGTTTTAATTCAAACAAAAGGTCAAATATTTCTAAAATCCTAGATCAATATGTAGCCAATATAACTCTGTGATCTTGTTTTTAATAAGCTATCAATGAAATGAGACTGATTTGAATTGTATCTTCTTTATCATTTTTTCATGGTAATTTTAAAGTATCCAAGAATAGCTTGTAGAACTACTTAAACATATAAAGAAAATCAATTAACAGCCATACGTTTATTTTAATATTTCTATTTGGCTTATTTTTGTGATGTTGGGAAGTGACTTTGTGCAAACTGTGTGCATGCCAGGCAAGTGTGCTAATAAAGGGCTGAGGTCTCAGTCTTCCAATGGGGTTTTTACAAAGATATTTACAATTTTATTTGTCTTTATATTATTACTTTATGTGCATGGGTGTCTGTGTATCACAAGTGTGATTGTTGCTTGCAGAAGAGAGAAGGCGTTAAATCCCTATAATGATATTTTATTTATGTTTCAATAAATAGAACTTGCCTAAAGATCAGAAGGGCAACGCTAAGCCACTAGGGTCAGGCAGTGGTGGCACACACCTTTAATTCCAGGATTTGGGAGACAGAGGCAGTGGATCTTTGTTAGTTCAAGGCCACCATGGGCTACACAAGATCAATACTGAAGCAAATCCAGGTGGTGATGGCTCACACCTTTAATTCCAGTTCTAAGGAGTCTTACACCTTTAATCCCAGCACTAAAGAATATAAAACAGGAGGACAGAGAGGCTCTAGCTGCTTAGTCTGCTTAGTCTGTGGTTGCCCAGCCTTGGTTGGTAGAGGTAAGACTTCTCCAGTGGCTTGGCTGCTTTGCTTTTCTGGTTTTCAGGATGAACCCCAATTCTTTCTCTGGGTGTTTATTATTCGTTCTACAAATCCCCTAAGACTGAAATTACAGACGGTTGTGAGCCATCATGTATGTGATGGGAACTGAACCAGGTCCTCTAGGAGTCAGAGCTCTTAGCTGCTGAACTGTATCTACAGATCCTTTAAATTGTATTGCTTTTGATAATTTCATATATTTTGAAGTGTATTTTGGTCATATTCACCCATTACCATCTGTTCTGCCCTTTTCACAGTCTTTCTTATTCTCAGAAAATCCCCGTCCTGTCTCCATGTCTATTGTTCTCATGACTTCTAAGTTTAGTTAGGGTCGCTTGTATGAACATGGATGCTGGGTTACTCACCAGAGTATGGGGAGGAAGCAAACTAGTTACTATACTGATTTATTATGGATTTTCACATCTCTAGCTAATATACTAGGGTCATATAAGAAAAATCTGAATCGGGGAGGTTGGATGGGGATCAAGAGATGGCCCAGTAGTTCAGAGCACATACTGATGTGATGGCATATGGCTTTAATCATAGCACTTTGGGCCAGAGATAGCAGGATCTCTGTGAGTTCAAAGCCAGCCTGGTCCATATAGACAGTTCCAGGGCAGCCAGAAACAGCACAGTGAGACTGTCTTGCCAACCCGCAGCAGCTACTGAGTCCATATGCCTCAGAGAAGAATGTATTACTGTCACTTTCCGAAACTAGTGTAATTACTAGCTGCATTCTAAAGAGCTAACTTTATACCCACAGATAAGAACGTATCTCTCACTCTCTCACCAAAGAAACATCTCTTTGCAGCAGATGGACACCATTACTGAAAGCCATAACCAATGAAAATACAGAGAACAATGACTATGGGGAGTCCATCCCCAACAGAGAGCAACTGAAACACAACCCTTACACCTGAGGCTCACGGGACATTGCAGAAGGACTGAAACACGGTAAGAGTCAGAGGACCAGAGAGTCTGGGGAAAGACTGAGTCGTCTGTGTATGACAGGGAAGTCGCAACAAGACAGCTGCTTAAACAAGACCTGAACAGTTGACACCAGTTAACATCTTAACATGACCATGAACAATTGCACGGGGCTACCACTACGTGAAAAGACATAGGAAATCACAAACCGATGAGAGGAAGAATTAGTTTTCCCTTAGATAAGGACTCTACCCAGTTTACCAGTGCCGAGTGCTCAGCCCTAAAAACCAACGTCAGAGAACACAGGTGGATTCAGTAGGCTGCATTCACATTTACTTGCACACACACACACACACACACAAGATGGAGGGAGGAACATGGGAGTGTTACGGGAGGAACTAGGAGGAGAAAATAAGAAAATAATATTTTAATTTTACAAAAGTGTGTAATGCTCTCCAAAGGACCCGAATTTAGTTCACAGTACCCACACCAAGCAACTCACAACTGCCTATAACTCCATTTCCAGGCAATCAATGCCTTCTTCTGGCTTCCAGAGGCACTGGCACACATGGAGCAGACAAATACATACAAAAGTAAGACTGAAACTTAGAAGAAATTTAAAGAAAGAAATACTTTCTACATAGTCCTCAAAAATGAATTTCAATAGGTTCACAAAGACTACATTGCCTTTCTAAAAGTAAGGTAAACAAACAAATGTATGTAAGTTCAGTGAAAATATTTAAGTAAATAATAAAAATAACCTTCCAATGTACAGTTTTCAAAACAAAGTGCCATTCTAGGGTGACATACAGTGACATAAAAATTACTGTTTTAAGCTTAGCCACAACAAGGTGGAGCTACCTAAAAATCAACAGACTGTACCCTGAATTTGTCAAAAGTGTGTAATTCCTAAACTTGGTTGTTGTTTTAACTGTCTCAGGGTAGGATCACACCAATTAATACCTAGCTATCTCCTTTTCGGGATACTATTTTCTCCTATTACTTGAACCACATTCTGGGCAACAGAGCACAACAGAGCAAAATCAACTGCCACACCCAGCACACCCCGGGTCCAGGGAGTCCTCCCCGCGCGACACTTTCACAAGTGCAGAATGAAAATACCTGAAGCTGCATTCCTTTTTCCTCTTTCTTGAGCCATTTGACGAATTTTTCTTTTCAAATCGAGTCGTTCTTCCTCGAGACTTTCAATCTGCAAAGTATGCATTATTAGTAGTTCCCCTTAATCCAGACAAGAAAACCGTCAATTGAGTGCCACTTGCCTCTTTCAAAAGTATCTGGTTTTCAGCTCTGTACTGCTGCTGTTTTAAGCGTTTACTGTTTCTAAATTCAGTCAAATCAATCATTGTCATTGGTTCAAGGCCTGAAATAGAAGGTAATATAATTACAAACTTAAAAACTGGCAAACAAGTGATAAAAATCTTCATAGAACATCAGGGTAACTAGGATTATTCACCAGCAGGTATCATTTGAAATCTGGAGATTTCTTATGCAAGAATTTTCCAGACAGTTAAACTACAAAGTGCACTAAAAGCTAACTAATTATGAAAAGCCAGACAAACACATATGGGATGTTGCAAAGGTGCTACGATTCATTAGGGAACCCCGTCAGGAGGTAAACTTGATTCAATTCCCACTTTCAACTTGTAACTTAGATACAGAGATGACATTATTTATTTGTTTTTTTATTATTTTTATCTGCCCAGAGTATAATAAGATTATGCTAAACATAATGCTTAGAGTAGTGCTGGGCAGGTAGCAATCTTTATTAATACTGTTATTATTGGTCTAATTCTTTCAGCTAACCTGTTTCCTAATTTGCATCCATTACTGAGGTGAAAATCAGGATCAAAACAGTGTAAAATAATTATAAACCATACTTTGATAATAAAAGCTAAACCCCTAGCCAGGCAATGGTGGCATATGTCTTTAATCCCAGCTCTCAGGTGGCAGAAGCAGGCAGATCTTTGAGTTCAGGGCCAGACTGGTCCATAGAACTATAGACAGAGTTCCAAGACAACCAGAGCCATTGGTTACACAGAGAAACCCTGTCTAAGGGAAAAAATAATTTAAAAAATTAAATTAAAAATAATTAAAAAAATAATTTAAAAAAATTGCTAAACTCCTAAACGCAGAAAGCATGGCTTTTGTTACAGCTTTCTAGATAGGTTAGAAGTTACTCCTAGCTGCAACCTGACTGGTCAAGTTAATCAGAAATCTTAATGGTTAATATAATCCTAAATTCTAGTTAGATTATTTATTCACAAATAAATAATCCATATAAAGTATTTCTTTTCTTTTCTTTGATTTTTTTATTTTGTTTAATTTTTTTTGAGATAGAGTTTCTCTGTTGAGCCTTGAATGTCCTGAAACTCACAGAGATCCACCTGCCTCTGCTTCCCAAGTACTGGGATTAAAGGTGTGAGCCATCACTGGCCTTATTTTTCTTATACACAAAAATTTTATAGATTTTCAGCTTAACTCTAAGAAATCACTAATTGACATTTAGCAAGTATAATGAAATGAAATCTTATTTAAATTATACATTCATTTTAAAGAAGCACCCTAGATTGTGCACCTTAGTTATAACAAAAAATAAATCAGCAATATTAATGATTCACCACTTATCCTAAAAAGTATATAAATTCCAAAGTTATATTTGGAAATTACATCTTAGACTAAGTGGAACTCTTCAAATACCAAAGTAAAACCTATGCAGTTTAAGTTGTATTTATATGTCCTTAGAAGGTTTACAAATTACTTTTAAATGGCCTCATCTAAAACAAAATCAGTTTGTAAACATCATACAGATGTTTCCTATTTGTAGAAATACAGTTGACTTCTCTTACATAGCATAATAAAATGCACTTTCACTTTCAGTAAGCAGTTACTAGTGAAGACATACCAGGCCAATGAAAGCCATGTTCCTTATCAACCATCCCAGCACAGTGATGACCTTACCACTTCACTCAGGATATCTCCACTTTTAAGTGTTTCTACAGAAGTATTTATTTGGGGAAAAGTACCCTTCAACTACTGAGAAATAAACAAACCTACAGTAATGACAGAGGCAACGCACAGGGAAAGAAGGAAGAACACGTGTGTGGAACGAGGGGACTTAGAAGGGTCAATAGGGCCACTGACCCCCACAAAAGTATAAACAGACCAAAAGTAACAAAGAAGACTTAAAAAGCAGGGTATAGATAACAGAAATGTCTCATAAATGAGCTTACCAGCCTGTTCTCTAAGGGCTTCGTTTTCATCAAGGACATCATTGATCTTCATCTCGAGTTTATTGATTTCCTTGGTTAATACTTCAATCTCTCCATCTCTTATTTTAATTTGGGCTTTACAATTCTTTATTTCAATAACAGCATCTTCTAAGCCATATACACCCTGAAAAATACCCCATCTAACTTAAATATAACATAATTTATTTAAACATATAAATGTATGAATTTACTTTTTTATGAAGTTAAAGGGTAAACCTACCCACACTTGTATTTTATATGGCAGATATTTTATAACTGATACATAAAAATGATTCATAAAACTATTTATGTATCTGTTATAAGATATATTAATGGAGTATTTTACTAAGCATCTATAAACCAAATCTAGTAATGAGGGCAGAATAAGAACATCTGACACTTCGGCAATGTGACTCAGAATATTACATATGAAACACTGAGTACACAGACATACTCATAAAGGTATAGAGATAAAAACATAAAGATAAAATGAGGCATACCGATCAGAGTATATAACTAGTAGTCACTACAGCCATCCCATGACAAGCTCATCAGGCTAGACACTGCAGCACCTCCATGACGGCACAAAGGACACAGATAGCATGATTTAATCTTGCTACCTTACCAGAGCTGCAGATCTGAACAGAACACTTCCATCGAGGTTTTGAAGGAAGGTAAATATAGAAGGAGGGTGAGGGAGGGCAAGATAACAATGAGGGGGTCTGAAAAGCCATAAGAAAACATACTATCTATCAACTAAATATCTAAAAACAAAAACAAACTCTATAACAAACATAGTTCTGTGTATAAACATACATATATGGTTCAAATGAGCTTTTCTCAGCTGTGCTGACAACACTCCCCCCAAAAGCCAAAGACCACCTGACAGAAACCCCAGTACCAGACATTGGACGCCTTCTTTTGAGCTGTTGGTCAAGGTTGTCTAAGAGACTCTCAAAGTGTACAGCCTATTGCTGTTGCCCTTGACTGTCCCCCAGATGTAGAAGGACAGTCCCAGACACCATGTATTTCAGAAACAGTGCCAGAGACCCCTGGTTGGAGCAGATTCTTAAGCCCCTTCCCTAAGGACTGGCTTCGTGGTACCAGGCACCATGCAAGCTTGCAATGCTGGGAGCAACTAGCAGACCTGCACTTCTGAGGCTTATAAACCACCAGCGCCAGCATGGCACAATAACCCTAATGGCTGCTAGGGGCGAGTGAAGCCAGGGTTACTGCAGGAGAAGCCACAGCACCACTTTACTAGACAACAATCAAAACATCTGTTCTATACTTATAATAAGTGCAATCCTCTTTCTCTATGCAGAAGAAGGAAACCATTACTGAAAACCACAGCCAACCAAAATGCATAGTTGTGGAGGTCAGTCAGGCTGGGAGCCCATTGCAGAAGAGGGGGCACAATCTTAAGAGTGAGATAATAGGGAGATTGAATATCTTCGTAAATGTCAGACGCTATGCCATAAAGTCTCATCAACATGCCTACCTACATAAGACAAAAGATATGCCCAGGCAGATGAAGAAAACCCATGAGGCCTCAACCCTACACAAAGAACTACAGGCTATTACTGATCGCTGAGTAGGAAAAATAGTCTTCTCCAGTGAAAAGCACAACTGGTTATCCAACACCAAAGAAACACATAACAGTAATACATGCTGATAAAATTATATTTAGGAAGATATGTTTATATACATATACATATATACATGTAATAACAATTAATGAAAAAGGAAGCAGTGAGAATAAGAAGGGGTATGTGGGGAGGGAGTTGGAGGGAGGAGAGAGGATGGAGAATCTCAAACGTAAAAGGAAAAAATAATAAAAAATAAAGTTTTTACAAAAGACAAAAAAAAGGTTTGGAACAACCCCCATGCTATAAAACAAATGCCCAAGAGTTCGAATAGTTTAAAAGCAACAGAGTTATAGAGTGCTTTCTGTATGGAACACAATACCAGCCACAGAGCAGAGCCCACGTCAGGGTGATTTCAAGCTCTTTGGCGGACAGGGTGAAAATACTTACAGATTCATAATCTCTTAATCTCTTCAAAGCCTCAGCCAAGTCTTTATCCTTCTCCCTGGCATCAGCCTCAGCCAGGTCGGCGATTCTCTCAGCCTCTCTGGCCTTCTCTTCTAGACTTTGTACTTTTGAGTGAATCTTCATATAATGAGTCTGTTGATGAAAGTTTGAAGTACCTAACCATGTGAAAACAGAAATCACGAGTGAACTGAATTGAGAGAGTAATATTCCTTCCTATTAGTCAGTTGTTCCCAAACAGGGGCAGAAGAGGTATGGCACAAAAATTCTTACATGTTGGAATTTATATTTTTGAAACCAAGAACCAAGTACTGTTTTATTTCATTAATAAAACCAACTAAAAAGTAGAAGTGAGTACAATTATTCTAACTAGAAGGATGTGGATTATAAAAGTGGAAGAGACATGTTACTAAGACAGAGGATGTTTAATGGTTATAATAATCAACATTTTTTGACCACCATTGAAGGAGAATAGATTTTTCAGCTGGACAAATGGCCAACCTCAAGGCCCAGAACTCCTCTTTCTCCTCCACTTCACCAGTGGAATCTTTCCACTGCTCTACAAAACTTAAAAACTTTTCTAACTTTCCTTTCTCCTCCGCAGCCTACTTTCTTTTCTTTCTTTTTTAACTTTTACCCCCCCCCCCCAAAAAAAACCCCAAACAACAACAACTAAAAAGATTTCCTCCATTTTTTCTCTCCTTTTTCGGTTTGCTTTGTATTCAAGCATGGGCACTACTAAGCTTGATGATCATCTCAGTGTTTATCTTGAGCTACCGCAGAAATGAACAGTTTGTTTTTCCTGGATGACATTTTACGGTGCCCATCTCTCTGCACATTACTTCTTAGTCTTCTTTGGTGATTTCATTTCACCTCATCAGTCTCCAGACTGGAACTATTCCCAGAGATTCCTTTTGAGATTTTTACATAAGCTATAAGCCTTCCCCTGATGACCTAGACGAGTCTCATAACTTCAAATAAAATTATGGAGATTCCAAAACGTATGCCAAACTTTAGCCTTTAGCCTACATTGTGCTTAAGAACTTTAGAAGAAAAGCCATATACAAGTAGCTGCTTAACATCTTTATCAGGAGCCTAATAAACATCACAAATTGAAAATGTTCAAAGCACTACCTCATCATCTCTAAACCTGCCCTTCTCACCATCCTGTCCAAGATACAGATCAAAAGTCCTAATGAGTGTCCCTCAAATCCTCCACCTAACTAACCCAATTTCTATCACCGTCAAAACACAGCTAAAACTGACTCTGTTAATACCTCTGTTAACATAATGCCAAGTCTGTGAGGTAATTCCCATAGTGTGCAAAGAGTTCTCCCTGCTTCCTACCTTACAACTGCTACTGTCTACTGCAGATACAGTCTAGGTGAGACTAAATCATTCCCATCTCTTTTACCTAAAATAAAAATCAAAGTCTTCACTATAAACTAAAGACATTTAATAACAGGGCCTTTAGCATCCTCTTTGATCTTTTTTCTGCTACTTTTCATTGTTCAGTCTCATCCAGCTACCGGCCATTACCTGCTGCCTCCTAAACAGGGAGTGATTTTGAGCACACTCCCGCTGGTTCAACCATGTACCCTGCTTACTCCTTCTCTGCCTCTAAGATGTCGTTCATTCCTGTCCAGTGAGACTCTCACTTCACTGTACAATACAACCTGTATTTCACACCTACTTTTTTATCTTCAGCAATTACAAGTATGCCCATGAATTTACTGTGACTCCATTTGAACTACTATACCTCAGAACAGTACAATATGTACTTTTCTAGATATACTAGTATCTCTCTCAAGGGCTTCAACTCAGAGGATTTGATGTGATAGACAACATAGTATAACAGTCAAAGAATAGAATGAGAGATTTTTGTAGAATTATTTCAAATGCCAACACACAAAATGATTTCTGAAAATAACTGACTACATGTACATATATCATCATTTTAACTTTCTGTACAATCTATCTAATACTAATGTCTAAGTAATTTTCAGCATTAGAAAGATGACAGAAAAGCATGCATTACTTACAAGTTTAAACACTAGGAATCTGATATAATTAATATTTTACAAATTAAAATATTTATAATTTAAAAAATAGTTTAGTAGTGTATCAATTTTATTTTGATAAAGTCTTTTGAAACACAATGATATATGAAAGTCATATACTTATAAAATATTAGATTACCTTTGTCTTTCTTGATCTCATTTTTCAAATCTTCAATAATAAAAGTATTTTTTTCCATTTCTTTCGTATACTGTTCTACCTGTTCAGTAAGCATCTTAATTTGACTGTCTCGTTCCTGGATACCCTATAAAATATTTTGAAATATCAAATAAATTTTCTTGTTATGAACATAGTTTTTTTTCAACTAATAAGAGAATATATTTTCTTGTGGCCAAACTATGTTTCTTTTAAACATTTCTATTATATTAGTTAATTTACTTTGTGTGTGTGCTTGTAGGCAGGAGTGTGGAGGTCAGGTGACAACCTGTAAGGGTCAGTTCTCTTTTTTTCATGACACTGGTTCCAGGGACTAAACTGAGGTGTCAGGAATGACACCAAGTGTCTTTACCCACTGTGCCACCTCGGCAGATGGCGCCAGACCCAGCAAACTATGTTTCTTAAGTATTCCTCCAACTGTACTGCAAACGTGTAGTTCACTGTTATCATGCTAATATATAAAGATGGAAAATGTATTCCAGAACTCTCTAATATTTGTGACTTTTATAACTTCTTACATATTTTCCTCATCATCCATTGAATCTTATCTCTACCACTGTAATGTCTGTTTTCTCTGTGACTTTCGCACTTTATGTAGAAACAACACCCCCATTGTTCTCATTCATCAAATACATCTCAAATTCTATTCTGACTTTAGTACTTTAACTGGAAAGAACACACATAAGGGAAGGGCAGGGCTTTTATTTATTTTTTTGTTGTTTTTCTGAATGAGTTTGTTTTCCTAAAAATAAAACCTTTAGGCAGCACAGTAACAATATAACCATACTTAGTTTACTTTTATTTAGCATAGGCATAAGATAAATGATAATAAATGTTAAAAGGTAGTAAGATTTTAAAATCTATAGGTTTTTAATAGATTCTTAGTATTTCCTGACTGATAATACATAGTAATATAAAAAAGCAAAATAATTCTATTCTGAATATAACTCTCCCTCTAAACTTAATTCTGGTCTCACCTCTCCCCATTTGGGAATGTATGAGAAACTTCACAGTTTGTTACACACTCAGTAATGGAAGAAGCCACCAATTAGGCACGGAGAAACACGGACAGGCCAGCTCAGACATTCACATAACATGCTGATATTGCAAATTTTGAGGTTTTACCTGTTTCAGAGCCATAATGTTACTTTTATCAGCATCAAGTTGGGCATTTTTAAGTTTCTCTCTCAGATTATGCAACATTTGCTGATATTCAATGATTTCATCATCTTTAGAAGATAAAATTAACTATATAAACAAAACAAGATGTTATTTTAAAAATTAACAAGCCACTTTTCATTTCTAGAAAATAATACCTTTAGTACATTTAAAGCAATACAAAAAATAAAATGCTTTTAAATTATTTTTTAGTGTGTGGTATACAATGTGTTTGTCTGTATGTGTGTGATCAGGAGTTGACAGGGGTATCATTCTCTTCAGCTCAGGTCTTTCACTGAGCTTAGATTTTACAGGTTAACTAGATTGACAGGCCAAGGAATCTGCCTGTCTCTGCCTCTCCAGCATGCTTTCACAAAGTACCAGGGATCTATACTTCGGGCCTCATAATGCCACAGCAACTACTGTATTGACTCTGTCATCTCCCCAACCCAGGAAGTAAAATTCATTTAATAAAAGAATGTCAGTAACTACAACTACTATAGCACAGTTTGAAATTACAATTCAACCCTTAAAGAAAACTTTCTGACCTCGATTCTCAGTTATACAACTATAAAATGTTTTATGTGACATGTCTATTAAGTAAACATTAAAATGTCACAGAAAAGTACAATGTACCTTTAATGAATGGAAGAGTATGTTATAGTCTTAGCTACAGAGAGCAAAAAGTCATAAGGATGGTAATAAAAATCATAAAAATTGTCCATAGGAGTCTAAAAGTCAAAACCAAAATAAGAACAGGTTTTTAGATATTTAGACATGCAACAATTTAAAGTATATGTAGGAAAAATGAATGTAGCTAGAAAACAGCTCAATCAAATGAATAAAAGGGAGAAAAAATACTTAAATCCCATACAAATCTTTATGTAATAAAAATAGTGAGAAAGGTAAAATATTCAAGAAATATTATTTGAATAAAAGTCATTCAGCTACATCCAATACACTTTAAATATATATACACCTGTTTCCAAGATTTAAATAAATATAAAACCAGAAGATAAAAGAAACTAGGAATAAGATGAGAAAAAAAATTCTTCTTTCTTTTTCAAAGTATATTAGCCAATATAAATATTCAATCATTTATCTATTTATCTGAAGATAATGTCTAACTACTCAAAAGTCCAGGCTGGTCTTTAAGAACCTCAGCCTTCTGAGTAATAGGATTAGGCATATGCCCTCTGGCCCAGCAATATTAGGAGTATCTAAGTATAATGAAAAGTCAAAAAGAATTAAAATATAATAAATTTAATAATTCAATATAAAAAGAAGCACTTTACATCAAAAATTATAAAAGTCAAAGATAGATAGTTATAATTTAAATTACAATCACACTTGCAGCAGTTGATTTTACCAAAAAAAAAAAAAAATATATATATATATATATATATATATATATATATATATATGTATGTATATATGCATGAATAACTTCTCATTAAAACACTGCTTTCAAAAGAAAAACTATAAACCTCCTAAACGTCACATTAGGGATAAGGAAGTAATTCATTATATGTACAAAAATTAAATGATTAAATGTGATTCAAACATCTGTTTCTTTCCAAAGTGGAAATTATATTCTACAACTGAAAACCTCCTGTCTGCCGCTTGTTCCTGTAAGGACCTGGAGAGCAGCCATGCTCATTTATGCATATGTTGTCCGCTCATGATCACTGCTGGTTCCACGCTGAAACGGCAGCTGAGTGGTTACAACAGACCTGGAGAGCTAAGGCATTTACGGCATAGTGTTACATAGATTAACTAAGCCTTTTGTGATTCACTCAGCTTTATTCCCACTGCAACTACATTTGTTTAAAATATAGATTATCTGAGCTTCCCTAATTACAACTTCCCTAATAAACAACTCCTAATTACCCGTATGGTTTATGTGAGCATGGCCGGAAATGGAGACAAAGTGTGACAGCTTTTACAATAAAAATACAAATTCAGTCATCTCCGATCATTCACAAATAGCAGCCATCACTATCCCAGCTTCTTGATGGGGTACAGCTCTGGAACAGGTCTGACTGGAAGGTAGGAAGCAGGTACACAAGGGGCACTCTGCCAAGGCTTTCCAAATGATTTTCACAAATCTTTTCCTAATCCATTCTTATTAATGCTGCCTTTAACACTTGTCTAATAAATAAATGCACTACATATACAAATTTAGAGCTTTTCAAGTCAGAACACAATAAACTTTTTCAAAACAACATAAATGCTATTATCTGCTTTAAGTCCTTAAAAATCAAAATTGAAGTTAAATCAAAATAGAAAACAAGAAAAGGTCGGATCAACCGAGAAAGCACCTTCCATTCTTCCACTTTTGCACTGACAGCCATCATGACTGGGTCATCCTCTTCATCTTTTGCTTTCAGAAGATCTGTGAGCTCTCGCACCTAAGAGCGACAATCGGTTCATGAAATGGTGCAAATGAGTGCATTCAATGTATTATTCTATATGCATATTTGTTAATGTACAAACACATGCGTGCAGATGCCTTACATTTCATAAGCTGTTCATTACTGCCACAGTCCTATAGTGAAAGGTGCTACTTAAAGGCTGTGCAATACTAAATGAAACTGTAAAATCTGAAATGCTCCCAAACTGGATACTCTTTAGGGTACCACAAGTGGAAAATTACACATCATATTTCATGGGCTCTGTTTTAGTCAAAAGACTAAAGGTGTATGAGTACTGTATTCATGAACATAAATTCAGGGACATATGAAGAATACATGAACTTAGAATTTAAACCTTAACCTTGTCCCCAAGATAGCTCATGTACATAAGTAATCTACATAGCTTCAAAAACCTAAAGATTATAAAACTTCACCATCAGGAAACCTTCTGATCCCAAGTATTTCAGATAAGCTACACTCAACAAATTGCTGTGTACTTACTAGTAGAGAATCATATCTGTAAACATTATTTAAATTTTAAATAAGTTTATCCTACATAAATAATAAATAATATATTGATATTTAATATATCTTCACTGTTTTTAAGACATAAAATTAATTGTTATCGCCACTGGAGTTTGCGTTTTTAACAGAAACTCTTCATATCCCCACATGTATTTATAGCACTGCTGTCTACACTCCGGCATCATTTACATTCCTTAAACGTCAAGACTCACAGGCACGTATGCGAGGCCTGCAGAACCCTTGTGGACAAGTATTATCAGGATGATAACATGTTATTATATTGAGAAAAGCAACAAAACCCACGTGTTAGAAGACTAAAGTATTTCTAGTGTCACATCATCAGCAATGACTTCATATGGAGCTATACGAGAATGTCTTGTTTCAACAGGACTCTTACTTGAAGTCGATAGTGCTCGTTCTCCTTCTTTATCTGGTCCATAGCAGTGTCGGTCTGGTGCACGAGAGCCTTCATCCTGTTGTACTCATCAGTCATCTTCTCCATCTCCTGGACAGACTCTTCTAGATTTCTTCTCATCTCTTGGTTCTGAACTTCAATTTTCTCATTAGCTTCCGTTAAAGTCTAAAAATGTTAAATAAGCTATTACTTTAAAATTGTTTTACAAGAAACTGAAATTTATTATTAGATTAAAATTAAATAGAGCATTGGGCCCTCCAAAGAAAAAGTGATTCTTCACAGACCATTAGGATTAATGTGGCATTGGCCCATTAAGTCAAATTAAATGTCAAGAAAATTGTAGATAGGATCTCAATTATTCTTGGAGCCCAAGATAGACAAATATAAGGAGTAAATAAATAATTACAAATTCGGACATACAATTTACTTTGTGCTTTAAAAGTACATAGTGTAGCCAGAGATGTGTCAGTGGGTAAAGTACTACAGTGTAAGCCTGTGAAACTCAGCTTGAGTCACTAGGCTGCACATAAAGCCAGACACAATACTAGTTACTTTATTCCCAGTGCTCCTGCTGTGAGATGGGAGAGGGAAGACAGCTGAATCCATGATGTGCTGAGCTAGATGCCTGGAGAACAGAGAAGTGAACAAAGAGACCCTACCTCAAGCAGGGCAGAAGCTGACAGCCAAGAGCAGAGGTTCTGCTCTGAGCTCCACACAAATGTACAGACAGCCCTGCACAAGCACAAATGTACAGACAGCCCTGCACACACACAAATGTACAGACAGCCCTGCACACACACACAAATGTACAGACAGCCCTGCACACACACAAATGTACAGACAGCCCTGCACACACACACAAATGTACAGACAGCCCTGCACACACACAAATGTACAGACAGCCCTGCACACACACAAATGTACAGACAGCCCTGCACACACACACAAATGTACAGACAGCCCTGCACACACACACAAATGTACAGACAGCCCTGCACACACACAAATGTACAGACAGCCCTGCACACACACAAATGTACAGACAGCCCTGCACACGCACAAACTAAACACTGAAAATACAGTGGTAAACACATCATCAAAACTTACCAAGAGGGAGAGATATTAGATTTAAACCACCCTGATATTCAAAATTGTAAAACCATTGCTCTGAAGTGACTTAGCCATTTTACCTGAATTTCATCCAAATATTGAACAAGTTCGTAGTTCTTTTTAGACAGCTGTGATCGGTAGTCGCTGTCTTCTCCTCTCCTTGAGAGAAGTGACTCTTTTTGTGAATCTATTTGTTTCTGGTAGTCAATAATGTCCTGACGAAGCTGTTCATTCTGAGGTTAGAGCAAACACAGTAGTCGCCCAATAAAAATACTATCCAGAGTCAAAAGAAAACAACAGGACAATAAACACTGACAAAAATCTATCTTTAAACTAATGCTCCCAGAACACATCTCTAAGTCCCCAAGGTTCCACTACCCTTTCAGCCTCACCTTCTTCTTTAGACGTTTGTTCTTCAGTAAAGGACAGGAAAGGATAATCAGAAATGAGAAAGGCAACACATAATTAAAACTAATATTTATGTTTTAAAGGAAATAGGAATAAATAACTTTTTAGGACAACTGAATATATTATTTAAAAATCCAAAGAAATGAAAATACTAAGGATGAACCGAAAGAAAGAACATTCGTACTACGTTAAAATGAAATTTTAAATTTAAAATTAAAAGTACAGATCATGGCAGATGGGGGTTAGAGGAGGAAGAGGGATAGGAAAATGATGTGATTATATTTTAATTAAAGTATATTTTGGTTTCAAGTCAGAAAATTATTATTTAGCACATACACAAAAAATAATACAACTTATAGCAGGGCGGAGGTGGCACACGCCTTTAATTCCAGTACTTGGGAGGCTGAGGCATGTGGATCTCTGTGAGTTCAAGGCCAGCCTGTTCCACAAGTGCTAGTTCCATGACAGGCACCAAAGCTATACAGAGAAATCTTGTTTCGAAAAACCAAAAAATGAAATAAAATAAAATACAACTTATAAGATTTCATGAGAAATAACATTCTCAGAGTGCTAGACAAAGAGTCATAAAGAAAGAAATCTACTCAAATGCCAAGTTAGCTGATTAGGAAGTATGGCTATGTAACAGAAAACAAGATGGGCCCACACAGATACAGAAAGGAATAAATTACCTAATGGCCTCATATTTTGGTTGACTTTGTAATTCCCTGAGACAAAGTCATCAGAAAATCAGCTAGTATGATTATCATTGGTTACACAGAGGACATGCCAGTTAAAATACAAACTGAAGTGCACATTTTAAACAGGTAATTCTTTGTTGAACCACAACATATACTGAAATTTTCTACTAACCTCTCTTCTTAATTTGCTGTTTTCATTTTCTGCCTCCTCGTTTCGAAGAGCCAACTAAAATAATAAAATAAAAATAAGATAAAACTCAAAAGTAATTCACAGCTTATTCCCATATTAACTTGTTGGATTAAATTCTAAATCCTTTTCAATAAAGCAGAGAATATTTAACTACTAAAGACTTCATATCTAGGATACTAGGACACAAATAAACCAAGAATTTTTCAAAAAGTACAAAAAAGATTTCAATTTTTAATAATAATAATAATAATAATAATAATAATAAATAAAAACTGTATATACCAACAGCAAACTAAAGGCTAAAAATTACAAACATCTAAAAGTTATACTGCCGAATCTTTTAACTGTTTAAAATCATTCTGTCTTTCCTTATGTCTTTGCTCTTTATGAACTCTGAAATACCTAGAAAATGGCAGTACAGAAGAAAAGTTAATTGAAGCAATCTGAAATCATGTTGGCCTGGGTTTATATTCTTTGACTATCAATTCCTACTTAAATATGAAAAAGTCATTTACTGTCTCTTAAATTCATTTCATCTCCTTTGTTGACATGAGATATATGATGTATATAGTCCTTAACATGATATTCAATGAACAGAACATCAGAAAATGTCAAATATTCTTTTCTTCATCTAAAACAGTTTATTTGTGACAGTGTCTTTTTTCTTCGGGACAAAGAAAAAATATAACCAATAAGATGGCTTTTTATTAACCAGTCTCCATAAAACACCCTTTGGTGGCCTTTTACTTTTCTGTTTTCTGCCTTACTCAAGCAAAAAAATCCAATAACAATAGCATGCAACACACTTGGAAGATTTTATAAGGAGGCATAAGATGGTTCTTTAGACACTAGGGTGAAGCTGGTAGAAAATAAAAGACGTCATTGGGTTAGCAGAAGAACTCTAATTAAAGATTAGATAAGACTATTGAATCAATACCATGTTTCTTGAGCATTATATCATAAATCTATATTAGTTGTATAAGAGAATACTCACTTTTGGAGACCTATTTAAGTGTAAAATATTATGTCTAAAATTAAGTCTCAAATGACTCAACAAAAGAAAACTGAATGAGATGAAGAATTATGTGTACAACGATATGACAGAAATATGAACTGACTGAGAATAATATGAATATTTATTGTTTTCTAACAAATCTTTATGAAAATGTACTTTCCAAAATAAAATATTTAAAGAAAGCTCGAGTAACATGCAAGGCACAATGCAAATTTTATTGATGGTGAATAAAATAATGATAATCTAGTATTAACTGTTTTATCATATTCTGAAGTAGTTAAGAATTTAATAGTCAAAAAAAAAAGAATTTAATAGTCAGGTATGCAACGCTACTCTATTCTTTTCTTTTTGCTTTACAAACACAACACTCTTGATGGCTTTCTTTGAGAGTACTGACTTCATTATTTTATTAAACATTTGCCAGAGATACATCTTACAGTCATTGTTCTGGCTTCCTTAACATCTATAATAAGAACCAATACATTCTAATGATTTGTCCGGTGTCTACTGTGAATATGAGATCAAATATTTCTTCTTTGAGTATGTACACAAGAACCTCAAATTCAACTGTACAGAAATGAAGTAATAATCTCAAACTTCCATCCCACCTTGTTCCAAACAGCACCAATTTATTTATTCATTCCCATACCAAAAAAAACAGACAGACTGCCCCTTTACCACATCCGATTACATCTATTTCTCTCAAGTACACCTATGTCTTTCAATCCCATGTTATTCACTTAATAAGGCCACCATTAGTATTTGTTGGAATTAATACAAATGCCTTCTTCAATTCACTCTCCACAGAGTAAGCTTTACAAGCACTGAGCAGACCTATCCTACGTTCAAATATTGTCTTCTAACTTTTCAGAAGGGTTTCTTAGCATGTGCTTTTCCCAGATGTTCACAATCGTAGATTAGGAGAGTGGTTAATGGCACATTCTTAAGTGGGTCTGTTGTATTCAAATCGTCTCATCATTCATTCACTAGCTGCAACCATGGGCACTTACTACTCTGTCTGTAGCCGGTCACTTCTTCATTGGTTCCGTATAAGAAATGATTGCTACCGCACATACATATAAGTATCAAATAAGGAATGATGAATCAATGCATACAAAGTATCTGACATATGACGGAGACCCCATCTTATCTACATTACAGTCAAATAAATACATGTAGTTCTTGACAATTTCTTACTTCTCATCTTAGGAAAGGATGTAGCTTCTATCCAGAGTGTGCTCTTTGGCATTACACACATCCTAATTTCTGTGGCTACACTCGCCTCTATTTCCAGACTCAGCTTATACATTATATGCTGAACACCCCATCCAAAGTGTATCTCAACATAGTCCTATATCCTGATGCACCCATAAAATATCAAATTATCCTATGTTAATCTTAATATAAATTGTATCTGTTAGAACTAGAAACTTTGTACTATGCAGCAAAGTTTTGATTATGCTGAAATAATCACAGGTTAAAAGTGAAAAAAGGAATTTACACCTTAGCAACTAAGAAAGGATAAGGACTATACATTCATGGTTTCATTCACCACATCAAAATTCATTAATCCATATAAAACTCACCAAAATAAATTGACAGTAAGAAAAATCACTTGCTTATTTATGAACATGAAATACATTCCTTCACACTCATGTCCAAGACCAAAGTTAATTTTATGTTATTGTAATGTCCTCAGAAAAACATGCCACAAAATTGAAGGATTACTTTCCAAGTTATATTATTAGATGTAGGTAACTCCATTATATTTTTAAAATGAGATAATACAATAAATACTGCTACAAAAATTAGCTAGGTGCACATTATTCCTCAACTATAACATAAAATCAAGAATTGATATCAAAGGAGATTATAAAAAACACGATTGGCCATATAGGATTATCTTAGCAATTAAGATTCATTGAGATAAAAGTGTCTTACTTGTTCATTAACTTTCTTCTCTTTATCGAGCTCTTTTTCCATATCCTCTAATTCTCTATCTTTCTGTTCCAATTGTTTTTCAAGTTGGCGAATTTCATCACGTAAAAACCGAGTATCACGTCCACCTGCAGAATGCTGAGCCATCTGAAAGTCATAAGCCAAGGATTAATTCTTCAAAATATAAGCAATTCATTTTTACTTGAAGGTTTGAGTCGACAAAAACTCAACTTTAAATTTTCATCATGCTTCAACATCAGATATGTAAAAGCACAGATATGTATGTACACATTCATTTAAAAAGAACTCAAAATAGGGTGGGTAGAGAGGTGGAAATGATCTGGAAGGTCTTGAGGAATATGATCAAAATATATTCAAATTTAAAATAGTTTTATATAATAAACAACAAACAAATCTGAAGTTATTTAGGCTTTAATTTATAAGTCAAAACTCCATGCGCTTTCCTGAAACACCAAAAGAACCATGTAAAATTGGCTGCAGGCTCTGTCTGTTACAGTCATGAAGACACAGGTACAGACTAAATTGCAAAGGCTTAGAGACTAAGGGCTGGGAACTATGAAGACTGCTCCTGAGTCTCAGAAACCACCTTGGTGCCCTTAAGCTGCCCTTTCTCAGACACCAAGAACTACTTAGAACAGACAGTACTTTGCAGCATAGCAGAAATCTCTCTGATGCCCATCCTTGTCTAGTTCGGAAGCCATGTGTACAGCTGGACTGTGGCAAGTGCAAAGATTTGGATTTTCAGGTTTAACAAATATAAATGTAAAGCGCCATGACTGGTTAGTACCACTCTATAAGAAGGCAGAGACAACATCACTTTAAAGCTTACTTCCTGTTCCTGTCAGCCAAACTGTGGCCTGAAACATTCGTCACCTAAACTGCCTCACACTCAACACTGCCCACACATCTCTGCTATGTCCCCTCTTATCAAATGTTTCTCAGTCCTCTCTACTCCATGAAACTTTGCACTGTGTTCTCTAAAAGCATCTTCCAAAATACACATTGTATCCTGAGCTTTTGTTTTTAACTAAATCCTTCTTTATTTTCTTACAAAGCTGGAATTTTGTTCTTTTTAGGATACTGTTTCCCTTGGAACTTCCTCAACAGGGAGTTGTTCACTCTTCCAGGATCAAGAAAAAGCCCCTAGTCTAGGTTTCCTCTGTCCCGCCACCTCCAAGCTACCAATCATGTCATTCTCCTGCCATCCTCTATATCTTCACTTGATTTGATTTTACAAGATACCTAGTTATCCCACTCTGATACACTCATGATACAAGCAAGTCACCAATTTCCTACTCATGTTTTAAAGTCTTGGGAGCTAGGCTATGGCAGCTCAGTCTTCCATCAGAAATCAACCTGAGCAGCCAGGAGGTGGTGGCCTTTAATCCCAGCACTGGTGAGGCAGAGGCAGGCGGATCTCTGTGAGTTCAAAGCCAGTCTGGTCTACAAGAACTAAAACTCACAGAGAAACCCTGCTTGAAAAAAAAAAAAAACAACAACAACAAAAAAAAACAAAAAGAGTAAGGAAGATACAAAGAAAAAAAAAACAAAGAAAGAAAAAAAAACGTAGTCAACCTGAACCGTTTCCACAATCCCATACTTTCACACGAGTTATTTAATAACTTTAAATAACTAGTTAAAAATAACTTGTTTCTTGATTTAGTACATCCTGCAGTCATACACCCATAATGTATCCTTGGAAAAGGACATTTTCCTCAGTGGTTCTCTCCTACTTTCCCTTTAACAAACTCAATGGACCCCAAAGGTCCCTGACTTTCCCTTTTCCTGTCTCCATCCTTTCCCTGCCCAAATCCAATTCTGGCATCCTACCTATTTAGCTAAGATTTCATTATCAAAACTTCAACCACTTCTCCACCAAGCTCCTCAGTTGCCACATTCTTCTATTCCTTATCTGCTGTCTCGGTAAGAACTATACAGCACCAACTCAACTTCATAAATCACTTATTACAGAAATATTTACTGAAAGTGCTTGACATTTTTCCAGGAGCTTCAAATACAGCAGGAAATATGAAATAACTCATCCAAGTACAGAGCTGAGTCAAAAGAACGGGGACTAGAACTGTAATCTGACTGCAGATCCCTTAGTCTTCAGTCCTTGCTCCACGGCATTACAAAGGCTACCTGACATTCCTAAACTCTGAGCATATTGTCCTCCATTCCTCCACTTACAGATAACCTCCTTTCCAATCTCTCAACTTCTAAGAACTAAGGTCACAGGCAAGAAAAGTTCCCTACACATCTCCTCCCTAATCCTTTTGTACCACATCCCTTCTTACCTTTTCAGAATCTCAGTGTATGGAGTTCCCACACCCCTCCACCTCAATTACTACCAAGCCTTCTATATACTTTTCGGAACTGAAAGCTCAGATGGCAACTGTTTTTGTTTTATTCATTGCTTAATTCTTAAAAATCAAATCACAAAAACATACACTGTACAATGAACAACTCCCAACTACAAATTTTTCATTGTATTTTTCAACCCACTAATAGAAACATCTGAAAATAACATAAGATGATGCAATTAGTAACAATTACACTCAGTACAAAAGGCCATACCTCCAATTCATTTTCCAGTTTCATTACTTTTGTCTTTAATTGATTTTCTATTAAAAGAAAAATACAATGTTTTAATTGGTTAAATTTTTTGTAATCAGATTGTAAGTGAATGTCCATAAAATAATACAATTACCAAATTCATGGAACAGGCATTCTAGAAATGTCTTGGCCTGAGTAAGTGAAGTCTCGTGTCAATGGGCAAAGCCATGTCAGAAACTCTCAAGCCTGAGAACTATGGCAGATGGGAGAAACTTCCCTCTACCTGAGTGTGGATGCTGGGAGTGTGTGTACAAAATGCCCACCACAGCTTTCTTCCCCTGACGTTTATGGTTCCCCTACAGAGAATACTGGTAATGATACTTCATTTATATTTTAATAAAAAAAGCTTGCCTGAAATTCAGAGTAAAACAGCTGCACTGGTCAGCCTTACAGAGCAGGCAGTGGTG
This sequence comes from Arvicola amphibius, assembly GCF_903992535.2. Taxonomy (NCBI): domain Eukaryota; kingdom Metazoa; phylum Chordata; class Mammalia; order Rodentia; family Cricetidae; genus Arvicola; species Arvicola amphibius. The sequence continues at coordinate 15,403,556 of NC_052063.2, read as the reverse complement.
GCACACACCTTTAATCCCAGTAGCCACACTAGTTTGCCATAGAAACCGGGCAATAGTGGTACACGCCTTTAATCCCAGCACTAGAGAGAAATATAAGACAGGAAGAGACAGCTTTCAGACAGTTTTATCCTGAGATTCCTGGAGGCAGGATCATCATTTCGAACTGAGGTAGAGATAAAAGCCAGTGGCTGGCTGTTTTGCTTTTCCGATCTTCAGGTTGAACCGCAATTTCTGCCTCGGCGTTTTTATTAATCGTGCTACAACTACTCCTACCAAGATTAGCTCAGTCTGCCTCCTTGTTCAATTGTATACCAGAAACCCTGACTCCTAGTTTATCTGTAGGCAATCACCCAACTTTATGTTCAGCTACACACAAGAACCCTGCCTCTCTTCAAGAGTATACAATAAAGACAAATACTGGAGACACAATAGTTTTGTTTCCCCCAGACATTTACCAAATTTTGCTTGTTCTTCTCCAGCCTTTTCGACTTCTTCCAAAGCTAGCTCGACTTCCTGAGCTTTCATCTACAGATAAAATTGAGAGAGAAAAATCTGTATTATTTACACTGTAATATAAACAGGGAAAATGCACATTTTGTTTCATTTGCTAGCTTGGTCGTTAGTGTGTACAACGGCTAGCACACAAAGACCAGTAGTAAATATTTGTTAGCTAACCTCTAAATTCTAGAATGGCAAGATTGTGAGTCATCTCTGATTTTTCCTTAAATTTTATATCCACTATTTTAAATGTTTTTGTTATCCTTTTCCCATTCCAATTGTTATTATTCTGATATATAATTTTATTTATTAATTCCTCATTACAACTGGAGCTTTCCAGCTCCAATCCCCTTCAATCTGTACTATACAACACATCTAATTTTGCTTTCTTAAGTAAATTTCTGAATTTGTCAATTATGACTCAAAAACTTTTATTCAATCCTAAACTGCTAATAACGGAAAATACAGCCTCAAACCCCATGACCAGATATCCCAAACTACCAACCAATAGCTGTTTGTCTACAGCTTGCTACACGCATTTACCCTAACTTAAAGAGTAAGTACATATTCTTTATCAGTAACAATTTATGAAAATCTAGAATCCTCTCACCATTTCACCATTGGCTTCTAGAGGAGACATTTTGCATTTTTACTTGAACCTCTGGCTATATTTATGTTATTTTTTTAAAAGTACTTTTCCCCTACACACTCTTTATATGTTTTTAGAATAGGAACTAGATTTGCTATACATAGTACAACCCAGTCTTTAAATATACACTTGAAGAACTTATTTTTGAAGGATGACATAGGCATTCCAAATATTTCCATAAAGATAAGTATACACAGGAATCGATTCCTACATTTCCTCTACAGTTAGTCAAATATCTCCTCCATACAAACCTTCATTAGTGACTGAGTAATTCTGAATAGATGTATCACATTTTCTTGTTCTTCATCTTTTAGTTCGTTGACTTCCACCTAAGGAAATAAACAACAAACAAAAAAGATGGACTATTTCATACCCTGCCCAGAAATACAAGCACTCTTCCCATTGTAGCGTTCAGTTATTTCAAAAAGCAATTTCAATTAATCACGTTTTGTCTATGTACGAACTATGTGTTAACCACCTTGGATAAGGACACCAATAAATTATCTGCCAGCTCTTCTTGGCGTGGTAGGTCATCTGGGTCAACCTTGATTAACTCTTTCCAGTTTATGTTGGGTGGCATCTTGAATTCTTTCGCCGCCTTTCAGCTCCTACAAGAAGACAGGTGGATTTTAGCATCTTCAAGGAAAATGGCACTGCAGGGCTTACGTTCTCATTCTACCTCTGGGTATTGACAAAGAGCTAAGGCTCCTGGACCGCAGAGCAGATGCACGGGCAAACAGCCACGATGAGAATGAGGCCACCTGGCACAGCCTATCCGATAATGTACACGCTAAAATTATTAGCTTCCTTGCTAAAACGAAGTCCTAACCCCCAAGTCCTCTCTTCCCAGTCTCCTACCAGCAACGATACCAACTCCCAGCAGGTTTGAAGTTTGAAAACGTCCCCCGATTCTGAGAAGGGACGAGAGGATTTTTGTTTAAGCGTACAAAGACTGAACTGGAAGATGTGCGCGAGGAACCAAGCTGAATCAAGGCCGAGGCACTGCGGAGGAGAGGGCAGAAGGACGGGGTCGGTAGCCTGCATACTGTCCCTCGGGATTAGGAACCTGTGAAAGACACTAAGCCGCTCCGGGCTCACGGGGAATCCACCCACCTAAACCCAGCCTTGCAACCTGTGGCAGTCGCTCATCTACACAGACCGCCACCGCGGGTTCGGCCGCCGCCCGGGCGTCTCTTCCAAGAGGCGTCCTCGCGCACTCCCGCTCCCGCCAAACTCTTCCTCCTGAACGAGCCCAAGCGGCGGCCGCTGCTAGGCGACACCACTCCCCGCCCAGCCAAAGACCGGAACTAAGCCCCGGATACTGGAGGCGACTACATTTCACGACGGTAGGAAAAGCTTTACGGTTACACTTACCCTGCCGAGGCCTTTATTCTAGATGAGGGGGAAAGTCAGAAGACGAGGACTCCATGTCCCAGAGTGCAGTTCGGCCTTGCCGCCGTGCACTCTGGGACTAGAAGTCCCGGAGAGCGAGCAGCCAGTTCCCGGCGTGCAATGCGGGCAGCTTGCGGCCGCCGCGGAGAGGCTGGGGAAGGAGCGAGAGGCGGGAGGCGCGGCGGCGGCGGCCGAGGTGCGGCTACCCCGAGATCGCGGGCGTGGCGGACTATGACAGTGCTTTCCGACGAGTCTCTCTCCGGTCCGCTGTCCCGGAGGTTTCCCTGAGCCATCACCCCCCGCGGGCCCGCCCTCAGGTGAGGTCGGGGTCAGCGGCCGGGAAGAGATCAGGGAGCGCTGGAGCTTTGGGGACGCTCCAGCTTGGGGTTGCAGGGCCGGCGGGGTCTGGCCGAGGTGTCGAGGACTCCTCCCGCCGCTCAGGTGTCTCCTGGGGGCTCCCGGTGAGTGGTTTCGGTGAGAGGGAAGTGGGAACAGAAAAGTTTCTGCCTCCCTGAGATCTACCCTGGGCTTTGGAGAAGTGGAGCTTCCCCCCCCCCCCCCCCCCCAGTTCACGGTCTGGGGTGAGCAGAGCATCCAGAGCGGGCCGGCTCTCGGCTCGCCCGCCCCCTGCAGCCGCTTGAGGACTGTAGTGCTTATTAGGTTGTGAAGTGTGGAGCGAAGGCCGGAGAAAGGGAGCCCTACAGGAGGGAGACAGGGGGACTACGCCAAGTTAAGGCATTCTGCTGTCATTTGCTGGGTACCAAGGAGAGGTGCTCTTAGGTGAAAGCGACTTCTCGGGTGTTTACCGCCTCCCTGGGGCAACTTCTGCCCATTCCATAGCTACTATGCACCGGCAGGTAACTTGGAAAGCTGTAGGCTTCTATTTGAAACAGCTGTTTCATTTACACACACACACACACACACACACACACACACACACGAGAGAGAGAGAGGGAGAGAGAGAGAGCGAGAGAGAGAGAGCGAGTAATTAAAAGAAAAATCCCTAAAAAAAATTCTCTACAAACCGTTTGGTTAAGGAAAACAAATAGCTTAGAAAAGAATGGTATTTGAAACAAATATTAAAGAAATTCATCAGATTTGTAGGGCTGATTACCATGTTTGCATTTTTCCAAATACTGTTAAATTTCTGCATTATTCTTGATAAAGGTACAGCAAAGCACGTGCCTACATGTAAGAAGTAGCCGCTTGGTGAGGTTAAACACGGTTTTCTCATTAATGCTTTGGTCACATCACTAAGCCATTCTAGAAACTAGTATTGGTGAAATAGTTGCACTTTTACGGTTTTAAATTTTAATACCAAGTTTTAATTGTATTTTGCAAATTTTAATATTATAGCTTTGCTTACTCAAGAATATGAATTATTTTTCATGTTCATTTTGTCAAAAATACTGAGATGAAAACAGTATTTATGCTGGACGGTGGTGGCTCACACCTTTAATTCCAGCACTTGGGAGACAGAGACAGGAGGGTCTCTGTGAGTTCGAAGCCAGCCTGTCTATGGAGCGAGTTCCAGGACATGCTCCAAAACTACAGAGAAACCCTGTCTCAAAAAAACAAAAACAGAAAACAGTATTTACTGAGCACAAGTTCACTGGTGTAATATATTAAGAATTTGTTTTTAATTACAAACCTTGATATTTTTCTCTTGATTTATATTACATACTTTATTTTCTATTACTCCTTTACTAATTTTGTGTTGATTATATTGGTCTTTCTACCTCATTTCTCTCTTTCTTTATATCTGTAATATCCTCCAGGGTAGGTAGTCTCGATAAATTTTATGCTCTTCAGAAGAAATAGTTAACTAATAACTGACGAAGCTAAGGTTGTAGATCTCAGTGACAATCATAACTGAAGTGTAAGCTTAATTCCATTGTCTAATTAGTCCTAACAGTATTTTGAACAATACTTGACCTAAGAGTACAAGAAACAAGAGCAGAAAACATGATTTTGTGAGCCGGGCCTTCATATACTAAACCTAACTGTGAGTCAGGACATTTAACTGAAGTTCTGATTCTGCAGCTTGATGTATAATTTTTAAAGGGCTAAGATAGCTTTTCATCAGAATTTTTGTATTTCTCAGATTTTTCCGAGAACGAGTTTTATGCAAGAGTTTTGTAAATGGCCTTGTCGCAGGCGCGCATGCCTGGACCTGTGTTCTGTCTAACCTGGGCTTGTATGACCAGTTTTATCTAAACAAAATCAGTCTGTGAGAAAGCCTCCTTGCTTTCTGTAATTGTTACCTCTGTGCTCTGTCCCAGTGGACTTCAGTTCGTTACCCGTCTGTTGTTCAACTACCGTGAGAGATTTATTAACTAATCCTATTATGGTAAAGGTGTTTTTCAAGATTTTTTTTCTTCCAGGAGGAACTCTATGTTCAGGTAAAGGAATGCGTGTATAACAAGCAGACACTTGTCTCTCTTCCGCATAAGGCAGCTAGAAGGATAGGTATGGATCAGTGTGAAGACAGACTTTGCATACAGAAGTTCTGTAGACTTCAGGGTGGTAATAAAACAAGGACTCTAGAGAAAGTCTGAATGATGTTGTTGGTTTCCCAAGAAACAGAACTGGGAAGGAATTAGCTTTGTCCTATAGCTGTATTTTTTTCCCAAGTATATCATTAGATTATTACCCCAAGAAGAACTTAATATGATTTAGTTGAAAGAATTGAACTTTTATCTATAATATAGCTGATGAGTGACCTTCGATTGCATTGGATTTTATATGTGTATATGCTGATACCTCTTTTTTGTAAGCAAACAAGTTGGGCATTCCATTTGCTTCTGCTGCTTGTATGTGTATATATGCTAATACCCCCGTGGGTCTTGTCTAGTGTGGAGTACTGTGTAAGCTCCTTTTCATCAACTCTGTCCTGCAGGAAACCTTGAACAAAGCCATGACTGCACTCAGGAACTGTGCTAGGACCAATTCTCGGCTTTATGTTACATCACTTTGGGACATCCTAAGCCCTTTGGAACTGCCCTGCATCTATTCTGGATCTCACTTTACTTTCTGACTTTTTTGTTTTAAGTAGCAGGAAAGATAGACATAATGGTACATAACCGTACTCCCAGACAGGAAACTGAAGCAGAAGGGTCCTGAAGTTAAATAGACAGGGTTACATGGTGAGATTGTTTAACACACACACACGCACGCACGCACACACGCATGCATACACACAAACAAAACATAGTATATGATAACAAAGCACTACTGAACCACATTCCCTGCCCTTATATGGGGTTTTGGTCTTCAGAGAACCCTCAAACACCCATAAGAGTCTGAACATAGTAGTCAAGTAAGCAGCTTTTTGTTCTCCTTGTCTTAGTCTACCTTAAAATTATTGATAGCAAAGTGTGTGTGTGTGTGCGTGTGTGTGTGTGAGAGAGAGAGACAGAGAGACAGAGAGAGAGAGAGAGAGAGAGAGAGAGAGAGAGAGAGAGAGAGAGAAGACTATGAAGTACCATATCTACATGAAGGAGTGAGATCACATCCCATTTGCAGTGAGCCTAAGCCTGGGGGAGAGAGCAGTTCTCAAAGTTAACCAAATTCAGAGTTTTGATGATTACATTAGAACTGAACATTATAATACTAAATGGAACTTCTGTAACTTAAAAGGACCATAATTTTAAAATCATGCCTAACTATAGATGCCATGAATCTATCCAACTTTATTAAACTAACACTTTATACTTTTTATTCTTTAATCTTTAGAACCTATTTGAAAATGACAGCTCAAAAACACTGAACTCTAATTAGCAACATTTAAATGTTAGGGATAGTCTTCCTGGGAGCCTTCCCTATTCTTAGTCATTCCTTCACACTTTGCCTGAACAAATCTGTTTGCTCTCCTTTAAAAGATGAAGACATAAATGTGGGAAATGGCTTTGTGGGAAGGAAGAAGGGAGAGAGAGAGAGAGTGGAGGTCAGAGTAATGTTGTATACATGATTTTGGAAGACTACAAAATTAATAAAAAGTGCTCATAAAAAGAAAAACCGTGGTTAAATAGTTTTAATTCAAAACTGCATTTATAATTTGAATGTATTCAACTTTAATAAGTACTTAAATGAGATGCTTAATTTAAGCCAAACATTGGCAGTCTAATTATATGTCATTAAATGATGGGAATGTATTCATAAATGTGTGTCATTAAACCAGTATCATTGTGTGATCATTCTGGGTTGTACTAACACGAACTATTAATCTCACTAGGCAGTTTAATCCCAAAAGTACCATTCAGCATGTATTTTGTTAATCACAGTGCCATGTATTGCATGACAACTTCACTAACTTTCATAAAGCTAGTAAGTTAAACTCAAAACTGGCAACTCTCATGTTGTTATAATTCATAGATAAATTAGTTAACTTAATATTTTTATATCGCATATTTGTACAGTCTGTTATAATTTTGAAACTAGCATGTCAATTTCCAATATGCCACATTATCTTCTATTAATATGTTTGTGTTATTAAAACCTTTAATCTAAGAATATATTTCATCACAAGTAAATTGGTCTTAGCAGAGCTGGGACCCAAGGCTTTATAATGAGAAACGTTTCCAACTTTATATATCTTAAAAAAATCTACCTTATAATAGATACTGGAATTGCTTTCCTGATTTACAGGTGTGTGTGCGTGTGTGTCAACTTAGTAACAATAGTTCTTCACTGCACTGTTTAAGTGCACTGGGTAGTATATCTTCTTGGGATCTTCACTCAGAAACCTTCTAACATGCTATGGTTGTCATTCTGCGTATTTCCTTTGTTACTGCTTTTTACTGTTTAGGAAAAGATATGAAGTGTCCCACAACCCCATGTGATGAATACTTGTGTAGTATTCAGAGGAGCAGCTTTTCGGAAGTAATTGGATCATGTCTTCTATAATACGAGCAATCTGTTCGTAATTGAGTGTCTCTTGAGAATTAGGAAAAGTTGGTGGGTGGAGTCTGACAGAGGATGTGGGTCTCCGTGCACTGGAAGGATTTGACTTGCTCAGGCCTCCGTCCTTTGTCTCTGCTCATCTGGTCTTTCCTGCCTTCAGCATCGCAGCTTACTTCCCTCAGGCTTCCCTGCCATCCTGTTCTCTCATCCACAGGGCCAGAGCCGTTTTATCCTGGTGTCCGTTCATTGAACCTCTGAAACCTTGAGCTAAAATGAATGCTTCTGCCCTTGAATTGTTCTCTTAGACATTTGATGGCCACAGCCCGGTTCTGGTCTCCAATTCCCCTGCCCATTGTGTTAGTGTTGTCCCAATTGGCTGAAAGTGAGAAACATCCTGAAACTTTTAGTGACTTTAAAACTTTCCTATTCTTCTTTTCTATTTAAGGAATTTGTGTCTCTGAATGAAAATCTTTCCTATGGAAATCCTTTTCTCAGAAATTTGAAGCACTGCTCCTCTCTGTGCTTTGTGGAATGTTTATTTTAAATTGTACTATTGATGAAAATTTTTTTTTGATTACTGGTATAAAACCTGTATTATTTTTGCAAGCATTTAGGAGCCTCTCTGTTTTCAGTGGCATAAAATTGTAGTGAACTATCTGCCCCATTTGAGAAGAGAGCTGGAGATCCTGTGTTTTTTTTTTTTTGGTTTTTCGAGACAGGGTTTCCCTGTAGTTTCTAGAGCCTGTCCTGGAGCTAGCTCTTGTAGACCAGGCTGGTCTCGAACTCACAGAGATCCGCCTGCCTCTGCCTCCCGAGTGCTGGGATTAAAGGCGTGCGCCACCACCGCCCGGCGAGATCCTGTGTTTTTACTCTAGAAATATCCAACCTTTTCCTAGGAAGGGAAAAAGACCAGACTTTAACCAATTTATCTACTCCTACTTCTAGAACTTTTAGAATCAGCTTTGTGATTGCTGTTGGAGGGGTGCTAGGAACCAAACACTCCAACTTCTCTTTCAGTTTAGAATCACTTTCTAGCAATCCTATGATTGACTTGCTGATCCTCCCACTCTTCTAGCTGTGGCCTCTGTAGTAGTCTTTATCGTTATATCTGTATATGTGTATCCTTCCCATAGCAACAGTGCCTCATATTCTGCTTTCCAGTTTGGCAAGAGCTGAAAAAAATGCTAGTTGAATCCAGTCTTTAAATTAGAAACACCATTAGCTTTTGGGGGTGTGATCTGACAGGACCTCCATGACACCATACCCTTCAGAGATGGGCAGTCACTCTGGAGTCATGATGAAGCTTTAAATAACTTTTACTTGAAAGTACATCCTAGAGGGTACATCTGTGTGCTTTCTGCTTTATTAGTTGGAACTTTGTTTTCTTAGGTGTAATGCATTTCATGATTGTTCTATGGAGGTCACTTGTTATTTCCTGACCCCCCAGCTTCTTAGACCCGAAATAATCACACAGACACGGTATTATTTAAAACGCTGCTAGGCCCATTAGCTCTAGCTTCTTACTGGCTAACTCTTACGTATTATTTAACCCATCTCCATTAATCTGTGCATCACCACGCGGTAGTGGCCTACCGGCAAAGTTCCAACACATCTGTCTCCTGCAGCTGCTCCATGGCTTCTCCCGACTCTCTCACAGCGTTCAGCTTAGTTTTCCCCGCCTAGCTCTGTTCCCAAAGCAGTTCCTTTCTTTATCAGTGGTATTCACAGCATACAGAGGGAAATCCCACATCACTTGATTACAGAAGTACTTTTATGCTTTAACAAACTGTACATCTCATATATAGTTTCAATATATGCTGTAAGTTTTACGTCCAATTTTAAATCTGTGCCTATGTTAGCCATTTTATTGCTAACTGGAATTTTTATTTTATTTCTTATTCTCGTGCTGATACAGGCAGAACTCCTGCAGATAATGTCAGCTCTCAAGCCTTCTGACTCTGTGAACAGCACATTGGTACCTATTGCTACTACTGCAGCGTGCTCCAAATCTCAATTAAATTTATTCGCTTACTAATTTAAAAATCCAAAGTGCAAAATGATCCCAACTAGATAAAAGCCAGTGTCAGCAGTTGTTTTTAAGCACCCATAAGGAATCAAGATTTTTTTTCCTTTTCCAAAATAGCAGGGGCTACTGTCATTTACTGACTTATGATCCTCAGCAGAAATCCTGCCCTTCAGGCGTTTTCACTCCTGAGGATTGTTGCTGTTATGTTGGCACTACCTAGGTGACTCCTTCATTCCATAAAGTCGCTTACCCTGTTGACAGATTTGGAGTTTGGACAGTAACAGCCTTAGGAACTACTACTCTGCATTTTACAAGTGATAATATAATACTCAGTGATCTAGTGACACTACCCAGAGCATATAATGGCCAGCTTGATTTGATTTTGTATAAAATAATTTTTCACTTTGGTATGTGGTGGAATTTTTTTCTGTATTTCCTGTTATTAGAGCCCTTTCTATTGTGTAGCATTCCCCTGACTCATAAGCAGTGACTCTTAAATGTTGCTTTTCCTCAGTTAAGGATTATCGTCTCTAACACTTAAATTCTCAACTAAAAGCCTTCAGTGCAATGAGCGAAAGAAAAATGACTTACATCCAGGTCATAAACTCATATGTCCAAAGGGCCAACTAACATAAATAAGACAGTAAGAAATATTAGGGTTCATCAGTATGGCTATAGGAACTGGCCTTTTCAGGCTCCCTCTCCTCAGCTGCCCAAGGAACTAACTGGGGGCGTCTCCCTGGAAACCTGGGAACCTCTCTAGGGTCAAGTCTCTTGACAACCCTCAGGTAGCTCCTTAAATTAAGATATATGCTTCCCTGCTCCCATAACCACCCTTCCTATATCCCAAGCACCCCATTCCTCCGAGCTCCCCCCGTTCTCCCCTTCACATTTTTCTCTCCCCATCTTCCCTTGGCCCAGTCTCGCCCAACCCTCAAGTTCCCAATTTTGCCTGGCGATCGTGTCTACTTCCAATATCCAGGAGGATTACTATATCTTTTTTGGGGAGTTCACCTTCTTATTATCTAAAAAAAAAAAAAAAAAGAAATATTAGGGTTAGGTAATTGCTGGTATACACTCAGAATGACAGGACCCAAGAAATACTCTACAAGGCTTAGACAAAACTTAACAAAGCTACAGAAGCTCTGATTTAGATTAATTTTTAAATACATAAATTTTGAAATAAAAGCTCCTTTAGTTTTGGAAATCTTGTGCTTGGTGTGTAGACTTCCCACAAGATGCACTGTATGTCTGCTTCCCAGTGAGTCAGCCAGCGACAGCTGATGGGACTTCAGTGTCTGGTTAACTAGAGACAGAGGTCTAAAGGTTAGGTGGTGTAAAAGAAAGAATTTGCCTTAGAAATATAGAGTTAAGCAAAGAATTATTCTTTAAAAACAAATGGTATTTAAGCTGATTTTTCTCTGGAAACATTAATGTGCAATCATTATTCTAAATATTATTTAACACTTAAATTGTACTTACTTGGGGGAAATATTGTTTGTTTCACTTTTATCTTGCATGTTTTTCCAGTTTTGCTTATAAGAAAAGATGCTTGAAGGAAAGATGGCTGATATTAACTTGAAAGAAGTGACGTTAATAGTCAGTGTGGTTGCTGCCTGCTACTGGAACAGTCTGTTCTGTGGGTTCGTTTTTGACGATGTTTCAGCAATACTGGATAATAAAGATCTGCACCCATCTACACCTTTAAAAACTTTATTTCAGAATGACTTCTGGGGAACTCCTATGTCTGAGGTAAATAACCACTTTTAAGATTCTAACAAAAAATTTCTAACAAAAAAATTAAACAAATTACAGGTGTAATTCACTTACCTCTAAAAAACAAATATAGTTTAATACTCATCACTTAAGTTTATATAGTTAGATAGATACTTAATTGCTAAGTAACCAGTATACCAATGATATCCAACACAGGCCTCACTTTGCTTGAGGAGTCTTCAAGACTCGCTACAGGGAATGCTAATTTAGAGAGTTTTAAGAAAATCAGTGAACGCACCCCTCACGTTCCTGACTTTCAACTAAAGGGAGATCACCAACTCCAGTTGGAATGGGACTGATGGATCATGCGACCAAACACGTCTCTCTGAATGTGGCCAACAGCGGGGGCTGACTGAGAAGCAAAGGACATTGGCGCTGGGCTCTGATTCTTCTGCATGGACGGGCTCTGTGGGAGCCTTCTCAGCTTGGTCGATCACCTTCCTGGACCTGGGGGGAGTTGGGAGGACCTTGGACTTAGCATAGAGTGGGGAACCCTGATGGCTCCTTGGCCTTGAGAGGGAGGGAGGGGAGGTATGGGTGGAGGGAAGGGGAGGGAAGGGGGAAAAGGAGGGGCGGGAAGGGGGAGGAGGAGGGAAGGAGATGGAAATTTTTAAATATAAAAAAAAAATAAACCATGAGAATGGGAAAAAAAAAAAAAAAGAAAATCAGTTTCCAGATTTTTTTTCGTAAGCTTGAAAGAAAGATTTTCCCCTAAAAACCAATGCAGCTGTGAACGTGTCTGTGTCCTACAACTCCTTATCTCAGAAACAGGATTTGTTTCACTAGCAGTGGAGCGTGACTCACTTTCCTAAAACTATTTACCTGTGAGACTAGTATGTATTCAGAGAGAGCAGCGGGTGTTACTGCAGTTCTGTCCCTGGCTATTTCTCTTATCTTGTGAGTCAGGCAACAGAAATGACTGATTAACTTAACCATTAACATGGTAAATTCTATATAAATAGATCAGTTTTTAAAGATAAGTACATATTGCAGTAAGAAAAGTGTTTCCTTACAATCATTTTGAAAGTCAGTATTAACTTATTTAGGATTAAACCCTTTTCATCATTGGATCATATAGACGGGATTCTAATTTTGATTCTGTCATTCATTAGCTATGTGAAATACACTACAGCTTTTTGATGCTGAAACATTTCCCTTATCTGTAAAAATAACTTATACCTTGAGGATAAATAATGAATGTGTTTATCTACAGTGCTTGTCAAGTCACTTATGGATAAACTGTTTTGAAACATAATATGTAATACTCCACAGTCAATTTCTCCGTCGTCATGTATGACATGTACCCATTCCTCCAATCAAGAACCTTTTCATGAGTCATTCACCTAGTGATAAGCATAAATTCTTGTTTGTGGAACTCTTTGATCATCGTCTTAATAATCAAAGCAATGACTGCTTTCTGTAGCCTGTAGTTCCAAGGCATTTTAATAACCAGTGCTTGTTTGTCCTTTTAGGAAAGAAGTCACAAGTCATACCGACCCTTAACAGTGCTAACATTTCGCTTAAATTATCTGCTCAGTGAACTGAAACCAATGTCGTATCATCTCCTAAACACGGTTTTTCATGCTGTCGTTAGTGTGATATTTCTTAAAGTCTGCAAACTTTTTCTGGACAAGAGGAGCAGTGTGATTGCTGCTCTGCTCTTTGCTGTGCATCCAATCCATACAGAAGCAGTAAGTAAAATTGTAAAATATTAATAAATCTCAAGCATTTAAATATTCCCAATTTAGTTCAATCTTACTCTCTCCCATGCACAAAGTCCCTATTACTGATTATATAAAAGTTTTCCATTTAAAGTAGTTTTGGAGGTAATGTTCGTCCAAGAATGTATGTATAGGTAAAGTGATTGCATCACAAGCATGCGTACTTGAGTTTGTATCATGAGCACCCATGGAAAAAGCCCAGAGTGGTAGCAGATTCTTAGAATCTCACAGTGTGGAAGTAGAGTCAAGGGGATCCGGGGGCTTGATCTAGCTGATCCCTGGGTTTCGGGCTTATTGAGAGAACCTTTCTCCAGGGTTCAGGTCATTTGAGAGAACCTTTCTCCAGATTGTAACACAGAGGGCTGGAAAGATGGTTCACTGCTTAAGAGCCATTGCTGCTTTGCAGAAGACGCAGATTTGGTTCTTAGCAGCCACGTGGCAGTTTAAACCTTCAGTAATTCCAGTTCCAGAAGATGTAGCGCCCTCCTGGCGTCTTGAAGCACTAGGCAGACAGTGTACTTAACACTAACTAGTGAGCACTTGTACGTATAGGATAAGATAAATCTGTAAAGAGGTGAAACTAGAGAGCAATGGAAGAGGACGCCCAACATGGATAATATACATATTAATATATATCATCAGCAATTATATATATATATATATATATATACACACACACACGTATATAATCTCTTAAGGTTATTAATGAAAAATGTAAATGAACATACTTCTTCCTATGAAGATATAGCCAAAATAATTTTTCTTGCCTATGTTGACACTTTAAAACGCCTCCCAGGGAAGAACTAAGAATACTGTTTAGTTGCTTTCTTGTAAGCTTTTCTTCTTTTTTTAAATTTTTTTATTAGTATTATTCCTTCCCTCCTCCTATTTCCCTCCCCCCTTCCCCCATTCCCACTTCCCCTCCCACTCCAGCCCAAAGAGCAGTCATAGTTCCCTGCCCTGTGGGATGTCCAAGGTCCTCCCCACTCCATCCAGGTCTAAGAAGGTGAGCATCCAAACAGACTAGGTTCCCACAAAGCCAATACATGGAGTAGATTCAAAACCCAGTGCCATTGTCCTTGGCTTCTCAGTCAGCCCTCCGTGTAAGCCACGTTCAGAGAGTCCGGTTTGATCACATGCTCCATCAGTTCCAGTCCAGCTGGCCTTGGTGAGCTCCCATTAGGTAGGCCCCATAGTCACAGTGGGTGGGTGCACCCCTCACAGACCTGACTTCCTTGCTCATGTTCTCTCTCCTTCCACTCCTCATTTGGACTTTGGGAGCTCAGTCCAGTGCTCCAATGTGGGTCTCTGTCTCTATCTCCATCCATCGCTAGATGAAGGTTCTATGGTGGTATACAAGATATTCATCAGAGCGGCTATAGTATAGGGCCAGTTCAGGTGCCCTCTCCTCAGCTGCTCAAGGAATAAGCTGGGGACATCTCCTTGGACACCTGGGAACCCCTCTAGAGTCCGGTCTCTTGCCAACCCTCAAATGGCTCCCTTAATTAAGATATATGCTTCCCTGCTCCCATATTCACTTCTCCATCCCAACTGTCCCATTCCCCCAAGCTCTCCCCATCTTCCCCTTCTCACTTATCTCTCCCCATCTCCCCTTACCCCCATTCCACCTCCACCCCCAAGCTCTCCATTTTTGCCTGGCAATCTTGTCTCCTTCCAATATCCAGGAGGATAACTACATGTTTTTTTTTGGGGGGGGGGGTTCACCTTCCTATTTAGCTTCTCTAGGATTATGAATTATAGACTCAATGTCCTTCATTTATGGCTAGAATCCACTAATGAGTGAGTACATCCCATATTCATCCTTTTGGGTCTGGGTTACCTCACTCAGGATAGTGTTCTCTATTTCCATCCATTTGATTTGCATGCAAAATTCAAGATGTCATTGTTTTTTTACCACTGAGTAGTTCTCTTAAGCAAAAATGTTTTTGGGCTTTGGTATGACTGTCTCTCTCTCTCTCTCTCTCTCTCTCTCTCTCTCATGGAACCATGTGGATTTCAGCTGAGTTTTTCCACTCATGTATAAAAGAGATAAATGGCTTTAAGTTGTACACTGAATTTCATTTTTTAAAAAAGCAGGATTTGATTTTGTGGGTTTTTTTAATTAAAAGAACTTTTGAAATTTCTTTAGTTTGCAAATTAGCAATTTTTAGCTTCATATTAAAATACACTAGTGTTAAGAAAATAATGCAGGGAAACTTAGATTTTTAAATAATTAATCTATACATTGTATTGTAATTACATAAGATGTTATAATTACGTGAAAAGAATATACAATAACTAATATTTTTGCCAAGCTAAAATAATGACTGTTTTTCAAGAATCTCTGGTAGATTTTCATTCTTGAATGATACCTAAATTTACCACGTGAGGGCGCTCACATATTAACAAAATAAAATAGACCTCTGCCCTTGAAAACCTGAGGTTTTAGGTTTGAAGCTGTTATTATACATGAGTTTCAAAGCTGCACTAACATGAGCGCCCTGTCTGTCTTCTAGGTGACGGGTGTTGTAGGAAGAGCTGAGCTCTTGTCGTCTGTCTTCTTTCTGGCTGCATTTTTGTCATACACTAAATCCAAAGGACCAGATAATTCCATAGGTAAATATCTGCCTAACTTTTTTATTATAGTTATGAAACTTAATCAAATAAGTTTATTTATTCTTCCAAGTGCTTCATAATTAAGATAACATTTGGGGTTTGCCTTTATTGTTCCGCTTTAGCGTGTATAAAAAAATGACATAACATTGTCAATATTAAAAAAAATGGCATGTTCCTCTCTATGATCAAATAACCCTAAAATGTCGGATTTGGAGTCAGTCTGAATTTCATCTTTTTTTTTTCTATAAAAAATGCAAGTACCAATTCTTCAGTTGTGTGCAGACGTGTGTGTGTGTGTGTGCGCACGCACTGGAGTACAGGCACACACTTGTGAGTTTTGGAGGACAGCCACTGATACTGTTCCTCACTTTCCATGTTGAGACTAGTTCACTGCTGTGGACTAGGTCACAAGCTTCTGGGAATTTTCTTGGCTCCATTTTGCCTTTGTAGCAAAGGGATCGCATACATGCCATCTGTGCCTGGCTTTACATGGGTTCCAAGGGTTTGGACTGAGGTCCTCTTGCTTGCACAGTGAGTGCATTAGCCACTCAGCTATTGTCCCAACCCTTTAGTTGTCTTTGATAAATAATAGCTAATGACCCATGATAGTATTTAGGCAAAGTTCGATGCCTGCTAGAATTTAACTTTTATTGTGTGTCGTCATATTTAAATATATCTCTACCGTGTGGCTTAGTCTAGAATATATTTCATACATTAGCTCACCTTTTTTCCCCCCAAGAGTATGGGCATAGTGGACAGACAGAAAAAAAAGCTTCCTAAATAATCTTAACCTGTATTTAGTTATGTTAAACTCCCGAGTTTTTCTTTTTCTTTTCTTTTCTTTTTTTTTGTGGTAGCACCCCAATGCAGAATACCAAGATACTATGAATATGAATATTTTGTCTCTCTAATGGAGATGTAGCTAAGTTGGTTGAAGTGCTTGCCTAGCATTTATAAATCCCTGAGTTCAGTCCCCTGCATTCTATAAAATTACGCATAGTGGCATAGACCTATAATCCCAGCACTTGGGAGAGGGAAGCAAGATCAGAAGTTCAAGGTCATCCTCAGTTATGATAGTGTAGTGAGTTGGAGGCCACCATGGCTACATGAGACCCTGTCTCAATAAAAAGGAATTAACATATAAAATCAAAATACATATTTACAGAGTACAATATGATACAGCAATAAATGTATATATAACGTAAACCTATCTATCTTCCTAAGTATGACTTCCTTGTGGAAAAGTTTGCAAAGTTTCTTATAGGTTTTTTCAATTCAATTATTTTTTCATGACTTTTTTATTATTGTTGTATTACTTTTTACATCCCTGACCACAGTTTCTCCTCCCTCCTCTCTTCCCAGCCTTTCCCCAATGTCCCCTGTGCCCCCTGTTCAGAAAAGGGCAGACCTCCCATGGATATCAACCAAACATGACATATGTTTGACATGACAGTCTCATTCATCTCCCCATCCCTTCATATCTGCCCTCAGCCCTTACAACCTCCCATCCAAAAAAGAAAAAAACTTAAGAGAAAAGGAAAATCTTGTTGTGGAAGCTATAGTGTGACACAGCGAGCCACATAGTACACCCATTAATCCGTGCATCTTTACGTGAAGTGTTCATTGCGGAGTCAGTGGTCTGGTTCCGGGTCTCTGGTTTCTGCTACACCATCAATATTGGGCCCTCACATGACTTGGATATCCTGTTGTTGCCCTGTGTCATGGAAATCCTGCAGCTTTGGATCTGCAGGGCCAGCCCCTTTACATGCTCCAGCAGACTACAGGTGGGGTGGATGTCAGGGTAGGCCAGCTCAGCCCTGGCTCTGGGCCTGGGCGGTTGCAGGGTTTGTCAGCCCACCGGCTTTCCCCCATCTTCACTATCATGCTGAGCTCTCCAGCACTGCCCTGGGTAGCTTCCCACCTCAGCCCAGAGCCCCAAGGCAGTTGTGGTGAGAAATACATGATGGGATATTGAAGAGAAAGAGACAGCTGGTTTGTGTTCTGTGGAGAAAGGCAGGTCTGAAGAGGTTAAGGTGATGAGGAGCAGGCTGAAGTGAGTGGCTTGCTCGCTATCCATGGTGTTGTCCAGGCCTGGTCTGCTGCCAAGACCCATGTCTGACTGGTTCTTGGCCCTGCCGCAGCTGTTCTCCTTGTTGATGTCCGTGGCTCCTGTAATCACCGAAGGCCAAGAGGACAGGGCTGCAGGTGACTGTCCTGGTCGCTCACTGACTGCGATACTAGGGAAAACTGGCCCTGCCCCTCACCAGGTGCAGCACTCAGGAAAATGGGCCAGCACCTCACCTGAGCAGAGACGAGCTGAGCAAGATGGCCCTGAGAGTGTGAGAGTGGAGAGCTGGTCCCCCCCACATCTGCCATGTGGTGGCGTGGGCGAGATTAAGATGCTCCCCACTCGCCCACCCTACCCTCCCACCTGTGGCAGGTGAGAGAGCTCAGTCACAGTGGCACCGGGCAGGGTTGTGCTGGCTCCGCACTGCCTGGGGCAGCTCACCCTGTTCCTAATTTTTAAGGAACTTGTAAACCATTTTCTTTACACTCCTAGCACCAAAACTGAAAGTGTTCCATTCATTATCGTCCCATTTTCCTATCGTCGCTAGGACCTGTATGATTCCAGATAATTTGTTGTCATTTCTGGTTGATTGTTCACTAATTACCATGTTCAGTCCTTTTATCTCCACAAAATTCTTTAGGTTAAATTATGCATCTTGATATTTTGTTTGAACAATGTAGTGTAAAAGGTACACAGTTTAAATATATTATAAAATATAAAGTATTGGTCAATAAGAGAAAATTTTGAAAGTTTTAAGAATAATTTAAAATACACTTTTGTGACATTGTAAAACTTTTGTATACATTCAATTTTTTTTCTATTCTTAAATTGCAGTGTGGACCCCGATTGCACTGACAGTGCTTTTAGTGGCTGTTGCAACATTGTGTAAAGAACAAGGAATAACAGTCATCGGTATTTGTTGTGTGTATGAAGTGTTTGTGGCCCAAGGGGTAAGGAAAAATGTAGTTTTTTTTTTTTTTTATTTTCTTCTTTGTCCTAGCTAAACGATTTTAATAACCTGATTCTCTAAGTATATCATTACATATTAAACATTCTGCTTACTCTAACAATAGCAAAATTTATAAGAAATAACTGTATTTTACCCTCTGATGCTGTGACACCGTAGCTCAGTGTTTGCCAGGGTTACGCAGACTGGTCTCAGTCGCCATCCGCTCCCCGAACTGTACCACGTCATTTCGCAGTTCTCCTTGCTTTGGCTCTGACTGCGCACGTCTAGAATTAGTGCGTTATTGGTGTCTGTCACTGAAACTGGTTTTCTTTTCAGTATACTTTGCCGTTATTATGTACAGTTGCCGGACAGTTCCTCCGTGGAAAGGGCAGTATTCCCGTCTCTATGCTGCAGACACTCATAAAACTCATTGTCCTGATGGTCAGCACATTACTGCTTGTCGTGATCAGAGTCCAAGTTATTCAGTCTCAGCTCCCAGTGTTTACCAGGTATGAAATTCTTCGCTTTAGCTTTTTTCCATTGTTTTTTGACCGAAGATTTTAGGTCACCATAAATGTTCCAGAAGGTCTTTAGTTCTATTTAATTTTTCAACAGCTTTACTGAGATATCAATATACTCATAAAATTACATATACCGCTTAAAATAAACATTATTTCTGGTCTGTATCGTTACAGTTGTGGGTGAAAACTCCACAGTAAAGATCATAATAGTGTTGTGAGTGATTTTGTCTGCTTTACCAAGTAATGTGGAAAGAAAAGTGTTCAGGTCTCTGACTAGACTTGTAAATTTGACTATTTCTTCATGCAATTCTGGTAATTTTTAATCCATGCGTTTTTAAAGCTCTGAAACATTTAAAATTGTTGTGATATCTTGGACTAATCCCTTTATCACTATGAAATGGGCTGTGCTAATCCCTAGTAATCCCTAGTAATCATCTGCTCAGATGTTAACTGTTTTCTGTTAATGTACGCTGTCCAGCAATCTTTTTGTTGTGATGTAAAATATATTTTTCTAGTACTTTACTGTTTATCTGTCTCTCTGCCTTAATGAAGAAGATTTCTTACAGAGTATATGTAAATTAGTCTTTCTTGTCTTTCAGATCTTTTGATGGGGTGTTTTATCCATTGGCTTTAAATATAGTTGTTGATATAAGTAATGTAAATCTACAGTGTTAGGATTTTCTCTTTGTCTCATCTTGATGTCTGTCTTCCAAAGATACTTACATACAGCTTCCTTGGGTAGACGTTTTTGCTTGGAATGTTTAACTTTGGAAGAATTTGAGAAAAGTCCTTTATATTTAATTGTGGTGTTATTTACAGTGCTTCTTATTGCACTGCTGTATCAACATTTTCCTGCTATGCCATTATTACTTTTCCTTGGAGGATTTTATTTGACACGTTGCTATCAGCAACAAATTCCTTCAACATTTATTTCTAGAACTCTATTTCTCTCACTTGTGCTTCTGCAAATACTTGTACTCAGTAGAGAATGTTATCTCAGCTATGCCCATGAGCTGCTCCAGAGTTGACTTTACTGTCCTCTGGCATGCATTGCTTTTATAGACTGAAATTTTTAAGAAATAATAATTAATAATAATAATAATAATAATAATAATGTATTTTGTTTCATGTCTATACTCTGACATGCCCTTCTTATGTCTCCCATAGTTTTACATGTGCTTTTGTGTTTTATGGTCTCTAATTGTATGTTCTAGTGTATATGAGTCTTTTTGGTCTGTTTGTGTTGTGCAAATTTTCTTGTCATTATGAGTTGTATTTATTAGTCATATACCTGGTAATTTTTAAATGGAAGCAAAGCATTAAAAATACATTGATATATTCCCATGAATACTCTTGAAGTTTGTTCTGGGAGTATATTTCAATTCTTTAAAGTTGTGTTATCTTTTATTTGTTTGTTTGTTTATTAGTTTTTCAAGACAGTTTCTCTGCATAGCTTGGTGCCTGTCCTGGAACTAGCTCTTGTAGACCATACTGGCTTCAAAAGATAGTGTTATCTTTTAATTTTTGCTTTAAAATTTTATTTGTGGAACCTTAGGATAGGAATTACATTGCTTTATAAGAGCTTTCTGGTTACTCTACCTTAGAACTAAACTATGTAAATTTCTAGCTAACCACTAAGTAACTATTCACCAGACATTTTTATCCTTTTTTTTTCTTTTTTTGGTTTTTCGAGACAGGGTTTCTCTGCAGCTTTTTTAGAGCCTGTCCCGGAACTAGCTCTTGTAGACCAGGCTGGCCTCGAACTCACAGAGATCCGCCTGCCTCTGCCTCCCAAGTGCTGGGATTAAAGGCGTGCGCCACCACCGCCCGGCTCACCAGACATTTTTAAATAATAGGTTTTATCTCTGATTTTTATTGAGACATTCTTTCCTGACTATTAGCTTTGCTGTAACAACTGCAAACTAGATAACCTAGAATCAACATGCCTAGCTTCTGGTAGTTGCTGGCTGTCTCTGGCATTCCCTGACTTGTAGCTTCCTCACACAAGTTTTATTTTATATAGCATTTTTATGTAGCTTTGCCTGTGTACCTGTTTGCCTTCGCCTTGTAAAGGGCACTTAGTCATTGGACCTAGTGCCCACTCTAGTGTGACGATCTTAAGAAATTAAAGTCTGCATTCCATGGTTTCCTGCTGTAACATTAACTTTTTCCCACTTAATTATCGTTAAAATTTAAAATGAAATTTATGCTAATCCCCCATAATTTTAAGTAACTGGTATTAGATGGAGTAATTGAGGAGGGGGAAAAACCAACCACATAGTGATGTTTTGTACATAGTACATTACAAGTTCTGGCTGGAAAAAAAATAAATTCTTATTCAGATTCAAAATATAAGCATGGATTATAAAAAAAAAGTTTCAGATTATTCTAGTACTTTCATGTAATTAGCTATTCTCAGCATTTTGTTGTTATTGTTGTTGTTGTTGCTGTTTTCAAGAAATAATTTCAGTTATCTTTTACCTGAGTCTATCCTTGCTCAACTAGACTCATTTAGGGATTGGAAACAAGTTGAATTATATTTTTCTTACTTTTAGTTTTAATAATTTTGTTCTTCTTACCAGTCATTCTGAAAAATTATTTCTACTTGTGCTAAATGATTGTGTTTATTTGGTTCATACTGAGTATAAATATATTTATCAAAGTAAAAGCTTTTAAAGATGTGCTTATAAATTAGGTTTTATTATATGACCCTGAGAAATTGATTTTATGGTTTGGTTTGTTTAAACATTAATTCTTTAAATCAAATAATCTGTTCAATTTTTAAAATGAGCAGTGTTTCCTCATGGAGGGGAAAGCTTCAAGTTGAGCTCTGTTCGTTGACTACAGCTCACGCTCTGACTCTAAAGAGTGTTATTTTTCTGTGTAGTCAGCTACGAAAGTTCTAAATGACACTGCTCAGGCAGAATTGATGTTCTTCTCAACCATTTCATAGTTTCAAAAATAAAATACTCAAATAGTATAGAGGTTGATACATAATTTGTTTTAAAACAATTAACTGGTTTCTTAAGGAATATATATAAATATAGTCATTTAAATTTAATATTTGGATTTAAAACCAAATATGTAAACATATTCTTTGTAATTTACTTATTTTTTTAAATTTTACTTAATTTGCAAAAATTAGACCAGTAATTAAATTCATAGTCAATATCTCATGATTTGGAGAAAACTAAATATAGACATGTTAGTATTTGCTAGGGGAAAAATGAGAACGCAAAATGCTGAGTGGGCTTCCATGCTAAATAGTTTATGTTAGAATTGTGACTTTCGCTTTTGTTTCAAAGCAGGAAGAAAGTCCTAAGTGATGAAGATTTGTCTGCAGGGAAAAGACAAGGACAAATTTTCCCTAGGAATCATAATTGTTATTAGTATTTAGTCCTAAACTTTGATTCATACAGGATAACATTGTTATATATACTAGAAGCTTCCATACAACAAATAAATCTGAATCTCATACAACGTTTTTATGACCTTTAATTTGAAGGTCATGATTTAATGAAAGTACAGGCTCTGTCGGAATGTTATATTCATGTCTGGATTATTCTAGTAATTACTGAAAAGGGATGACCTGATTTCTTTTCAAGTGGTTCACCTTAAATACCATTTCTATCACCTAGTCATTTAACTTAGGCAGTTTGATTGAGATTTTGAGTCAGATAGTAAGATTCTGAGGTACCTATAACATTTTTATTCTTAAAAAAGATTTATTTTTACTGTATTTATGCATGTACCACATATGTGCAGAAATAAGCAGAGGCCAAAAGAGACATTAGATACCCTAGAGCTGTAGGCAGCTGTAAGCTGCCAGCATTGGAACTGAACTTAGGTCTCTACATGAGCATTCCTAACTACAGAACCCCACTGTATTTATTCTCTTATTTAAGAGTATTGTACGTATAATGACTGTGTATTCTTCTTATATATTTAATAAATAAAATCTGTATTTAAAAAGTGGAGTTTGGGACTGCTGAGCTTGCTCAGTGGGTAAAGGCACTTGCCACCAAAATTTAGAACAATAGTTCCATTCTCAGGAGCCCCCATGATGGAAAGAGAGAACCGAGTCACATAGGTCCTCTAACATCCCCATGTGTGGTAGTGTCATGCACATGCCCTCATTCAGATTCTTCTCTTTCTCCCTTTCTCTCTCTACTAATTAAAAATACAAAACCTAAGCCCACAACATTTAAAATTGGAGCTGCTGTTTGCTGTGTATTTAGTATATGCATATGTAATCATCATACTTGAAAAACTAAGACAGGAGAAACCTGAGTTCAAGGTTAGCATGAGTTGTATAAGCAATAACGGTGTCTCAAGAAAACAGCTGGGATCTTCCTCAGAGGCAGCCTCGCTTCTGCCTTTCTCCCCACTTCTCCGCTTCTCCCCTCTCCCCTTTCTCTTCTCCTCCTCTCTCTCTTTCTCTCCTCTAAGTAAAAAATGTCTACTTTTAAAAAAAAAAAAAAAAAAAAAGAAAACAGCTGGGATGTAGCTCAGTATAGAATGCTGGCCTATTATTCAGTCAGTCTTCAGCACTGGGGGAAAACATTTTTAATGCTTTGTTTGTTGTTGTTTATGCAGGTTTGATAACCCAGCTGCTGTGAGCCCAACCCCTACCCGACAGCTCACTTTTAACTACCTCCTTCCTGTGAATGCTTGGCTTCTGTTGAATCCTTCAGAGCTCTGCTGTGATTGGACCATGGGGACAATACCACTTATAGAGTCATTTCTAGATATTCGAAACCTTGCCACTTTTGCTTTCTTTTGCTTTCTGGGGGCTTTGGGAATATTCAGTCTCCGATATCCTGGTGATTCCTCGAAGACTGTCCTAATGGTAAGAAATCTTAACTTCTCAAATTATGTTGCATTCAGTTGGTTACATGCGGCATTATCTATAATTTATCCAGCTTATACTTCTAGAAGTATATTTCTTTGTAAATCATTCTCAACTTATGAACATATGTTAGATTGTCTTTATATAAATTATTAATTAAATTAACAATTCAGTTAATCTGGAGTAATCTGTTGGATTACATGAAAGAAGGGAGGGAGCATTGGCGTGGTTGTTGGTGAGGTTAGTAAAGGCAGCTGAAAGCTGTTTTCTTCTCTTTTGTTTTGTTTTTTAGTCTTATCCCTTCAGTATTCCCTCCCATAAATTAGAAAAAGTGGTTTCCTGGTAAAAACATGGGTGAGAAGTTTGATAAAAGCAGTCAAGATTCAAAACCAAAGAGAACAGAATTGCACAAATCAGAGAAACCTAGAAATCCTGAGCAGTCTGGGAATTAATCAGAAGCTGGTGACTTTCAGTTTATGATATGACTTTGTCAGCCCAGTCTTACTTTTTCTTAATTAAGTCCATTGTGCTTTAGTAAATTTGCACAAAATAGCTAGATAAATGGTAGGTTTTATTTTCCTATGAACTTGTGCTAAAAGGACAGTTGAAAGATAGGAGAATCCACGTTTGGCAAATAAAAAGAGATTTTAAAAATTAGAGCAATGAAATAAATGTACATTTACATAAGCCATGTTATTTCATATATGTAAAAGAAGTATGTATGCCCTTGTGTATAACTCCTTTGTGTATAATCTCTAAGAGTGCTAATTTTCTTAAATGTTGAATTTTTTGAAGATATCTGAAGAAGCAGGGGAAGAAAGTAGTACCAAAGACAGATTCCATATAGGTATCTTATTAAGATATTAAATATATATCAACAACATAATACAAACAGTTATCAGTCCCCGTTTTGGTTTATAAGGAAGTATTCTCAAGGTGATTGAGACGCAGGAATTGATGTGATGCGTCTTCATCTGCATTTCATTAGTGCAGCACAAGAACATACATTCTTCCCCCAAGTCCTATCGAAAGTTTTGTATCTGAAACTGAATCATTAAATGGCATATTCAATTAAGTCCTATAAAACAAAACAAAGGGACCTAGGGATGAGGCTGCAGGTGCAGGCAGGAAGATCAGAAACTCAAGGTCATCCTTGGCAGTGCATCAGTTTCAAGGTCAACCTAAGTTACTAGCATTACTATCTCAAAAACAAAAGGAAAAACTAAAAAGGAAAGGGAAACAAAGTAAAGAAGCAGATGTTCACAGCTACAAGTTCTAAACTCTCAAACTTAGATCCTCCCGTGTTATTTATTTATTTATATGCTCAGTCATGGGTGGCTTTCCCGTCAAGAAGCCACATGTCATCCCATTTTCTGAAGGACAGGAAATCTAGATATCCTTACATCTTCTCGGGATGTAGTGCTAAAGAATAAAAAGCTACTGATATAAAGAGACATATATATATATATATATATATATATAAATAAAATAAACCTCTTGTTAAACATACATTAGGATTAAAGTGTGGGACTGGAGAGATGGCTCAGCAGTTAAAAGCACTGGCTGCTCTTCCAAAGGAAGCACCCATAGTGTACTTCATAAGCATTGTTACCTCCATTCTTGGGACAGCTGATGCCCTCATCTGACTTCTGTAGGCACAGCACACATAGACACACATAGGGCAAAACACCCATACACGTAAAATAAGAAAAAAATCATTTAGAAAAATCTTTTATAAAATAATATTATATAAGCTATATAACCAGAGTATATACAGAAGTCTGGTGTCTAATCTAGACCATGCCTTACTTCAGTCTTTCAGACTCCGCGACCATGTGGTTTCTTGTAGTAATGTTCTAGAAACCAACATTTTTGGTCTGTTACCTACCTTTGCAATTTGTTTAGCTGAAAAGCCTATTGACATTTTCTCAAATTATTATTGCCACATACATAAAAGTTAAATGTGCAGGGTTTTTTCTTCTTTTTATTTCAATTCTTGCTATGTAACAGAAGTTTATGTCTCTCGATCAACATCTCCAGACTTTCCTGCCTCACTCTGATAAACACCGTTCTGGTCTAAGTTTCTGATCTCACTGTTTTGTATAAGTGTCAGTGTATGGCATATTACATAATGCCCATCACTTCTGTCTGTGTTGCAAATGGCTGGAGTTTCTCCTTCCTTTTAAGGCTAAATAGGATTTTCTTGTGCATATACGTCCTACTTTATCTGTTCTCCATCTGCCCATGTCTAACATGGCTCCATTTGCTGACTATTCTGAATCATGGCACGATAATGGAAGTGCAGATATGCTACAGTGTGGGGCTTTCCTTCCTTTTAGATACAAACTAGTGGGATCACTGGATTACGTACTTCTGTTTATATATGTATTGAGGGAGTCACATACCATTCCATGTAATAACAATACTAATCCGCTTCCTACCATGACGTATGCATTGGTTTCATTTCTCTACATTCTTCTCCTTTCTGTCGCCTTCCTGACAATAGTTTCTACTCAGATGGAGTTCATTGAACTTTAAGTTTGCATTTCTCTGATAATTAGTAATACAGAGCACTATTCATATAACTTTGGTTGTTTGTGTGTCTTTTCTGCCCATATTTTGATTGGATTTTTGCTATTTTCAAAATATTCTTTTAAAAGGTGATTTCTAATATAATTAAGTGAACCTTTGTAGTAAACTTATACTAAAAGTTGTATTTCTCAGAGAACAAATGAAATATTGCTAATTATGTTTTTCATATGTCTAATGCTGTAAAAAGTACAGGGTTTAATTTCAAATGATGACTCACAAAGCCCGTAGGCAGTCTCACTAAGTTCTATAATTCAAAAACCTTGCCTCATACCTTCCTTAGGTACACGCTGATGTTTATTACCACCCATGCATGGTCTTTATGTTCATTATTCATGATATTAGCATCTAAAATATTCTACAAACTCACTTACTCAAAATATATCATAAAAGCTTTTGTTGTTTGTCATGTATGTATTTTTAATTTAATGTGCTCTCTGTCTTCTTCTTCATTCTAGGCACTTTGTTTAATGGCATTACCATTTATTCCTGCCTCAAATCTTTTCTTTCCTGTTGGATTTGTTGTTGCCGAGCGAGTACTCTATGTTCCTAGCATGGGCTTCTGTATTTTAGTAGCTCACGGGTGGCAAAAGATTTCAAATAAAAGGTAAATTAAATCCTAGCTCATGTGATGATTATTAAATTTAGAATGAAATACATAGAAATGGGATGTTATGATTTTGGTCTGGATGGAGCACTTTAGTCGTCTCGTCCTGGCGGCTGTAACTGAAGGTAGAAAGCTCTTCACCACCTGCTCCCTCCGTGTCTCCTGTCTCATTTGTATGACAGTCCAGGACGACAAACTGAGTCAGACCCAAGTGAAGACAGTGAGCCTGCTATTGAAACTCAAACACTTTGATATGCAGTGATAGATATGGTCTTGCTATTAGATTCATATTGAGTTCTTAGTGTATATAAAATGTGTTTAGCAAGCGTTCATAATTTCCTGTCACAGTCTTCATTATAAAATAATGTGGACTTCCATGTTGCTTTAACAGTTAAGGAACAGTATACTTAGAAACTGGCATGATCATAGGGGTTTCGTACATCTAGTATATCAATAAAATATACCAAGCAAATTTTTAGGAGTCAAATAATATTAATATGATACTAAATTTTGATTTACAGCTGCCTCTCTCTACACCACTTTTAACACCTCTTATGTATTACCTCCTCTTATATCTAGTCAAGACTTTTATTTAAAAATTATTTCCATGCCGGGCGGTGGTGGCGCACGCCTTTAATCCCAGCACTCGGGAGGCAGAGTCAGGCGGATCTCTGTGAGTTCGAGGCCAGCCTGGTCTACAAGAGCTAGTTCCAGGACAGGCTCTAAAAAAGCTGCAGAGAAACCCTGTCTCGAAAAACCAAAAAAAAAAAAAAAAAAATTATTTCCATGGGTTTTAAAAACTTTTCCCTGCTAATTATCTCATGTAAGTTCTAGCTCATACTCTTCCTACTATATCTACTCTGAATATTTCCATTTTTTCTGCATTTTGCATCTAGCCTCTTTTGACAAACATGTACTCAATAGATTGTCTTACTTGGTTTCACAATTTTCATCCATGTCTACCAAGTCTTTCTTGTAATTTCTACCAGTGTATCCAGTCATTACCACCACCAATTTTTAGGACCTATTAAGTGCCAAGGATTATTTGTGATAAATATTTAGAATTATATTCTCTTTAACACACCTATCCTCCTTTGCATATGTAAAAACTGAAGCTCATACTAGTTATCTGAACTGCCTGAGGTTATACAGCTTGT
Organism: Arvicola amphibius; assembly: GCF_903992535.2. Taxonomy (NCBI): domain Eukaryota; kingdom Metazoa; phylum Chordata; class Mammalia; order Rodentia; family Cricetidae; genus Arvicola; species Arvicola amphibius. Next base: position 15,375,236 of record NC_052063.2, on the reverse strand, counting down.
AAACAGCAGTGTTGACTATAATTTACATTGTAATTCTTCCAGTGATAGTATCTGATCCATATTATCTTGTTCTGCATAAGTGAATCTGTCAAAATGCAAGATGTTGAACCAAATTAGAGATCCAAAGATAGACACTCAGAATATTAACTAAGTTAGATATTAGAGATTGAAGTAATTATCCTGTTGTAAGTGAATTATTAGATGTCAGCAAATAGCCAAAAGTTTTGGGATCTGTGTCTATTTTATAGGTTTTCTTCTGTTTTTTAATAGACAGTTCTGACTTAAAGTATAAATAAAAATATTCAGAGAATAGAAAAGCAATCTATTAATAAAAATTTGCATTTGTACCATATGTGTGTAGACTTTTTAATGTAGCATTGTCCCTTAGCAGTAAAGTATTAAACTCTTGCATGGTCATTAAATATTGTCTAACATATATGAGAAAGTTGTGTAGCTTCTATACAAATGTTTGCCTCGAACTTTGCTGTCATGTGGGAATTTTGTAATAGATCTTCAAAACCCAGAGAATGAATAAAATGTAGTGAAGTCTCAATTGGAAGCACATATTGGTAATATTTTATTTGGGAGTGTTGTGCTTTCTAAATGGTGAAGTCATTAGAATGAATTCAAAATGATAATTTGGAAATATCTAACATGTTTGTTGCCTCTTCTAAGATGTAAAATGCCTTTGTTGATGAAGACAGTATTTTTTCTCTTTATATCTTTTGAACAGTGTATTGAAAAAACTCTCTTGGATATGTTTGTCTATGGTGATATTAACCCATGCCTTGAAAACACTCCATAGGAATTGGGACTGGGAGTCTGAATATACTTTGTTTATGTCAGCATTAAAGGTAAAGTATTATTATTCAGATGACAGGAATGTATGTCTTTGTGAAAATGATTTTTTACTATATTTTTAGGCAGACAATTAATTCCACTTTAGCCAAGAAGCAATAAATTGTTCTTATATAGTACATACCATAACCAGCTCCCTAGGTGCTATTTAATTATATTGTATAAAGAATATATAAGTAGTTCTAGGAATGGTATTCAAAATTCACATGAAGGTCACATGATAAAATTTTTAAAAATAGAGCCAGGTGGGGTGGTGCATGCCTTTCATTCCAGCACTCAGGAGGCAGAGGCAGGTGGATCTTTATGAGTTCAATGCCAGCCTGGTCTACAGAGTGAGTTTTAGGACAGGCTCCAAAACTCAGAGAAACCCTATCTCAAAAATCAAAAACAAAACAAAATTAAAATATAAAGCCTTGGCCGGGCGATGGTGGTGCACGCCTTTAATCCCAGCACTCAGGAGGCAGAGGCAGGCGGATCTCTGTGAGTTTGAGACCAGCCTGGTCTACAGAGCTAGTTCCAGGGCAGGCTCCAAAGCCACAGAGAAACCCTGTCTCAAAAAACCTATATATATATATATGAAGCCATATCTTCTTAGTTCATGGGTGCACAGTTTTTACCATTCAATATCTTAATAACAAGATAGTACAGGATATGACAGTTGACTGTGGTTTCTGTCCGGCCCAATCCACAGCTGTTCTGTCCAAAGAAACACACAGAGGCCTACATTAATTATAAACTGGTTGGCCTAGCAGCTCAGGCTTCTTATTAACTCTTATATCTTACAGTAACCCATAATTCTTGTCTGTGTTAGCTGCAAGGCTTGGTATCTTTTATCAATAAGGCACTCTCATCTTGCTTTCTCTTGGTCTGGGTGATGACTGCAGACTGAGCCTCTCCTCTTTCCAGAATTCTCCTTTTCTTGTCGCCCTGCCTGTACTTCCTGCCTGGCTACTGACCAATCAGCATTTTATTAAAACAATACAAAAAATGACAAATCTTTAAAGAGTACCAGACCATTGTCCCACAGCATATGACATCTCAGAGTTAGTGACTTTGTTGCTAATGGTATGTAAAATACTGAGTTCTATAATCAACGCATTATTAATTCAGTGAGGTGAAATATATAACGAAAGTGCCAGCCTATTGTGTGAAGGAGTATCACTGGCTCAGCACTATTGGGAACAGAGCTGGTAGACAGAATTTTACTTAAAAATAAAATTCCCCCACTCTCCACCCCCCCCAAGCTTGTCTATTTTATCCTTTCCAAATCTCTTAAACTCGTATTTCCTGACTCTTTGTTTTTTGTTAATTGTATATATATGTGCAGATGTTGTGTATGGGTGTGGACATGTGAGTTCAGATGCTCACTAAGGCTAGAGGTGTTGGCTTTGCTGAAGCTGGAGTCTTGGGCACTTAACAGCCTGATGTGAGTGGTAGGTACCAAACTCAGGTCCTGTGCGTGCCGCTCATGCTTTAAATTGCTCAGCCACTCCTCCAACTCCTCCTTTTGACATCTTCTTTAGTTTCCCTTACTTAGCTTTATTGAGTTATCTGCTTCATTCTAGTAGCTGTTGCACAGATCATAAAATCCCAGAGACAGGAATTGGGGTTCAAGCTGAAGACCATAAAAGCAAAATGGCCAGCCACTTGCTCTTACATCTACCTCAGACCAAAATGGGCAATCCTGCCTCCACTAATCCACAGAATGAGACTGAGACTGAGTCATGTCTCTTCCCATCTTACATTTCTCTCTAGTGATTAAAGGCATGCACCACCACCGCCCGGCCTCGATTGCTAACTAGTGTGGCTGCTGGGATTAAAGGTGTGTGCCACCACTGCCTGGCCTGTATGTCTGACTAGTGTGGCTGCTTTGCCCTGTGATCTTCAGGCAAGCTTTGTTTATTAAAACACAAATAACATACCACTATAAGTAGCCTATGAGATACCGTTATATAACATCCACCTAAGATTGGATGATTCTTCTTGTACCATGCAGTTTTACTTTCCTCCTAGCTGTGTAGGTAACTGAAGCATCATTACCATACTATTAATCCATAATTATTATGAATTCTGCTTGCCTTTACTCTCAGAACATTGGATAAAGCCTACATTGTAGCCACTGCACTACTCCTTTGGCTATGTTTCATGCTCTACCCACGGGAACTCTAAACACACACATGGATCTCACACGTTTCATCTCAGCATTCCAGTTTCCATAGTAAACTGTGTAAATAGTTTTAAATATGTCCTGTCTAAAAAATGTCCATTCTAAAGTATATCCTTATATTCTAGTACCTTCTCTCCTAAACAAAATACAAATACTACTGCAGTGTTTGTTTTCAAACAGGATTATGCTCTATTCAAATAAAACTTGGGGAACATTTCTAATACATAAATGAAGTCAAACTGCTGTGGTTTTATAATATGTTAGAGGAAAGGGAAATCGTATAGTCTTTTGTCTCATTTCTAGGAGTATTTCCATAAAACATTCCTTTCCCAATAGTTAACTGAACAAATGTCTATGAACTGGAGTGTTTGGGATTTTTGGTGGTGATAGTGTTTTTCTGGTTATAACTCATTCTCTCACTTGTGTTTAAGGTGAATAAAAACAATGCCAAATTATGGAATAATGTGGGTCATGCCCTGGAAAATGAGAAAAACTTTGAGAGAGCCTTGAAATACTTCTTGCAGGCTACCCATGTTCAGCCAGGTAAACAGTGTTCATTAATAAATAGCTTATTTTCTAAGGCTGTATTAAAATTGTAGTTGTTAGATGGCACTAATGTATACATGACGTGCAGTTGATTAAGCTGAGGTCAAGGGAATAGAAGACGAATTATGAAGACAGCATAGGAAAAGAAAATTAAAGGGTGTTGCAAATTAAAAGCTGTGGTGCTAGGCAAAAAGAAGGTGACAGAATGACAGCTTCATTTCGTGGAGGAAACAGGCAGATGTCCAGTGTATTCAGGGCAGTGGAGAAAAGAACGGATGCAGCTGAGTAAAGAGTGTGGGACAGCCTGAGATCGCCGTCTGTGTGCTTCTGCTTCCTTGGCGAAAAAGTAAACTCCCCAGGAGACAGGGAAGGAAAGGACTGTTTGAAATGTGTGAACAGGAGAGAATGCAAATGGTCATGTAGATGGTGCTTCACAAACTACAGTGCATTTAAATCTAGAGAACATATTCTAGTGATGTTCTGGTGAGGATTTATATAGAACCTGAAATTGTACATTTTGTAAAATTGTACACTTTTGTAATCTCATAATTTATCCACATGAAGCAGAGCCAGGCAGCTAGAAAAACATTAGTTGCCAAACAGCATTAACACCCTGCTTGAGATTAGTAATAACTGAAAATTAAATCTGTTGATGTAGTTAAATGGTTTTCTCCTCTTTCCAGCTAAGGTGATGATCTATCTTGTAGGCATGAATTACTCCGTTACTAAGGCTTAGAATTCTTTTCAATGTGCTTTACTAAGGAAGAAAGGCTAAGGGATCGATGTTTATAATCTAAGTTGATTTAAAGGGATGGGAGGAAAGTGACAAGATCAAACACATCTGAAGAAATGTTGGTATCTAAATAGCATATATCTGTAACCGCAGTAATTTTCACAAGAGTGCTACTGACATTTCAAGTATGCAGAATTATTTTACCATATGTTATATCCAACTACCAATACCACCAGATAGCATCATTCCATCCCATTCAAAGGTACACAGAATGATCCTCACATACTAACCATGAATGGGTCAGTGGTGGGCACTGCCACATTTTTCCATGTTTTGTAAAATTGTGTCTTTTGAACACAGAATGTATTCCTTTTCTCTTCCCTTCTGTCTTCTACCATAATGTAATTCTGTTATGTACTCTACTTGTCTTTTACAACCTGTTTCCTATGGCTTCTTTTCCAAACATCTTCTCTTCTAGCTAAGCAAAAGCACTTAATCGTAGACCCCTTAATTTTCTTTTGTATATTTCCTGCAAGATACATACACATACTTATTTCTTTTCTTATATTTACTAATTTTGTTCTTAGTATGTTTGAAATACTGGTTTATTGAAGATAGGGAGCTTCCTTGTAGCAACATACACATCTAATTCATGTTTTACACTGGGATCATTTTATTGTCCTATACACAAGCAAAATGCATTAAATGTAGTAATTCTAATTCAGTTCTTTTTAAAGTCTTAGATTTTTATTCTCGAATTTTTATCTTCTTAAAAACTTCTTTGTTGCATTGCATGTTTGTGCACACGAGCTGTGGTAGTCACAGACAGCCAGGAGAGTCAGTTCTCTCCTTCAGTCTTTGTGCAAGGGAAAGAATCCAGGGTGCCAGACCTGCTTGGTGCCTTTACAAATGAGCCTTCTTGCCAGCTCAAGTTATCACTTTTCTATCAAACACTTAAGGTTGAAGCCTCCTCATTTTTGTCTTTCTCACTTTTATGTTGGAGTAGTGATTTCTGTTTCATTATCTTTGTAACCACTAAATCAAGTGCGTGTGTGAGATTTTTTTCTTATGTGAGTCATGTACTGTATCACAGGATGTTGCAGGGGTAAGCACTCAGCCTTAAGTAACTCCCCCTTTGCTTTTCACTATTTCTGTTGTAAGCTTACATCCTATATATATAGCTGGAATATGTCTTCACCGTCAGCATGTTCAAAAGTAGATTTTAATAAGCCATAGGCTAGGATGATAAATGACCAACATCATTATAGTTTCTTTTGGATAAGCACATATACTTGAAAACACTGAATACAAACAACATTTATAATGTGTTTTTGTCTTCTTTCTATGTGACTATGGTCATAGTCACTTGGCAGGTAGAATAATGTTATTTTATGACATTACTAGATACTACCGAAAGTAACGGAATGACCAAGGTAAGCTAAAAGAGGCAGTTGTTTGGTGGTTAAAGCTTAGACTCTGAAACAAGATATGGTATCTTGGGCCTATATTATCAGCACTAAGGAGACTGGGCAACAGAAAGATCAAGAATTTCAGGCTTTTGAAGGCTATAAGGCCAGGAGAGGCCTCAGCAGATTAAGGCACTTGTGAAAGATAGATAGATAGATAGATAGATAGATAGATAGATAGATAGATAGATAGATAGATAGATAGATAGATAGATAGAGATATTTACAAGTGGATAAACTGAGCTACCTTTAAAGAAAAATGTTTAGAACCTAATATCATATAGACATTATATAAAAATGAGTTCAATCACAAATTTTCTACATACTATATTTTGAAAAGTAATCAAGTCTCTTTTTGTATAGTATATAGTTAAATACTCATTTTAAAAACCTTAGGCCAATGTCTAGCCCTTGATAATATAGTAGGTAAATGTAAGCTATATTAACTAATTGTTTTCAATGCAAGCAGGAAATGAGAAGGTAATTTACAAGTGTGGAGTACAGTGACTTTTCCTGCTTCCATTGCTGGATTGAATACTTGAAGACAGGGAAACTTTTAGGTGACTTGATAATTGTGTTGAGCCTTTGGGTAGACAGTACTCATAAGACAGTTTACAGCAGAAGAGGCTGCCCACCTCATGAGAACCAGAGAGCAAAGAGAGGAACAGGAAAGGACCTAAGTTCAAATATTCCCTTCATGGCATACCTGCACTGACCTAATTTCTTTGACTAGTTATCTCTTAAATGTTCCACTACTTCTCAAGAGCACAAAGCCTGTATACATGACCTTTTGACTCGCAGTCCGGAACCAGTTTATACCAGGTAGGAAGGCTAAAAGGAGAACAGGGTTCTGTGAGTTTAATTTTTAGGGTCCTCAGTTGCTTTGATTAGCCAACTCAAAATATACCAAAGATACATATTTATTGTAAGGTATAAAAGATATGTAAAAATACATATAAATACACAACAAAAATATTTGTGAGTATTCATGTATTTTTAAATACTTAAAATTTATAGTTAAAATATAAAACATAAAAGTCATAGAAATTAGAATTAATAACTAGAGAATGGTTCTTGAGGAATTAGAATTCTTTGTAAGTATAAATCATTGAAGGTAATTTTGAGGAGTGCTGGCTGTCATAAAAAACAAAAAAAAACAGTTCTTTAGAAATTTAAGTTTTCATGTTTTTATGTATTTGTATCCATAAGACTATTGCCACCAAGATAATGGAACTATCCATCAGTCTCCCAAATCTTTCTATCCTATTATAATCCTTTCTAACAAATAAAACAGAATTGCTTTTAATTGTTATTTATTTCTTTGCTTTTTCTCAAATTGTATATGGACAAAATCATCCTCTATAGACCTATTTTGATACTCATCAGTGTTCATAAATTTTAAAAAATATTTTTGTTTGGCTGAGTAGCACTTCTTCATGTGGCTATTACGACTTTGTCCATTCATTTATATATTCACAGATTGTTGGATTATTTGCACTTCAGGACAGAAGCAAAATTGTTAGGAACATCCAGTTCTCAAAACTTACTCCTCTGGCAGTTTTTATAGAGTACACTCAGTTGAAACATAATGAACATCACATAGCAAGATCTTAGGACTGTTGCTCTCCTCCTAGGGGAATGTCCAAGGTCTATATGCTTGGCCCCTATGTGTCCTGGGAGTTGCACTCAGAAAACTACTGTTCCACAATTGCAAAATCATCGGTGTTGCAGGCAAGTAGCAATCATAATTGAAACCATGTCATGTCTGTTAGATATTGGTGTTGAGTAAAAGCTGTTTGATTGAAGATCTCCCTTCCCTTCATCTTTATTCAAAACCTTTGAAATAATTATTAGGCTTATGTCTTTCTTAAACTATTTTGTAATTAGTCCTCATCTTTCTTGAAGATGCATATTTATTCACCCTCTAAATAAATTTACTATTCATTTTATTTTCCATATCAGAAGATGAAATAGAAATTCTTGACATTCTGATATTAGCATAACATTATAAATTTTCTTTATTTCTCATGTATCATCATTTTAAGAAGAACCATAACATCTTTTATCAACCTACCAACCTAACATTCCACTCTGATCACATGCACAGAATTTTCTTTTAATTACAAGTTTTTCCATTTCTTAGCTGTAACTCTAACATGGTGCACATGTGTTAATTATAATTAAACCCATGTCCTGATTATAGGAATTACCAAGATCATTTTCACTTAGAGAGTTGTGCTATATTTTCTCAAAATTGTGAGATTAAGGAAATAAAAACGTTGTTTGTGGTATGCTGTAGTAAAATGTAGTGAGGAAAGTTCCTTGTCTTTATCTCTCTTCCTTCACCCTCAAAGATGCGGTCGAAGTTTCCCGAGTTTTATGGGCTTTGTGTCCTTGCAGTGCTCTGAGTCATCCTGTAGTGTCCATCGGTGCTGTCGGTTGGGAGTTCTACAGGTTGTTTCAGAACTTCAGAAAGAGCAGGGCCAGTGTGCTTGCCCATTCTCTTGCTTGTTGCTGACGACCTACCTTCTCAATAGCTGTAATGAAAACTTTCTAGTATATTTGTCAATAAATGCTTTGTTTTGTTTTGTTTTAGATGATATTGGTGCCCACATGAATGTAGGAAGAACTTACAAAAATTTGAACAGAACTAGAGAAGCAGAAGAATCTTATATGTTGGCTAAATCTCTAATGCCTCAAGTAAGTTACCTTATTTACTGTGTCATGCCCATAGGACTAAGAATTACCTAAACAGAAAAAAATTAACTTAATTCATTGATATTAAACTGTAGTATATCTCTCGGTCTTCTGTTCCTCACTAGTCATAATTTCTTGCTCTATCAATTTTTTTTAAATGCTTTGTATAGTTACATGTAAATGCTGAGTCTTAGAACATAAGTATCTGATGCTGGTTATAAATTGCCATAGTTGATCAAATGAAGAAAATTGTATTTGTGTACTTTAAACAGTGAGTTCAGAGTTGCTCCTGTCGGAGAAATTAAAACAAGTGGTAAAACAGCAGCTACTTATGCTGGAGAGATGGCTCAGATGTTAAGAGAACTGACTGCTATTCCGGAGGTCCTGAGTTCAATTCCCAGCAGCCACATGATGGCTCACACCCATCTATAATGAGATCTGGTGCCCAGAACACTATATACATAATAAATAAAAAGATTCAAAAAAAAAAAGCAGCTACTCCTACTTCTGCTGCTTTGTTGTGCTAACCAGTTGTTGCAGGTACGGGTGGGTATAAGGTCATTGGATATATGGTACAAAAGATCCATATTTATATTGTATATAATACTGGAATTTCAGTTAGAGCATTTTACCTTTTAACTTTACAAAACGAGTGAGGTTTTAGTGTGACTCTGAAATAAAGCTAGCCGCCCTATTGTTGCAATAACTTTCTTGACTGCACTAGAGCTAACAGAGCTGGACGGAAATGGGTTTTATCTTGTGTTGGAGAGTACAAAACCCTGACCTGTTAAAGTTCTGATTTATCTGACTTACTACAAGAGAAGTGTAAGCAGAAAGCCAGGAAAATTCATAGCTGGCACAAATGAAAACAATATAAGTCTTTCAGTGTCAAAAAATGCATTTATATTTTCAGGTACTTTTAAGTGCTTGCTTCCCTTTGGGTTTTTTGTTGTTGTTGATGTTGTTGCTTTGTTTTGTTTTGTTTTTGATGCGCTCTCTGTGTAGACAAGCTGGCCTCTAACTCCCAGAAATCCATTTGCCTCTCTAGTTCTGGGATTAAAGGCATGTGCAACCATGCCCTGCTTGCTTTTTATATTTTTATGATTTGTTTTATTATATTAGTATAACTATCAGCCCAACCTTAGGTTCTGTGTTATTTGAAGTGAGCCAGTAGGAAAACTTACTTATTTTTATTTGCAGCTGTACTATCAAACATGCAAACATGTTTTTCTCTTAAACAGATTATCCCTGGTAAAAAATATGCAGCCAGAATTGCTCCAAATCACCTTAATGTCTATATTAATCTGGCCAACCTCATCCGAGCAAATGAGTCTCGCCTGGAGGAGGCAGATCAGCTCTATCGACAGGCAATAAGCATGAGGCCGGACTTCAAGCAGGCTTACATTAGCAGGTATCATAGTTTACTTTAGAATCACCACTGTAAAAGCGAAGTTATATCTGTCTACATGTATGTTTCAACAAAATTACCAAACTTAAGTAATTTGAAATTGACAAGGGAATCATTACACTAGCTAAAGGAGTTCTAGAATTAGCTACTTATTAGATCCATTTGTGTCTTGTAAACATTATCAGTCAGTCTCAATCAGTCTCTCTGTCTCTGTCACCTTTACCACAAAGCAGACTTCTTGGTTGACAGTAAAGGGAAAAACTGATATCACATTAATATTTTTGTATATTATCTTATAAATGTTATTACTTTTATACTTAAGAGACATTGTGTGTTAAACTTTTTTATATACTAACCATGAAGATCATCCTTATTTATAGCATTGTTTCTCTGAGGAAAGTATATTCTGAATTTAACTTTTTGAGGTTAAAAGATTAAAATCAATTCCTAAACTGGAATTTTTTTTTTGCCATATCCAGCCCTCAGTTTATTCCATAAAGACCCTCAGTGATCTCTGCATAAAAATAACACCTTGGTCTCTTGCCCAGAAGTTGCTATATTCATCTAAATGAAAATAACCTCACAAATTTTAAGCAAAATGACTTTTTTAAGTTCTCTAACTCAAAATGGAACCATACTAGAAAGACTACAGATAACCTGGCCAAGTCTAGTGTGTTCCTGAAAATGACCTGCAGGTGGCATAAGTACTCTCCAAACCAACCATTTGGAAATTCTTTTTTTTTAATAGTCATTTAAAAGTGTACTTTGAAGGAGACTAAGTTAATATACGAAAAGAGATTTCTAAGACTAAGAAAAGAGATTTAAAGACCCAAAATTCCCAGTAACAGCCATATTTTTTCAAGTGTTCCAGTATTGTCTGATTGACTAATCTGCCACTGTAGCTAGCTGCTATGCTGTTGTGCAATTAGTTGTCTCCTTTCTACGATTCATTTTTGAACACATTTTCTGTCACCCTGCCTTGATTACTTCTCTACAGTTGTCATCCAAAGTCAGATATGCACTTTTTTATATAGTATTAAAATATATAAGAGTTCAGATTTGAGACTAGTTTCACAAAGTGATTTTTAACAGAGACTTTTTAAGAACATAAGGTAAAAGAAAATAAAACCATTGTGTGGGAAGGCTTAAATCTAGTCCAAAGTGGTATTTATGAAGTGGCCTAGTAAGACTGTAAGCAAACCTTGTCTGTTTACTTACCACAGGGGAGAGCTGCTTTTAAAAATGAATAAACCTCTCAAAGCAAAAGAGGCATACCTTAAAGCGTTAGAGCTGGACAGAAACAATGCAGACCTCTGGTACAACTTGGCGATTGTTTATATTGAACTTAAAGAACCAAATGAAGCTCTGAAGAACTTTAATCGGGCTTTGGAACTAAATCCCAAACATAAATTAGCATTATTCAATTCTGCTATTTTAATGCAGGAATCGGGTAAGTTTCCTGAAACTATGTCTATAGTTAGTCAATTAGAATATAGCAGAAGCCATAGCAAACATTTTCAGAAAGGCAAATCATAATAAAGTTGTGTACATCAGACAACTTATAGTGATATTGAAAATCCTTGACATAAAGTCCTTCCAAGTGACACAAACCGCATATGTGACAGTATTACTTGCTCATTTTTCTAGAGGGTGTTAAAACTTTTCATATACTCTAGCAACTAGCACCTAACTCGTGTACAATATTATTTTATTTATATAAACATAATAAAACTTCTTGTATAGTAAGTATAAAGTCCAAATAGTACAGCAGTTGTGAGGGGGTTGGTTTGTAACTATATTCAAGGATCCCAGGGCACTATCATATATTTAATCTCATGTTAGTTTACTCTGACATACAAGAAAGTTCTTTGTGTATCTTTATGTTAGTTAAGGTTTCTGTTGCTGTGAAGAAACATCATGACCACAGCAACTTTTATAAAGGAAAACATTTAATTTGTGTGGCTTACAGTTTCAGAGGTTTAATCCATTATCATCATGGCAGGAAACATGGAGACAAGCAGGCAGGCATGGTCCTAGAGAAGGAGCTGAGAGTTCTGTATCTTGACTCGCAGGCAACAGGAAGTAAACTGTGGCAGTGGGTGTAACTTAAGCATAGGAGACCTCAAAGCCCGCTTCCTCCAACACAGTCACAACTACCCTAACAAGGCCACACTTCCTAATAGTGTGGCTCTCTTTAGGGGCCATTTTCTTTCAAACACAATCTTTATATATATTTAGTTTGTTTTCTTATATTTCCTATAATTTAGAAAACTAAAATCAATCACAATAGATCTGTCTTTGAACCATATTTTATCTAGGGATATTTTTCTTCATAAGATAGCATAAATGATTTATAATAATTTTTATGTTGAAAATCTCTCCTTTATATATTCTATGTATGTGTTGAATGTATTTCTTTAAACTTTTGCAGAAGTGAAAGAAACATAAAATCAGAATTTTGTAACTTAAATGGACTTTGATGTCCCAATCTTCTATTTGGTAAGCTAGAGAATTAGGCAAAAGGGACTTAGTCAGTACTCAGAATTGATATAGCTCATAAACAGTAACTCATATAAGAGCTGATCCTATTGATTTATGTTCAGATTTTCTTTATTAATCATTCAGTCGATTAAAACAATATAAAGAGGTTTTTATGTTTGATATTTAATAAGTACAAATTTGAAAACAAGTATTTTAGAATCTTAATAATTATGAAAGTCACTCATTATCCAACACAAGCTCTCATCTAAATGTATAAACATGAAGAAGATTAAAAACTTATGTCAGTGTTTGTTTTTTAAAACCTCATAGTTTTATACTAAATAGTGTATTTTTACTATGAAACTTTCTAAGTTGTTTTAGCTAACTTATTAGGAATTCTGACTGGGATATTTATAGTTATTATAACACTTGCTGAGCTTTAATATATAGTTATATGTACATGTACATGCATGTCCTATAATTTCATAGAAAATTCAGTAAATTAACCAAGAGAAATTAAAGAACTTGTTTGATGTATAAACTCAAAGTATTGTCAGAATTGTGCTTGTATACACATCTTTGGAAATCCTATGTCTTAAACTCTTACCTGTTCTTCCTCTCTAATGTTCTGTTAGATTCCAAACTAAGGAAATTTCTCTTGGCTTCCAAAGTGCTGATTGACAAAGAAACAAACCTATCATTTGAGTGTTTCAAGCTCATTGTCTTTCCTATAAAGAAAGATGTGTTGGATTTCTACTTTTTTATTTAGATACAGAAAGAAGTTGCTTTGTTGTTGTATTTTGTAATAGTGTAATACAACAAAACACCTGAAAATGATTCATTCATTGATATTTATCTCTTCTAAATAAAATGACTTTCAGGTGACGTTAAACTTAGACCTGAAGCTAGAAAACGGCTCCTAAACTACATAAAGGAAGAGCCACAAGATGCCAATGGCTATTTCAATTTGGGCATGCTTGCCATGGATGACAAAAAGGATTCTGAAGCTGAGATTTGGATGAAGAAAGCCATCAAATTACAACCTGACTTTAGAAGTGCTCTGTTTAACCTGGCTCTCCTATATTCTCAGACTGCTAAGGAGTTAAAGGCATTGCCAATTTTAGAAGAGCTGCTCAGATATTACCCTGACCATACCAAGGGTCTCATTTTAAAAGGAGATATTCTAATGAATCAAAAGAAGGACATACCTGGAGCGAAAAAGTGTTTTGAAAAGATACTGGAAATGGATCCAAGCAACGTGCAAGGAAAGCACAACCTGTGTGTCGTGTACTTTGAAGAGAAGGACTTACTGAAAGCTGAAAGATGCCTGGTGGAAACATTGGCATTAGCACCTCATGAGGAATATATTCAACGCCATTTGAGTATAGTCAGGGATAAAATTTCCTCTTCTAGTATTGTGGAGCAGCCAGTGTCCCCAGTAGATATGACTTCAGGTACAGAAGAAAAAGATGAAATCCTTTCTGAGAATGTAAAAGAAATCAAAAGTGAACCCAGTCCGGCACAACTCATAAACACAAATGATCAAAAAAACTCGAAATCCAACAAGCAATCAAGAAAAAGTGCAGACAAAGAGGCCCCCCATAAAACAACAAAAGACATCAAAGAAATTGAGAAGAAAAGAGTTGCTGCTTTGAAAAGGCTAGAAGAGATTGAACGCATTTTAAATGGAGAATAATACTGTTCTCCATCATACAACAATGGCATCCAAGACTTTCATTCTGTATCGTGTGTTTGCTAATACTGGAAACTGAAAAATAACAATATATACTGTATAAGATCCTCCTTATAGGATCAAAACAAGATTTTCATTGAAGACCTATCTGCCCCAGGATATATGTTTTATGAGATATGGCACAGATTTGCTGACTATAGTAGAAATTTTAAATTCCAGGTGAAAAACTTGAAACTTTTATTATAGAAAGAAAAGGGTGTGGGATTTTTTTGAGGTGGGGGATGAGGGTGGGCATGGACTGGTAAGTCCATCTACTAATCTAAATTGAAATAATATGGGATGTCACAGATAAACCCTTGGAGATGAATCCAGTATATCCTGGATTTTGTGAATTCCCATTTATGAGCTCCCCTTTAATTTTTTTTAACCTCTTGGATCCAGTAATGGATTGATATTCGTTGAAGACATTCTTTTTCCTTCAGTAATTTTTCTCTTAACCCAAGGGACATTGTACTACAAGTGCATACTGTTTATGTGTTCTTTAATTGAGGTTTAGAAGGAATGGTGGATAAAACATTTTAAAATAAATCATGCATCACTCATATAACAAGTAAATTATGACATATTAGCTTAGGAATGCATTTATATAACTTCAGACTTGTCCTTAACCTCACTTTAAGATTAGGCAGGTAGTTTTATCTGTATTCCTAGTGGTGCTCACTAACACTATATTTTCTGTTTCACAAAGAGTATTCTAACATGAACTACATAATCATGACTACTCATTGACCTTTGCTCCCCAAAGTGTTCTGTTTCTTGACATATTGTCCTCCTGAAAAGTCCCAGTCATTCTAAGTTTTAGAGTAATTATAGTAATATCTTTCACATTAGACTCTGGTCTTAAATCAGTTTTCTCTTTCTCAAGTCACATCTTGATCATTCTTAGGTATCTAAGCCACTACAGTCAGTCTGTAACTGAACACAAAACAATGTGACATTTATTTTTAAACACTAACTTCTTAATTATCTTGTGGAGTATATTTTTATTATTATTTATTTTAACTACTGATCTTTCATAATTTCCCTTAGTTAACTTTAGTTAAAAGTTCCCTTGAGTTAACTAATTTCTAATTATGTATGACTTAGAAACTGTGCTTCTGTAATCTTGCTAAGAGATCTTTTATAAATAGGTCACAAGAAACATGTTCTGCATTAAAGACCCATTCCTTTTAGTTTCCCAGAGGATCTGACATAGTTTTTTTTTTTTTTTTTTTTAAGATAATTTAATGCCAGCACTGATGCCAATGGGTGTTAATTCTTGACCCAGGAGATTTTGTTAAACATCAAAGCAATATTTCAATGCTTAGAGTATAGCCGTGTGACTTCAGATATGAAGTGGAGAATACCTCATATACTTTGACTTGAAGTTGTTTTGCTCTATATATCCCTAGAAAGAGGGTTTGCTTGTAAGCACTACAGTTAGAATTCCAGGTGAGCAGCTGCAGTAAGTTAAGGTAAAAGGAAATCTATGACAGCAGGCATAGTAAAAGGTAGGGCTGTCTTAGTAAACTCACACAGCTGGTTGAGTGGCAAATATAAATATTAGTATTATCCAATCATTTATAGAAAAATCCTTTTATTACCATTCATAATAATGTCCATACAAAGAAAGTACTCTTACTTGAATTTTAATTTATTTAAATCAAATCCATCTTGAGTAGCAATTATCAGTTATTACCAATCAATGATGTTCAAGCTCATTCCATAGTAGAATCCTATGGGAACTTTCCCACCCATTCCATAACAGTTAAATATAATTCTAGGCAATTGAACCAGACTTCAGTTTTTCCAAACTTCTTCAGGTGATTCTGATTTGTATTTAGAGTGAAGGCTACTGGTCTAAATTAGTTCACGAAAGTCTCTCTATTTCTCCTGTGTTAACTTTGTAAATTAGTGTTGCAACCCAATTAAATTTTATTTAAACTATTCAGACAAGGCAAAGTAATGAATACCACCCACCCTCAGCTGCCTCAGAGCTGTCTTTTAGAAGTGGGAATCTGAACTTTGTTAAGCTCAATCTACTGTCCTATGGTTTTAGCTCTTTGGACATCTGAATCAGGAAAACAAGACTTAGCACAGAGTTGTGTTCTGAGGAAAGGATGGAGTTTTCGTTTTTGATGTTTTATAAATCTCCTGCGCAGAAGTTCTAGCAAAGCTTTGACAATCTTCAAGGAGCAGTGTCGTACCCCCTTCACCACTTCTCAGAAAGTAGAGGCAATTCTGAGTTGCTCCTATAGTTGTTTTTGATTCCCTGTTAATTAAAATTGGGAATTTTCTAACTTTTCTAGTGAGTAGCCCCAACCCACCAACCTTCCTCTTTGAGGCTGGGCTTTATAATGTTGCCCAAATAGGTCTTGAACTCAAGGCTCAAGTGATCCTGGCTCAACTACCTGTGTGACTGGGACCACAGGCGTGCACATCCTTGCCCAGCCCCAGTTAGTGACTTTCTGAAGTCGATGACTTAAGAGAATAAAAGAACTAAATATATCACTTTGTTTAACAGTTTTATGTTTACTGTTATGTAAGTATTTGGTATGTGAATTATGCAAGTCTAATAAAACCTTAAGCCTTTCTTTTACATCTGAGTTCTCAATTTCATGTTATAGAATGCTTCTTCAAAGATGCTTTAATGAGAACTATTAAGAATATATAGATTTCTATGTCAATTTATACTTCAAAAATTCATATATTTGTCATATTTATTTTTTATATGCATGACCAAATGATATTTAAAATGAGCCCTCAAAATATCTGGTAACTACCAAAACTTATCACCCATTCACATTAAGGGTTCATTAAGAAGTAGTTTAAAATTGTATGCATTTATATTACTATGCTGTTTGTGTGTAGCACATTTCTAAATATTCATTATTAAATTGTTAATTTTTAAAACTTTCAACCTGATTGCCTTTTGATGTTAAAAATGAAATGCAAAGTTTTTATATAACAGGTCTGCCTACAGAACGAAATGAATGAGTTGACATGTAATTTGTTAGAATTTATGTTACCTTTGAAAATTATACATTACAAATTAATTCCTGATAATGATACATTCTTAACTATTGGTGACAGAAGCCAAAATAAGAAAATAAAAATGCTAAACTCAAACTTGGAATTTTATGTAAAGTTTATGTCTGCATCTGTCCAGGTTGTCACCCTCACTGTAACATAGGGTAAGTTGTTTATCTTCTTTCCTCGGTCTCCTGGTATGCAAATTATATCTTAAGGTTTTTTTTTGTTTTCTTCAAAGAGTGTCATTACTTATTGCACAGAAAAATTTTAAGTGGTTAGGAAACAGATTTAATTTTTAGATTAAATACATGTCTTAAGCTCTATTGGGTAAATGCAGCTTGACTTATATACATGCCAGCATAGATATAAGTGATATCCTAACAGCAAACAAATAGATTTAACGCTAATGCTTATGCAGAGATAACCTAAAGAAAATGACGTGCTGGGGTAAGTTTAAATGAAAACTAAGTTGAAATTGTAATATTGTGCTACCTTGCTCTTTAACTGCTTTCAGGGATAATTCAAAAAAGTATCATGACTATATAGAAACAAATTCTTTAAAACACTTTATCAAAAACATCTCTGTGTTTATAATGTAGCTATTTCCCATTAAAAGGAGTTTATGTTCTATAAGGATTTGGTGCCTTTCTATTTCTGCTTGAATAAAGTAGATCTCAAAAATCATACTTTATCTTTTCTTAAAGACTTAAAGTAATCAGAAATCAGGAACCTTTGCCTTTATCTCTTCCATGCTTTTAGTTTGAGTTATCGAAAAAGTGACTAAACAAAACTAATTGTGAAAGAAGAGGTGGCTTTTGCTAGCGATCTCAAAGGTCAAACGAGCTGATTCCCTTGTACATTACAGACAGCAATTTCCGTGACCAGGAGTTTCTTTAGTTATTTTCTAAAAAATAAGAATTGTCTCAAAGTTTTCTGGCTACAAGCCCAGCTCTGACTACGGTCCAAAGGAATAAGAAAGTTTGCTGCTGGTTTATTCAAGACATTAACAAAGTTTAAGATGTTAATCTGCTGGGGTAAACATTAGGAATCATGTAAAAAGCAAGTATTGCAAAAGAAAGTATCATTTTAAGCCATCAGAAGGAAAAACTAGTAATGGAGAGAAGGGCAAACAAAAAAGATAACAGTATTGCAAAGACGTTAAGTAATGGCTAATGCAAAATTACAAAATAGATAAATCTAATTACTAGAGGTTTAATTTCTTCATTCTAACAATATTAACTCTTCAAGCAATTATGTGTTTAATTAAAAATATAAAGGTCCGTCGGTTTGCCTATAAAATACATTTGAGGAAAAAAAAATGGCAAAAAGCAAGCTACTGTAACAATTTTTTTGACAATAAATTTCAAGGCAACAGTGAATGAGGGAAAAGGGAACCACGTATATTATTTGAGCAACAAAAAGATATTCATGATGAATATATGTAAGCCAACCTATAATGTAAAGGAAACTGCTAAATTCCAAGCTGACAAATCCCTTGAACATTCATAACACATCATTAGAAATCAGTATCCAAAAAGTGGTTCTGGGACAGAGGTAAAATACTTACAGATGAAAAAGGAGTACAGTTAAGGGGTTTTTTTTTTTTTAAATATATTGAAAACCTGTCAATGTAATGAAAATCATAAAGATGAGAATGCAAGTGGGAAAGGAGGCCTTCCTAGAAGAGCTAATTTGGGGTACGTTTTTTCTTTGCAGCATTTTTGAGTTCTGTATAAGATATATATTTGACGCGTTCTGTGCAGAGGGAACCAGCATCTAGAGACAAAGTAGTGAACTTTGTACGTTATTGATTAAACAAGATCAGTTCTTCCCACCAGATACAGCCGGAGTTCTGCACTGCCACAGGCTGTTAAGTTTGGCTGAAAAAGTGGACTAAAATATTCCGTGTTTTTAGCCTTACTTTGGTATCAAAGTCCTCAAGAGAGGGAGAGACCTGCCATCAAGATTCCTAAGTCTTGTGTCATCTCTTCCACATACTTTTACCTGATTTCTGAGTTAGCCATCCAAAGATGCAGTGGGAGCGGAGTGTGACCAAGAGAATTAAAAAAAAAAAAAAAAAAAAAAAAAAAAAAAAAAAAAGTCAACACAATTCTTTCCTACTGGAGTTAGAAAAAGGATTAAGAAGAATCCAGAATTCCAGAATGTGGACTCTGAAAATGAATAAATGTACATTCTAGAGCTGAAAAATTGGGTAGAAGCTAATGTTAATTTTAAACTGGACAGAGCAGAAGATAAAATTAGTAAACAGACATAATACTACTTGCACGAACTGTACCAGCTGGCATTGTGGGCTGGGAAAAATGCAAAGATGGGGACAATATAAAAGGAAAGACAAGCTGGGCAGCAGTGGCATGCACCTTTAAACCCAGCACTTGCGAGGCAGAGACAGGTGAATCTGTAAGTTTGAGGCCAGCCTGGTTTACGGATTGAATTCCAGGGCAGGCTCAAAAAAAGCTCCAAAGAAACCCTGTCTTGAAGCCGGGCGGTGGTGGCGCACGCCTTTAACCCCAGCACTCGGGAGGCAGAGGCAGGCGGATCTCTGTGAGTTCGAGGCCAGCCTGGTCTACAAGAGCTAGTTCCAGGACAGGCTCTAAAAAAGCTGCAGAGAAACCCTATCTCGAAAAACCAAAAAAAGAAAAAATAAAATATGAATAAATAGTCCTTTCTGGTGATTGAAAGAATTAGAAGAAAAAAACACAATTCACAAAAGAATAACATCATACTCTCCGCAAGTCCAAATCGCAAATGCTCAGCCTAAGAAAACTCTCCAATCTCATTTTTCCTTTTCTGTAAAAAATATAAAAAGCCTTATCTTGGCCTCTAAAGTCCGTCCACATCTGGTCTTAAGTTCTGCACTGACGTCATTATCTCTACATCCCAGGAGATAACTGAAGGAAATTCCAAGCTTTTTCTCTTCTGCTGAAAAACTTCTGGAAAGCATCGCCTCTTCCGTGAAGGATTTCCATTTAGCTAAAAAAGCTCCTGCTCTTTTAGCTTTGCTCTCAGTTGTGCATCAGTTGCTTCTTATCTCCTGTTACCGCCAACCATGCATTTCGTTACTCCAGGCAAGTGTTCATTAGAAGCCGCTATACTTTACATGGTAGCTATACTCTCCCTGTGCTAGCAGTCAGAGGACGTGGCTGTAGAAGAAGCTGAGGGGAAGGGGATGAAGAGAGATTTATAAAACATCAAGAGAGCCAATATATGAGCATGACGTGCACAATTAGGTATTCTTTGCACATAGAGTTTCCAAATTATAATTACTGATTAGGTGAAAATCCACAATGACAAATTTAAAGACATTTTAAGTTTAAGCCTCATAAAAAAAAAACTCGAGATAAGGAAAAATATAACAAAATGGATGTATGAATGGATAGACTGATAAATAATGATAAGTAATGGGTCACAGTGTGTGTCTTTCTAATTTTATATTTGTGGAGTTATCATCATCTAGGATTCTGAAAGCCCAATAAAATAGTTCCCTTCAAAACTTTTCTTCTGGAAAAATTTGAATGCATTGGAAATGGAAATACAATTCATCTGAGTATGCTAATTAGGGTTGCTGCTGTTTGTTGGGGAATATTATTTTCAGGTGTGTGACTTTTGTTTATGTTGCATTTGTTTAACTATGTGAAGCTGAGTTACTATGCCTGTCTGAAACATCTGATGGTTCTAATAAAGAGCTGAACGGCCAACAGCAAGGCAGGAGCAAGGATACACAGGGCTGGCAGGCAGAGAGTATATATAGAAGGAGAAATCTGGGGGGAGAGAAGAAAGGAGCAAGAGAACAAGGAGAGGAGGACATCAGGGGCCACACACCCAGATACACAGCAAACCATGGAGAAAAAAAATAAGCAAAGAAAAGTATTCAGAAATAGAGAGAGATAAAAACCCAGAGGCAAAAGGTAGTCAGGATAATTTAAGAAAAACTGGCAAGAAAAAAGCCAAGCTAAGGCCAGGCACTCAAACTAGAAATATGCCTCTGTGTGTGATTTATTTGGGAGCTGAGTGGTGGGCCCCCCAAAAAGCCAAAGGAGTAAAACTTCACACGGTAACTGTTAATTGTCAACCTCTCAGAATCTAGAATCACCTGAGAGATGGGTCTCTGGATATACCTGTTGGCATGTCTTCGGTGGGTGACATTATACCTTGGTTGGGAGTCTGCAGGACTGCAGAAATGGAGAGAAAAGCAACAGGCATTCTTCCCTTGCCATTTCCTGATTTTAGATGTGATATAATCTGTAGCTTCAAGTTGCTGCTGTTTTAATTCCCCTACCTGGATGGACTGTGAGCTAAAAATCAATCTGTACACCCCCCAATTTCCCATGATTACTCAGACCAATTGGTGATAGCTACTTGGAGTCCTGTGTTGGCAAACCCCTGTTTTGGAAGAAAGACCGTGATTAGTTGGTAATGGGTGAGTGGTGTCGGAGGTCCTTCTGTCTATGTGTTGCTTTCAATAATGAATAAAGAAACTGCTTTGGCCTGTTGATAGGGCGGAACTTAGGTAGGTGGGAAACTGAATTCTGGGAGGAAGAAAGCAGAGTCAGAGAGAAGCCATGAAGCCACAGGAGACAGATGCTGGAATTTTACCGGGTAAGCCACAGCTACATTGTGATATACAGATTAATAGAAATGATTTAAATTAATATAAGAGTTAGCCAATAAGAAGCTAGAGCTAATGGGCCAAGCAGTGTTTTAATGAATACAATTTCTGTGTGGTTATTTAGGGGCTAAGCTAGTCAGGTGACCAGGATGAACAAACAGCCCCCTTCCCCTACAGGTGAGTGATAAGAGTCAGTGAACACTCTCCCTGGGCATAACCTCTAAAATGCTTAGTTATATAAAGAGAATGTAAGAGGTTCAAGACTGTAAAAGCTTGTTGTTTCTTTTGTTCTTTCATTCTTTGACCACTGTCTCTTCATGCAGGGTCTGTGCTGTTGGATAGCATATCAAAGTTGATGTTTTCTTCATAGTCAAGTTCATGTTGATAAATTAAAATACTTTTAGCCACTTCAACATATAGAAAGATTGTTGTATCGGTCTTCATTTTAGTGATCAGGCAAAAGGCAACTAGTTTTTTTTCTTTTTTCTCTAATGCCTAGATAAGCTGTATGTCCTTGGATAATACTTTACTTACAAGCCATTTTCAGAATCAAAATCAGGGGAGTTATTTGGCTGGGTGTTGGCAAAAACAAGGTGTTACTTGGGGACTTGCTAAAAGTTCCTTCGTGGTATATTCAAACATATACCATATAATCTACTATGTCTTGGCAGCTCATTTTCCTCTTTTATAAACACTCAAAAAGCAGCTCTGCTTTATTTAATTCCCAGAAAAGAAAAATTGGAAGCCTTCAGCCTGCTTAATATCAAAACCCACAGGACCCATAAGCAAATCAGGAGGAATGTTACTGCACTCATTGAGTTACATTATCCTGAACCTAAATGCTTGGCTTCCAATGAAACACAAGATTTTTAAAAGCCTTTGTAAAGGCATTTGATGCACTGTCCTTTCTCCCTTTAATCTTTTCTCTGACTTCTTGATCTCTAACACCATTCAGGAACCCATAGGACTGAATTTCTGATTCCTTGTTTTTTTGTTCAGCATGACTTTTGAAAAGCATTTCCATTTCCTGTGTGAATGTATCCACTTTGTGTGAGTATGTCACTAAATGTCTGCCTGACATTCCAAACTGTCCACTTGTCTGTCTGTACTTCAGTCATGTTCAAAGCAAATATGAAATTTTTATCTTCCATACCAAATCCCAAAGAGTAGCATGTTTCAAAAGAAATATATCCTAATTGCCTCCTTTCTCTTATAAGTCCATCTCTCGTTTGGACTTTGAGAATTAGTCAATTTAACTGTTTAGTGTTTTGTATTGAACAAATAGTTAAAAACCACCTAAATGGTTTTTTTCTCAAAGATTTCCTTAACTTTTTTCTAAGGAAGTCAAATTTAATTCATTTTTAATTTTTAGGAAGTCTCAAAGACTTCCTCTATGTGTTATTAATTGAGATAAAATCATATCCTGTTTCTTCATCTCTTATTTCTGCCCCCTCTCAGCTACCCTCCCACTTATAAAGGCTTCTGTAATTCTTTACTGAAATTAATGGTGAGTCATTTAGCAAATAATGAAAAAAACAGACATTTAATGATTAGTTGTTGAGCTGGACTCATGGTTAACATCTAAGTCAACTCTGAGAACTAGTGAAGGATAAATCTGTTTTCTCAAGTGGCTTTCTCACCATGTCTGCATCATAGAGCTGGCCACCTGAGGTATTTCTAGGTATACCTTCCAACAGCTTGTCTTCCCTAGTTAATCATACTCCCATCTCTCTTTCTTTTGCCCCATTCTAAGGTAGCCATCCTGAACATGGCGATGCCGAGCCTATCTCTCTGAGCTGTCTTGCATTCTTTCGTTTCTGCAGTCTTTAAACTCCTAAATGTAAAATATTTTCTAAATTGTCTCAAAATTTCTAAAAGTTGGCTTTGCAATTAGACATATAAACATACTTTTGCATTTTATTTCTGAATTCCAATTGAATATACCAAATAGTATCCTGTTATCATAGAAAATATTCAATTACTCTCAGTTCTATGGTTTTTTTTTTAATATGGGGTTCTTTTAGTTTGTAATGGTTTTGGATTTAATTTACATTTCTTACTTTATAGGAGTTTGGTTTCCAGGAAGCACACATTCCCAAATGATTAAATTTTTATTCTTTGTTTTCACTGTCTCTCTCCATGATGTGACCTTCCAGATGTTGATGTATTTCCTTGAACATCTGTCAGTGGATCTAATAGTTGGGGTTTTGCATATAGCATAGTCTTGGAACTGAATACATCTAGTACATATCAAAGTATTATTTCAATGACATCTTAAAACCTGTTAAAAAATATTTTACCATTAGGAATTTGGCAAGGACACTGAGACCCGGACAAACATAAAAATAATAGTTTTATTTGTCATGAAGATTTGCATAAATTTTGAAAACCTTATGATATTATTCTATTACATTTTAGTTTTAGCTTTTGCAGGCTTGTTGCTGCTGCTCATTGTGTGATCTGGGTTTTTTTGGGGGGGAGCAAAGGTGAGAAGACACAGAAGCAATGACACAGACTCCAAGAGATTCTAATGCAGAAGCTCTTTACTGTAAAAAGGTCAGGGTTTGGGGGGGGGGGGGGGGGTTAGGGAAATTAAGCTGCTGCAGAAACGTTTTTGGTTGGTCCTTTTGAAACCTGGCGACACTGCTGGTTTGCTGTGATTGGCTAGGAGCACACATCATTAGTTACCATGCTTTTGGTCTGCTGACAGTTGTCCTGGCCAATTTACTTACTTATTGCGATTTTGCATGTGCTTGCTTGTGCTTGCACTATTGCCCTGCCTCATTACATATGGGTTTATTCTTTATAATTAGGCAAGAACTTTCCGCTGAATTTTAGGAGTTCTTATGAATATAATTGCTTGAATTCTTTTGAGTGTAGACTTCTTGTATATAAAATTATAAGCTTCCATGATTTTTGAGAAATTTTAGTTACCGTTTCTTTTATGAAAAATATTTTCAGTCAAACTTTGATTTTACCAAGCTGGGGCACTAAGGAATCAATTGTAGGATTTTTAAATGTGTTTGTGTGTGTGTGTGTGTGTGTGTGTGTGTGTGTGTGTGTGTGTGTTTTTAATAAAAGCTATAGGTGGTTACAGAGATACAAAATAGCACAAATATGTTACTATTTTACAGTTTCATTAGTTAGAAGTTCAAAAGATGTTGTACTGAAATAACAATCGAGATCTTAGTAGTGACCCAGCCCTTTCTGAGGCTCTCAGGCAGAACTCACTTCCTTGCCTTTCCTACATCTAGAGGCCTCCGGCATGCATTATTAGGCTTTTCCTTTCTTCCTCCATCATCAAAACTAATGGTGGATCAAGTCTTTATCACACTTCTTCTCATGGCATCTTTTATCACCCTTCCTACTTCTCTCTAACCACAGCCGTTAAGAACTCTTTATTTTGAGTGGCATGTAAAATTAGGTGAGTCCCTAAACCTGTATTTTGTCCTTAATAGCATAATTTCTACGTATAATTTTTAATTGTGTTTGAGAGAGAGAGAGAGAGCTGGGAGAGATGGGGTTGGATCCTCTAGAGCTGGAGTTAGAGGTAGTTGGCTGTAAGTTGCCTGATGTTGATAATGAGAGCTGAACTCTGATCCTCTGCAAGAGCAGAAATTTCTCTTAACCATTGAGTCATCTCTCAAGTCACCACATATAAAGATTTAATGCAATGACACAGTGCTTCCTTTGATCACAGTATCATAACAAATAACTGATAAGGAAAATAGATTATAAAATACAGTGAGATCGAAAAACTGCTTTTTCCACTTGTGGAAAAAATGAAAGACCAAGGAGCCATCAGGGTTCCCCACTCTATGCTAAGACCAATGTCCTCCCAACTCCCCCCAGGTCCAGGAAGGTGATCGATCAAGCTGAGAAGGCTCCCACAGAGCCCGTCCATGCAGAAGAATCAGAGCCCAGAGCCATTGTCCTTTGCTTCTCAGTCAGCCCCCGCTGTTGGCCACATTCAGAGAGACGTGTTTGGTCGCATGATCCATCAGTCCCATTCCAACTGGAGTTGGTGATCTCCCATTAGTTCTGTCCCACCGTCTCCATGAGTGAACGCACCCCTCTCGTTCCTGACTTTCTCCCTCATGTTCTCCCTCCTTCTGCTCCTCATCAGGACCTTGGGAGCTCAGTCCAGTGCTCCAATGTGGGGCTCAGTCACCTTCCCCATCTGTCGCCAGCTGGCTCCTTGGCCTTGAGAAGGAGGGAGGGGAGGGGAGGGAAGGGGGAGAAGGAGGGGAGGGAAGGGGGAGGAGGAGTGGAGGGAGGGGGGAGGAGGAGGGAAGGAGATGGAAATTTTTAAATATAAAAAAAATAAACCATGAAAAAAAAAAAAAAAAAGAAAACCACAGCATGATGAAGTAAGAATTATTCTAGAGGTGGCATATTGCTATGTAGCCAGGCTAGCCCATCACTCTTCCAGTCCCTGGATCATAAGCATGGGCAACCACACCCAGCTTGCAATTAAAACATTTCTAAAAGAAAGTTAGAGAATAAATAACCTTGCCATATGCAAAAAAAAATCTAAATTTTCCTTTAGGCAATTATCTGGCCCAAAGGAAAAACTATAATCCAAACTGCAATTAGTGAAGAAGATAGTGGACAGGGAGACATATTAGCTATATGGGGCAGTTGGAGAAATATTTAGAGTCCAAAACAATAATAAGAATAAAGTCATTTTAACATGCTTGAAAAAAAATGAAAGAATGTTTCTAACACTTATAGAAATGTTCAACATCCTTAATCATCAGGGAAATGCAAATCCAAACTACTTTGAGATTTCATCTTACACCTGTCAGAATGGCAAAAATCAATAAAACCAACCACAGCTCACACTGGCCAGGTTGTGGAGTAAGGGGAATACTCATTTATTGCTGGTGAGAGTGCAAACTTCTACATTCACTATAGTAATCAATATGGTGGTTTCTCAGGAAGATGGGTATTGATCTACCTTAAGATCCAGTTAATCCACTCTTAGACATACACCCAAAGGATACTTCATCCCAGAACATTGACACTTGCTCATTCATGTTCATTGCTACTCTGTGAATAATAGCCAGAAACTAGAAACAACCGAGATGCCCTTCAAGAGAAGAATGGATAAAGGAAACGGCACATTTATACAATGGAGTGTTACTTAGCCATTAGAAAATAACGAAAACATGAAATTCAGAGGTAAACAAATGTGACTGGAAGAAAAAAATCACCATTAGTGAGATCACTCTGATCCAGAAATACAAACATGGTATATATTTAATTTTATGTGGATATTAGCTGCTAAGTTAAAGATAACCAAGCTACAATTCATAGAACCACAGAGTCTAGATATAGAGTAGGAAATTAGATGGGACAGATAGATCTCCCTGAAAAGGAAATATAATAGATTATGGATAGATGGGGAAGGGGCTGGAATGGGAAGATAAAGTGGGGAGGGAAGGGGGAAGGGGATGAAGGACAGAATAGGGAGAGAGACAGATAAAATTCAGGACCATTTGAGAGGTAATATGAAAACCTAAAACAGTAGGCACTTCATAAAATAGACACATATAAAAAGACAATCTAAATAAAATAGCCAAATAATTGAGGAGACAGAGCCCTGATGGGCCATCTCTTGTAACCAAATGAAACTTCCCATACCAGGAATGGGTTACATCTAATTGAGTTGTTGACCAAAGGGATCCATGGGAACTCCCAAACAACCCAGACTGTTGCCAAGACATTAGGTTGCTCTCCAAAATCTGATGGCAAGGCCTCAATGCTGAAAACAACACTTACACAACTCATTGAACATGAGGTAGAGTTGGTACCTACACAGAGCCTTCACCCATATTGGCTAGCATCTTTGGTACACGAGAGGGTGCCTGAACTGGCCTTGCCCCATAGTCAGACTGATGACTATCTTGAATATCACCATAGAAACTTCGTTGGGCAACAGATGGAGACAGAGACAGAGAACCACATCGGAGCACTGGACTGAGCTCCCAAGGTCCAGCTGAAGAGCAGAAGGAGGGAGAATATGACCAAGTTGGGACCACGAAGGGTTGCTCCACCCACTGAGACAGTGTGCCTAATCTAATGGAAGCTCACCAACTCCAGCTGGACTGGGACTGAACGAGCATGGGATGAATCAAACTGGACCCTCTGAATGTGGTTGACAATTGGGGCAGACTAAGGGGCCAATGATAATGGCACTGGAATTTGTCTCTACTGCATGTACTGGCATTTTGGGATCCTAGTCTATTTGGATGCACACCTTCCTGGTCTGGATGGAGAGGGGAGGGCCTTGGACATCCCACAGGGCAGGGTGCCTTGCCCTCTCTTAGGACTGGAGGGGGTGGGGGAAAGGTGTGTGGGAGCGGGAGGGAAGTGGGAGGAGAGGAGGTAGTGAAAATTTTGATTGGTATTATTTATAAATTAAAAATATAAAAGCCCATTTGTCCCTTTATAGAATGAAAGGGGGTAGATCAAGATGGGAGAAGATATGGGCAGGAATTGGGAGGAATAGAGGAAAGGGAAATTATAACCAGAATATATTATATTAGAAAAAATTCTCAGTATAAGGAAAAATTCATGAAAAAAATTTTAGATAACTAAAGCAGTCTTGAAAAAGAACAAACTTAGAGGCACTACACTTTTAGTTTCCAAAGTATAATACAAATCTATAGTAACCAAAATAGTAAAATAATAGCGTAAAACCAGGTGCATAGACCAATGGAATAGAATAGAGAATACACACACACACACACACACACACACACACACACACACAGAGTCAGCCACTCTGAAAATAGTGCCCAAAATACATAATTAGGAATGACAATATCTTTGATACATGACACTGAGAAATCTGGAATTGTACCAATAAGAGAATGAAATTGGGGCTGGGGGCATAATTTAATGACAGAGTACTCAACTAGCATGTATTCAATATTTATCACTGAGAAGAAAAAAAGTTTGTTCATAATTTACACTATAAACATCAATAACTTGAAGTAAAGTATTAATTATAAATTTTGAAGATTCTATAAGAAAGCATTGGGGGAGGAGAGAGGGAAGATCCTTCCTTGGACTGGTCTTGGCAAAAGGTACAAAAGCAAGATTAAACAAGTGTGACTATTGCAACTGATCTCCTATAATTCAATATCAAAGACAACCAATCCAATTTTAAAACAGGCAAAGGAACAGAAGAGAACTATTTTCAAATAATGCTTACAAATAGCAGATTTATGGAAAGGTTTTCAACATCATTTATCAATAGAGCTGATCAGTAAGAACTAAATCACAATGCATCTCACATCTGTTACAATGGCCTTTTTAAAAAACAAAGAAACCAAGTGCTGGTGAAAAGGGACCTTTGGTACATTGATGATGGAAATGTAAATTACTGCAGGGGAAATCAATATGGGTTTTTTTTCAAAGATTACAAATAGAATTATCATACAATCCAGAAACACTACTTTTGAGTATATATCCGAAGGAATCAAAATCATTATGTGCAAAGAAATGTCTACAGTGCAATGCTCACTGAAGCATTATTAATAACATTCAAAGTGTAGGATCAACCTAAGGTCTGTCAAGAGATACATGGTTAGAGAATGCATGGTATGTACACATGAATGTTATATAGCCTTAAAATGAAGAAAATATTGCTATTGATAAAATATACAAATAACCCTAGAGGACATTGTACTCACTGAAATATGCCACTCAAAAAGACAAATTACCATATGAACTCGTGTGTGTGAAATGTTGAAGCAGGGAATAGAATGGTGATTTCCAGGGCTAAGCTAGGAGAAATGGGGAGATGTTGGTGTTGGCTGAGATATAATACCTTTGTTGTGTGTAAGTTCTAGAGACCCAAAGTATACATGGTGAGTGTAGTGAACAAAACTTTGATATATACTTGAAACATGCTAAGAGCATACATCTGAACTATATGATGTAATGAATATGTGGTTTAGGTTGAGTGTGGTAATCATTTTATGATGTAATCATTTCATACTTGGTTGGTATCATCCCATTATAAGACCCACATATTTGTAATTTTCATTTGTCAATTAGTCTTCAATAAAACCAAGGAGAGTAAAATAGAGCTTACAAAAAAAGAAAGGATATTTCTCTGTGACCAAAGAAAGGATTCTATCTCTCAGTGGAGGTGGCTCCCTGATGCCATCACAGGAATAAGTACAGGTATAGTAGACTCTTGGAAGTTGTCAGCCAAAGTCTACACAGCATATGTATATATGTGTGACGTATTATTATTTTAAAAGAGTTTATATATTATGTACTCTACTCATTTCTTTCCACTGAAATTTTCTTTTTTTTTAAATTGTTTTTATTGACCTATATATTTTTCTCTGCTTCCCTTCCCTCCTCTCCTCTCCCCTTCTATCTTTTCCCATGATTCTCATGCTCCCAATTTACTCAGGAGATCTTGTCTTTTTCTACTTCCCATGTAGATTAGGTCCATGTATGTCTCTCTTAGGGTCCTCTTTGTTGTCTAGGTTCTTTGGGATTGTAAATTGTTGACTGGTTTTCCTTTGCTTTATATCTAAAAGCTACTTATGAGTGAGTAGATATGATATTTGTCTTTCTGGGTCTGGGTTACCTCACTCAATATGATGTTAAATAGATCCATCCATTTGCCTACAAATTTCAAGGAGTCATTCTTTTTCTGTTGTGTAGTACTTCATTGTTCAAATGTACCACATTTTCCTTGTTCATTATTTGGTTGAGAAGCATTTAGGTCGTTTCCAGGTTCTGGCTATGACAAATAATACTGCTATGAACATAGTTGAGCACATGTCTTTGTGGTATGATTTAGCATCCTTTGGGTATATACCCAAAAGTGGTATTGCTGGGTCTTGAGGTAGGTTGTTTCCTAATTTTATGAGAAATCAACATACTGATATTCAAAGCAGTCGTATCAGTTTGCACTCCCACCAGCAATGGAGAAGTGTTCACTTTACCTCACATCTTCTCTATCATAAGTTGTATTCAGTGCCATTTTACAGGTGTAAGATAGAATCTGAGAATTGTTTTGCTTTGCATTTATCTGATGGCTAAGGATATTGAGCATTCCCTTAAGTGTCTTTCAGCCATTTTAGATTTAACTGTTGAGAGTTCTCTTATTTTATTTATTTATTGATTGATTGATGACCAATTTCTTGAGTCCTTTGTATATTTTGGAGATCAACCCTCTTTCTGATGTGAGGTTGGTGAAGATCGTCTCCCATTCTATAGGCTGATGTTTTG
The DNA here is from genome assembly GCF_903992535.2 of Arvicola amphibius. Lineage (NCBI taxonomy): Eukaryota > Metazoa > Chordata > Mammalia > Rodentia > Cricetidae > Arvicola > Arvicola amphibius. The sequence continues at coordinate 15,344,224 of NC_052063.2, read as the reverse complement.
TCTTGTTGACCATGTCCTTTGCTTTACAGAAGCGTCTCAGTTTTATTTATTAATTGTTTCTCTCAATGTCTGTGCTACTGGGATTATATTTACCAAGTAGTCTTCTGTGCCAATGTGTTCAAGTGTACTTTCCACTTTCTCTTCTATGAGGTTCAGTGTGGCTATCTTTATGTAGAAGTCTTTGATCCATTTGGACTTGAGTTTTGTGCATGGCAATAGATATGAATCTATTTTCATTCTTCTATTTATTGGTATCCAGTTATGCCAGCACCATCTGTTAAGTATGTTTTCTTTTTTTCCATTTTATATTTTTTGTTTCTTTGTCAAAAATCAGGTGTGGATTGATACAATTTTGGGGGTCCCTTATGTAAACTATCATATCATCGACAAATAGTGAGAGTTTGACTTCTTTTTTGTTCCATTGGTCCTCCTGTCTGTTTTTATGCGAATACGAGGCTGTTTTAAATACTGTAGCTCTGTAGTAGAGTTTGAAGCCAGAGATCGTGATGGCTCCAGAAATTCTTTTATTATGAAGTTGAGTATTGCTCTTTTGAGGTCTGTGAAGAATTTTGCTGGTGACTTGATGGGCATTGAATCTGTAGATTGCTTTTAGTAATAAGATTCTCATTTTTTACTATGTTAATTCTACCTTCCCAAGAGCGGGGGAGATCTTTCCTTTTTTGGGGGGGGGGGGTGTCTTCTTCAATTTCTTTCTTTAAAGATTTAAAGTTCTTGTTATACAGGTCTTCCACTTGTCTGGTTAGAGTTACTTCAAGATATTTTATATTACTTGTGGCTATAGTGAAGGGTGATGTTTCTCTGATTTCTTTCTCAGCCCACTCTGTGTAAAGGAGGGCTACTGATTTTTTTGAGTTAATCTTGTATCCTGCTACATTACTGAGGGTGTTTATGAGTTGTAGAAGTTCCTTGGTACAATTTTTGGGGTCCCTTATGTAAACTATCATATCATCAACAAATAGTGAGAGTTTAACTTCTTCTTTTTCAGTTTGTGTCCCCTTGATCTCCTTTTGTTGTCTTATTGCTCTAGCTAGAACCTCGAGCACTATATTCAATAGTCATGGAGAGAGTGGGAAACCTTGTCTTGTTCCTGATTTCAGTGAGATCACCTGGGAGTTTCTCTGCATTTAGTTTGATGTTGGCTGTTGGCTTGCTATATATTGCCTTTATTATGTTTAGGTATGTTTCTAGTATCCTTGCTCTCTCCAGGACCTTAATCATGAAGGGGTGTTGTATTTTGTTGAAGGCTTTTTCAGCATCTGATGAGATGATTATATGGGTTTTTTTTTTTTCAGTTTGTATGGTGGATTATATTGACAGATTTTCCTTTGTTGAACCATCCCTGCATCTCTGGGATGAAGCTGACTTGATCATGGTGGATGATTTTTCTGATGTGTTCTTGGATTTGGTTTGTCAGTATTTTATTGAGTATTTTTGCATCTATGTTCATGAGGGAGATTGTTCTGTAATTCTCTTTCTTAGTAATGTCTTTAGTAATGTCTTTGTGTGGTTTGGGTATCAGGGTAATTGAAGCCTCATAAAAAGTTTGGCAATGTACCTTCTGTTTCTATTGTGTGGAACAATTTGAGAAGCATTGGTGTTAGTTCTTTGAAAATCTTGTAGAATTCTGCTTTGAAACCATCTGGCCCTGGTATATTTTTGGTTGGGAGATTTTGATGACTGCTTCTATTTCTTTAGCAGTTATAGGTCTATTTAATTTGCTTACCTGGCCTTGATTTAATTTTGGTAAGTGATATTTATCCAGAAAATTGTCCATTTCCTTTAAGTTTTCCAAGTTTGTGAAGTATAGGTTTTCGAAACATGACTGATGATTCTCTGGATTTCCTCCCTATCTGTTGTTATATCTCCCTTTTCATTTCTGATTTTGTCAATTTGGGTAGTCTCTCTGCCTTTTGCTTAGTTTGGATACAGGTTTGTCTATTTTGTTGATTTTCTCAAAGAACCAACTCTTTGTCTCATTGATTCTTTGTATTGTTTTCTTTGTTTCTATTTTGTTGATTTCAGCTATCAATTTGATTATTTCCTTCTGTCTAGTCCTCCTGGGTGAGTTTGCTTCTTTTTCTTCTAGAGTTTTCAGGTGTTCTGTTAACTCACTAGTGTGGGATCTTTCCAGCTTCTTTATGTAAGCATTTAGTGCTATGAACTTTCAATAGTGCTTGTTTGAAAATTTATTCTTACTGCTTGATCTTATCCCTGTACTCAAATTACAAAAGAAAATGTGGTAAAATATGTATTTGTAACACCATGACAAAAGTTATCTCTCACCTATCACCCTTTCATCTGTCTACCTGTATCATTAGTTATTATATATTTACTTATTTACATAAGCACACATACATAGATGTAGTCTTACACTGTAAAGTTGGAGTTAAGAACAGTTTGACAAGTCCTGAAAATGTTTTTCATCTTTCTTTTTTTTTTTTTTTTTTTTTTTTAGGGTTTGAGGTCCTTTGAGACTCAAGCAGATAGCAAAACAAAATGCAGCATATTTTAGCCCTAGTCAAGGACTATTTGGTGGAAGCTTGCCTGGAATTCTGAAGATAGTGTCACGCACATTGCTTTTTGTTCTGTTGACTAAGATAAAGTGTAACACATGTGGTATGTGTGTGGGGAGGGGGGTTGTAGTCAATATTGAAACCAAAGAAAGTAACAATTTATAATAACCCCATTCTTCTGTGACACTAAAAAGGTTGCCATGGCTGTCAGGTGTGGTGATTCACAGCTGAAACCCTAGCACCCAGAAGGATGAGGCAGGAGAATTGTTGCAAGTTCAAGGCTAGTAAGACTACACAAAGAGATCAGGTCACATTGAGTCAAAAAAATGAGGCTTGTCTTAGAACAACAGTAAAGGCTAATGTGATTTAAAGTTTACTCTTTACTTCCCCGGGCATACATCAAATCTTTAAACATTTACAGAAGAGCCCGTGGCTAAGTGAGTGTAGCATCAGGAGAGATGCCTTTGAATATGGAAGAGAGATAAAAATAAGTCAGAAGTGGGCTGCTCTTAAAAAGGATCCTCAGAATCTAATTTTTCTTTTCTGTCTCAGGCATTATTCCTCTTCTGCTGAATCTTTTCAAACTACTTTTATAGCATATACTAAATAGAATTATTCATGTTGCATAGAAAGCATATAGGCAAATCTATGTGCATGCTATAGCTATATATGTGCATGCTATAGCTATATATGTGCATGCTATAGCTATATATGTGCATGCTATAGCTATATATATGCATGCTATAGCTATATATGTGCATGCTATAGCTATATATGTGCATGCTATAGCTATATATATGCATGCTATAGCTATATATGTGCATGCTATAGCTATATATGTGCATGCTATAGCTATATATGCATCCTTTACAAAAGCAACATGAAGCGTGAGTGACGGTACTTTAAGATATAAAACATTTTGGAATAAAAATGTTATGAATGGTAAGTTTTATTATTAATTATTATTATCACATGATAAAATACCATGCTTATGTGAAATAAGAGATAAAACATTTGAAAGTATAGTGATGTGGCTGTGGGCTGCATTCCTGTCGCCGGGATCCCAGCCACCTGGCTAGCTTATGCCCTGAAATAACAACACATAAATTGTATACTTTTAAACACTGCCTAGCCCATTATCTCTAGCCTCTCACTGGCTAACTTTCACACCCTGATTAACCCATTTCTAATAATCTGTGTAGCACCCCAAGATGGTGGCTTACCAGGAAAGATTCAGCATGTCTGACCTGGTGGCTGGCTTCATGGCGACTGTCCCAGAGAGGAGAGGCATGGCGATTGCCTGAGGCATCTGCCTCACTGCCTTCTTCCTAGCATTCTGTTCTATCTACTCCACCTATCTAAATCCTGCCTTATCAAAAAGCCAAGGCAGTTTCTTTATTAACCATTGAGAGTCCTCCATCATTTTCCCTTTTCCTGTTTAAACAAAAAAGAAAGGCTTTAACATAGTAAAATTTCATATAACAAAACAGTTATCAAGCAAGAATTACAGTTATAATATTTATATCTATTTTATCTTTTATCATATCTAAGGAAAACCATATCTATCTATTTTTTAATTCCATCAAAGACTCCAGAAAGATATAATACTACCTAAGTAAATAAGAAATAAGTAACTTCCAAACTCTAGAAATGACAGACATCTCGCTGCCTGGACAGTCACCCAAAGTTCCTATGTACCATTGGGGCATCCATCTTTGGCCTACAGGCCCATAGTATCCAGCAGACATTTCCATGAAGCAGGAAATTTCAAAGACAGTTCAGTCACTATCTGCTGTGTTCTGTAGAATGTCTCGCAGACTCTTTCATGAATCAGGAACCCTGAAAGACCATCTCACCTTTAGGCAAGTTTAGCAGTCCTCTCTCTATGGGTTCTCTGTGTCCAGTTTATGCAACAGTCCAAACAAGAGCAGTTTCTTGCCCAAATGGCTATCAAACTCCATAAGGAGCCTCTTTGATGCCCATCTTCCTCTTGAAGTAGATTGGTGCTGGCAGGAGCAGACGTGTCTCATTGTCATGAAAAATCTAAGTTATTAAAACGTTAAATGTCATATTCTGCAGTCTTTGAAAGATATGATGAATGCCTATCTAACTGAAATATATCTCTATATATTTAGAAAATATAATTAACATGACTACAAGCTTGACTATTATTGATGACTATCCATTAACAACCTATATATATATTATATATTATATATAATATATATATATTACATTTTAAAATGAACTACACAATCATAATACCTTAATCAATATCAGAAATATATATACATATAACAAAATTGACCTTAAATTTATATCAATAGAGTAAAACTTATACCAATGTAAATTATTCATATCTATATCATGAAAGAACAGCAATACGTGAAAGTAATTGGTATGAAACTTAACAATTCCAGTTATGCTAAAAAGTAATTTTATGAATTCTAACCTCCATTCCATTTTCCACAGGGACATGGAAGCATGAGTCCAAGAGTTTGTTTGGACACTGTGGTGCTTTGAAAGAAAATGGTCCCCAAAGGGAGTGGAACTATTGGTAGGTGTGGCCTTGTTGAAGTAGATGTGGTGTTGTTGGAGGAAGTATATCTGTCATTGTGGAGGTGGGATTTGAGATCTCATATATGCTCAAGATACTGCCATTTGTCTCAGACCACTTCCTGTTGCTATCTGATCAAGGTGTAGCCAGGATCATGTCTGCCAATATGCTGCCATGTCTCACCACAGAGATAATAGACTGAACCTCTGAAAATGTAAGCACCTCAATTAAGTATTTTTCCTTTATAAGAGTTGCTGTGAGTCTCTTCACAGAAACCTTAACTAAAATAAACACAAATGACAGCTTATTTCTCCAGGATTTATCTTATGTCCTGAGACCAATTACATAACAATAATAACCCAGACTATAACAATTAGAATATGATATAATCAGCACTATTTCTTAATCTGAAGATGGAGTTAGAAAAATAGATATATTCATATAAACTGTTCTTTAAAATAGTTCGCTTCAAAGTTTACATGATGTCTTGAGTAAGATTTGTTATAATATTCTCTTTAATTTTGTATATAACTGCAAAGTTTTTCAAAATAAAGAGCTACCAAAATATTCAGCAATTATTTTACCTTTACTAATTGGTTAGTTTGTTTGATTTCTATAGAGATACCAAATCTTTATTTCAGAGATAGTATAAGATAAATGCTTATTCAAATATCTATACAGAGGAGATTCAATTGGTAAAAGTGGCTGCCACACAAGTTTGAATTACCGAATATGATATAAATTTAGGCATAAATATGCATACCTGTAGTCCCAGTTCTCCTGAAGCGAGGTGGAAAGTAGAGACAGGAGAATCCCTGGAATCTATGAGCAAGCTTTTCAGGTGTATATAGTATCAAAATAAGATACTTTTTCTCAAATAAGATTAAAGATGAGACCCAACACCTCTGATCTCTACACCTATACTTAGACACAAATCTACATGTGCATACTTAACACACACACACACACACACACACACACACATATACACAGACAGACATACATACACACACACAAAGCTAATGCAGTACGATAAAATCCCTATGAATCAGGAATGGTGTACACCCTTGTAATAATAGCACTTAGGAAAATGAGCTGAGAAGATCATTGCAAACTCAAGGCCAGCCTGAACTGAACAGTAAACTGAAGACCAGCCTGGGCTACTTAGCAAGGTTATATAAAAAAATCCAACTAAATAAATAAATAAGTTTTAAAAAATTAAGAAAAATCACACAGCAGAAGTAATGTATTATTTTCAATAAGTTCACATCCCCAACCACATTGCCAATAAATTATTCTTGTGCAATGTTAAAATACAGACATTAAGCAGCAAATGATAGTTTTAAAGGAATGATCTTCCACATTGTGTCTGAAAACTCCATAGCAATATTGAAATCATGTTATGAACTCCCAATGGGCAAATTAAATTTCTTTTCAAGCAAAATCATCCTTGCCAAAAGATAAAATCAAAAAATATTTCTAAAGCTACATGTGAAAAAAAATGTCCTTTGTGATCATGCTCATCTTTATCCCAGACATGATTTAGCGGAATTAAAACTATGAAGTTCATTGCTAGAGGATGAATTTTAGAGAACTTTAAATCTGGGTCACTGATATTTATGGGCGATTCATCTAAAATATTTGGTTAATATTCTTGCCATCTTCATGGAAATCAATGCTTTCTTAACTTTGATTACCATTATAATTATCTGGGTAGCTTTTTAAAAAATATCACAATACTCCTAGAAATCTTGGGGGGGGGGGCCCTAAATCCTATGTTGTTTTTTGTTTGTTTGTTTTGTTTTGTTTTTGTAGTTCACATGGCTATTCAGAAAAGACACATTTAATTTTAGCAAATAGTTGTGGTTATAATAGCAGCCTTAACACTCTGAGAATGTCCTTTACCTCAGATATGATGCTATGTGTTTAATATAGTTCATGCACGTAAATCTCAACAGTAAAAAACAGCATTGGTTTACATTTTAAGAAACCCCCTTTTTCTCATAGATAGTAGCAGTACCAAATTCAAACTCCAAACCTTTTCTCTTTCTATTTCCACAGTGTCCCTTCTGAGCGCATGCTTCCTATGCCTCATATAAAACCTCAGGTGTGGCGACACACACTGGTACTCTCAATACTGGGGAGAGAAGAGGAGGAGGGAGGGTCCCTGGGGTTTGTTGGTCAGTCAGTTTAGCATATTCATTGACTCGGGTTAAAAAAAGATTCTGTTTTATAAAACAAGGTGTGTGGCTCCTGAGGAATGACATTGGCTTCTGGGTTGTACACACACACACACACACACACACACACACACACACACACAAATAAAATAAAAGCAAAACCTGAGTAAATTTTTAATCTCTGAAATGTGATATGTGGTAGAATTGGTGTTTTATTTTCATAACACTAGGTCTATTTCTATTATCTAGCCTGTCCCTGAATTCACAGTCCTCCTGAGTAGCTGCATTTATAGGAACATGGCACCATTAATTCATTTTTTACATCCACAAACCAGATTCACATTGATTATTTATTATAGTTTGAGAGTGATTTGTAAGTCAGGACAAACTTTCCAACTGTAATTATTTTCTTTCTCGGGTCTATGTTGAATATTTTAGATTCTTACATTTTCCTATGTAGTTTAAAATTAGCTTGTCAATTTCTATAAAGAATCTCTTCTGGGACTGAGGTTGGGACAGATCACATCTTTTGAAAATTTGTTGTTTTTTTTAATGGTGTCCTACATTTTCTGTCTGTTCCTTTCTTTTCTTTTCTTTTCTTTTCTTTTCTTTTCTTTTCTTTTCTTTTCTTTTCTTGTTGTGGCTCATTTAGTCTCAATCCTCTATTTTAGCTTTGAGACCAGATACCTGTATTCTGATTGATTCAGTCTACTTGAAAGGCTTTCCTTTGAGTTTTTCGATTCCACTTCATTTCAGCTGGAGTTGTGTTCAATGTTTTTCTCTCTTTATTGAATTCTGTTTCCAAGTCCAGGATCACCTTTGTCATTTCCATCATCCTTACATTTTGGGGTTTTTTGGGGGGAAGGGAGCATCACTCAAGTATTATTTCTACTTAAGCTGTTTTTTCTCCTTGATTTTATTGAAATGTTTCTTCGTGTGTTCTTTAAAATCCTTGAATTATTTGAAGAGGTCTATGACTCTTTAAGTTCTGTGCTCTGGAGTTCATCTCGTAATTCTCATTGACAAGCATCTCTACTGGGCTGGTAGGTTTTAGGGAGAAGATACTGGCTTGAGCTTCCATATTGCTGATATTCTTGCAATGACATCTAGGTATGTGGACTTCCTTTGTTAAGTTTGAGTGTGTTATGGATAAAGCATGTTGGGAGAGAAGACAAGATGAGGGAGCAGGCTTGTTCTAGAGGTTAGAGATTGCTTGAAAGTAACGAAGAAAGGGGGCAGAGTGTCCTGGCTGGTGTACAGGACATGCTTCCTGTTCCAAGACAGGAGTATAGGGGTAGATAGTTCTGAACTTAAAAGCTTTTTTATGATGTAGGAGAGAGTGTCTTGTGGTATGTGGGATAGATGTGGAGGATACTTGCCCAAGCATAGAGCTCCCTTGCATTTAAAATAGGGAAGGCCAGAATAGTATGGTGCATTGGTTGTAGGACACAGACTAAATCCTATAGATTGTGGCAAAGGATGTAGAGTTCACAGGACTCACCAGGTGGCATCTCACCCTGAAGGAAGATGTGAGATGTCTGTGTAGAGAGCGCAGAATATGGGATCCTTTAGAGAGATGCTATTGAGAGGATCTCATTGCCAGACTAGAGTGGGACACTGGCATCTTGCAGATTACAGAAAAACAAGTATTGAATTGTGGAGGGCATGTAGCAGGCTAGACCCCGGGGGATAATGTAGGAAGTCTGGATGTGGAGTAGGGTGGTGGAGGTGGGTCCTGTGGGAGGAAAAGAGAGTTCAGGACATCATTCAATCTCATAATTTTGTGAAAGTCTATCGAAAAATTTACCAAAATGTTTCAAGTAACATATATGTACGTGTGTGTGTGTGTGTGTGTGTGTGTGTGTGTGTGTGGGTGTGTGTGGGTGTGGGTGTGTGTGTATACATATATATGTTCTTTTAAATATTTTGCAAAATTTATATATATAATATATATTGTACATTCATTTAAAAAGCATGTACTTAAATTAATCCATTCCCTCAAAAGCAAGAGAAATATAAATATGATTGTTATTTGGCAATACTACATAATTTTACTGTATTGCACTTTAAAAGTCTATTTAAAAAACAGAACTAGAGATTTAACTAATTATAAAAATGATCACCACGATGGCTTAGCTGGTAGAGTTTCTGCCTCTCATTCAGGAAGTCCTAGGTTCAGTCCCCAGCACTAAATTAAACCAGGCACGGTGACACTAGGGTGGCAGAGGCAGGAGGAGCAGAAGTTCCATGTCATCTGTGGCTAGGTAGACTAGTCTAGGATACATTAGACACTATCTCAAATTTAATAAAAAAGAAAGACAATGAAAGAAAAGTGATCCCCATATAAATCAATTGGCATAGCTAGCGCCGTCTAGTTACCTAAGCAACGCAGTCTTCCTCTCTCTAGAAAATGTGTGACTTCCTTGTTAATCTAGTATCGTCTGTACTAGTTCTGGATCAACGGCATTTGGTCTTTTGGAGGTTTCTTTCTGGAATATAAGTTATTGACATGATTTGTTTTATCCAGGAGTGGTTTTTAGTTTTGTTAGGTATTAACTTTATCAACATTCTACTTTTTTTAATTGTAACCAATGGACCAGATTGCAAAGATATTGGTTAATCTAGTACTCTCTACAATCTAATAATGGTGAATACAGGAGACAACTGTATCTTGGAAACATGGGATTTATGGAACATTGAAGATGTGTACTATATAAAGTTATACATGACAGGCAAAACACATGATTAATAAGATTTGGGGATAAATGAAGTAGTTTTGGAAGATAATAAAGAAATGGTTGCGTGCCTTCTATTATTTCTGGTTAGATAAGTGAGTAAATAGCAATAACACTGTCAGAGCAAACACAAAAGAAACAGATCAGCCTGGAAATCTATAGGCTACACAGGCTATGAATTGCTGCATGAAAATAAATGAAGCCAATGGCTTAAAACAGCAACCAGCCGCAAACATCTCCAGTAAAGAACCAGAGCCTAACAAGTGATATTAGTCTCTGTGAACCGCCCAGTGATTGGGGCGATTACTCAGTTCTGCAGAAGCAGCCTAATCAAACACAAACAAAAAGACAACTGGCTGCACAGCCGCTTTTCATGGAGCTAAAACCAACTTTCCTGAGGCGTAAAAATGGCTTCCTTCAGAGGAAGCAGCTGAAGCTCGATATTGTCCTCAGCACCTGTGCTACAGCCCTCAGCTTGTCCTCTCGTTTCCCCATAGCTTTGACTGATTTTTTTGCAAGACATTTCCTCAGAATATCAGTGTTAACTGTCAGAGCATCTTAACACTCCCTGATGAATGGTGTATGACATAATTTCTGCCACACATTGTTGGTCAAAATAAGTCAGTGTCAGCTCAGATTCAAGAGGCAGAGGAAATAGATTCAGCCCTTTGAAAGGAGATGAAAAAGATTGTGGCCTATTTTTATTCGCCACCGGAAGGTTTGGGAAATTGGAACTTTCCTATTCAGAAATCTGAAATTACAAATAACCTGTTTCCCTTTAAGTTGGTTCCTTTCAGATATTTTATTACAGGAACAGGAAGCTGAATAACACATACATAATGTCCTAAGGGAAATGCAAATTAAAACAAGAGTAAGACACCACAGTGTGCCAGCTAGGATGCCCAAGTCTAAAATCTGACAACATCTGATGGGAGCTGAGAGTAACAAGACCTCTTAATCACCTGTTGAGGACCCAACATGGTATTCAGCCTCTCTGGATGGCAGCCTGGTTGTTTCTTATAGAACTAAATGCTTACCAAATGATATTCTTTGTTATTTGCACAAGGCCATATAAAGCCAGCATGTGCATGGATGTTTTATTCACAATTGCCAGAAATTAGAGGTACTCAAGATGTCATTCATTAGCTAAGCAGGTAAACACATTATGGTATATCCACATAATGGAAAAAATATTGCTATTGAAAGAAGTTAGCCTTTAAAGTTTTACAAGTTGTATGTTTTAGTTACATGGCATTCTAAATATGGCAAAAAGAGTTAGCAAAGATATTGGGAGCTTCAAGGACTTGGGAAAAAATAGGAATGAATGGGTGGAGACCCAGAGGATGTCTACATCATTGAAAACTACTCTGAGCAATAATGTAAAGATGCATATACACCATTATATCTTTGCCTAGTCATGTACATATACAGGACCATATCTTAGTGTAAATGATGGTCACGGGGAAGTGATGTTTCAATACAAGTTGCCTCTACTGCCACTTATACCTTATCACAAAATACTGTTAAATTAATTTCATCATTGTCATCTTGTACTCAGAAAATACCCCTAACTACTTGTTTTTCTTCATTTTGGAGCTTTACAAGAAGGTTGACATGGTTTTCCTATGTAGCCACCACTTTGTCCAAATGATAGTTTCCTTTGCCTCATAGATGCTTTTTTGTTTTATGAGAACAAACTTATTAATTGCTCTTAGTGCCTGTGCTATCAGTGTTGTGTTTGAAAAGTCTTCTCCTGTACCAATGACTGTAAGACTATTCCCCACTTTCTCTCCTATCAGTCTCAGTGTATCTAGCCTATGGTGAGGTCTTTGATCCCATTTGGAGTTGAGTTCTGTGCAGGGTAATAAGTATTCTACATGTAGCCATTCTATTTGACCAGCACTGTCTTTTTCCAGTGTGTATTTCTGACTTCTTTATAAAAAATGTCAGGCATCCGAAAGTGTGTGGGTATGCTTTGGGACTTGCTTCTCAGAACTTCTTGATTAGAATGTCTTTTTCCATCCCTTTACCTTGAGGTGATGTCTCTCTTTGATATTAAGGTATGTGTTTCGGATGTGGAAGAAGGGTAGATATGCTCTTCTAATCTATTCTGTTTATCTTTTGGGGGGCATTGAGAGCATGTTGAGAATTATCAATGAACGCTGTTTTCTTGTTTTCATTATTTTGTTGTGGTGGTTTAGGCTTTCTTTCCATTCTTTTTATTTGATTATATAATATTATTTATTTCTTTTGTTTTCTTTGGTGTGCCTAGCTTCTTCAGGTTGAAGTTTACCTTCTCATGCCCTGTGTAAGGCTGGGTTTGTGGAGTCATACTGCTTTTTTAATCTAGTTTTTATCATGGAATATTTTTCTTCATCTATTGTGATTGAAAGTTTTGGTGTGTATAGTAGTCTGGGATGGCATCGGTGATCTCTTAGAATTTGTAGAATGTCTATCTAGGTCCTTCTGACTTTTAGAGTCTTCATTAAAAATTCAGATGTTATTCTAATGGGTCTGCCTTTAGATATTATTTGGTCATTTCCCTTGCAGCTTTTAATATTCTTTCTTTGTTCTACAGTTTAGTGTTTTGATTATGTGTCATAGGGAATTTCTTCTCTGGTCCAGTCTATTTGGTGTTCTGTATGCTTCTTGTACCTTGCTAGGCACTTCCTTCTTCAGATTAGGAAAATTTTCTGCTGTGATTTTGTTGAAAATATTTTCTGAGCCTTTGATTTGGATTTCTTTTCCTTCCTCTATTCTTATTATTGATAGTCTTGTTTTTTATCATAGTGCCCCAGATTTTCTGGGTGTTTTAAACATGGTGAGCTCAGGTAGAGAGTAAGGGCAACTACAGAGACATAGTAAATAACTAATAATGTGAATTTATTGTATGTCAGTTGTACTCCAATAAAGTTACTTCAAATCAAATTAATAAGATTCTTGAAAAAAAAGTTCTGACCTACCTTATTTCAAAAGGAAAACTCAGATTGAATTTAAAAGAAATTGTATTTGTTTTTTCTCTTATCTAAGAAGTCAGATACATGTCCTTATTTCTTTTATTTTTAAGATTATAATTACATCATGTCCCCATTTTCTTTTCCTCCTCAAACCCTCTTATATATACCTCGTTGCTTTCTTTCAAATCCATGGCCCTTCTTTTATCAATTGGTGTTACATGCATGAATAGACATATTTTTAAATATAACTTGCTCAACTGAATAATATTACTTACACATATATTTTCAGGTATTTGGTATTTGATAACTAACTGGGAAAGATTATTTCTCCTGCTCTTAGAATTTCTTAGTTGTCTATAGTCTTTGTATATGGCTGAGATTTTTGCCTTCAAGGATTATGTTACCTGCTGCTAACTGTGTTAGGATTTTCTATAGTAAAATTTCTTATAGAATGCATCTCTCTACATATATAGAAAGGGAATTTAATAGAATAACTTAAAGACTGTGGTCCAGCCAATCTGACAATGACTTCCTTGGACAATGAAAAGTCCAAGAATTTAGCAATTGTTTAATCCACAAGACTAGATTTCTCAGCTGGTTTTCAGTATATTCCAGAATCCTAAAGAAGTAGGATCTAATGCCAGTGAGGAAATAGACTTATTAGCCATGACAAAGAAAACCTGGCCAAGAGAGAGAGCTTCCTTCTCTCATGTCCACAGCAGAAGATGTGGTCCAGATTAAAGGTGGGTCTTCCCACTTTAAATAAATATTAAGAAAAAAATGACTCACCAGTGTGCTGAGTCATTTGGGTTTTAGTTAATTCCATATGTAGTCAAGTGACAAACAAGAATAACCATCACACTAACAATGGATTATGTTGCATGGACCCAAAACATATCAGAAGCAAGTTAAATTTGGCGAACCCCAAAGGATAATATGAGCTATGTGATTATTTCAGGATTCATAGGCATTAGAATATTTTAGAGGTCTGAGGACATTATTTGTTTTACTTACTGGTTGTCTTTAATTTCAATAAAGACACAACAAGAATAAATGATCAGTTAGGCAAGGCAGGAAAAAAGTTTATAAGATTGAAAAATCAATAAAGTTGAATTATTTATGAATGCAAAAAGCAATATTTCAGAAAATATTCGGCCGTAAAAATTTGTACGATTCCAAGCATGGGCACAAATATAAGTGAGAATGTTCCATAGACACATGTGTTGATCCTAGGAAAAGGACAAAGCATCGAAGGACCTCACAATAGAAAATATTACTAACCACTTGAATATCCATGACAAAACCTGATGGATGCATTCTGTTCTCTTTGATCTTCAGTTATTTATTTTCTTGAGATGCTCTTGTGAGCAGATGGCTGATCATCATGAGTTTTGCAATGCAGAGTGTAACTGGGAGTCTCAAAATTCAAAGTAGATTCTCACCAAATGTGTCATTCATGTTCATCACTTGAAAGCACGGTCTTGCTAAATAAAAGGAAACCACACTCAACTAATCCATTCCACTAGCTTCTCTCACTACATGTGCGCTGCTGCCCAATGGAGCAGACACAATCGATATTTTAACTGTTTCATTAGTATTTTTCTTATAAGTGTTCCCATGGTGATGTCACTCAGTTAAGTAATGGAAATCAGCTAATTTTGTTTAAAATGCTCAATTTACCTAACTGAGCCATTTCTCCTTTAATCTTCATATTGTCTTTATATTAAATATGAGATGATAATAAAAGGCAAATATGTCAACAGAATCTGTTAGGAAAGAAGCAGAAATTTGAATCATACTACAGGATTCTTTTGCTTTCTCAGTTGTTCTCTTTTATATTTTATTTCTCAGCACTTAAAATGTAACATTTGTGATCTTATGACTCTTATTATACCAGTCAATTAAATGATTATCAGTAAAAGCAAATACTTAAAAAGAGAACTACTCTAGGAATTTCATGTCTCTTCAAGTCATTTTCCTCTAATCAATTATATTTGTAAACATGTAGATGTTGAGAAAATATCTTTCTCCATGGGGTTATTATTTGCATGTGTGTTTCCACCTCTGTCTTTTTATCCCCAAGGAGTCTGTGCCTTCAAAATATATTGTAAAGCAGCTTAAAACCCAAATATAGCTATTCTACTTTTAAATATCCACACTCAGTATATACCTCTCAGTATTACATAAATTACTTTGATCATTTATCATTTTCTCAAACCTACCTTTTTAAAACCTCATTGTTAATATCATTTTCCTTTTTAAGTCAACTCTTATGACAACTGGAGCCCTTTCCTATTCTGAGAGAACTGTCTTTCTTTGTATTTTTCTATGTCTTTCTTTGTCTCTCTCTCTCTCTCTCTCTCTCTCTCTCTCTCTCTCTCTCTCTCTCTCTCTCTCTCTCTTATTCATCTACAAGCTCCTTTTCCTCCCATCTGGGAGCCAAAGATTGTGGCCCTGCTCAGCTTCATGATCCCAATTATTAGAATACTAATGTGGAGGGGGGGGTTAAAATTCCTTGTCTTTTTCAAAGACCACAGAACTGAGGGAATAATTTGTCAATTATATTATCTCAAAGGAGGAAAGTGTGAACTTTGAACAAATGGCTTCATTAAAATTATTCTTAAAGCATTATTAGGCAAAATGGAATGGAAAAAGATCTTGAAACTCAAACTTTCTCCAAAGATAACTTCAGATAATTCAATTAATATTAACAATTCTCACATTTTGTGATATATATATATATGTATATTGATTTTCCAGCATCTCATTTATCACAAACTATGCATGAACTATGCATAGTTCACTGATCTGTCACTTGGGTTTTGCTTGGGTCATATAAATGAAAACATGCATGAATTTCATGGATCTTGTATAGACATACTTCCTAAAGATATCACAATGATTTGTACTTTTTTTTTAAAGCACAAAAGTCTACTCTCACTTTGAAAGCTACCTTACAGGGACATAAGTAGCAGGTAAAATGTGCTGCTGTCTGAGTATTTCAAAAACAGCAAGAAACCCCAAGGGGTATTCTTATACCTAAGAAGCAGATATGCAGTTAGCAATACAAAAAAACACAGTGTGCTGCTTAGATTTCCCACCCAAAGAGGAGATTAAATAGATTTATTGTATTTGTGCAACTTGCCATGATTTTCTGCCATGCCACAATCCCAAAACAGAGGAAGCAAGCGGTCACATACAGAAAATTTCTAAACAATGTACCAAGAGAAATCTTCAAACCCTTTAAGTTAATTTTCTCAGGTATTTTTTTCTGCAGTGACAAAGAGTGGCCTAGCAGTTTTTAAAACTTAGCTTATGTTGAAATTCTTTTTAGTATATCCGTTTGTGTATTTTTTCTGTGCATGCTTTTCTATTCAACCTTTTAAAAGATTACATTTATCCTTCCATCATCCATCTCCCATACAATAGCCCTCCCAGACTCTAGCAAAGGTTAGAACTTCCAAAGGAGTCCTCTTATTTTCAGAAGTATTTGACATCCAGTGTGTAGCATAGACTACCAATATAAATGGTTGCAATCGGAGTATCTCAGATCTGCCCCATTACTGAGAATTTAGGCACCTGGTTCAGATTCTTTCTCTCTATAATGTTTTTAACATGCATATAAAAGACACAACCTACATAGTAGTTTCATAATTTCTTTTACTCAGAACTAACAGTCTATTCATATACTTTGGTCAGGAGAAAAGAATAGGTGTTGCATCTTGGATTTTGTTTATCATTTCCAAGTATTTTTACCTATAAAATGTTAGTCAACAGCCTGCATTCCAATGGAGACTCCTGTCACTCTGCTGTGCTTTCTCCTTTCTAATGAGGTTGTCTTTTTCTCTTACTACCCAACCATCCTTTTGCCTGTTAAATTTGTTCTCTTGGAGCTTCTCAGCCACTTCTTTCCTGTTTACTTTCTGGATCGAATGCAGATACGTAAAACATCATTAGAAGTTCTCTTTTCAATATACCATCAAATTCCTAGAGCCTTCCATAAGCTGGTTTCATTGTTAGACTTAGCTACCAGAACAGCCTAACAGTACTCAACAGGCCTGACAATCTACTTACCTACACAGTTATTGCAGAAGCAGTGCACAGCTGACCCACTGTGCTATTCCACTGTGCTGAGTTCTTTCCTCCCATTTCTCTCAACTCTCTCTTGTAGTAGATGCTGCATGATAAAATGAGAATTAATAGTCCTTCTTTATATGATGAATATCAGATCCCTAATTTTCATCTTATTTTGAGTTACAGCATGTATATGCTATAAATAACTATAATTATAGTCGGGTTTATTGGACACTCTCCTCACACTCTCCGATAGTCACCGTATTGTCCAGTTTCAAGATGTGACTTTATTTACAACATGATGTTGGAAACAAGTATCAGAAATACCTTAGCTGTTCTTCATAAGATGATAAAAATCTACAACCAAATTTGATATCCATTCTCCCTTTGTAAAACAGTTTGGTATATCAGTCAAAACTTATCTTCAAGCCCTACAGTCCTCCCAAATATCATATCATGCTCTTGTTTACATGGGCTGATTCTCTCTCTCTGTCTCTGTCTCTCTGTCTCTGTCTCTCTGTCTCTCTCTCTGTCTGTCTCTCTCTGTGTCTGTCTCTCTCTGTGTGTCATCTCTTTGTCTCTTTCTCTGTCTCTCTCTGTGTGTCTTTGTCTCTGTCTCTCTCTCTTTCTCTCTCTCTCTCCTCTCTTTGTCATCTCTCTGTCTCTCTGTCTCTCTGTCTCTCTCTCTCTCTCTCTCTCTCTCTCTCTCTCTCTTACCTCAGAGGTCCTTCTATTAACCTATCAATATGACAGCGGATCTCTAATTATTCAAGATCAAACCCGTCCATTCAACTGTTCTTTCCTTCCCTCACTTTATTTCCCAGCTGCTTTCACCTCCCTACTATTTTCACCCGTGCGGGTCACAGCTCTCTTGAAAGTGTCTCCTCTGAGTGTCTTCACTGCCTCCTCAGTGTTTGGGCTCCACTCCTTATTTGACGGACGATGCTCCGCTGCCCCTGGCATCGTCGCTGCTTTCTTCTGAACACTGCGTTTCACTGACTCTTTGCCATGTCCTTTTCCGTGTCTCAGTTCTTGAACTCCATTCCCACGGCCCTCTTCCCCTTCATCACACTCCCTTGGGGAGAGCTCCTGCCTCCTGTGTCTTTTAACACTGCGTGCTGTGTCACAGCTTTGCCATGGGTACCGGTCAGTCTTAGTTAACTCAGAGCCTATGAGTGCAACACAGGAGATGAACACTTTTGCTCAACATTAAATCATCTTATGAAATTCTGCTCTTCTTTCTGCCTCCTGTTCTGTACATTCATCTAGCTACTGAGAGTCAGTACATCTGAGTTATCCTCGACTGTTCATTTTCTCTCGACCCCCACCTCAGCCAGGGCTCTAATTTTCACCCCAATGCCACGATTCTGACTTGATTCATCATAGCCATTTTCATTAGCATAAATCTCTTCCATTAAAATGGGCTTTTATTAATTTTCAATATTCTTTGATATAACTGAAGTCAATCTTACATTAGTATCTATTTTCTACAAAAAGTGTGAATATGCATTTTGGGGGGGTGGTTGCTCCTAGGATAATTTTGGTTCACTTTTTTTTGCTAAAATAACAGCTTCGTGCCATATTTTGATCAAAGTCATCTCATCTAAGTGTTGAAGAGCATGTGTTCAGTAAAAAGGGCAAGTGTTTGGGTATCAAATAATACTTGTGCTACATTTCAATTTCATGAAATTGCAGCACTTTCTAATTTCAGTTTTTCCAAATGAGTCCACATCACTCCCTCGCAGAACGATTGTTCCAAATGAGGAACTAAAGCCAGTAAGCATGTGGTGTGCACCACTAATTCAATGTGAAGTGTTATTCTTATTAGATTTTATTATTGTATGCTTGATGAGTTTTATAAACAACCTGAAGGTGCTCTAATAATCATCTTAAGAGTAATGCTTTATGGGCTGTTTGTTAACCGGGTTTTCTATGATTTGGAACAAAGAGGAGCTTTGATCTTCAACAGGAACTTGGAAAGTATTGTATCTAAACGTGTTCGTGTCCCT
Source organism: Arvicola amphibius (assembly GCF_903992535.2). NCBI lineage: Eukaryota > Metazoa > Chordata > Mammalia > Rodentia > Cricetidae > Arvicola > Arvicola amphibius. The sequence goes on along the minus strand of NC_052063.2, from coordinate 15,325,178 downwards.
TTTTGCTATTTTTACTCTGCAATACAGTAAACTATGAAAACATGCAGGATTCTCTTTTACTCAGTAAATTAATTTTTACTTATACTTTTTATTATTTCTCATTTAGATTTTGCTTAAGTATTTTATCTTTAGTTAGACCTGTCATTTATATGTTCTATTCTTCAGGATCTAGGTTCTTCATCTTGGCCATATTAATTTTCTCAGCATGCTTTCTGTCAACATTCTGAAAGAGCTTTGGAAATTTCTAACACTGATTTTATCTTCTGCAATATCTTTTCCACCCTTTAACTCTACTTCAGATTTTCATCGAGAAATGTTTTGTTCTTTTCTTCCTATCACTCTTACATTACTTGTCTCAATTGCTCTTTATTTGTCTTCTTTTTTTTCAAGTTTATCCTATGAGGGCAGTGGGTTTCAATATGGCATTTTCAAATGTATGTGCCATTATGCTTCATTTGCCATTTTCCTTTTTAGTTTTTTATTGCTATGCTTTTAATACATTTTAAACACATAAACTTTCTTCTACTCCCCATCTGTCTTCTGCTCCTGCTAGGATTTCTTGCATTTTATTAAAAGTGTTTAGTCATTTCCTAACTCTGAGAATATATTGTCTTCTAGGTTCTTTTCAGTAATGCTCTTTTCTTCTTGGTTTTAAATGATTTTTTTCCTTTGCTTTGTTGTACTTCCTTCTTGTTGAGTCATTGTTGAATAAAACCAAATCTTTTCAGATTTTCATTTTTTTAAGCAGGCAAATTGTGCAGAATGCTGCTGACTCAATTATTTCGTTATGATATAATGACTAAACAACACTTTCATATAGCTAGAAAGTTTTACATAAATAGCTTCTGAATCAATTCTCAGCTTCTTGCTAAGTTATGCCCAGCCAGTCTATGCACCACATAAGCTGCTACTTATCCCACAGACAATTTCTACTCTATTATTAAAATAAGCTTTATAAATTAATGCAATTCCTGTTACAAATTCTCACCAGGAATTCCTTCTAGCTTCCACCTCTTGCCACAGTGTTTCACCTGCTGAATGTACTCTTTTGAGACAACAATGATTCGTTCCTAAATGCCTAATTGCATTTCTGGAATTTTTCCTTTTGATTAAGGAAATAAAAATACAAACATGGCCATCAGACAAAAAAAAAAAATGAAATGACATTTTTCCCGTTGTCCCGAGTGAAATGCATAAATGATCAGACAGGTGTTTAATATTCCATTAGCTACCAAGGTTAGGTATTCAGTCACTGAACCCAGAGTATGACAGGCACATAGAATAATGTTTGCTCATCCAATGAGACAGTACATTGTCCTCAGCTCATTTTCCTTTCTAATCACCTAAACTCACTTTTAACAAAGACTTTTGCAAATGCCTGGCTTTACCTGGTCTGTAGACCTTAATTTTTAATACCACTTAGCAACATTTTATCTCATTGTCTTCATGAATATTTTACTTGGAAGTAAGGTAAAAGTCAATGGAGGTGATCAAACAAATGCTATTTAAATGAGAAAAGATGAGATCTCTTTTGCTTTATTGTTACCCTATTTCTCCTCCTCTGCTACTTCCTCCTTCTCTACCTCCTCCTCCTCTCCTCCTTCTTCTTTTCCTCCTCTTCCTCCTTCTCCTCCTTCTGCTTCTGCTTCTCCTCCTCCTAATTCTTCTTCTCCCTCTCCCTCTCCTTTTTCCGTTTTTTTTTTTTTGAGAGAGAGAGAGAGAGTTTCTCTGTGTAACCCTGATTGTCCTGGAACTTACTAAGTACACGAGGCTGGCTGGCCTCAAATTCACAGAGATCTGCCTGCCTCTGCCTCCTGAGTGTTGGAGTTAAAGGTGTCCACCACCACACCTGGCTCATTAGCCTACTTCATTAAAAGTTACTAAGATGTTTCACCATTGGTTGGTTAAACCATTATTAAAATGTTTCCTCGAAAGTATGTTTTAACTGTTGCTGCATTTCCTGGGATCTTTTTGGTAATCTTATGACAAATGATTGCTAAAAGTTACATTATAGGAATATCAGAAAATAAAAATATAGCAGACATTAGACAACATTCAATGTTTGCAAGTTTCTGATATTTTTCATTTGGAAGAATTGTACTTCACTTTTGAAAAAAAGTTGAAAGACAAATAATACAATTTGCACACCTAACCTGAGCGGCATTTTGCAGGGACCCTCATCTGTCTTGCCCTATTCAAGTCCTTAAAAAAGACAGGGTCAGTATTTAACCCCTTTATTGCAGATTAAGCAACAAGAAACTGAGAGATTTCACATGAATTGCATACAGTTTATATGCAGGCTAAGCTTTCAGCCTAAGATGTAGGTGTGTATTTGGTCACTAGTTTTTCCAAGACAACAAAATGAATGCTTAATATATAAAAACTAGGCCAGGCTGTGGTGGCGCATGCCTTTAATCCCAGTACTCGGGAGGCAGAGGCAGGCGGATCTCTGTGTTCGAGGCCAGCCTGGTCTACAAGAGCTAGTTCCAGGACAGACTCTAGAAACTACCGGGAAACCCTGTCTCAAAAACCATATATATATATATATATATATATATATATATATATATATATATATATATATATATATGTATGTGTATATATATACATATATATATGTATGTATGCATATATCTGTATATACATATATATGTGTATATATATATATATATATATACACACACATACACACACACATATATATACTACCCACACACTCATGTTCTGTGTACTTTTTAAAGTCAAGTTCTTAGGAAATATAATGGACAATAAATTATCTACACTAAAGGCAGTATTTTCAGATGTTTCTTATTTTACCTTTGCTGAAAAACATGATAGAGCAAATAATCACAATACTTTTGAAAAATCCTTCTGCTCTCTCATAACGCACCACAAACTGTTTAGAAATTAAAATAGTTGAGTTGTCATTTCCTGCTTATTATATAATAATCCACTATTTGGAAATACTTGTTTTGATAGCTGGAATACATTATTAATAATTTTGGGAAAACAGAGGCTTCCGGGTAGAGGCAATTTAAAGGAAATTAAGTTTATAGACCTATCTTTATTCTCTGAAAAATTGAAGGATCCCGTCCCTTATCATTAAAGCCACCAATGATAGCTTGGAGCAGAAGGATAGATCTCTGCTGGTCATAAAGACTGAAAAGAATGGGGGGGGGTCAAGTATAACTATTATAGAGGGAACACGTGAACTTAAGTTGTAGCCCTTGTGACAGAGAGGAGTCACAGTGAGTAACAGACTCCAAAGACACTTGAGCAGACACAGGCTATTTGTGGACCAGATAGAATTTGTGGGAAAAGCATAAGCTAAGGAGAGGAATAATTCCAGGAATTATGTCTGAAAATGGAACAAGTGAGGGGGGTGAGGGAAGAAGGATGGGGTTCAGTGAAGAAATAAACAGAGGATAAGTATAAATAGACACAGATTTAAGCCAGCTGGATAAATTAGACACAGTCTTGTCCTCCCATCAAAAGGACTCAGAGCTGGAAAAGTAAAGCATCCCTGGGAAGTAAGGTCTGGAATAGAGGAGATTGTACCATCTCTTCCTCTCCCTGCCCCACTGTTGCCAGGATATACATACAGACAGGCAGGCAAATTATTCAGGAATGCCCTCGTTCTTTCCTAATTTTAGGAGATGGATGAAAACAGAACAGGTCTAGCCTTTATCTTCCTGGTTCAAATAAGCTTCATAAGGAAGTCAAGTTTAGAGCAGCAGGCATGCTGATAGCCATCGCTCATTGAATGCTCCCATTTGAGTATTTTGCCAGGAAAAGTAGTGAAAAGAATCTAATCTGTGAAGGCTTAACAGACATGGTATAAAAGAGAAATGGATTTGGTATTTGGTATTCTCCAGTTGGTACTGTTTAGGATGTTATGAAATGTTTAGGAAGTGTAGCCTTATTGGAAGAAGTACATCACTGGGGGAGGGATTTGAGAGTACAGAACTGTCGGGTAGTTCATTTGTATTTTAACAAATACAGCTTGCCTGAAGATCAGAACACAAAACAGCCACGCTAGTCAGCCATACAGGCCTGGCAGTGCTGGCACACACTTTTAATCTCAGCAACCACATTAGTTATCCATAGCGACTGAACAGTGGTGGTGTACGCCTTTATTCCTGGCACTAGAGAGGACTATCAGGTGGCATAAGGCAGGAACTCACTCTCATTCTGTCTGAAGATTTCATAGAGGCATAAGTTCTCTGGTGGCTTGGTTACTTTGCTCTTCTGACCTTCAGGTTGAACCTCAATATCTGTCTCTGGATTTTTAATTTTTGTGCAGCATCTGGTGCCCGACATTTGTGTACAAATTCATAAAAAAAGACTTTGGCTGTGTCTTATCACCACCTATATAAGTTGAAACTATACACAGCCAGAGTCACTGCCTACTGGCTAGGTTTTTTTCTCTCCTGGTGGGCTCTCCCTGAACCCCCTCCTCCAGCTACTGTAAAATTAGGTAGCTACCTTGCTTTACTGTTTAGTGCAGCAGCAATAAGCCTCACATCTTTATCAACATCATTGGTGGATTTGGGAAAGACAATAAGTTATTCTTAAAAGGAGGAATTAGAAAAGACAGTTTTTGCCCACATTATAAAAAATGGGAAAAAATCATTACAATGGAGGAATTTGTGTTCCTGTATAATAAGATGCTAGACAGTTTGAGAATAGAATGCTTAAATGAGAGGATATCTAATTTAGATGGGATTTATGTAGTGTAAATTGTAAACATCAGCTTTATTTTTTTGTCTTACCACTAAGAAGGTTGGCTAATCCCAGTGCTAAGATATAGAACTTAGAAAAACCTAATAAAAACAGATCACGGAGATATTCAATCCAGAAAGAGGAATTTAATGGAGAACCAATTTTATTATTGCATTATAAGAATAGAGAGGAACAGCCTAAGGTTTTCAAGTATCCAAGCTTAATATATCCAGAAACCTTATAAGAATTGCCAAATGGCAGAGGCTCCATTACAGCTAACTGGATTTCTGTGCCAATGTTAGATTTCTGGAAAATGGGAAAATGTTCACTGAAGGCAGATGTGATTATCTGATTTGTTGCAAAAGCTTGGGCTTTATTAAAATTAATAAAAGGGAAGAATATGTAGAGGCACAAAAATGTGAGCCTATTCCATCTTGTCTGAAGATCAGAGAGTTTGTGATTATTCAAAGTTGTTGACAACAACTGTGTCTACACACCATGACCTAGGGTATGGCTACTTGGTGTTTTGGACATTAAGATGGCCCATAAAGGTAGATGTCTCTAAGAAAATGAAAGTTTTTTGTTTATTATAATATTATTATAATATTACAGGTATACCACACAATCTTACAGGCCTGAAGATCAGAATGCAAAACAGTCACACTAGTCAGCCATAGAGATCAGGTAGTGGTGGTGCATGCTTTTAATCCTAGCCCTAGAGAGGAATATAAGGTGGGAGAGACAGGAACTCACTTTCTTTCAATTTGAAGATTTCATGGAGGTAAAAGCTCTCTAGTGGCTTGACTGCTTTGCTTTTCTGATTCTCAAGTTGAACTCTAATATCTGTCTCTGGGTTTTTATTATTCATGCTACATAGAACATCACCCCACTTCCAGTTTAGCCTCTCTGCTTCCTACATGTGGATGAGAGGGAGATCACTCAGCAACTGTTGATCTGACTTTTCTCTCAAATTCCTAGTGCTGCAACAAGTTAACACAAAACAAGTGACTTCACCACAACAGAAATCCACTCTCAACAAGTGCTGGATATTGAATGTCTTGTAGTAAAATTGGGTGTGGCAAACCCATGGTATTCCAAATATTCTAACAGATTATCCTCAGTTCTGCTGAGCTCTTACTGTTAAAATCATTGCCTATATCTTTACCTGAACTTTATATCCTGTTGTGGAATAATCTTCTTTGTACATTATGAAGATGTGTTGCTCTCATTGGTTTAATAAAGAGCTAAATGACTGAGCTAGGCAGGAAGAATTGGGCGGGGTTTGCAGACAGGGAGAAAGCACTGGGATGAAGCAGGGCAGCATTGCCAGGAGATGTGGGAAGAAGTATGATGAGCACTCCATGCTAAGGAAAGGTACCAAGTTATGTGGTTGACTGTAGGTAAGAAATATGGGTTAATTTAAGTTGTAAGAGCTAGTTAGTAACAAGCTTAAGCTTTTGGATGACAATTTATAACTAATAATAAGTCTCTGTGTGGTTATTCTGGAGCTGGCTGGCAGGACAGAAAATTCTGCCTATAATGTTCCTTATGCCCATAGTGATTGCTCCTGCAAACTTGTATCTAAGTTCAGTAACATTCACAAGCAGTAGAGAGCTCATCTTCAATGTATGCTCTCTTAGGAAACACCATCCACAGAAACAATGTTTATATGTTCCATGATGGATCTTAAGGGATTGTAGAGAGATCACAGAAGCAGCTGTAGTAACAGTATTGCTCCTACAGTAATCTTTCATGGTTTCTTTTGGCTTTTTTCAGGCACTCTGATTTTGTTTTGTTTTAATATTTCAGTGTCATTGCTTTTTCATTGTGTATTACTGATGATCTCAGTGATGTGTGGCTTTCAATGGTGTAGAGCTTGCCTGGGGGACTCAAAAGCCCAGAGAAAACATTTTCCTCCCAGGTAGTGCCAGGTATGTTCTAACGAATACTCATCATTTTTCTCCCCTTTTATTGAAAACATATTTTGTCTTACAATGTCTCCTAATTATTGTTTTCCCTCACTCAAATCCTCCAAGACCCTCTCTGCCTTCTTTTTTTTTTTTTTTTTTTTTTTTTTTGGTTTTTCGAGACAGGGTTTCTCTGTGGCTTTGGAGCCTGTCCTGGAACTAGCTCTTGTAGACCAGGCTGGTCTCGAACTCACAGAGATCCGTCTGCCTCTGCCTCCCGAGTGCTTGGATTAAAGGCGTGCGCCACCATCGCCCGGCTTCTGCCTTCTTCCCTTCCAAATTCACACTCTTTGAGTCTTTTTCTCCTTAGAAAACAAACTGATATCTAAAGAATAATAATAAAATAAAAATAAGAGAAGGGAAAAACAAACAAATAGAAGAAAGAGAACCAAAAAAGCAGAAGAAACAAATATAGGGTAGTGGTGGTGAATGCTCTTAATCCCAGCACTCAGACTTGAAATAAAAAAACAAAAGAAGAAGGGGGAAGAGAAGGAGAAGAAGAAATGAAACATATATAGACACACACTTTCATATACACAGAAATTACACAAAGTCACAAACAAAAAAATGGAAACCATAATAAATACACAAAGGTCCATTAAGGTTAAAAATACACCTTATCTAAACCTCACGTGACAAAAGGCCTCCGAAGATTTCATTGAGTTCTGTGCTGGTTTTCTACTAATGACCATGGGTCCTTCCCTGATGAGTGGTTCATAACCCCAGTCAAACTCCATGGAGGAATACTAATTTTTTATTTGTGAGTGCTTATCAAGTGGAAATAGCTTCTGGGTTAGAGATGAGGTCTTTTGTCTACTTCCTCTCTTAACACTAGGACTGCATCCGGCACAGACCAGCGCAGGCTCTGTGCATGCTGCTTCAGTCTCTGTAAGTTCATATGTGTGATGGCCCTGCTATATTTAGAGGGCCTTGTTTCCTTGGTGTCTTCTATCCCCTCTGGCTCTTACATTCTTTCCACCTCCTCCTGCTCACGTCGTTAAGGATTTGCTTCATCTTATTCTACTTTAATCTAGGTCCAACAGTACTATTTATTTATTTATTTACTTATTTACTTATTTATTTATGTGTGTGTGAAATATATTTCAAGGCAAACATCCAAATAGCACAGGTCAACATAAATTGTTCTTTCTTTATGCACACACACAAAATAACAATGACAACAACAACAGGCCTTCTGTGTACTAACTTGCCATACTTGCCTCAAATGACATTATACCCTGTATATATTTCTACATAAGTACTTCCTTGTTCTTGTCAGAATTTGCGTTGTGTGGTAAACAATTGCTGATTGATAGATACCTGTTACTGCAGTTATAATTGCATAATCATTTGCATTTGTAATTGTGTCTATATTATTTCATAGAAGTGGGGACTTTTCACCATAGAGTGAATTCTTATTTTTTTTGGTGTCTAGTTTCCATAGACGTTATACCCTTTGATAATCCAACCAGCACTGTAAGGAAATGTCCCTTCCTATGAACAGTTGCCCACAAAACACGGGACAAATTTTTGGTTTTTTCCACTCTACAATACACAGGATCTCATACATCACTTTTTGAATTGTGCCTGTTCTATTTATGATCATGTCTTTTCATGCACTTATTAGTCTCTTATTCATTTTTCTTTTAATAATTTTGTTACTTATTTCTCAGAAAACCTTATACATGAAAGAAATTGTCTATAAAAAACTAGAATTTTTATACTTCTCAAGAAAAAATAAATATTAGGTACATCTCTACCCTGTAGAGGGATAAAGGCAAAGGAATGACTTATAAAAATCTACCCACTATTTCAGGACAGGGGCCAAGAACTTCTGGTTATTTCTAACAAACTTATTTCGAGTTGGACTCTAGGGAGGACTAAACATTTTTCTGAGAAATATCTATGAATCCATATTTATAGCATCTACTTGGCTTCTTGAAAATATATTTAAAAAAACTGTTTTAGGGTCAGTGAAGAGCTTGGGCACATTGAGGATATAGTGAACGACTCACAATATGGTGACTTAGAGACTTGTTGGTGGCAGGGCCTTTCTATCAGAATTCTTGGTACACGAAGATAAAAATGCATCAGTGAATAATTATTATAGTGTGGAACATATTTTAAAAGTGACAGTTCCTGATTATTTCCCAAGTGCTTTATTGTAGAGACTATAACAAATAAATAGCACCACCAAGAACATGGCAGTGAGATCAGGATCTGACAATATCGCTAACTGGGACACTGCAGATGTTCAATCCAGGTTAAAAATTGATGGAATTCTATATTATTAGAAAGTAAAGATATAAAAATTATATAAAACTTAAAAGGAAAACTGTCATATTAGCAAATGATCTGATTCTTCAATTATAAAGTGCTCCAAAAATGTACCAAATAATACCAAATAGAGAAGACAGTTTAGTTATACTGAAAGACACAAGATTAGCATGTAAACTCAAAAAAAATCTTCACATAACTTCAAAACATTCAAAAATGCGTTTAATATTAAAAGCAATAACAGTTAAAATAGTAGATGGAATAGAAGCATAAAACTTTGACCCACAGAACTAAACTCCAAAGACAGGCTCAGAGAAATCTGTGTACAATGTGGTCATGCAACAGCTGGGATCCCAACGAGTGGGGAAGAGACGAGCACTCCGCGGTCAATGCTGCAGTGGCGTTTGGTTACTGAGAAAAAGAGACATGTGTACACCGTCCACAAAATTAGTTGAATGTTGATCAAAGACTAAAATAAGATGCCAAACACTCCAAACATTCAATAAGGAAAATATTTAATGATTTAAGTTTAAGGCAAGACTTTCTAAATAAGATTTTAAATATAGCACTCCTAGAAGAGAAGATTAACCAGTGTAGGTACAGTAAGGTAACCGTGTACCTAGGGACTTACTTAACTGAATGAGTTGTTTTCTGGTAAGGATAGAGTAGCGGGTCCATCAGTTTTAAGGCTCTGATCAAGTCTAATGTAGCGTAAAGCACATGGAATGCAAGAGCCTCAGATCTTTTCCCAAAGCTGAAAGAGAAGAGCATTTTGAAAGGCTGAAGGGAGAGGGAGCCTTCCCTCTGCTTCACTGTGTTGACATGCCACACTTCTCAAATATGCATGAACAATGATTTTACCAGAGATCTCAGAAGAAGGGATGAGTAGCCAGATCCCAAAACAACCAAAACATTACCAAAGATAAATAATTAGATATGGAGAATTGTAGTAAAAGTATTATATAGACCTTCATATGTATAACTGAAAATTTCATTCATAAAGCATAACTGTTTTTGGGTGTCTAGTTGATTGGTGCTAAGTACTCTCAAGCTGTTCAGCAAATCTCAAGTCTTTACACATCTTGTAAGCTGAAACTCCACCCACTATATTACAACTTACCATTTGTTCCTCTTACTGGACTTTGGAATCTGCCTTTCTACATTCTTGTCTATAGAAACTTAACTACTCTAGCTGATATATAAGTGAAATAATATAGTGCTTATCTTAGTATCTGCTGGCTTTTTACATATTGGTTTGCAAGTCTAGGGACTGGAGTGCAATCCTCTGAAACCACATTTTTTTTTTTTAATAAAGGAAGAAACTGGAGATGGTTGTACATAACCCTAGCTTCAGGGAGGTAGAGAAAAGCAGGTTTCGAGGGCAGCCTACCTGGTGACCTCAAGGTCAGTAGATGATCCTGTATTTAAAGAAAATAACAAAGGAAGGAAGGGGGGAATTAAGAGAGAAAGGGAGAAAAGGGAGGGAAGAAGGGAGGGAGGGAGGGAGGGAAAGAGGAAGGGAGAAAGGAAGAAAGGAATGAATGAAAGAAGGAAAAAGAGAAAGGAGAATGAAAGGAAGGAAGGAAGGAAGGAAGGATCGTCAGTACATGAGGAACAACATGAGATCTTCTGTCCCACACACACACACACACACACACACACACACACACACACACACAGGCGGGGAAGTTGAGTAAAAAGAAAGACATAACTATCAAACTACTTCAGATGTCAAGTCCCAGAGCAAAAACAATCTCTGTCTCTCTCTGTCTCTGTCTCTGTCTCCGTCTCTCTCTGTCTCTGTCTCTCTGTCTCTCTGTCTCTCTGTCTCTCTCTCTCTCTCTCTCTCTCTCTCTCTCTCTCTCTCTCTCTCTCTCTCTCTCTCTCTCTCTCCCTGTGATCAGAATTTTATATCTTCATGATCAGGATTACCTGATACGATTTGTATGGCATTTTCAGGACTGAGGATATGTGTTGTCCTTCGACTCAGTTTTCTCTGCAAAGTCACCCAGAGATCACACAAAAAAAATCTTGTATTAAATTTTAAAATAAAATCAAAGCTATATACCTAACTATATTTAACAGAAACAACTTAGAAACATTCCAAATAAAGGAATGCAGACATTTTGTTAGGTAAATGAGCAAAGGTAGCAACATCAATATCAAACCAATTACCTATGTATTGAAATACAGGTAATTAAGTAGAACAAAAACAGATGATCAGTTTGCATGAATGGAACCAACTCTTTATACCAAAGACAAAATTTTGATACAGTGTGTGTGTGTGTGTGTGTGTGTGTTTGTGTGTGTGTTTGCCTGAATGAGTTTATGTTCACAACATGTATTCAGGAACCTACAGGGTTCAGAAAAAAACATTGGAGCCCCTTATATTTCAGACAGTTGCGTGTTTTCATATGGGTGCTGAGAACTGAACCCAGTTTCTGTTTAAGAGCAGTGAGAGTTTGTCACCTTTGACCTATCTCAGCAATTCACGTGGAGGAATTTATTTGCACATTACTTTCCTACTTAAATCCTATAGTCACTTCAAAAATTCTTATTCTTCCCTACCACCTAGTCAGGCAAATAACGAAAGGTTTTGCCATACTAAGTGGCATATTTATTTAATATGAAATTATTAAACATTTAGTTAAACGGTGTACATGCAAAAATAAAAGTGCACATGATCCCTTCCCACCCATCCTCACCTGTGAGACTGAGAAGACAGAGTGCATTTTGTTTCTTCAGCGCTTTTAATTCATTCCTTTTTTTCCCTCCTCTTTATGGCTATCCAAATTGTTCTAGATTCTTGGAGGGGTTTTATTGTTATATTTGCTATTTTAATAGTTTTAAATAGTATTGTTTATATTTTCTAAATACTCTTGCCAAATCACTGGAGAAGAGAACTTAACAGTATTTTTCTCCTATCTTGCTCATGCAAGCCCTCACCGAAAGCGTGAAATACGTTGAACAAGTCCTTTCCTGCTTTTTATGAAGAAACAGAAGAAATGAACACCATTTTTAAAATTTCGATGCTAACATGTTCTTTCCATTTCAATTACCGTGTTTTCATATTTCAAAGATAATTCTCGAGTGTAGTGGCAAAATAGAACAACAGACAAAACTGCAGGAAGTCTTACTTGGTCCAAACTCCTTTATATCATGGAGAAGAACTAAGGTTTGCATTCTTCTAGTCTTGCTCCTTCCTAACAATTGGAAATTTGTTATCAACATGTGATATGGTGGCGAAAATAAATTAATAAAATGGAACAAGGACTTTATGGAGAGGATTGGGAAGTCAATATAAGAGGCAAGGGAAGGCAGGAAGAATAACTTCAGATTTTTAAAAAAAGTCATAAAGGATCATTTTTATTTACCTAAAACTATGAACAATACTGATAAGTATATGTGTATCCATATACATATACAGTTTAAATGAAATTATGCTACTGGGACTGGCAATGCCCAAGTCACCTATGAGCCATAGACAGACTATCTAGTAAAACACGCAGAACTAGCTGAGAGAAATTCCCTTTGGAGTTGTTGGTCAGGGAAGTCCAAGCGACTCCCCAAACAATATAGACTATTTATGTTGCCCTCCATTGCTTTCCAGAGATTAAACATAAGTCCCTGTTGCTGAGCCACTCATGTTGGACACAGAATTCAAGGCCTTGGAGTGGTCTATAACCTGAAAACCTCATTCTGAGGACTTTCTTTCATAGTACCGGAAGATGATATGCAAGCTTTCAAAACAGGGGAAAAAATAGTCCTACCTACCTTTGTGACATCTATGATCCACAATAATAACCAGAATTTCAAGATGTCCATAAGGGTGAAGTAGTGACACTCATATCTTGGTGTTAACCAGAAGCTGTCCAGTTGGACTTAAGGCCTGCCCACAAGAAGAGGAATTATGCCTGATACCATACTTACCCAGCTTCCCAGTGCTAGTGAGGTCATGGATCTTAGAGAATCTTCTGCCACCACCTTATTAAACCAGCATAAATCCTGGCTGCATTGTAGTTACTTAATCTTAATATCGAATAACTCAAAATTTAAATGATCATAGGTAATCTTTCTTTAATTCAAATCAGAGTATTTGTTATGCAGAGAAATAAATAATTAAGGTACAGGGAAACAGAATCGTTAATAGATTGGAATTCTGAATTTTAGATTTTGTTTTTAAAATAGAAGGATGTACTTTATTCAGTCTTGGGCATTATGTCTTTTTTATGCCTTCTTTCTGGAAGTTAAAATTGCATCCATCCCCATATTTTAAATTATAAAGAACTTATTTGTGTTTTTAATAAAAAGTATTTGCTAAATTGAAGGGATATACTTAATGCATTAAGAAAATTGATAAATAGCAAAAATGCAAATATTTCACTTCATCATTAGAAAATTCTGTTGAGGCCTTAAGGAATTCAGAGGTCTCATTATTATTTAAAATAGCTCAGATGACAGAAAAAAAACAAAATTAAATCTTCATAAAAACAACAACAAAAAGACCTATACAGGTCAAACGTAGTATCACTAAAAACCTGTAACACATTAGCAAACACAGCTCACCTGCCTGCCCCAGGAACAGTACAGGATTGTGGAGGAGAATTCATTTTAGGAACAAAGGGTTTAATTTTAAGAATTCTATTAGCATCATTTCCTTAATAATAGTCAGAAGAAAAACACTTTACTCATTTTCCTTCAGGTCAAAAAGGCATTTGAGACATCTGCCAATAATTACTGTTTTATTATGATAGTTCTACTAGGGTAACTGGCAAATCTTCAAGAGGGGTCTGAGGAAGACTCATCGTGGTGATACAGGTAACATAAAGGTCTTAGCCACCAGTCTACTCCCAAACACATCCCTTAAATACTGTCATGGATTCCTACTGTCTTAGTCAGTGTTCTATTTCTATGAAAAGACACCATGACCCTGCACCTCTTATAAAGGAAAGCAGCTAACCGGGGCTTGCTTACAGTTTCAGAGGTTTAGTCCATTGGCATCCTAGCAGGGAGAATGGTGGCATGCAGGCACACACAGTACTGGAGAGGTAGCTGGAAGTTCTACACCCGAATCCACAGACAGCAGTATAGAGTGACACTGGGCTGGGCTTGAGCTTTTGAAACCCCAAACCTCAACCCCAGTGATACACTTCCTCCAATAAAGCCATACCTACTCCAAGAAGATCATATCTCCTCATTCTTTTCAAGTAGCGCTACTTCCTAATGAGCAAACATTCAAACACAGGAGTTTGTGGGAGCCGTTCCTATTCAAGCTATCACACCTACTATGCTTATATCACCTATCAAAACACGAGAGTAGCATGATGACTTGATATCCCCTAATCAGAGCAGTCTTTACTGGAATCTTGCATGGTAAGAGTTACCTTTTGAATACTGAATAGATTCAACTTCCTATAGTAGAAATGGGGTCGCCTTACTCCTAGCCCCTTGAGATACACTTGCTCTGCTGCACTTCTGCAAGGCAATGCCAACGATACTCCTTATCTGTCATAGTCTTTCCATCTATGCCAAATATTCACGCTTTGAATAGATAAAGAGATCTCGTTGTGATATAAATGAATACTATTGATCCAAAGATGGGAACTACTACTAGCTCAAGAAGCCTTTGAAGAAATGCAAGCAATGGTCAGACATCATCTTTCAAACAAATGGAAAGCCCTGTTTTAATTAAAATTGTTAATGTCTTCTCCCGGACTTCTAGTCGATCTTTCGCTACTCCTTTTGGCTTTTGTTCTTTGCTTGGGCATCCATGCTAATATTCGCTCTTCTTCCAAAGCTGACTCATTCAGGCACCACCCCGTGCTTCAATTACTTTCATGCTTCCCGATTTCCAGCACGTTCAGCTGTGACACATTTAAAAAATTGAAATTCACATCTGTTTTCACACTCCCTGGCGTTCTCACCATAAAAGCCGCAACTCCTCCCTCTTCTCTTAAGAAACATTGCAGGATGCAGAAGATGGAGAGCATGCTTGGAAGAAGAAAAGAAAATTTCATGGTTTTCAGTTCCTTCTTTTTATTAATTGCTTTTGCTCTTGTTATTTTTATTTTACTTATGCCTGCATATCTGTGTGAATGTGCGCCATGTATGTTGGTACCTGCAGAGTCTAGAAGAGGAAATTGGCTCCCATGGAACTAGAGTTAGAGGTAATTGTGAGCCAACTAATGCTAGTGCTGGGAACTGAACTCTAGACCTCTGGAACAGCTATCACGTTTAGCCCTGGAGTCATCTCTCCAGCCCTCCCTCTTTGACAATTTCACAGATGTATATGATGATGTATTCAGATTGTTGGATCAGTCACACAATTTATTATCTCCATCCCATTCCTATTATTCTCCTTCCTATCCCTTATAGTCCCTTTCTGAGATTAATGCTTTTTGGTTTGTTTTTTATAATTTACTTAGTTTAACAAGGACCATTATATTAGAACGATCCACTGGAGTCTGGTGGGTACACAGCTGAAAGCAATGTTCTCTTCTTCTCTTAACCAATCATCAGCAAGTATTTGAGAACCCCCTCACTTTCTCCTGCATCAATGACTGAGATTGACAGGCCTGTCCTTACATAGACCCACCACAGGCACTTGCAGCTGCTGTGGATCTGTGGTTGTGAAGGCTTTCTTACCCAGAAGATGGCGTTTCCCAGTTCTTCTCCTTTTAACGTTTAATCTCTTCCTTCTTCAACAACGTGCTCTGAGCCTTAGAGGGTCTAGTATAAATGTCTGATTTAGGGCTGAGTACTTATTCAAAGATTTTTCAGAGCCAGGAGCCTCAGCATACACCATTGTTTCCTAGAAAGACAGGCTTCTCTGGCTAAGGCTTATAATATCGTTTGTCCTTTGGTATAAACATCACTATTGAGACAGCAGTTTGCTATTTTGTCAATTTAGTTAAATAAATGTTTTCAGTTCCTCTCTAAGGCCTATGACCTACACCTGCATGAGTTTCTAACTGGTTTACAATATCAGGCATGAATTCCTTCCGATGGAGAAGACCTCAAATCTAATCCCAGAGCAACTGGTAACCCTCATAACACCAGTGCCATGATTGCACAAAGGAACATGTCATTCCTAGCAGGCTGATTCCATAGTTTGTACACGTCAAAGCTGGCTCCATGTACCCTGACTTTAGTTGCTATAAGCACTGCTATTAGAAAAAAATTGTAGTTTATCACTCAATTGATTTCTGTTTATTGTATGAAAAGAGCACAGTTAATATCTCTCTGATCAAGGAAATTTACCTCAGATAAAAAAAATACTAATACTTACTTTCAAGAGACACAAACAACCTTTAAAAACATTAATTTTTATTTCCAAACTGAGAAATTATTTTCTTACTTTATATTTATTTTCCTGCCATTGTTTCCTAACTTCAGGGTTCATTTTACTATAAAAGAGAAATAAGTGGATAGTTATTTTTATATGGGTGGGACTGGTTATTCTAACTGGCTTCTAGGGTCATTGGGAGGAAATCAGCTCTGGTAAATGATCCATTCCTTTTTATAGAACTCCTCAAAAGTAAAATATTGTGTAATAATTCTATGAATTACATATGCTCAAATTTCAAAAAGGTAAATAAGTACATACCAATATATAGATAAAACTTGATGGTTTTTAAACAGGAAGAGAGAAAAGTGGAATAGAAGACGGACAGGAAGCAGGAGGAGAGGAAGAAAGGGAGGGAAGGAGAAAGATAAGCAACAAAAGAATGAAGAATGGGAAGAAAATTTTCACTGCAAGTCTTAATGCCTAACACAGAGACGTCATCTCCTGGGAGGGATCAGAGACTCAGCTTCACGTGACACCCCTGTGTGTGCTTTACAGCAACGGGGACATGTAAGTAGCCAGTGACCAGAAGGACTCACTTCAGTTTCCCCCAGCAAGGACAGCAGTATATCTTCACAGTTTTACTTCAAAGGTTTATTAACCCTCCAGCCCTGTGTCATAACTTAGTTCAAGGGGGATATTGATCCTCTGTCTTTTCCACGAAACATCACACTGGTCCACTCTATTGATGATGCTCTGCTGATTGGACTAAGTGAGTAGGCGGTAGCAACCACTTTAGACTTGTTAATAAAAAGGCTCTCCATCAGAGGATTGGAAATAAACCCAAACACAATTCAAGGGCCTTATATCTTAGCAAATCTTTAGGAATCCAGTGATGAGGAGCATACAGAGATATTCCGTCTAAGGCAAAGGATAAGTTATTGCACTGGCTCCCCTTGTCACCAAGATAGAAGCACAACACTTAGTGGGCCTGTCTGGAGAACCACATCCCTTACATGGGAATGACGCTATACATTAAATGACTCAGGAAGCTGCTAACATTGTGTGGTTCCTGGAACAGGAGAAGACTCTTCTGCAGGACCAGGCTGTCGTGCAGGCTCGCTCTACCCCTTGGACTACATAATCCAGCAGGCCTGATGGTACTTTGGGTGACAGTTGCAAATAGCGACGTGGTTCAGAACTTCTGGCAGGCTCCTATAGGTGAATCAGAGAGGAGACCCTTAGAATTTTAAAGCAAGGTTCTACCATCATCTGTCAACAATTATTCTCCCTTTGAAAGACAGCCTTTGGCCTATTATTGAGCTTTAGTGGAAATTTAACATTGCCAATGGACCACCAACCTATCACCTAACCTGATCCACCCATCATAAGCTGGATATTAGATAACCCACCAAGTCAAAAAGTAGTAAGTGCACAGCAGCAATCCATTATCAGACGGAAGTGGAATGTACCTGATTGAGCCCAAACAGGCCCTGGGGGCATAATTAAGTTACATGAAGAAGTTGCACAATACACTTACCAGTTGCTACTCCTGTTACAATTATTTCTGTTCCCAAGTACACACCCATACCCTCTTGGGGTATATTCTTTGACTGTTTGACTTGACCTGATTTAGTGATGGTTCTGCATATTATGCAGGCCCCACCAAGAAATGAACATCTGCATCATTATAACCCCTGGCTGGGGTAACACTGAAAATACAGGTGAAGAAAAATCTTTGCAGTAGACAGAACTTTGGGCAGTACATTCTTCTTGGAAGAAGAAATGGCCGGATGTGTAATTGTTCACTAATTCACAGACTGCAGTAAATTGATTGGCTGGATGGTCAGGGCCTTAGAAAGAAGATGATTGGAAAATTGGTGAGAAAGACAGCTGGGGAGGAAGTACATAGGATCATTATACCATGTTAGGTATAATTATGACCTGGGTATTGTTTTAATTTGAAAAGAAAGCATGACATAAGGAGATATGATTGTGTGTCGAGTTGATGAGGAATGGACTTGTGATGTCTTATCTTGGTTGTCAACTTGACCACATCTGGAATCAACCAAAATTCAATCAACTAGTCACACCTGTGAGGGATTTTTCTTGTTTGTATCATTAGAGTTGGGAAGATCCACCCTAAATTGAGATCATTTAAAGTAGGGAAACCCTAAATCTGTATCATTTGAGATCAGAAGATTCACCATGAAGCTGGGTCACATCTTCTGGTGGTAGCATATATATATATATATATGGACATGGAAGGAAAAAAGGTTTTTGACTTCTGTCCACTTTCCCTTGCTCTCACTGGCAAGCTCATCTGCCTTGTGGCTGAGGCATTCCTTCACTGTTATTAGAACCTACTTCTTTAGAACGCCAGCATCTTCTAAAGACTGTCTGGGACATATGGCCGCATGAACTGAACCACTATTAATTAGATTCTTGGCCTTTCTGCTGAGAGACAGCCACCACTGGGCTAGCTGGACCACAGTCTGCAAAACAAATGAATTCTTTCCTCCCCAAGTCGGCTTTGGCCAGAAGTTTCATCACATCACTGGCAGCCCCACCTAAGACAGTTGTCTTAAGAAGAACAAGCGATGTGATAATGTGACAGGATTTAAAAGGCCATTTGAAGTAATTAAATATTTGTGCCTTTTTTTCCCTTTAGCCAGGGAGCTAAAGTCGTTAAACAAAGGGAAAACTATATTAGTTACTTTTCTAGTTTCTGTGACAAAATCCCGGAGAAATGCATTTAAAAGAAGGGTTTATTTTGGCTCACAGTTTGAGAGCACAATCCATTGTGGCAGGGAAGACATGGCAACAGAAGGGTGAGATAGCTGGTCATATTGCCATGTAACCAGGAAGCAGAGGGAAATGCATGCTGGCGCTTACCTTGCTTTCCCCCAGCCCATGAAATGGAACTGGGGAGATGACTCAGCAGGCAAGAGCACTGTCTGCTTTTCCAAATAGCCTGAGTTTAATTCCCAGCAACCATGTGGTGGCTCACAAACATCTGTAATGACATCTGGTGCCCTCTTGAGGAAGAGACCTGGTCAGTTATCCTCATAAAGTTAGACCATGAAACCCAATATGGACAAGTTCAACAGAATCGCCATATATAGGCTGTCCATGCATGCTTTGCCAGGGCATAAATTTCAATTTTAATAAGTATGGTGGGTTTTCCTATCTTAACCTAATATATATAAAAATATTCAGCGTCTTGTTTTTTAAGTAGTGCTAACTAGGTCCTCTCAATTTGACAATAATTATTGACTACACATTCTCCACCCATACTTCCCACCCAGCCTCTTTACCTCTTTCCTTATATAAAGTGACCTGAACTAAAAACACACACACTGGTAGAAGGAAAACCAGTTAAGACATAATTGCTGAGGTTCAAAGGAATAATGGCAAACAATCTGGGTGGAAAGTAACAGCTGTAGAAATGAAGGGGTAAAGGCAAACTTTCAAAGTATTTATTAGAATTAACAGAGTTCAGTTAGAAAAAGTTAGTTTGCACAGAAGGTGGGACCCCAAAAGTGGGGCCACAAGAGCATGGAGGTGTGACTGATGAAAATGAAAAAAAAAAAAAATTCCAGCCTGAAGCTGAAGTGGCGTCACTGACTTTGACAATTTAAGAGAAAAGCACTTTTAGGACTCAGAAAAAGATGACCTTTGAAAACTTCAGTTCCTGGTAACCTCGGAGATACCAAGGAAAGAAAAGAGATTGCTTCAAATGACGGGTCTACCAGTACTCCATGTCCTGCACGGAGAAGTTGCTTCTTGCCCTTCTAATGAACATGCTGAGCCCAGTGGTACACAGTAATGAAACTGAGATATAGCACTAAGGCATTCTTTCTCTGATAAGAAGGTGCATTTTTACACATTGGACTGAAGGCAAGACTGGGCTGGGGTTAAGAAAAGTGATCAAGAATTGGAGAAACCAATTCAACATCATCAGCATGAGAAGGAAAATTTATCGAGTGTAGTGAAAGAAGTGGGCATGGCGCCAAAGTCAAGACGAGGTTAGAAATTCAAAATGTATAATTCTGCATGCTCTGCATCCTGAAAGAAAACCAGAAAATAAGACAGATAAAGGGATTACTGTAGAAGGAGGAGTTCAGTTTCTAGAATGAAAGCCAGAGTTTGCAAAATTTGGCACAAATTGATATATGTGTATTAACACATATAGATGTCAGGAATGTGTTTGATTTGACCACTTAGGTATGAAAAATAGCTGAGGTATAAACAGATTGTTAAAGTAGTCATTAAAATATCATTAATAACAGGTAGAAAACTGTGATACTGGGTGACCTTGTGCTATTTTAGCCACACGAAAAATGAAAGTCACCTGAGCATACAGCTTAAAGACACAAATAGCTAATGGGCCAATTTCTCCTCATGTCAAAACTGCTCCTGTCTTTGCAACTGCAGTGATATCCTAAAAGGGTGTTTTGTTTTCACTTACTCTCTAAAGAAAAACACATTTGTGCTTGGAGTTTTGTTTGAAGATAGCAAAAATGTTGATTTATTGGTCTTGGTCCTTGAGCAGTATCCTGAGTGTCAGATAGTGTGAGGCACAGGGACTGATCTTTGACCTCCCAGTTGACCTGGTTCCAGTGACTATTAAGTGCAGATGGAGAATCTGTGATGAATAGAGGAACACACAGGCAGCCACTTTGTTCCTTTGCTCCTTGACTTTTTCAGCAGAGAAAAAAGGGCCAGAAGACACATAACAAAGCACAAATATGCTGATTAATATGCACAGGCTTGTCTTGTTGTTGGCTATTTGGAAGCTTAGCTGAATCACCCCCCCTAAAAAGGAATTGCTTGAGATGCCAAGACAAAATCTTCATGCTCAAGTGTGTCTGTGCATATGGATCCCATTGTTTTATGAAAAATTATACTTATTTTTCTTTTGCAAGGGAACTGACTCCCTTAAATAATTATAGGGGGACCTGTCAACAAGATTTCAAGTCATTATGCCCCAGCCTGGAGACCTGAAGTAGAATTACGCAATATAGATGACAAGTTAAAACTGACTTCACTGAATCGATGCCTGAAATTTGACAAGTTTCTCCTTACTGATCACAAGCTCAGTCCTACCTCAGTTTGTCTATTCATGTTTGCCTCTTCACACCCAATGGATTGTTAGCGACCTCATTTTTATCATTGGCTCCACATATGTGTTTTTATAATTCTTCCCATGTTATTCTAGACCATATAATCTAGAGATTCCAATACGTGTGTTGAACTTACATAATTCAAAACATTAACTTTTCTATTTCCCTAATAATTCTAGAACATTAAAGATGTTTAATCTGTCTCCTGTAGTGGTAAGTTAGGCTACTTTCCCTATTATTTATTCCTTTGTTGTAATAAAAATATACATCTTAATTTTGACATGATTTGGAATATCATTACTAGATCAAGTAGAATGTATTTCCTTGCTATATTGATCGTCAGTCTAAGGCAAGATACTTGCTTTAGCCAACAGGATGTTAGTAGTTATGGCATGAGTGTTAAAATGGTGTAAATGGGTCTATATAGGTAGGCTTTTTGACTTTAAATTAGCCAGAACTCTCCAAAGAAACAGATACAGTATGATTTATATATCAGTAACACACACCCTGCTATGTGTACATATATTGAGAGATATAAATCCATGTCATGTATATATTTCTCTATATAGTGATCTATATAAATTGACACCTTTACATTGTGTTAATATTTTCAGACAAGTGAGTGATCCCTATGCACATTGATGAATCCAGATCTTCCTCACAAGTAAATTGTTTCAAATGTTCGTTTCTATCAGAAACACCCTTCCAAATATATCAAGAACTAATAATTTATCAAGTATCTGTGAATCTCTTAATCTAGTTAAGTTAAAGTATAACATTACCAACTGGTTTATACCCACACATTTCTTCCATTGTCCTGACAAGGGAATGTGAACAGAAGGATCACAGTCCAGAAAGTAAGGCGAAGCACTCTTTGGAAATCAAGCTTCAACTTCCATCTAAGCACAAATGAACTGAAACAGGATATGAATTATATGCATATATATATATATATACACACACACAAATTTTAATAGTATGTCATTATAATCCACTGGAAATATTGATATTATTATGAATATATTAGCATATTAGGAAAACCAACAAATATTGAAACAAGAGCTGAGGGATTAGTGACATGAGGAAATGAGGTTCTCTCGCTTGTAGTGACTGAGATAAAGGAAAAAAAAGACAGTTCGTTGTGGCTGAAGGGATAACTCTCTACAGAAGAGAGTGCAATGAACATTTGAAGGGAAATGGGAGAAGTGACTGTAATACGGAACTTGATCCCCAAAGACAAAGAAACCTTTGCTCAGGAGATGCAGAGGTGACAGATTCACCATATCAGAACACTTTAGCCAATGCTGAAGTGGAGTCCTTCAGTGCCATTGACTTTAGTGACAGAACATTCACAATAGTGTAAGAGGAGATGGACAAATTCCTAAAGAGTTTTGAAAGGCAAGGATCAGCCGTTGGACCAGCAGGTAGTGTGTGATATTGTTAATAATGTAATTGATGTTTAGAGTCGGGTAAGGGTATATGGCAGCTAAAATCAATTTTTATTTTGTTATCTGATTTTAATATTTATTGACTAGTTCAAGGTGTCTAGATTAGTGGTTCTCAGCCTTCCTGATGTTGTGACCCTCTAATGCAGTTTCTTGTGTTATGGTGACCCCATCCATAAAATTATTTTCATTGCTAGATCGTAACTGTAATTTTGCTACTGCTATGAATCATAATGTAAATGTCTGACGTGCAGGGTATCTGATATGTGACCCCTCTGAAAGGGTCCTTCAATTCCCAAAGGACTCACTACCCACACATTCAGGACCACTGGACTAGATAGTTTTGGTAGTGAATTAAGATGCCGTCAATGCCTAGCATCTACTTTCTCTAACTGACTCGATAGAACTTGATAGGACACAGTCAACTGTGTGAGAAGGCAGGTCTGTAAATCGGGATGTTTAGCTTTGAATCTCACTTTGCCATTGACTAACTGCTTAATATCTCTACACCTCTATTTCTTCATTTGTAAACTGAAAATCAATGGTAATTTTCTTAAGGGGTGGGTCTGATAATAATATAATTTCAATGTACAAAAGGCATCAATCCATTTCTGGAACTATACAAAAATTAAACAAATGCTAGTTTTATTTCCTAGTTTATTAAGGAGTGTTTTTGAGCCCTTCCTCACTTGTTTCCCCTGTGTGTGTTGCTAAGACAATGGTGAAATTATTAAGGATTTGTGGACAAGGACTCGATGTGGCACAGGGGTAAATAGCATATAAGTTCTGCAACAAAAGCAGCTTACAAAGAGATGCTGTAACGTTAAATAATCTTAATTATTTAAATGGAAAGAATTTCTTTATGCTTTTGTTAAAATTTTGGAATGGCATACATCAAAATGATTAGTTTTATGTGATAGGATTAGCAATGGAATTTTCAAAAATTATTTATTAACACCCGTATTTTATAGACATAGTTTATTATGTGTTCAGAGGGAAGAAAGACATAGGGAATAAATATAAGATTTCTTGGAAAAAAGTTAGGCTCATGGTATTTAAAATCTGTTTCTTCATCTTCAAGACCTATTCTTTTCTTTAAGACCCTTTTCAGATTTTTAAAAAATTGTATGTGTATGAGCCTTGACTGGCACAAATGTTATATGTAACATATGCATGCATGCCTAGTGATTTCAGAGATCAAAAGAGGGCATCAGATCCCCTGGAACTGGATTGTGAATGGTTGTGAGTGTGAGTTACCATGTAGCTGCCTGAAGTTGAACTCAGGTCTTCTGCAAGAGCAGCAGATACTCTTTTCCTGCTGACTCTAGCCCCAATACAACCTATTCTTGACCAGTGTTGAAACAGTAACCAAGATACATGGTAAAGATATGGGGTATAAGTTCTCACTTGCACCACGCATGTGCAATGAGACTTCTAGGAAAGATGATAGTCCAACTGAATATTTACAACACATGATTCCTGAAGTAACAAGCACAACAGAAGACAGGGGAAGCTGGTAAATTGGCAAAATCCCATTACTATACCACTGATGTAAAATATATCTACCAATTATAAGAATAGCTCATCAAAATAAAAGAAAGACTGTCAGTTTTGACTCTCACAGTCCAGAATGGGGTGGAGAAATTGAGGAAATTCTCTTGAAACCCTTTCTTTGGAGCCAGGGCCTTTCACAACTGATGTGTGCTCCAGGTGACAGGAAGGTCATTGTAGTGGGTTCCTCAGATCGCAAGCTCTGAGAACTCAGGATCAGTGTTTTGTTAACAACCCTATCTCCCATTTCTGGCTTGCAGCTAAAGTTAAATAAACATTGGATGAATAAAAGGTTGGGGTTCTATTGTGGAATATTATTTTAAGATGTGTTGCATGTTACATTTGCTTACGCTGTAGAACACGTGTTTAATGATGTAAAAATGTGTTGCATTCTTTTATGTTGCATTTGTTTAACTCTGTGAAGTTGTATTACTTTGGCTGTCTAAAACACCTAATTGGTCTAATAAAGAGCTGAACGGCCAATAGCTAGGTAGGAGAAAGGATAGGCGGGACTGGCAGATGGAGCGAATAAACAGAAGGACCTAGAGAGGAGACAAAAAATGAGGAGGACATCAGGGCCAGCCACCCAGCTACATAGCAAACCACAAAATAAGAAGGAGAGAAAAGATATACAGAAATAGAGAAAGGCAAAAACACAGAAACAAAAAAATAAAAAGGATAATTGAAGTTAAAGAAAACTGGGTAGAAACAAGCCAAGCTAAGACTGGCACTTATAAGTAAAACTAAGAAGACTCCAAGTATCATTTATTTGGGAGCTGGGTGGTAGGCCCCCCAAAAGAGCAAAAAACCCAAAGAATAAAAACCAAGCAACAACAGAGTTCTTTTCCTTCTCACATGTTGGCGGAAGTGGAATGAACTATGGAAGGGCCATGCCAT
Organism: Arvicola amphibius; assembly: GCF_903992535.2. Taxonomy (NCBI): domain Eukaryota; kingdom Metazoa; phylum Chordata; class Mammalia; order Rodentia; family Cricetidae; genus Arvicola; species Arvicola amphibius. Next base: position 15,299,908 of record NC_052063.2, on the reverse strand, counting down.
TACAATTTATCCTAACGTGGATTCATATCCAATAGGACGCAGCTGCTCCAACAGACAGCAAGTTAAGCAAAGGGACAGAAATACGTACTCAACCATAAAGCAGAAGTTTTTGAGTCTTTGAGTATGAAATGGAACCCTGCCACAATGGCATGGACTAATCTATCTAAATGAGGATATGGCAAAAATCTATGCTTTTGTTTTCAATTTACTTTTTACTTTTAAAATAATTTGTAATCACAGAGATATATTCAGGGTCTGCCCATATGAGGCAAGCATATTACCACTGAGCCACCCCCTCAGCTCTGAAATTTCACATTTAAAGCCTTGCATTGGACTGTATTTCTTTCTGTGGAGGTTGCTAGTAGTGTTCTCCATGACTTGTCATCTGTAACACTTGACTACATTGCTTTTCTAGGCAGTCCTAACAAAATAGGAGGGCTTTAAAGATGTGGAGGTCAAGAGCCAATCTAAGACTTTATGATCCAGGCCACCATCAAGGAAACATCACAGAAGCAATCGGACAGAGTCAGGAAGTCCATGTGAAAGCTTCCTAAAATATATCCTCATTGTCCTATTTCTCAAGAGGTTCTAAGGTTCCATTGGATTTTAAATATATTTAAGATGTTATAGTCATGACTTCTCAAGATTTTTGTATACATTTTGAATTCTGTATTTATTGTCATAACTAAGCTCATCAAAAGTCATATCTGGGACAGCTATATATGTTTTCACAATATCCCACTTCACCGGAATTTTATCATTACATAATAAACATAATGAACAAGGTAAGGATAGACTCAATGACCCAAAACTGCTCTCACTGAAGAAAGTGTGGTTGATTAGAATACTAAGGTAGCATATAAAAGCAACAGACAATCTGAATTAGCATCCCTCCTTGACAAAGGTCAACAGCAAAGCTATTCTTGACCTTTACCTATAGAAGGTGTCAGAACTTCTTAGAAAGAACATTACATGCCTGGCTCCAATAATCTTGAATTTCTATATGGTTCCATTCTAGCTCCTCTACAAAGAAAAATCAAATTTTCCAACTTATAATAGATTTCTAGCTCCTTCATTAATCACCCTGCCAAATGTGTTGAGTCAAGAATTAGTAAGAGACCCTGCTTCAGGGAAGAAACTGAGAGCCCAGCTATATGGATGTCTTCATGGTCAGAGCACATTCTGGGGGTAAAGATGAATGGTTGTAATTTTCCTGTCAGAAAGTGGCTTAACAAATTACTGTTGGCTTTAAGACAGATCTAAGTAGGAGTAAAGGCCATACTGATTTGGATAAGCAAAATGGCACTCAGACAAATCTTGAGGCCTTGGGCTATGGCCAACATTTTGTATTAGAGGTCTTTCCTTTCCTCCTCCCTTTAGCTTCTGTTGATAGCTACATTTTCTTTTCATTATCTTTCCAAGGATTGCTTCATAAAGAGCTGATTTCTCACAGACTTATGTACTTCTATGATTAAGTCATTTAATGTGGGAGGCCTACATATCACTGGCTCATTGCTTCTGTTATGAACGGGATAGTTTTCAGAGAGCATTGCTAAGGAATGTGGGATCATAGCCATCTCTTTTATATCAAAATGGCCTGTTCCAAACTCAAGCACACCCCCAATATTTCATTTTATCATCCCTCCAAATAATATCAGAAAATATATTTGACCAGTGTACTTTATTTACATATTTGTTCAGTTTATAATTTCAACATTTGTTGTTGGCAGGATTCCTTTTATTATGGACCTCAGTTGGGTTAGGGGATTTCTTGCTGGAGGATGATGAACCTCCTTGGTCCATAGTGATACCAGTCTTTCCAAGAAACTGCTCACAACATGCCATTGGATTTCCTTCCAGTCAGGAAATGAGAAGATGGGGGCAGTGTGGAGACTGTATGATTTATAATCATATACACAACTTCCTATCACCTCTGCCTCACTGTTCATTAGAAGTAAATCAGTGGGTGCGACGTACACTTGACAGGAGTTTCACGGAAGAGCACAAATCCCAGGAGACAAAAATCTATTGAGACTTCTATTACAAGATGCTAAGCATACTCAGGAAAAGCAGATAAATGCTCCTATTGATATTGGATTTATAGGTATTGTGATACTCAGAAGACTAAATGAAATTATAAAATATGGCATCATGACATAACAGCTTTGGGTTGAGCGTAACCATGAAGAAGGAGAAAGGATGTTTACAACCATGGCTCCATGAACCACGAAGGAAAGCAACTCCATGGGCACCTGTGAAAAATTTATATCCACGTCAAATGTTCAAGGGACAACAGGTTTTTATAAGGATGTTGAGTGTGTCACAAGAAGTTGCTGCTTCTCAACCTGATTTGCAGTTAATATTACATAGTTAGGCACTGACAACACAAAAACATCTTTGTGAAAGAAAATGATTGCCGGGCGGTGGTGGCGCACGCCTTTAATCCCAGCACTCGGGAGGCAGAGGCAGGCGGATCTCTGTGAGTTCGAGACCAGCCTAGTCTACAAGAGCTAGTTCCAGGACAGGCTTTAAAAAAGCTACAGAGAAACCCTGTCTCGAAAAACCAAAAAAAAAAAAAAAAAAAAAAAGAAAGAAAACGATTACATGAAAAACATAAGATTAAACAGCTTTAAAACATAAACTTGGAAGAAATATAGAAAAGAGAAAGAGTATATGTTTAAAAATATAAAAAAGTTAAAAATGCAAAAGAACGATCCTTTAAATCAAATGACTATAGGAGCTATTGGGCTGTTTGAGCTTTATGGAGAACTGGGCAGTCATAGTTCCTAATGTAAACATCAAGAAGAACTGTATTCCATGAAGATAAAACTGTTTGTAGTGCCTGTTATATAGTAATCTTTATATAAACTACAATGGAATAAATATCCAAAATGAAAGCTGATTGCGACAGGTGAAGTAAATCAGGAATAAACATAGCAAAGTAAAATAACAGAGGTCAGGAAAAACAATCAAAACAGTGATTTTGAATTTATAAAAATGAATGAATCTACTCTATTACTTATGATGAAAGATATGTAAAGCAGCCCATTGGTCTGCCCACCTTCCTCCCTCCCTCCAGCCCTTCCTTCTTTCTTTGTAGGAATTTGGGGATTTTCTTTGTTAGTTTGATTTTTTTTTCTTTGAAAAAGGTCTCATTACACAACCCAGGTTCACTCAAAATTGCTGTGCAGCCCAGGCTGGCCTCTAACCCATGTCCTCTCTTCCTCGCCTCTGGAGGGCTGGCATTACAGGTGTGTGCCACCATGTCTGGTTTGTCTTGTAGCTTTTATTGCAAGAGGAATAACGACAGCTGAAGCCAATAATGACGTACTAGTTCTACAACTTGGAAGTAAGAGAAAGCTGAAAATAAAGCACATATCTCCAATTATCCCACAAAGGGCTTTGTAAAAAATAATAATACATAACTGTAAGCTTTAAACCTTTCTCAAAAAACCCAGAACCCCAGTGTTCCTAATTATTTGCCAACACTTAGTGAATGTCAGAGTACAGAGAAAACTGCATAAAAAAAGAAAGCCGTTTAATTATTGTTTACTTGGCTTTGCCACCATGCTCTATTTGTAACAGTTAATATTAGAAAATCAGAAATACACAAATAGAAAAATCACTATAACAATGATTAACATTTTGAAATTTTTTTATATCTTTTGACTCAAATTTTGTGCAATATCAAAATTATCAATGAAGAAATGAGTGCTTTATGGAGCTCACCTTGTGACATGAAAGAATTAAACTCATATCTTCATTTCTGTGCTCAAACACCTTAATCATCTATTGAGCCCTCTCAGCAGCCCCTATATATTTATTTGTTCATCAGTAAATCGAGGGGATATGTATGAGCTTTAGACTACCTATACAAATATAAACATTGATATATGTAATTTTACAAACTCTTTTGTAATATTGTTTTCTTATATTTCTAAGACTTTTAAATTAAGTCAATTTATTAATTTGTGTGCACATCTACATTTGTGTCTTTATTCCTTTTTTTGGTTTTTTGAGACAGAGTCTCTCTGTAGATTTGGAACTAGCTCTCTCTTGTAGACCAGGTTGGCCTCGAACTCAGAGATCCACCTGCCTCTGCCTCCCAAGTGCTGGGATTAAAGGCACGCACCACCACCACCCAGGTTTTACTTACTTTTTTATTGCCATTATATGAAACCATAACCAATGCACCACACAGAGGGGAGTTTATTTGGGGCTTATAGTCTCAGAAGGTGAACGTTCATGGTCATCATGGCTGGGAGCATGGCAGCAAGCAAGCAGGCAGACATGATCTGGAGCAGTAGCTGAAATTTCACATCTTGAGACACAACCATGAGGCAGAAAGGGCATTCTGGGGTTGATATTGGCTTTTGAAATCTCAAAGTCCCTCCATTACAAAGCTCCTTCAAGAAGGCCACACTTCATAATCCTTCACAAATAGTTCCACACAAAGGGAACCAGGTATTCAAATATATGAGCCTATATGGCCCATTCTCTTTCAAATGACCTCAGTGTGTATATATGTGTGAGTGGTATGAGCAACCGTATATTACAGTGCATATGTGGAGGTCAGAGGATTGCTTGCTGAAATCAGCTTCTTCCTTATTCCATATATGTCCTGGGAATTTAATTCTGGACATCAGATTTAGCAGCAAGAACCTTGAGCTGTTGAGTCATCTTGCACGCCCAAATCATCAGGATATGCCTTAAAACGATAAATAATCCTTTACAAGGCTGAGATGATGGTTCAATGGCTAAGAACACATTTCAGAGAACTAGAATCCCAGCACTAACTACCCGAAACTCCATCTCTAGGGAATCTGATGGCCTCTTCTGGCCACTGTGGACACTCCTGTCCAGAAATTAAAAATAAAATAAAATCAATATTAAGATATAACTTGTAGAAATGTATTGTTTTATCTGTGTTTATAGCATTATCCATTCCTTTTATTTACAATCAAAATATTAATTTTGTTTAATTTTACTATTCACTTGGCACCAAGCTTATTCCTAAAGCAGGAGACGTACTGTCCATTTATGTTTTAATATTTTATTAGCACATGCTAATTATACATAACAATACATTTCACATGGTGTTTTCAAACACGTATGTATTATAGTTTCCTCCTAACCCTCTTCCATTTCCCTCCTGCCTCTACTGATCCTCTTCCATTTCCCACTTAGCCCTTATTCTTTCAAGTATGGATTATGTGTGCATGTGCATATGTATGGAGACCTGAAACATTATGGATCCTTCCCCCTCCCATGTCAGGATGTTAATAAGTCCAATTATGTGCAAGTCTTGTTCTGGTAGTCATACCTGATACAGATCCAGAGTGCAGTAATAAACCATGTTCTGAGGACAGTACTCACTCCATTCTTTGCCATTCTCCATTCCTACATCCTTTCCCCCCATTTTCTGAAATGTTACCTTAACCCTGGAGAAGGAGGTATAGCAGTCCCACTTATGGCTGAGCATTCGGGAGTCTCATATTCTCAGCACTTTGCTGTACCGGTCATTTATAATATAACATGCAACTTCTGTGCTCAAAATTTTTGTACTCTGGTGGGGGTACGGGTACAAATATTTACCTGGAAATGAGGGAAATGCCAAACAATGTTTTCTATTGCAACTGATGGAGAATTAATCACTTTCTGCCAAAGAACGCTTCACAGGGACATTGCTTGGCTGCATATCCCAAGAGGAAGATGGTTCAGATAAAGGGATGATGATTTCAAATCATTCTAGTTGAGAGTTAAAGTTACAAAGGCAGCAAGTGTATTCTGCTGGGTTGCTTTTCTCTTAAAATATTTTTTCTCTCGCCGGGCGGTGGTGGTGCACGCCTTTAATCCCAGCACTCGGGAGGCAGAGGCAGGCGGATCTCTGTGAGTTCGAGGCCAGCCTGGTCTACAAGAGCTAGTTCCAGGACAGGCTTTTAAAAAGCTACAGAGAAACCCTGTCTCGAAAAACCAAAAAAAAAAATATATATTTTTTCTCTCTTAATTCCAACAGCTCCCTGCTCTCTGCTCTCCTTCTGTTTCTGGATAAAGAAAGACATCATATTTTCAGTTTCTCTTTCCTCATAATGGACTAACCAGAACTGCTGATCTTCTATCTCACCCCAACTCAGTCATCTGCAACATCAGGTTTTACAACCAAAAGTCATTGGCCCATGTTATATGTCAATCATCCATGATCACTAAGGATTTGAATAGCCTTCATTCCTTTAGCATAGGTTAATGACTTAATATAGAATTGATATATATGGAAGCTTTCCTTTGACATAAATAGGAATGTAGGCTACCAGGACATTCCTCTCTCACACTCCTTTAAGTGGAGATCATCTATAATCTCCTCTCTTGATCTCCCATTTAGTTTTTCACTGGGGGAGAAAAAGGACTTACTATGTATGTACAGACTGTCTAAAGCTGATGCAATATGTATGTTATTATTGACTTTTTAAGTATAATTTGAGAAGATCTTGATGGTTAATTGGATACAGAAGGTGGGAGAGGAGGGCCCTCCAATTCTAGACATGCTGCTTTACACAGATAAGGGATAGGGTGAAATAATTCGTCTATTTATTCTGGTTTAGTGTATCTGTGGGGTTCCCTAGTGGAGAAGCCAAGTAAGAAATAAAAAAAGGGATACATACTGTGTTGCATGAGGTGTTAAAGGTTCATTCTCATTACTGCACAGTTGATGATAAATAATTAAGAAATTCAATTTGCAGAGTAGGAGTGGCAATAAAAAACAACAGAAATGCCACTACTCTCATCAAAAGACAATATATCTTAGGAGAAAACTCAGAAATATGAAAGTGATTTCATTAATTTGAAAATACACACTCTGGTGAAAAGCATAAATAATAATAATTTGCCATCTCTGTATGTTTAAGATGGAAATTTGACTGTTTATTCTAGGCCCTAGGCCCTAACTTCAGTGGCATTACTAGTGCCTGATTAACTGCTGGAAGTCTGAACTCAATCTTGCCAGCTTGCTAAAGGAAATGTTCAAGATTACAATTTAGTGTATATGCTCTGACAGTGGGAAGCACACCAGCTTCTAAAGACTAATTTATGACTCAAAAGGAAACAGCAAAGGACCAAGCTGGTCTATGAAAGTATTTCCTCCTAAGATAAAATACAGCTTCTAAGAGGAGTGTATTTACAGTGGCTGGCGGCCTTCCTTATCATTTTTTCCTCTTGATAAGCATGTGCGTGTTCATAGCTCGCTGTCATTTGATGGCTCACTAAAAGTAACACGCAGTGTGACAATTAAAGAACAACTTACATGTCAAGCCAAGCTTCTGTGCCTTTACACACCCAAAATGCAAGTTTGATTTTTTTTTTTTCACTGAGCTGAACTACTTACTTTTTAAACAAATAGCGTAAATTCAAACCTACAGTATTTCAAAGAAGCGAGAGATTGTATCTCATTGGGGATTCAGGGCAGGTTTCAAAGGGAAGGCCAGATGAGCGAAACTGGTCAGAACCCTGACAACTGGGGATGCCAAAGAAATCGAGGAGCTCAAAATACTGTTCTCAGGTTTTGTTAAACTTGGAAAGGTGAAATTGTTTATTTACAAGGAGTTTTCTCTTTCCGTACACTCTCTTGCTTTCTCAAGAACAAGTAACTCACATTGAAAATAAAAAAAAAAAAACTTTTATGTGACTCTCTGAGCCTTACTTGTACAAGAACTCTTTATTTTAGTGATTAAATTCCCTGCCTCTGAAGTCACTATAGAAGTGGATTTTTCTAATCAGGCTTTAAAGTATACTTAGCAAACATATTCCTTTGGTGTCTCTACTGATATACCATAAGCATTTCCCAGTCGTTAAAGAGTTCTGCCTCTTAGACCATATCCATTGGGTTTTGTGGTCATGAACCACCCAATAATTCTGTCAGGATCTCCCTTTAGCTAATTCACTTCTGTCCTTCATTTATCACATTTAGAAGCCTGCTCATCTATTTGAATATTGGAAAACTCTATGACCAACTACCCACCTGCTAAGGTCTCTGTGAGCTTAACCATCCTGATTATTGTTCGAGCCAGGTTCCTATAACAATTTCCCACCCACCAGCTGATACCAGTTGATGTCAGCCTCCGCAGGATGGCACCATTTTCTGTGAATAATGGCTTCAAACTCTTCCAAATATCTTTTGAAAAGGTCTCTATCAGAAGGCCAAAATAGAAACCCATAATTACATGGCGTGTAGACAGGTGTTGCTTTACAAATTGGCCAAAGGTTTGTTTGATTGATTCTTTGCTTAAAAGGTATATACATATGAAAGAAATATCCAAATAAGCTTATAAAAAGATGCTCAATATTATTACTCACCTAAGGAAATAAAATTTAAAAGGTTAGTAATCGAGTGAAGGTAAGGATCAAGAATGATGTTGTCCTTAAGTAGAATTAATAAAGATGCAAAATTTGCCAATGAGCCTGGATAGCTGGTAAAGAAAGACATATGTTTTCTATATAACCGATAAATTCTGACTGTTTGCCTAGAGAAGTGAAAAGTTAGATTTTCACAGTAACCAATATGTAACTATTCACAGATGTTTGATCAGTAATTTCTAAAAATGGCAAACAGCCAAATGTTCTTTCATTGATGAGCTAAGCAATTATTATATGCCAATGCAATGAAATATTATTCATCATCGAAGCTAACTGTTGAAATAACCAACAATGTTCATGGATCTCATATATATTATACTACACAAAAGAATCCATATTTAATGGCTATATATGATCCCAGCAATACGATGGTTTGGAAAGGCCAATATCAGAAGGACCAAGTAGAAATGTGTAATTATGTAGAGCGGAACCTGGTATTACCTTACAAAGTGGCAGAGGGGACTTTGGAGTAAAGAAGTACAATTCTCTATCTTCATGTTGGTGTTGGCTACGTCACTGTATGCAGTTGTCCAAACACAAAACGATACATAAAAAAGGGTGAACTTCTGTGTGCACAGATTACACGCCAATAAGCAGAGCAAAGAGGTCATGATCTCCGACATTGACGAGAAGGACAGAGAAGTAAAGGGACTTGAACAGCTCAGCACGAACACTTGTTGGTAGAAGTCTGGATAACAAGCAAAGTGAATACAGAGAAAATAAAATTAAAAAAAAAAAACTTGTAGGAATGATATGAGGGGGACATATCAAGAAACAATCAAGTTTATACAGTGGTTTGGAAATCAAATAGGTTTTAACTTGAAGACCAAACAGAAACTGGCAAAAGGAGAACATTTCTGCGAAAAGAGACAGCGTGTGTGGTAATACAGAGCTATGAAGCAGCTTGAAGTATCTGGGAAACTCGAGATAAATGATGCCTTAAGATTGCAGTAAAATGCGTGCTGAGGATCCTGGCATTTTAAAGAAATTAGCTCTTATGAAAGAATAAATTAATGAATTTGACCTGTATTTGGAAACTCTAAAGAGGAGTTGCATGGCTTTAAAAACGAACAGATCTGTATTTCGGAAAGATCTTCTAGTGAAAAGGACGGGACTGAGAGGAGAAAGACAAAATGAAGACAGATTAGCCAACGAGGAGGCTCTTACAGCAATCCAGGCCATCAATGCTTGGGGGCCATGTTCAACTTTTCATTTTGAAATGTTTTTAAATCATTCATTATATTCTCACATACCCTTTACCCAGTTTCCCCTAATGCTAACACCATACAGGATTTCGAGACACACCTCCTTCATACCCTCTGACTCTTACATGTCTGCCTCCTCTTCAGAGAATACCCTGAGGAAGGAATTTGATGGAGACCTCCAATGTAGACTCTCTCTCCCCCTCTCTTTCTCTCTGCATAATGTCTAGCTTGGGGTCTCCACACCGGCTCCTATCTGCTGCCAGAGGAAACCTCTCTGAGAATATGGCACTGATGACTTGATAAGGTACTATTGATCTATGAATATAGCAGATTATCATTAGGAATGATTTTATTGTTTGGGTTTTTTTTTTTTTTTGGACGAGTTGTGTTTGGTTTTGCTCTAGGTCTTTGACTTATCTCGTCTCTGGCTCTTAGTTACCCGAGCAGTGTATGGGTTCCTCCTCATCAAATGGGCCTTAGGTCAAATCAGACATTGGTTGACTACTCCCACAAGTTCTGTGCCACCTATGCCCTAGCATATTTTACACGCAGGACAGATTTTAGGTCTGTAGTGCAAAATGAAATTTGGAATGGTAAGACCTCCAGCAGTTCCTTAATGTTCAGGATTATTTTTAGCGATCATGTTCCTTTATTTTTGTTTTGTTTTGTTTTTCCATGTGAAATTGCAAATGGTTCTTTCAAGGTCTATGAATAATTGTGTTGAAATTTTGATGGGGATTACACTGAATCTGTATATTGTTTTTGATAGGATGGTCATTTTATTATGTTAATTTTACTCATGCATGAGCATGGGAGATTTTTCCATCTTCTGATATCTTCTTCAGTTTCCTTTTTCAAACAGTTGAAATTTTATCATACAAGACTTTTACTTGCTTATAGTTACCCCAAGATATTTTTAAATTATTTGTGACTATTGTAAAGGTCTTGTTTCCCTGATTTCTTTCTCAGTCATTGGTCATTTTTTTTGTAGGAGGGGTACGGATTTCTTTTTAAGTTAATATTGTATCCAGCCACTGCAACTAAAGTATTTATCTGCTGTAGGAGTTTCCTGGTAGAATTCTAAGGGTCACTTATACATAATATCATATCATGTGTAAATAACAATTATTTGACTTTGTCCTTTCCAATTTGTATCCCCTTGATTTCCTCCAGTTGAATTAATGCTACAGCTACAACTTTAACTACTATATTTAATAGTTATGGAGAGAGTGTACAGCCTTGTTTGTTCCTGGTTTTTCGTGGTTTCTGTTTCCCCTCTGGATCTTTAGAGAGTGTAATGTCTGTGTGCTGCCTGTTTTCCTGGCCCGCTCAGTTGGTGTATTCACAGGGAATGCCTGCTGGTGGTGGAGGCTGGGATACTGGGGTTAGTTAGGAGAAAGAAGGTTGAAGGAGAAGGTCTTTGTAGTCTGTTGGGGACGTTGACAAAGACAGAAGGCCCTAGCAGGTTTCCTGCTACAGAGCTAAGAATGCGAGAGGGGTATGGGGATGGGTAGGTTCAGGGTGGAGATTGTATCTCAGGAGTCGCAGGAGAGAGATGGGCCTGCCTTTCTGCCTTCAGCCTACTGTTATCTTGGGAGGAACAGCCCTTGGGTTAGCAGGGGGCGCCTGTTGGAGCTGGAGTCTGAGACAAAGCAACATGTGAAGAGAGGAAGATTAGAAGCAGAAGATCTGTGGGATCCATAGGAGATGGAATGGGACGGGGGGCGGGGGACAGCAAAAGCTGCCACAAGTGTTCTGTTTCAGAACTGGAGATGAGACTGGGGAATAAGGTCTGGGGGAACAGAGAGTGGAGAAGGTCTGCGGGCAGCCTACTGGGTTTGCTGGCAGGCTTGGCTTGTGGTTGAGTAGGCAGTGCCACCTCCATGAGCTGGGGGCTGGGATATGGTGACAAGTTGCGGGAGGAAGATTAGGAGGGGATGGTCTGCGAGATCCACAGATGTGGGCAGTGGGAAAAGTAGACAGCTGGTGGTGTTCTTTTGGAGCCCTAGGGACAAGAATGAGGGATTGGGTTTGGGGAACAAACTTAACTTAAAAAATTAGCTATTTACTTCCAAAATTTTTGTATTATCTATGTTACAATTTATTTCCACATTTCCTTGCCGTACACGTCTCAGCCTAGTCAGACTGTTTGCTTTTCTGTTAGACGGAATATGTTTTCTTTCAAGCCCATGAAGCTCTCCCTCAGAGTTAAACAGATGACTTCACTTGTCCAAAATCAAATCACACAGCTTTTAGATAGCTTGATGACTATGCTAATATATTCATAATCGCCTCCCTTCTTCTTTTTTATGTTTATCTGTCTCTTTCTTTTTATTTAAAATAAGAGTACTTTCTTCAGTGGAATATATATGTATATATACATATATATATATATTATAAAAGCATTGGATAAATTTCCAAATTTCTTAAAATAATATAGAAATATATCTATATATGTGTAGATAGATAGATAGATATAACCACATAGCTACTTACTTAGTGTAAATTCCACAAATATTGACTTTTCCTAGTCAAGTTCTTCCTGTAATGGATAGAATTTTCTTGCGTAAGGCTTAGCATATTTTTCTGTTAATAAATAATCTTATAATTGCTAGTTGATGTTCATCTCAGTAACTAACATGAGTAGTTACAAAAATAAATATATATGCTGTTCCAACATATATATTATCAACAAACTTTAATTTTCAATTGGAATGCTCTCTTTGACATAAAAATAAATACTTAGTAGTGTGTTACCAACCGGAAAACTCATTCAAGAATAAATGTAATAAGTAAAGTCATTATTATAAGTTCACAAATAACACAAGAGTTCCATGATAGCAACGGCTTCTATTTCTTCATGTTTCCTATTATTTTGTGTGACTTTGAGAAATAATAGTAATAAAATGACTTTTAAAGTTCCAAATAATATTTGTGAAGTGACTTCCCAAGGAGTATGCTTCACATTGGAACTTAAAACTGCATAAGCTGTGCCTATTTCTTTGTATATTTTCTACGAAATTAAATTATTTCTTTTCTTTGAATTGTACTCTATATCCCATTACGCACACACTTAAGAACCTCAAGCCATATACAATGGTATGCCTTCCATTTATTTTTATTGGTTGTTAATCTGCATTTAGTTGCTTGTGTGAAAAGTTGTTCTACGGTTGTTTGGCACAATGCTGTGCTTTATTGGGTTCTCTGAGTCATTCAAGTTGACTTTTCCTAATATAAAAATAGCATGTATTTTTAAATATTTCTTAAAACAGATAAAGCTGTGCAAATAATTTAGTGAGGCCTAATCAGTGAACTGGACAGTTTTCATGAGGCTACAGGAGAAAACAAATAAAAAACAAGAAAAACAAGAGAGGAAAAGGTTAAGGCTTCCAGAGTCAATTCTCCAAAACTGTTATTTCCCATTAGAGCTTTGAAAGAAATACCCTGCAATTTCCAAGTCGTAGGCCAACAAACTGCTAAAACCAGTTTTAATTTTGACCATGCATGTAAATTCCAATGCTGTGTAAATCAATTTAATAGTGCCAAAGGAAATTCAAATACTGGAAAGAATTAACCTCGCTGGGGATGGTTTACTCCCAAAGTTTAACAATTTACAGAATAATGTTTTCAACTGTATTTTCCCTAGCACCTATGGTGTGGCTTGTCGCTTTGCAGGCATAACTGCTCGTTAATTTTATATTGTGTAAACACAAGTGGAGTTCATTTGAATCACTGCATATGAGAACATTCAGTCTAAGGGGACTGCACTAACGTAATGCCTCCAGATAGAAAATGGTGCGAACGTCCAGATAAACACCCTTAACCTTGTTTATTTCAGTGTGCTGAGTTATTTAGGGGCTGTTCTAAGGCAATGAAATCACCTTCCCACCCAACTTCATCCACCTCTCATCGATGAATGACTTTTTCCCAATTTTGATATCAAGACATAATTTATATTAATAATTTAGCCCTCACAAGCATTCCCTAAGGTGGCTCATCATCACTACACCATTCGTCCTGATGAGTTTTTCTGAGGCTTTGAGAGGTTAAGGGTCAAGTTCCTAGAGGCAAAGGGGACAGGTAGATAATTACCTCTGCACGTTTGGAGTTACCACGCTGACCCGTTTTAATTTACTTTTTACTAAGTTTCCTAATTCCTCTTATGCCCTTCCAACTCCTTATCAAATTCATGTTCTTTTAATTCTTTAATTATAATCTGTGTGTGTGTGTGTGTGTGTGTGTGTGTGTATAAATATAAGCTGTGAAGATAATTTAATGCTGGTTAGGATTGCCTGGTTTTATATTTTGAATCTCTAAAATCTCCCTTCTTTTAACTTTATGACAATAAAATTCCTGACTATTAACTGGGTATAATTTGTCAGTACTGTAGGAAACATTTTACGGTCTCTTAAATGCTCTCTTTATGAAGTATCACTTGCTTAATTCTCCCCTTACGTTACCAAAGTTAATTTACAAAACAATGCTAAAAGAAATTCTAAAAGGAGCATTTATTGAAATAAGTTAGTTATCCATTAATAAAAGAACAGCATTGTGCCTACTAATGACTGGATTTCTAACTGATGTCTCCTACATTTTTTTAAGAATTTCATTATACATACATGATTTCACTCTTTATCTATCCCTTCTCTCTGTCTCTGTCTCTCTCTCTCTTCTCTCTCTCTCTCTCTCTCTCTCTCTCTCTCTCTCTCTCTCTCTCTCTCTCTCTCTCTCTCTCTCTCTCTCTCTCTCTCTCTCCATGTGTATATATGTTTTTTGAGATAAGGTTTCTCTGTGTCACCCTGGCTTGTCCTGGAATTCACTCTGTAGACTAGGCTGGCCTCAAACTCATAGAGATCCACCTGCCTCTGTCTCCTGAGTTCTGGAATTAAAGGTGTGCACTACCACTGCCCAGTTTCAATATGCTTTGATCATATTTTTTTTCTCTTCCTCAATTCTTCCCAGATTCCCCCTCCCCTGGCTCCCTACCCTTTCAATTTCATGTTCTTTCTTTCTCTTAAAAAGATAAAAACAAAACAAAGAAAAACCACAAAACTCCTATGTAGCCTTACTACTAAAAATTTACCATGGGGTGAGTGAGGTTGTTATTCCCAGTGTCTCTCTACTGAAGAAAAGCGATTTTCTCTCCAGCAGCTATGGATTGTGAGTGGGTACTTAACTAGAACCGGGGCTTTATGTCCACTTGCCCTTCTCGTGCTGGGATTTTGTCTAGTTTGAACTCAGACATGATGTCACAGTCTCTGGATTCATCTGCACATCCTCCCTTTTGTGTCTGGAAAACACTGTCTCCTTGACATTGTCTACCACCTTGAGGTCTTACGATCTTCATTTATAATTTCATAAAACTATGCTTTTCAATACCTACAAAGTGGTTTTCACATATAAATAATAACACCTTTTTAAAAATGTGTGAGACATCAAGCCATGTTCTAAATGTTTTCAAGGTGAGCTTTGCTCCTAATGACCCTGTAGTATAGGAGGTCCTTCTGGATTTGTGTTGCTTTCATTGATTATTAAAGAAACTGCCTTTGCCTTTTGATAGGGCAGAACTTAGATAGGTAGAGTAGACCGAAATGAATGCTGGGAAGAAGGGCATTGCTGCAGATGCCATGGTTCTCCTGCCCAAGATGGATGCTGGTTAGACTCATGCTGGTAAGCCACAGTCAAGTGGCAATACACATTAATAGAGATGGGTTAAACTAATATGTGAGAGTTAGCCAAGAAGAGGCTAGATATAATGGGCCGAGCAGTAATTTAATTAATATAATTTCTGTGTGGTTATTTCAGGGGTTAAGCTAGCTGGGCAGCTCTTCCTACTACAACCCTGTAATTTCCCAGGGTATGTCTTTTCTCCTAAAGCAAACTTTCAGGGATAATAACTGTTTCTGGTCTAGCTCGTTTCCTTGTCTTTGCAGAAAAGCTTGAGTTTCTGATACACTGAAACCTTTGTTGTTCTTGCCAATCATAGAACAGGAAAATCCAGAGGGACCATTAGTGTTCTTAACCTTTACTCCTTCCTTTGTGACCCTTGACATCATCTAGTACCTTAATCCTCAAAAGACTTTGAAGTTAGTGACATCATGATTTCCTGTCTGGTCTCCCTTGTCGTCTTCTCCTACTTATTCTGCATACCCTAGTGTTTTGCAAATGGAATTCTGAGCTTTTAATCTTCCTTGAGTGATTCATGTACGTGTTATCAATGTTAATGAACCAGTAACAACCAAATATATATCTTTAGTCCAGGACTAATTGCTGAACTCCAAAAGATTAGTGGACTTCTCTATTGTAAACTGGAATTCTCTTAAGCTTGACATTGTCAAACTGACTTTCTTCCAAACTTTCCTATGCATATATGATTATGATGTATATGCCTATATGTATGAGCCCATAGGTGGTTATAAACTTATCTTTACCTCAATTAAGCAAAATTCCTAAGATTTTTCTTACTATTCATATTTACACCAAAATTAAGTAGTTTGTACATTTTTTTCATTTTCCTATTAATATTTCCTTCAACTGTTTCAAACTATCACTATTAAAATTACATTGACTCGGAGTTATTAATGTTTTTAAAAATGTTTAAAATCACTAGAAAACTTTGAAAACAAAGTATCTATGGGAACATGCAATAGATAAAAATCATATTTCTCCTGGTGACTCAGGATATTCATTTTCTGTCCCTCTTACCTTCTAATGGAACTTCTGAGATAGTCTTGTGGAAACAGAAGTTAAACAGAAACATTTTAAAAGTTTTCTAAGTAATAATTACAATTGTAATAATAACACCTCAAGCGAAGGAAGCCAGACTTCATTACTTCTAGGACATTCTAGAGAAGACAAAATGGTAAGAATACACAACCACTCATTGATTGGTAGGCTTTAGGGAAGGTAGGAGTTGATTACAAAATCCCACAATGCAATTCTTAGGGTGATAGAATTCTGTGTATACTATTTTTCTTATTGTCACAGAAAGAGTTGCAAATAAGACGAGACTCTGGAGCCCTATACCTAATCCCTCAATCTAGTGTCTAGCGCTGCAACATATTACCAGCTGCATTCTCTCTTCTCCACTGCCCACATCTTCTGTAGATCCCACAACCATCCCCTCCTAACCTCTCTCCCACCACCCATCACTGTATCCCAGCCCTTAACTCAAGCAGGAACCCCCTGCTCAACCCCGGTCATGGTGCTAGAAAACCTCGTAGGCAGATCACAACCCTCTTTCTCTCTCTTCTCCCGCAGAGTCAATCCCTCAGACCCCATCTCCCAGTCTCATTCCTAGAACTCCAACAGAACACCAGCTGTAGCCTCTTTCCCCCCAGCTCATATCCTTCTGTGCTTCTCACCAGACCTAACCTCCTCCTCCTTCCCCACTTGCCCCTGTATCAAAGCCTCCACCACCAGCAGGCATTCCATGTGAGCATCCTACCTGAGCAGGTCAGGAAAACAGGTAACACACAACCATTACACTCTCCCAAAATCCAGATAGGAAGCAGAAACCAAGAAGGAAAACACCCACTGAACAACAACAAAAATACAGATGAACAAAATCCAAGAAAACAGCACCCAGACCTATAATCATCCCAAATCCAGATGCCTAGACACCGGTATAAGACCAGAATCTATAACACCAGCAATGTGTCTCCACTAGAGATCAGAAATACTAGCATAGAAGACTCTGAAGATACCAACATAGCTGAAGCACAAGAAAAAGATCTTAGAACTGCCTGTATGAAGATGGTAGAAATACTTACAGGAGTAATTAATAAATCCAGGAAAGAAATCCAGGAAAACACAAACAGTCCGAGGAACTGAAGAATTCCTTAAAGAAATCTAGAAAAACACAGTTGAAGAAAATGAATAGAACTGTGCAAGACCTGAAAATGGAAATAGAATCAAAAAAGAAACATAAACTGAGCAAATTCTGGAAATGAAACTTCTAGGATTTCAAACAGGAACTAGAGAGGCAAGCTTCCCCAATAGAATACAAGATATGCAAAAGATAATCTCAGGAGTTGAAGATACCACAGAAGAAATGGACAAAGATTAGCAGAACAGATACAAAGACAGTATCCCTTCTGCTGCATCCAAGAAATACACCTCAGCATCCAAGATAGGCATTAATTCAGGGTAAATGGTTGGGGAAAAATGTACTAAGTAAATGGACCTAAGAAGAAAGCTGGTAGAGTCATTTTAATATCTATAAAAATAGACCTCAACCCAAAACTATTCAAAGAGATGGGGAAGGACATGACGTACTCATCAAAAGAAAAATCCACCAAGATGACATTTCAATTCCTAACATCTGTGCCACAAAAACGAGGGCACTGAAGTTTGTAAAAGAAATACTCCTACAAGTGAAATGTCATATTGACCCCACATCTGATAGCGTGAGATTTCAATGCCACACTCTCACCAATGGACAAGTCATCCAGACAAAAACTAAACAGAGAAATACTTAACTTATTTTTGTCTTGGCACCTATAATATCTGACCCTTTATTGTATATTGTGTACATTCATCTTTCTCTATATCTATGCATGGAATTCTATACAAATTCCAAGTGAGTAGGGGTTTTCCTTTAGATACTATTGTATCAACAAAGCCTACT
This sequence comes from Arvicola amphibius, assembly GCF_903992535.2. Taxonomy (NCBI): domain Eukaryota; kingdom Metazoa; phylum Chordata; class Mammalia; order Rodentia; family Cricetidae; genus Arvicola; species Arvicola amphibius. The sequence continues at coordinate 15,281,668 of NC_052063.2, read as the reverse complement.
ACAATTTCTGAAACACAAAACTCATTTTATTAAATGTTATTGACAAAGATGATAAATTGTTTGTCTTGCCTGGTAGAAATTGTTGATGAGCAGAAAAGTATCAGTCTCCACTCAAATATTTAGGTTTCTAAGTTCCAACTCTAATTTGAGTATGTGTAGGGAATAGTACAATTTCGAAGTTGAAGTGGTTTCCTAAGTGATGACCTACTATGAGCAGGACTGTATGGGATGCTTTCTTTGGTGGTTTAATCTACCTTGAAAAAGAACTTTCTTTCCAGAGGTTTATCAGCATCTGGCCTTGAGCTTCATGGCCAACCCCATGAGGCCAAGATTGCATAGCATCCCCAATCCAATTTAATTTCCCCTGCTACCTCTTTACAGTTTTTACATGGTAGGGTTGGTGTCTTAGGGTTCCTATTGCTACGAAGAGACACCATGACCATGGCAACACCTGTAAATGATAACAATTTAATTGAAGTGACTTGCTCACAGTTTCGTTATGTTGAGGAGAATATGGTATACAGGCAGGCATGGTGCTGGAGAAACAGCCAAGTTTCCTACATCTTGCAGGCAACAGGAACCTGCAAGTGGGAGACACACTGAGGGAAGTCTGAGAAAAACACCTCAAAGCCTGCCCCCCACAGTGTCACACTTCCTCCAAGACCACTACTCCAACAAGCCACACCTCCTAATAGGGCAGCTCCCTATGAGATTATGGGGGCCAATTACATTCAAACTACCACAGTTGGTCTGATTAATTTCTTAGATGAAACTACTATCTTCATTAGGAAGAGACTAAGTAAACACAGAAGTCTCTCCAAAATTGGCTTTTGGTTTCCAAGTGAAACATCTTTTGGAAAGCTTGAGAAATATATTAGAGGGATAAAACATTTCAAAATAGTTTTTGAACATCTGTTTCTGAAAACAAGTTTAAATTTAAAACAGAAGTTTCATGGATTAAGACCTGAAATATGATTTGCCACTTAAAAGCCAATGTATATTGATTTTTCTGGCACGTTTAAAATTAAATTAAACATTATTTGGTTATCGTAGCAAAGCTAAATTAGAATTAATGATGTTTACAATGGAATTGACATTTCTAACAATTTTTATCTAAATTGTGTTACTTTAATACATGGCCCCTTACTCTGAAATTATCTTCCAAACGAGTTAATCATTACTGAATATACTGTTTATTTTCAAACTACCAGATTTTTCTAATTGCTGTTAATGATAGGCAAATATTTAACATGGTGTCTTTCCATATAATTTAGCATTACTCAATAGGGGCTAAAATAAATTTACAGAAATTGTGTAATCATTGATAGCCAACCGTGTTCAGCTGGTGATTTAAGACTGTATGTGGTGCTAAACTATCTTTACTATGGTTTCACACAATGTTGGTCATCTTTTGTCACATCTTTGCTTCTGTTTGGTCACAATGTCAAAGGCAGCATTTTCCTGTCAGGATAATGAATTGGAGAAGACTTTTCCATTGTACTAGGATCCCAAAGCTTTAGGGTGAAACAACTGTCTTGTGCCTCACTATCCGGTGTTAGCTGCCTCACATGGGCTGTGCCCCCTGCAGCAGATCATGTTGACAGAAGTTCGGTCTCTGAGGATGACCTGAGTTAGAGGGTCCAAGGGAACTGAAGCTCACCGCAAGCAGTGTTTTCAGGGAGGTGGTTGTGTGTTGGGACTTCCCTGTGTGGTGTGAGTCTGTCATGATGTGATGTTTGCTTCCCATTGCCCAGGGGTCCGTGGCCTGAGTTCCAGTAGCAAGGATTCCTACGGAGAGGGAATACATGGAGCTAATCTTCAGGACTAAATTGCCACAAGGCCAGCTCCATTACTTCTTATTGGAGAAAGCTGTGATAGAAGCTAATTAAGGGGAAGCAAAAAGAAACTGCATCTCCTGTTGGTAAAATGAGAGGTTTTACTCCGTGTGTAACCTACAATAACTACATAATTTTTACCTCTCTTTGCTCCACAACTTGCGAAGGGGTTAACCTCTCTCACTCTTACAACCGAGCTTAGGTTTTAGTTATCAGGGAAGAGAAAAGCAGGTGGCTCCCCCACAACGGGCTCTTTATCCGCAATTCCCTTGCATTGAGGGAGGAGAGAGAACAAGCACAAGGTCCCAAGTCAGGTCAGCCTCACAAAGTCTAAGGGAAAAATCCAGCAGCCCCCTTCTGAGTCAGGACCGGACTTGCCCAGACTTAGGCAAGTATGTCCAAAACCAATAAGACTAAACCTCAGCCAATGAAAGGTATACTAATGTAACTACTGCTTGCTTAACCAGTTTTGTATGAGATGACTTCACGGTCCCTAAAATTTCCCTTAGCTGTGCTTCAAAGAAGCCTGCAAGCTCCGCTCAGAGTCACCGCCATTCTGCACAGGTGAGCGACCCCACATGCCTGCTGGTACAATGAACACTCTTTGCTTGTACATACTACTTGAGTCAGGGGTCTACCTTCAGCGTTTCCTCAGACCCTTACACATGAAAAAGTTAGAAATAACCTCTGTTAAAGTATTCAGGAGAAAATGAAGGTGGTATTGAAATTTAGAGACATTTATGCAGGTGATCTATCATCTATCTATCATCTATCTATCATCTATCTATCTATCATCTATCTATCTATCTATCTATCATCTATCTATCTATCTATCTATCTATCTATCATCTATCTATCTATCTATCTATCTATCATCTACCTATCTATCTATCATCTATCTATCTATCTATCTATCTATCTATCTATCTATCATCTATCTATCATCTATCTATCTATCATCTATCTATCTATCATCTATCTATCTATCATCTACCTATCTATTTATCTATCATCTATCTATCTATCTATCTATCTATCTATCATTTATCTGTTGTCGATCATCATCATGATCATCCGTCCTTTATTTATATATTTATTGATTTTTAGGCTATTTGGAGCTCTTAAACTTTTAGATTCATGGCTATTCTCCAGTTTGAAATATTTCTAGTCATTTTTAGTTCAAACCCCTTTAAAGTCCCATCTGCCTTCTCCGTTCTTCTTGAGCATGCATTATACCCGAGTAAGAATGACAGATCAGTCCCTATTGCAACAAACTGAGTAGTGTCTTCCCGTGATTTGTAGTTTGATTAAGGTGGTGGTTGTCTAAGAGTTTGATGCTTTTCCAGATTACTCTTTTTCTGTGCTCTTGTTTTGAAGAAAAGTGTTTATACACAACAGAAACTGAGCAAAGCGTGTGTATTTGATACAGAACTGGTTTTCTGTCCTTTCTTTTTGGTAGTTCACATCCCATGAGGAATTTTAAATATTACACTGGCTTCTCAACCATCATTTCTAACAATGGGGATATTGAGTAGCTACTTCCTCCAGATCAATATACACCCTTGTATAGGGGAGAAGAAAGCTATTCGAGACTCATTTACTACAAATAACTTTCAAGACATAGCAGAAGTCTCCAGTGGGATATAAGAACTGTGACAATTTCAGGAGGAAGAAGTCCCCTCTGGTGGAGTAGCTGACCTGAAAGGAGTACAAAAAACTCTAGTTGTGCTGGGCGGTGGTGGCACACGCCTTTAATCCCAGCACTCGGGAGGCAGAGGCAGGAGGATCTCTGAGTTCGAGGCCAGCCTGGTCTACAAGAGCTAGTTCCAGGACAGGCTCTAGAAACTACAGGGAAACCCTGTCTCAAAAAACCAAAAAAAAAAAAAAAAAAAAACTCTAGTTGTGCAGCTTTGTTGAGGTGCCACCCACGCTAGGGTGATGCCACCCACACTAGAATAGGCCATTTAGTGATGTCTCTACCAGACTCACCCATGCACCTATAAGTGTCTCCAGTTAAACTCACTGTTTACCAAGGCAGACATAAACAGAATTCTTACTTTGCTCTGTCTTTGCTCTCTGTATCTAAGGTAACTAGAAAGAGTAATACAAAGGAAGAAAAGAAAAGTCTATAGAAATTTACCAAAGGAATTTCTGTAGATGGTAAAATTACATGGGACTTTTGGTTTATCTTTTTTTTTTTCATCTGGCATCTCTAAGTGCTTCTGTGACAGGGAATTACTAAGTAATTATTTATTAGAAAATACAAGTAGCATTTCATGCAGGACAGTGTTAAAACAGTACCATATAAATACAATGAAATCAAATAACTATGCATCATTTAGAAAATTTGACAGAAAAATGTAAATTTTTTTCCTTCTCTTCAATAGCAATAAGCTTGTAAAAGTTGGATTTTGTAATGGCATTTCAATTGTATTTTAATAAATAAAGCTTGCCTGGGGATCAGGAGAATAAAATAGTCCCACTGGTCAGTCATATAGATCAGGCAGTGGTAACACATACCTTTAATCCCAGTGGTGCACTCCTTTAATCCCAGCCCTAGAGAGGGTTATAAAAAGAGGAGACAGCTCTCAGACAGTCTCATTCTGAGATTCCTGGAAACAGGCTGGTCATTTCAGACTGAGGTCAAGATAAGAGTCAGTTGCTGACTGCTTTGCTTTTCGGGTCTTTGGGTTGAACCCCAGATTCAGTCTCTGAATTTTATTAATTATGCTTCAGGATTCTTAGTTTCTCTCTTGCAATTCAGTATTTAAAGCACATTCCTTTATATCCCATCTCTTTGTCTTCCATCCCACAGCCACAGAGGTAGAGAACAGACAAATATTTCAGTTTGGACTTTTCCTTTTCGTTATTATATTATAATGAACACAATCAAGACTATATTTAAGCGTGTCATTTAGTGAAGACAGTCATACAAAAATAACCAAGTTTTACCAAAATGACAGTAAAAATGTCATATCTTTCTGAACATTGATAACAAGCAACAAGAGTGGAATTCAAGATTTTTTTTAATCTTTGTTTTCAGAACCAAAGGATAAGGTAAAAATACTGCATTAGATTCAGCCAACAGAATCCAACCTCTGTGCTAGGCAAAATATAACTTTTTAAATGAATTTACCTCTCAGCTTCATCTTCTGAAAAATAATTGTAATTTTTTTCCACTTATGAAGTCGTTTTAACTAATGGTACTATCTGTGCCTCTCTGGGATGTTTTGGTTCTGGCTCACTCTCTTGGTTCACCCATCCCAGACACAGTTTACCACAGTGTCAGCAGCAGCTTGACTCTGGAATGGTCTGCAAGAGACCATATACTAAAGGCTTGGTCTTTAGCTTGGTGCTGCCGAGAATGGTAGAAACCTAAAGGCGGAGCCAAGTGCACAGTTTTAGGTTGTTGGTGGTATGCACTTGAGGACAATCGTATAGCCCAGCCCATCTCCTTTTCCTCTTTCTTCTCCTATTCTTCTTCCTCATCATCTCTCCTCCCTCCCCCCTCTCTCCCAAACCTATGAAGTGAATAGGTTTTGCTCACTATCTGATTCTACTGTGATATGCTCTCTTTCTATAGACCTAAAAACAACAGGACCACTCAACCATGGAATAAAATCTCTGAAATTGTGATTCCAAATCAACCTTTCATCTCTGTAAGTTAACTCTCTGGGCATTTGCTATTCTAATGAAAAATTCACCAACATAGCATGGTGTGGGAGGTCCTTTTGTCTATGTGTTGCTTTTATTGGTTAATTAATAAAGAACTGCTTTAAGCCTATGGCAGGGAAGAACAGAACTAGGCAGGGAAAGCTAGGTTGTATGCTGGGAGGAAGAAAGGCCGAGTCAGGGAGAAGTCATGGAGCCACTCAAAATAGACATGCTGAAACTTTGCTGGTAGGCCACGACCTTGTAGTAATCACAGATTAATGGAGATGGGCTAAATTAAGATGTAAGATCTTATAAGAAGCTAGAGCTAATGGCCAAGCAATGATTTAATTAATACAGTTTCTGTGTGATTATTACGGGTCTAAGCAAGCCGGGCAGCCAGGATGAACAAGCAGGCTCTTAGTGTAGCGATAGCATTCTTGTACTTTCCTATGTAACATTTGCTCCTTACATAATAAATCAAGTAGTTCAATCAGAAACTGATTGAAGAAAACACTTTGAATTTGTTAGGAAGCCCACCAAAGGTGACTAATCAGTTTATAGCCATTTGAAAATGTTTATTCCAGTCAGCTGGGACTACACTCAGGTATTAGAGACTCAGATGTAAGGGGTTTTTGAAGTCAAAACACAGACTGTGTTGGTATCTTTCTTAGCAGCTGCAGTGGGAGGAGGTTTTGAACAATTAAATAGTTTCGTGGAAGCTAATATAAGCAGTTAGCTGGAAGGGGGTGATTTTTACACAAGCAGGGAGTTTAACAGAACCTAAGATAACTTGGCTGGGGTATCTTAAACTTGGGTTCGTAGAACAGAGTTGGCTAATTTTCCACAGGATTCTCCATCATGGAGATCAAATTCTAGTCAAATCTAAAATGGCCTCAGAAAAAATGCAAGATGGAGACACCACTGTGCCTTCTTGACCTACCACAAAATATTTATACAGTGGAATTCAATATGAAATACTTACAATTTATAAACCATAAATACCCATTGTACAATAACCTTCTGATTTGGGTTATAGGGCCTCTAGTTATTGACATAAAACAACAAGCAAGAAGTTTCTCTATTTCAAAATAAGAAGCATGTTGGCAAGAACTTCTGGGGTTAAGATAAAGTTCCTTCAACATGATGACTGCATGTTTATTTTTACACAGAGTTATATGTGTTATAGACTTTTTAGGTAGCTATTTAATAGTATGATGCTTTGTAATTTTTCAGGTATCCATAATGTTATTTTATTCTCTTTATTTATTTATCACACACCTCCCTAACGAGACCTGCCCCCACCACCGCCACCTTGGAACTAGAAAAGATCATATTGAGAGAGGTAACTCAAAACCCAAAAGATAAACATTTCAGGTTATATCTTGAGGCTCATAGCACCAAATCTTCTGATGTGGGTATATCACCTGAACTAACTACAGACCTAGGAAAGTAAAATGTGACCATTACCAGGATAGGAGGTTTGGCACACTATAGAGAGAGGAATAGCAAAGGACAAGTCATCTGATCAAAGAAATGGGAAAAGAGAGAGCTCCTTAGGGAGCTAATACATAACAAAAGTAGGAGGAGAGTAAAGGAAAATAGTAAAATATAAATGATCTTCTTGGAGAAATGAGAAAGGGGAATACTATTTTGGAAAGGGTAAGGGAAGTAAGCACAGGAAGAGGGAGATAGGCAAAATAGCAATATGTATATCTGAAAACCAAAGAATCATACTACCAATTATTTACCTAAAGAAAACATTATAATAAACACAATTCAGTATATAAATATGTGTATATAGTTTTAATAAACATTTCTCATCTGGGCTGATGGTCCTCTCTCTAAAGCCACAAAAAAAACCTAATACCAGACAGAAGAAGCCCTCTTTTGAGTTGTTGGGCAGGCCTCCCTAAGAGATCTCCAAAACATACAGACTGCTGCTATGCTCTTGGTTGTCCCCCTAGAGGTGGAAGGTAAGGTCCCCATAGCTGAAGATGCTATGCACTTCAGATATAGTATCCAGAGACCCCTAAGTTGGAACTAACTTGAATTCCCCTTCCCTGAAGACTAACTTTCATGGTAACAGAAGTCTCCAATTCAAGCCCCCAAAGGAGGGAGACAACCAATAGTTCCACCCAATTACATGATGTGTAAGAACCAACCAATTACCAGCATGGCACAATAACCCTACAGGTGCAGTAGTGGCACACGTACTTGGCAGTAACCAACTGTCTCTACTTGGACTTCAGGCCACCTAAATAAGTATATCCTGCCTGGCACTAGAAATTGAGCTAAATCAGTACTTAGCAAAATCATGGTCTTTGGAGGAGAATTTACAACCACCAGTTTATTAAACTATCATAATCTCTAACAACATTCTATAAGCATTTGTCCTTATATCTACAGATAAATATAGCCTTCACCCTCCATCAAGGAAACTTCTCTTTGCAATAGATGATTAGCACTACAGAAAACCACAAGCAATCAATAAGTAGAGTTGTGGAGTCCAGTCCCAATAAATATATCTACAAAACATTACCATATTTATGACTCATAGAACACTGAAGAAGAGGGGACAGAAAAATATAAGAGCCAGAGGATTAGGGACTTTGATATGAGCTTGTGTTTCCTAGTAATACAAAAAGCTATACCCATAAAGTATCACCAAATGACCACCCAACTGTGAGCTAAACAAGAAAACACCAATGAACATGCCAAAATAGACAGAGAAAAGCCCATGAGGGCTCAACCCTACACAAAAAACTATAGGCAACGGAGTAAAGCTTGTAGAGAGAGAAGTGATCTTCCTTAGAGAAGAACACACTGATTAATTGGTCAGTGGCAAACGGCCAGCCCTGAAAACACATATAAGTAACATTATATGGACCCAGAGGTTGTATCTAGGGGTATGTTTATATATATCCAAATAAATATATACATGCAGTAACAACTGATGGAAAGAGAACATGAATTTGAGGGAAAATAAACAGGGATATATCAAAGGTTTAGAGAGAAGAAAGGGATACAAGAAATGTAATTAAAATACAGTTTCAAAAATAAACCAAAAGAGAGCGAGAGAGAAAGAAATAGAAGAGGAAAGTAATTGAATGATTCTAATAACCTGGTTTAAAATACTTTTGAAATCAAATTGCTTCAAAATCATGGTTTTCAGTTAAATTAAGAATACTTGTCAAGTGTCAGATAATTGGAAAGTATTCTGATAATAGGTTGACACATAAATTTCTGCACCGTACATGGAAATATTGGATGAAATTGCTTAAACCAAGTTCTTCTAGTCTCATTTTTTATGTGATCAATATTTCCCAGTATATTCACGAAAGTGAAAAATAAGAAAATAGATTTGAATACTAACTAATTTTAACAAAAAGATAAAAGATGCATACTCTTAATAATTATAGTAAATGACTAAATAAATTATAAAATAGCTTATCTCCTTCAACAATACAGGTATTCTAATAGATTTTTTTATCTTATAACTATTAACAATGGTATATTTGATCAACCACTTATTAGTAATAATTATAATGACAACCAAATCAGAAGACATTTTCACTCTTAGGCCTTTTTATTTTTTATGTTTTATTGTTTTTAATTGAGCTATACATTTTTCTCCACTTTCCTTCCTTCCTCCCCTTGTCTCTAGGCCTTTTAACCATAGTAAATATTTAAAAATATATAATCATATACAATTTGACTACCATAAAGAATCTTTAAGAAGTGTTTTAAAAACTTTTGATGCATAAGACTGTATTTTATATGATATCTTATGCAGCATACAATATAAATATGCATTAAACATACAATAGCAATTAAAGTGAATATCTGCTTGATGGCCTAGGGAGATGGCTCATTGGGTAAAGTGTTTGGAGAGCAAACATGGCAATCTGAGTTCAACCACTAACATCAACATAAACCCAGGCATAGTGCCACATAGTTGTAATTCCAGGGCCAGTAGGGTTGGGGAAGAGTAGACTAGGACCTGATGGCCGGGTAGGCTAGCCACATTGTCAAACTCCACATTTGGTGAGAAAACATGTCTCAAAAATAAGATGAACAACCAAGATGTCATGCACTTGACTCTCTTGTCACTACATATGTCATCCTTACATACATATAAATGAGCACACACACAAGCTCACACTCACTGAAAAGAAGGAAGGAAGGAAGGAAGGAAGGAAGGAAGGAAGGAAGGAAGGAAGGAAGGAAGGAAGGAAGGAGGAAGGGAAGGGAGGGAGGGAGGGAGGGAGGGAGGAAGGGAGGGAAGGAGAAAGAGAGAGAGAGAGAGAGAGAGAGAGAGAGAGAGAGAGAGAGAGAGAGAGAGAGAGAGAGAGAAACTGATTAAGGATATTTATTTGGCTGAATTTGTAGCATTGTTATGCTGTTTAGAGTCTACTGCTATTTTAAGTGAATGATAAGTTGTAATTGGCACTAATATTTAAAACATCTTGAAATTATACACTTTTAATTGTTTAAGAAGCATAGAAAAACTGCAGATTTCATCTTCAAAATGTTAGAGTTTCACAAATATATGAAAACAATTCTGTATGGGTAAAACCACTAGGAACTTTGGATCAGAAAATAAAACGTTATAACATTTTATTTTAGATAAAACATCTGTAGCTGATGCAATAATCACAAAGATACATACATTAATGAAATGAGTAGCACTGTCATAGTAATTACCAAAGGATATTTCCCACAGGCATTTTCTGCATGTATTGCTGAAAAGACTTCAGACACCTAAAGTGTGTTCCCATAGTGTGTGAGTTATTTACAATGCAGTCTTTGATGGATTTTAAAAGGCAGTAATAATGTGACATGTGGATGTCTATATAAATACACACATATATTATACCATCTTTTGCTCTCCTACAGATGAATTGAAGAAGATAATATAGGCAGGAGACCTGATGTAGAAGACATTTTGGGCCTATGTGGTTATTGATGTGGAAGAAATTGCAAGTTGGTAGTAATAATAGTATTTACAGGTTCTTAGCATTTAAAAGATATAACCATTAGGAGCTTGTCATTAATGCCAAACTCCTGAAATTTAGGCCTTCTCTCCCTGATAAGTCTCCTCCCTTTCAAATGAATATTTGTTTCTTAAATTTTGTAAAGTCCCATTAAACTAATCACTCACAGGGATATTTTCAAAACTGGTGTCTAAATAAAAATCAATTGTTTATTTTCAGGGGAAAAAAAACCCAATAGCATAAGGATAGCAGTTCTCTTTTCACAAGGGCTGATATAGTGACATTCCTTTTATTTTGTCACTTCTTATCCTCTATAGAAAGTCCTCAACTACATGGCTAAGGCTGAATTGCCACCATGTTATCCTTGTTTGAGAATATCAGGTGCTGAAAGTTATTGTGTGTGTGTGTGTGTGTGTGTGTGTGTGTGTGTGCCTGCAAAATGAAGAATCAACTCACGAATAATTTTGTGTTAAGAACCACAAACAGGCCGGGCGGTGGTGGCGCACGCCTTTAATCCCAGCACTCGGGAGGCAGAGGCAGGCGGATCTCTGAGTTCGAGGCCAGCCTGGTCTACAAGAGCTAGTTGCAGGACAGGCTCTAAAGAAGCAGAGAAACCCTGTCTCGAAAAACCAAAAAAAAAAAAGAACCACAAACAGAGGAGAGCTTGTATATATTTCTAGTTATGCTCCATAGGCTTGAAAACTAGCTGATCAGAAGATGGAGTTCCAGTTGAAACTCTGGAAGGACCATAACAAACTGAATTATGCCCACTCATATTGGAGAAGACAATCTTTTTCTCCCACTATACCAATTAAAAAGTGAACCTTACTGAAAACATACTCAGAGACACTACAGAACAATACTTGACTAAACTTTTGGGTACCCATGGCCTATGCAAATTGACACATAAGTTTATGTGTCATAATTCAGATCAGACCATTTAAAATCAGCTTCACATACTGCAGGCTAATATACCTTTATATACTTCCATCTCTCTTCATTAGTGAGAGCTCAGTCCTAGGACTAGACCCTGTTGCATAAGAAGCTGAAGATTACAGTATGTAGCCAGATGGCCTGTGCCAATGAAGAAGAAAACGGATTGGAGGATGGGTGACACTGCACCTACATACATACAAAAGAGGATGGTATCAACAAGGTGGTTAATACCATCTTGCTCAATGAACAAGCGTTCGGTCTTTATTTCATTTTTACTCTGTCCAGCTCCCTTGGCATTTGATTGCCTTTAATATACACAGACACAACAGTGCAAAGCTTTCGTTTATGGTTACCATTAGCTAGTATTCTCCTGATTTTGTTTATTTTCAGTCAATTACTCATTGCTAGTCTCTTTTTTCTTTTTAAAATTGTTTTGATTGAATTATATATTTTTCTCTGCTCCTCTCCCTTCCTCCCTTCTCCCTTTCTACTGTCTCCCATGATCCCCATGCTTCCAATTTACTCAGGAGATCTTGTATTTTCCTACTTCCTATGTACATTATATCCATGTGTGTCTTACTGAGAATCATCTTTGTTGACTAGGTTCTCTGGGATTGTGAACTGTAGGCTGGTTTTTCTTTACTTTATGTCTAAAAGCCACTTATGAGTGGGTACATATTATATTCGTCTTTCTAGGTCTGGGTTACCTCACTCAGTATGATGTTTTCTAGATCCATCCATTTTTCCACAAATTTCAAGATGTCATTATTTTTTCCCCACTGTGTAGTGCTCCATTGTGTAGATGTTCATATCTTCTTTATCCATTCTTCTGTCAAGGGGCATTTAGGTTGTTTCCCGGTTCTCACAGCAGCAAATCCCAAAGAAGGGGAAAACGCACACAATAACATGATCAACAACGAAAATTAAAATAAAAGGAACTATCAATTACTGGTCATTAATATCCCTTAATATAAATGGACTCAACTCACCTATAAAAAGACACAGGCTAATAGATTGGGTATGAAAACAGAATGCATTCTTCTACTGTGTACAAGAAACACACTTCAACCTCAAAGACAGACATGACCATAGTAAATGGTTGGAAAAAATTTTCCAATCAAATGGACCTAAGAAACAAGCTGGTGTAGGCATCCTTATTATCTATCAAAAGAGACTTCAAGCTAAAATCAATCAGAAGAGACAAAGAAGGACGTTTCATATTTGTCATAGGAAAAATCCATCAAGGGGAAATCTCAATACTGAACATCTATGCCCCCAATACAAGGGTACCCTAATATGTAAAAGAAACACAACTAAAGCTTAAATCTCACATCACACCCCATACACTAATAGGGGGAGACTTCAATACCCCACGCTCACCTCTGGACAGATCTGCCAGACAGAAATTTAACAGAGAAATTGCCAGAGACCACTTACCAGGGTAGTGGCATGGGAATCAGAAAAAAGCAAAGAGGATGAAAATAATAAAACAGAAACAAAGGATAGTGCCAGGAGGTAGTTGCAGTGAATATTGAAATTCCAGCATTTAATTTTCCATACACTTTTATACCCCAATACAAAAGGGGGAAGAAGGCAACAAAAGACTTCTTTAACACCACACAAAGAACAACTGAACAGTTAATTGCTTTAATACCTTGAGATATCAAGTCATTAGCATTCTGTTGTTTAGGCAGTAAACCCATCCTAGTCCAAATACCCTGAAGGCAAGCACTCCCAAGGTCAAACCTCCTATAGAAAAACAAGGAGCAGAAGTATGCTTGCATAATCTGACCATTAGTAAAGGTGGAGTGTATCTTGCTGTCAAAAGAACCAAGTGGCATCTTAATGTCAAAAGAACCAAGTAACTATGTCCTAGATTAGGAAGAGTAGCCCTGGTTGTTATCAACAATTCTGAGCAACCTCAAACTCTCTGACCTTCAGACAAGGTGGAAATAGGCTCACATTTTTGGTTCTCCACAAGTAATAAGGGAACTAACATGTTATGACTCGAATGGGCTTAGGAGACATCTATAGAATATTCCATCCAAACATAAAAGAATATACCTTCTTCTCAATGCCTCATGGAATCTTCTCAAAGACTGACCACATACTAGGTAAGAAAACAAGCCTCAACAGATACAAAAACTTGGAATAAACCCATGTAGTTTATCGGATCACCATGGCTTAAAATTAGAATTCAACACTAATTTTTCAGAAAGCCCACAAACACATGGAAATTAAACAGTGTTCATCTGAATCACTAATGGGTCAAAAAAGGAATAAAGGAAGAAATTAAAGGCTTCCTAAAATTTAATGAAAATGACTGCACAACATACCCAGACTTATGGTACACTATGAAAGCAGTGTTAAGAGGAAAGTTCATAGCATTAAGTGCCTACATAAAGAAGCTGGAAAAATCCCACACTAGTAAGTTAACAGAACACCTGAAAACTCTAGAAAAAAAGCCTTCTTTTTAGAAGCAAACTAGACGGCAGGAAATAATCAAATTGAGGGCTGAAATCAACAAAATAGAAACAAAGAAAACAATGCAAAGAATCAATGAGACAAAGTCATATGTTGACACTGTCATTTGGTTGCTATATTATCCCAGGTTCACTGTATCTTTTTGATTTATACTTTAATGGTTGTGGAAACTTTTTTTTTTCATGGTTTATTTTTTTATATTTAAAAATTTCCATCTCCTTCCCTCCTTCTCCCCCTTCCCTCCCCTCCCCTCCACCCATACCTCCCCTCCCTCCCTCTCAAGGCCAAGGAGCCATCAGGGTTCCCTACTCTATGCTAAGACCAAGGTCCTTCCAACTCCCCCCAGGTCCAGGAAGGTGATCACCAAGCTGAGAAGGCTCCCACAGAGCCCGTCCATGCAGAAGAATCAGAGCCCAGCGCCACTGTCCTTTGTTTGTCAGTCAGCCCACACTGTTGGCCACATTCAGAGAGACGGGTTTGGTTGCATGATCCATCAGTCCCATTCCAACTGGAGTTGGTGATCTCCCATTAGTTCTGTCCCACCGTCTCCATGAGTGAACGCACCCCTCACGTTCCTGACTTTCTTTCTCATGTTCTCTCTCCTTCTGCTCCTCATCAGGACCTTGGCAGCTCAGTCCAGTGCTCCAATGTGGGGCTCAGTCATTTTCTTCATCTATCGCCAGGTGGAGGTTCCCTCACGTTCCTGACTTTCTTTCTCATGTTCTCTCTCCTTCTGCTCCTCATCAGGACCTTGGGAGCTCAGTGCGGTGCTCCAATGTGGGGCTCTGTCATTTTCTTCATCTATCGCCAGGTGGAGGTTCTATGGTGATATGCAAGAAATTCATCAGTATGGCTATAGGAACTGGCCTTTTCAGGCTCCCTCTCCTCAGCTGCCCAAGGAACTAACTGGGGGGCGTCTCCCTGGAAACCTGGGAACTCCTCTAGGGTCAAGTCTCTTGACAACCCTCAGGTGGCTCCCTAAATTAAGATATATGCTTCCCTGCTCCCATATCCACCCTTCCTGTATCCCAAGCAACCCATTCCTCCGAGCTCCCTCCATTCTCCCCTTCACGCTTTTCTCTCCCCATCTTCCCTTGGCCGCGTCTCGCCCAACCCTCAAGTTCCCAATTTTTGCCTGGCGATCGTGTCTACTTCCAATATCCAGGAGGATTACTATATCTTCTTTTGGGAGTTCACCTTCTTATTATCTTCTCAAGGATCCCAAATTATAGGCTCGATTTCCTTTAATTATGGCTAGAAACCGATTATGAGTGAGTACATCCCATGTTCATCTTTTTGGGTCTGGGTTACCTCACTCAGAATAGTGTTTTCTATTTCCATCCATTTGCATGCAAAATTCAAGATGTCATTGTTTTTTACTGCTGAGTAGTATTCTAGCATGTATATATTCCACAGTTTCTTCATCCATTCTTCCACTGAAGGGCATCTAGGTTGTTTCCAGGATCTGGCTATTACAAATAATGCTGCTATGAACATGGATGAGCAAATGATTTTGTAGTATGATTGGGCATCTCTTGGGTAGATTCCCAATAGTGGAATTGCTGGGTCCTGGGGTAGGTTGATCCCGAATTTCCTGAGAAACCGCCACACTGCTTTCCAAAGTGGTTGCACAAGTGTGCATTCCCACCAGCAATGGATGAGTGTACCCCTTAAAAGATGGGAAAAGGCTTGGTAGCATAACTATACATTTTTTTTCTAACAGCCACTTACTTACCTTGCTTTCTAAGCTGACTTCTAATTTTTGTCCTAAAGGTCAATAACCTTGGTAGAAAAGAGGCCCTTCAATTGTATGCTAAATGTCTGGGATTGCTACTCCTTCAAGTTAAATGAACTCTCCATACTAATTTAACATCTACTTTTATTGCATACATCTTTTATTTGCTGGTAACATGGTTTTAAAAACATAATTTTATTGCCGCTCCCTCCATGTCTCCCAGTTGAGAAACTTTCTCAACTGGTTCTATGAGAGAATCAAATGCTTCAGGAAAAAAAATGTTTGCGTTGCTATTTTCAATTTTCCCATGGTGGAACATAACCAGAACCATTTCATATGCGTGTAGGATAAGTTAGTTGAGTGCATAAGATCTAAAATCTTAATGCAGTGGGACTTGATTTTCCTGAGAACTTAGAAAAAGAGCCTAGCCAAAGAATTCCAAATATCTTTCTTGAGAAAAGTCCCACTGAAATAGAACTGTGAGAATTTTATATAGCTTTCTTCAACAGAAGTAGGCACATGTGAGATGTGAACTGAAGGACCTTATTTTTTTGTACTTAAAATCCATGTGAATTAGTCTTTTCCACTTATATCATAGACAGTCATTTTACCATTAATTTTATGTGTTGAATACTAACAATGAAAACAATTTTTATGACTACCACTACAAAAAGATAAAAATAGCAATCTGTTAAACCTAAAAATATAATGTCAGCTCGAAATTGGAACTGGAAAAGTTAAGGATTAAATAGCCACATGTGTTTAAAAGCATTTTGATCTATTTCTATATTGCTTTTAACTTCTAAAGACAAATCTATACGACTATACAATTCTTTATTTGATATTTATTTTAACTGCATATAATCATTACAATTAAAAATGTCTCACACCAAGCACAGTACCCTGTCACACAGAAACCGCTCAGTGCCCAACTGTTATCTTTCTACTCATTCCCTCTTCTTTCTTCTTCCTCTGTTTCTCAATTTTTCTTCTTTTGATCATTTTTACCTTTTGTTTTTCTTTTGTTTTTCTTCTCCTTTCATTCTTTTCTCATGAAGAAATTTATGAAATTATACTTTAACATATGAAAGCATTTTAGAAAATAATGGAAGACAAACGATATGGCTTTTCTATAACCAGGGAGAAAATACATGACAAAAACATGTGTATTTTCTGGCACAGGTTACATATTTCAAAGTAATTACATTGTGCATACATGTTTGAGGTATTTGGTTTAAATTCTAGTAGCCTGAGCTGTTATTGTAATTCAATAAACTCTAGAAGGGAGTGAGAAGAAGAAATGTAAAATGGGTATGAATTTTTTCAGGGATTACAAAGGATGGAGGCAATTAATAATCTACCTGTTCTTCCCCTAAATCGAACTTGCAAATTGAAAAACAATGGGATAATGCTTAGCCCTCCATCAGCATCTCATTTAACTTTCATGAATTGAAATGGGCTCTGTTATCCATTATTATATAGAAATGTATAAAAGTTAACATAATCTTTAAACTATATCTGCTACTGACAGCGCTAACATGAAGCCTGAGGTTTCAAGACTCAAGTTTTGTTTTGTTTTTGCTTTTTGTAATATTCTGTTATACAATAAGGAAAGAGAAAGGGAAGAAATAAAACTTTTATTAGACATCCATTATATGCCTAAAATTGTGAAAGATACTTTATATATAGATATTTTTCAGTGATTTTCAAATTTATCTATTATCTCCAAATGTTAGGACATTATTTTCTTAATT
This sequence comes from Arvicola amphibius, assembly GCF_903992535.2. Taxonomy (NCBI): domain Eukaryota; kingdom Metazoa; phylum Chordata; class Mammalia; order Rodentia; family Cricetidae; genus Arvicola; species Arvicola amphibius. The sequence goes on along the minus strand of NC_052063.2, from coordinate 15,264,276 downwards.
GTTTAAAAAAACAACTCTAATACAAAAGCTAACATATGTGACTTCTATGTAAGATGACAGACTAAGATCTTTCTCTGTGTGAGCTAGTGAAAGGGAGTATAAAAAGGGAAATTAGATTATATCCGAAAAAAAATAGAAGTTGACTGGCTTATAGCAAGGCAGGATAAAATTAGGCAGGGCAATCAAACTGAGGATGCTAGGATAAAGAAGGGTGGAGTCAGAGGAGATGCCAGTAAACTGCTGAGGAAGCAGGATGCATAAAAAATAAAGTAATAAGCCATGAGCCACATGGTGACGTTTAGATAAGAAACATGGGTTAATTTAACTGTAAAAGCTAGCTAGTAGTAAGCCTGAGCTATCAGCCAAGCATGTATAAGTAATATTAAGCCTCGGAGTGGTTATTTGGAACTGGCAGGTGGGAGAGAAACATCCAACTACAATATTCTATGGTTTAGAAAACTTACCCAATATGAAAGTATTTACCCTTCCTCTTTTATTTGTTTTTTCATCTTCTTAGTAAATCAATATGTCCTTGTAGGGTTGTATGACTACAGTAATGGGAAAACTGGTGTGACACTCTCTTCATTAATCCTAAAGGTTTGCCACTAACTGTGCACTTAGAAACTGAAACTGTGTGAACTAGGAGGTTCATATAGAAGGAAAGCTGGTGGATTGGCTGGCTTAGGTAATGGATACAGAATATAAGGACCTGAATGGGAAATTAAGTATTATGTCTCATAACTACAGGATATGCTAGACCAATCAGATAGGAGGAAGATCATTTTTGTTGATTTCTCAATTCTCTGGCAGGAGGACTCGTGACATCACAAGAGAATAAGGAAATAACATTACAAAGTTGAGGTTAGTGCGAAAAGATGAATGTAAATATATGTGTATATATATATGTATATGCACACACACATGTATATATATGTGTGTATATGAGTATAAATGTCTGAAAAGAGAGAGGACACCCAGTGCTTCTTGCAGAGATGTGGACTGACACATTGGGCAGCCGTTTGTTAGGGGAGGAGGCTGTATGAAAATCCTATGTTATTGTTCACAATACTTGCTGCTTTTCATCTCCTAGAGTATCATATAGATTTAGATATTTTTTGTGGAGATGTAGAAATGCCAGGTTTGTCCTCTTTCAGGGACTAAGTTCTAAGCCCTTTTTGAAGAGGTCATTTCAGCTTAATTATATGAAATCCTGAGCCAGTCTTTAAGAACCAGAGAAGCATACTTTCTAGAACTTACACAGAAACTCCTCAGCTCCCACTCCTAAGAGTCTGGCAGGAGCCCAACAAAAGTATCAATTAAAAAAGCAAAAGCAAACAAACAAAAAAACGTGATTCTTAAGGAAGAAGGGACCTATGTTTCTCTGTGAAAGTTTTTCTACAAAAATCACAGTGAATTTGCTTTTTTCTTTTCTTACGATTTAGTGTTTTCTTACTTGACAATTACTAAACATTGGTATTGATTTGGAGAATGATTATGATAATGTTATACGGTGATGTAAGCATAATCCATGTTGTAAAAGGCTAAATAAAAGTGGTTATTCCTTAACCTGTGAGCCTCACAGCTTCCTGAAGCTCACATGCTCTTTGCATTCTTTATTAATAGATTTATTTCTACCCAAATGGGTGAAGAATTAATAGAAAAAAAAAAAAACCTCAAAGTGACAGACACTGCAAAGTCATTTCCTGTAGCTTTAAACTGTAGCCATTTAAATTACAAATTGTTCTGCGGGAAAAAAAAAGCTATAAATAACTGTGAAATTATAGGAATGCTTGGGAAATTGGTTAATCCAAAATGTTCACTGTTGTGGGTTTTCAGAATAACTGCTTTTGGTCTTGTGTATGGGGTGACACATGGTTAAATGGTGTCAGGTAGCACACCACCTTGGGAGTGTCTTGTCGCTCTCTTTAGTACACTCAGTTTTGGGGGACACACTGTTCAGGCACAGTGTAGCATAATCGGGAGCAGGACACTTTTCCCTCTGTCTCTTTTGGGGGAAAGACAAAGTTTATTTTTTTGCTCAAAAGACCTTTAAGGAAGGCTTTCCAAAATAAAATAAGAAGAACATTTGGACCCAGATGAAAATTTTGCAAAGAGAATAAAAGTTTAAGATACCTCGTGTTCAAGAAGAGATGACACAGAGGTTATTCACTAGGAAAATGTCAATGCCTATTTTGGATTGGATTGGTTGTCCAGTTTGTAGCTATGGAAGCTTACTTTTCTACTTCCGTCTCTTATTCTCTGATTCTTTCAATATTTGTATATTTACTAATATCTTGATTACTACTTTACCAATGTTAGTTAAAAAAAACTAGACAAATCAGTCTTATTTAAAGTGACAAGTTTAAAATTTGAGCCTAGTAACTTTTATATTCTTTTCATTGCAAATACTTGACAGGTGCCTACCTCTTAGAATCTCCAGTTATCTATACTACATCCTGAGTTCTAACCAGAATCCATATTCATCTACTTATCCTCATCTACCCATACCCATCCATCAATATCAGTCTACCCATCTCCATATATCCATCTACCAATATCCATCCATCAATATCAGTCTACCCATCTCCATATATGCATCTACCAATATCTATCCAGGAACATCCATCTGCCATATCCACCTACCCATACCTATCTATCCACATCCATCTATCCATCTCCTATATCCCTATTCATCTATACATCTTCATCAATATCCTTCTACCAATATCCATCTACCCATACCCATCTATCCATCTCCATTTATTCATCTACCCAACTCTATCTATCCATATCCATCTCTCCATCTCCATCCAGGTAGTTAATATCCAGTATTCTTTATGTGAGAAATTAGTCTTGAATGGCAAATGAAACTCTTACTAGGCATTTCTTCCTTCATAGTGGATAATTAAGAACCTGTTCAGGGCTTTAAAACCTTTGCAGCTTCAAATTGGAGAATCAAGTTCAAGTTACTAGGATAAAGATGCTTGGGGATATATGAGAAAATGTTTCTTGTCTGAATCTTTCTAATGGCTTGAGAACCCAGAGTAATCTCACCAAGACTGGAGAGTAGTGCCAACTGATAGATTTCAAATTCTTATTGGTTTTTATTTAAGATCGTTGGATCAGCATTGGCATGATTGATCAAGTAAATTTTGTCATCAAATAGAGGCTGACATATTAATGGATCAGGAATTGCCTTGCCCTGCATTTCCTCAGTTGTCTTCACTGGACCAGAAAAAAAAAGAAGCATAAGGCAAATAAAAATCAATCACAGAATATAATAGCTTCAGCAGTGTGGGCTCTTAAGAGAAAAGTCCTGACAATTTATCTGAAATATTTTCTTTCCTGCAAGTCAGATCGATTTAAGTTATTTCAGTGCAATCAACTTTCATTTGATCTACTCTGTGTTTGAAGCATTGAATTCAGTGCTCGAGACATAAATTGGTGACTTCATTAGTCAAGGTTCTCTGGAGAAACAGAACTAGCATAAATATTTTACACACACACACGTTCACGATGGAGATTTGAGGATTTGGTTTATAAAATCATGGAGACAGGAAAGCCCAATTTTCTTTGTAGGAGATCAATAGGCTTGAGACCTAGAGAAGAAACACAGAGAAAAAAAAGTATTCAAACAGTTTCCTAGCAGAATTCTCTCTTCTTTGGGGAAAGATTTTCCAAGACTTTCTACTGTTTAGACAAGATGACTTCATCTTATGGAGGACATTCTACATCTATTGATTTATATGTTAAAATTTTAAAATACCTCCAGGAAAAAGTCTAGAATAATGGTTGGCCCAGTGTCTGGATAGAGTGGTGTAGTCTAGCTGGCATATGAAACTGCTCCTCACTGTCATCAATAACTAAGTAGGATAAGGAGAAATCAAAAAGGGACAGAGAAACCACATATCCAAGACTTGGTGAAATAAATAGGAATGCAATTATTTTGAGCCCTGAAAGCCATATTAAAGAATTTGAGGACCCTTTGTCCTACAAAATGGGATGGAAGTTTTTCTCTCTGTCCCTTTTACTATCCATGAAGATAATTCAGCTTCTTAGTCTTGCTTCAGTGGATGAGTTTTGTCAGCTGTCAAAATCACAAATTCAGGAAGACCAGCTTTCCAGTTGCAAGTCACCTTTTAATACTAGGCTCCAACAAAAGAACTCAGCTTCCAAGGACAGCTAACAGCCAATAACTTCAAACACCCAGCCACAAGTTAATAAAATGGGAGCAAGTGCTTTTCAGCACTAATGCTTTGTCAAGTCTGAATGAACACTTGAAAAGAGGGTACCAGGATTATTTGCTGACTTTCTGTTTTGTGCAAAGCCAGGATCTGCTCAACATTAGAAGACTTTTAAAAAGATAAATACAGCTGTTTCTGCCAACATGGAACTTAGGATCCTATTAAATGACACTTCTGGGTAATAATGGTGGGAAACTATTAGACTTTCAAGACAATGAGAAGGATTTAGCTCTTCTTGTGAGCAGAATGTCTGATGCAAAGTGTTTGATAGATGCTCTTATTGTCAGGGTTATGTTGCAAAGGAAAGCCACTTCTTTATTAATTTTTTTCATACAATATATTTTGATCCTGTTGTTTCCTCTCCTCCTTGGAAAGTTTCTCTAATAGCAAGTAATACATAACAGTTATTCTTCTTCCAGAACTCTGAAGACTGGATAACATTTCTAAAAAGAATTGGGACCTGTTCATTTCCAGATAAGCTAAACCAATTGGGCACAGGAGCAGAGTCAGAAATTCATGAGGCAGGCTGGTCATAGATTCTCAGATATGGTTCTCAGGGAAAGTGATCATCACCTCAAGCAGGACTTGACACTTTGTCTAATGCTTTTGTTGTTATAATGTCTAACCCAAAGATCAACTAAAATGGTCCATTTACGGTTACTACCTTAAAAGAAACTTTGTTCAGCCTCCTGACTTGTTCCTTTTCAACCTTTATAGAGATGGAGCTTAAGACTGTTTATAACATATGCAAGCCTATCACAGCCCAGCCATGTGCTTAGTGGCCATTAAATAAGGGAATGTGCAGGCAGGAACCGCTCTTTCATTTCCTGGCCACCCAGACCCAAATAATCACACAGAAACTATATTAATTACAACACTGTTTGACCAATGACTCATGTGTATTTCTAGCTAACTCTTACATTTTAAATTAATCCATTTCTATTCATCTGTGTATCGCCAGGCTGTGGCTTACCAGGTAAGGCTCTGTTCTGGCATCTTTCTCTTTCAGCAGCTACAGAGCATCTCTTTGACTTTGCCTATCTCTCTTTGTATCTCTTCCAGCCTGGCTATATTCTGCCCTGCTATAGGCCAAAGCAACTTCTCTATGAACCAATGGTAATAAAACATATTCATAGCTTACAGAGGGCAATCCCACACCATGAATGCACTATGTAAGAGAATATCATATCATGGGAAATATATCACTTGGTGCTGCTGATCGAGTATCTCCATGGGTTGGAACACATTTCTTTAAAACAAAACAAAACAAACAACTTTTTTTGTTTCATTTAATCATCATTACAAGATTTTCTTCTGAGTTCCAGGGGTGGGATAGGGGGATCTTTGGAAACTGTAACTAGTGTGATATCTAAGCCCACTTACATACAAGTTAGACTGAACTTAGGCTGTTCTCCAACTCACTGTTTGTGTGTGTCTCTCTCTTTCCTTTGCACAAACTGGGTTTAAATTTGACAAGTGTAGTAGGAGGCTTTCTCCCACAAGCGGGAATTTTCTGGCTCCACTATTTGAGAACATCTGAAGTACTCCGCCTGAAACTTCCTCGAAATGGAGAAGGGTTTTGTCTGGAAGTGCCCTTGGAACCTAGAAAGGAACTTGTGGACACTGAATGCTTGAAGGCAGTAATTAATGTCATGGTGTTTATGACAGCAATAAGACTAACTTTCTAAGCAAACTGCTTTTGGCCGGGCGGAGCTGCTTCATAATACGTGATTTGTACTGTAACTTCGTAGCCATACAGAATCTGAGAGCAGTCACTACTCAGCAGAAAAGGCAAGTTCAATGGGAAAAGTTCACAGTGAGTTGTCAATTAGCACCCAGTGTGTCATCTGGTGAAGCTTCTTAATGCATTAATTTCTAGAAAATCTTTGGAAATTTGAATAGTTACATTGACACTCACAGATGAGGGAATATTTGTGAGTCAATGAATTTTTTCACATCAAGGTCAATAACACCTGTCCTCATATTTTACTCTCATCTTTCTCATTATATTATAGTAAGTTATATTAAAATGAGTCTTAACATGTTTCTTGAGCTTTGCCTTCTGATATATGGGAATCTAATATTTCTTCCCTCAAAGGGATGATGGGTCCAAAATGCCTTTCAGAAGTGAGTCACTCAATAGGAAACAGTCTGATGCTTCTTCCCTTAGAATTCCTAGGATCCAGAACAGTAAGAAATAAGTTAATTTTCATTATCAATTACCCATTCTCAGGTCATTTGTTTTAGCAATGGAAACCTGTGTGTGAAAGTTATGGCTTAGGTTCCGCAAATCTTGTGTTTCTTCTACTCGTCACAAAATGCTTTGAAAATGATCATTTCTCTTATCGTCCTAAATATCCATGAGTGTTTATGGCTGTTTTATTTATTTCTTAATTAGCATACAAAATAAGATATTTCACCATGGCATTTACATACATCCTTACAGCTTTGCTTTGGCCGATCCTCTTGCCCTCCTCTTCCTCTTCCTTCTATGACTTTTACCTTCATTAGGAAAGTCCCCTTTCCACTGTAACATGTCATGTACTCTGGTACTCTCCCTAAAACCTTTTTTCACCTTCTCGTGGTCTCCTTCCTCGTGTCATGACTTCTTCCCAGACCCACTTTCACATAAGTATGCACATATAAAAGTTAGAAGACACAATTTGTATATGGGAGAGAACATACATTATTTGTCTTAGGGGTCTAGAAAACCTCACACGACTATCCATTTGCCTACACTCTCAGTATTTTTAATAATGGAATAAAATTCCCTTGTTTACATCTAGCCCCATTATGCAATAGCCTGTTGATGGATGTCTAGGCTGATTCTGTTTCCCTGTTATTGTGAAAAGAGGAACTTTGAGCATGGATATACAACTCTCTCTGCAGAAGGACAGATTCCTTTGGGCATGTGCCCAAGAATGATAAAGTTGGATCACATCATAGTTTTAATTTTACCCTTCTGAGAAAGCTCCACACCATTCTCTAACACTAACCGTGACACCAGAGAAAACAATGTATATAGACTCTCACTCCTTTCTGATGCCTACAGATTTCTCTATAAGCTCCCTAATATTTATTAATTTAAGTTCTTACTTCTTTTACATCAAGACTTTAAGATTCACTAGTTAATAAATAAGAGACTGATAAGTGGTTATTTCTGTTTTTGAAAATATACACATTAGAGTTTTAGAATACTTGAAAAATATAAAGAAGAAATAGTCACCTTACAATCTGTGGTAACTAACGCCATGAAATCTCTACAAGAGCATTTCCTCTTACTTACTGGCAAATCCTTTTTGTCGGATCCCCAGTGGCCAAGAACGACGCTGCCATCTGAATGAAACAGTTTTGCTGCTCTCTGACCCCTTGCTAGCGCCGCTTCTGCTTCCTCACAGCTGGGGAATTAGATACTATCTCGACTCCCTTTCGAGAAAAGACAAGATTTACGTTTGATTGCCAGTAACAAAACAATTTTCTCTTATTTATTTCTTTAGAGTATGATTTTAGCGGCAGCTATCCTGCAAGCTAGTACAATTTGAATTTATTTTTGGAACGAGGCAGCGTTTTTAACTTTTGGCAGCCTTGAAAATAAAAGAAATCTTAATTCTGATTTGCTTTTGTAGGTCTCACTAAATCTATAAGATATTTTTAATAGACTGATAATCATTAAGTATGTTTATTCATTAGATTACAATGGCTATACTTTTGCCAAATTTCCGGTAAGTCTCTTAATGACCTCAAATGATGCCCATGTTTTCTTGTCATTTCTTTGATTTTCTGTAGACTTCTGAAGTACTTCATAATCTGAAACTTATCCTTCAGAAATTAAAACAGTGTTAAAACGGTTCTGCTTCAGGGTCGCTGCCTCTGTAACTCTAACCTTTATGTCCTTGGATGCCCTTTGTAGCAGAATTTAGTTCACTGAAATTTCTGCTAGGTCTGGTTGTATTTTTCAGATGCTCTGCAGATGCATGTGTGTTCCAATACTTCCCAGAGGCATTTTCTCTAAATTGTCTCAAATCATGCTGTACAATCTCTTCACCTTTATAGAACTAAGCCGTTCAAGTGCAACATTCTACAGTGTGTAACCTTTTGTAAGCAAATATATCATGGGACCGACGTTTGACAGTCCAACGGTTCCTAACAGCTAAGCAATAATAAGCCCACTGTGCTTACCCAACGTATTATCAAAACCAGACATATATTTAGAAAGGTTCAAGGAGACTGTAATTGGATGTTACTGCAATCCCAATAAAAAAGGAATTCTCTTGCAAATTCATTAAAAACACTTTATACAAGTTATTCTCCATACTGACAACTTTTGATGTGATTTTCCCATGCTGTAATTCTTCACTTAAAAGTACAAGCATATCCACAGATACATAGTAATAAAATTTAAGTAAAATAACTTAATTGTGCTTAGACTGATTATATGTGTGTGCATGTGCATATGTCTATACATGTTTGTGTGTGTTCATATATGAATGGCTGTACATGGATGATGCACAGATAGCGGCTAAAGATCAACTGTGAGTAGCATTCCCAGGTGCTATCTGTCTTGTGTTTTGGGACAGTCAGTCTCACCAGGACCTGAGGCTGGTGAATGGACTAGGTGGGGATCCTCCACCTAGTTTCAGGGATCCTCCTGCATCCCCCAGTATTAAGATTACAAGTTCCGGCCACACTGCTCGGCTTCTTCTATGGATCTGGATATCAAACTCAGGTCTCTGTGCTTATATGGCAGACAATTTACCAACTGAGTTATCTTTCCAATCCTGGTTGACTCTTTGGGGGAGGGGTATTAATTTATTTATTTTACCTACCAACTGCAGTTTCCCTCCTTTCTTTCTTCCCAGTCCCTCCTCCAACCTCCCCTCTCCCCCTCCCCTCAAACCATTTGTCCTTCATTTTTATTCAGAAAAGGACAGGCCTCACATGGATATCAAAAGAACATGGCATATCAAGTTTCAATAAGACTAAGCATCTCCCCTTATATTAAGTCTGAACAAGGTGACCCAGAATAAGGAATAGGATAACAGAGCCAGCAATAGAATCAGAGACAGCCCCAGCTCCCACTGTTAGGAGTCTCACAAGAGGGTCAAGCTGTACAACTGTCACATATATGCAAAGGACCTAGATTAGTCACACGCAGGCTCCCTAGTTGTCAGTTCAGTCTCTGTGAGCCCCTGTGAGCTCAGGTAAGCTGATTCTGCTTGTTTTCTTGTGATGTCCTTGGCCACTCTGGCTCCTACAAAGTTTCTTCACTCTCTTCACCAGGTTTTTCCAAGTTCAGTCTAATATTGAGCTTGGACCTGTGCATCTGTTTCCATCAGTTGCTGGGTGTGGTCTCTCTGGTGACAACGGGGATAGTCAGCAGCCTATGAGTATAGCAGAATATCCTTTGGCATATTTGCACTGACAACTTTTTTTCTTCATTCACGTTTGTTTATATCCTAGATCTCCGGGTCTTCCGGCCTCTGGGTCCTGGTCCTCAAGGCAGTATCAGGGGTTGACTCACTCTCAAGGCATGGGGCTCAGGCTGGTCCAGTAATTGATGCACAATGATCCATTGACACCCAAGCTCATCTCATAGGCAGAACAGACTGCAGGTAAAAGGTTCTGAGGCCTGGTTGATATCCCAGTCCCTCTAGTGGAAGTTTTGCTTAGTCACAGGAGAGGGCCAGTTCAGTTTAATGGAAATACATTAATCCCAAGAGCCAAGATCAGCACATTAAAAACTTGACAAACACTCAAAACCAACCAAACTGGAGCATAGCACTAACACCTTTTTTCCTTAGTAGTGAGTTCCTCAAGTTGAAGGCATCCCTTTGGCTGCCCAGCCATCAGCCTTTGTAAATCACACAGAAAATTTTGTTTCTACCAATCAGGACCCTTTGCAGGAGGTTTTAGGAATGGGAAGAAGACAAGACAGGGAATCTTTTCAGTCGGTGGATTCCAAGAATCTGGAGGCCAGTGGTTTCATTGCTAGAAGCTGTGAATAAAGCCAACACCAAATGAGGCTGTCTTGAAAGATAGTCTTTAGCCTAGCAAGATGACTTAGCTGCTGAAAGCATTTGCTTCCAAGGCTGGTGAACTGATTTTAATCCTGAGGATCCCTGAATAGTCATCATCTAATATCCCCACATATGCACATGTGGCCCATCCCAATAACAATAATAATATTGATAATAATAATAACAAATGAATATAATAAAATAGTCCTTGGTAACATCTTTAAAAGTTTTGGCTGTATATTCACACTTTCACTACATAGTTCAGTCCAACTCACAGGATTCTCAAATTATGAAATTATTGTTTATACTGCCCTCATACAAGAGAGATTTGGGTAAAGTGACAGCAGAGGTGAGCTCATAAAATCAGCTCTGGGTCATAATATCGGAGGAGGACAGATCTAATTGTAAACACTTGCTGAAGAGTGAGGAGCTTGAAAACCATGACATTCAACATAAGCTGACTTGCTTCTGTCCATTCGTTCCAGACTTCTTGCTCATCTTCATGATGCCTGTAGCATCCACCCTTCTTACATTGTCATAAATCCTGAACCCTTCGAAGTCAACCCTTTTGCTTGCCCACCACCTAGTGCTCTGTCTATCGTGAAGTTCTCTAGCTTAATTAAACTCTGTTCATGCAACAATATTATTTGTGGTAGGAAACAAGTGAGATAACTGTAAGGGTCTATAAAATTTTCGGAAATGACAGCTAAATAGTCACAATGGTTTTCTAAATTCTGAGTGAATCACTGAAGGGTATGTTGACATTAACGCTACTGTTACGTTAGTTGAGTCATGACTATGGCCATATAATGAACAGTGAGCTCTCTGGCAGGTACCAGTATCAGCTAGGATTATATCTTGGTAACTACTTTTTTGGATTGCATACATTTGACTGAAATTGGAAAGATTGTCTGACAGATGCATTCTCTGAGTTTCTAGAAATGAGCTAGCCACCCATCGCTTTCAGCTTCAATTTTCTGCTTGAGTATTTTGTGAATTGCCCTAAACAGTTTCTGTGGCAGTCCACTCTTAGGAGAACTACTCAGAATCACATAATGACCTCACAACACTCTTCCAAGGACAGAAACCTCCGCCTGAGTAATAATCAAAGCACTAGCATGTTTGCTGCCAAGTAGAGGTCTGCTCGATTTAGTTAGAACTTTTGAAAAGAACCACAGTAAGCGGCATGCTCTGCTTACTCAGAATGAATCATCTCAACTATCTAATTCTTTTATTTATTTTTTTGGGGGGGTGGGTTTTGGTTTATGATTTTTAATTTTTCGAGACAGTGCTTCTTTGTGTAACAGTCCTGGATGTCATGGAACTTGCTTTGTAGACCAGGCTGGCCTCAAACTTACTTAGATTCACCTGCCTTTGCCTCCCAAGTGCTGGGATTAATGGTGTGCACTACCACCTCCTGGCTAGTCTCTAATTCTTAAAGAGGAGGATGGTGGCAGATGCATTTAATCCTAGCACTCAGGAAGCAGAGGAAGGAGGATCTGGAGGAGGAGTTGGAGGCCAGCCAGGTCTACAGAGAGAGAGAGTTCCAGGACAGTTGGGAATATACAGAGAAACCCTGTCTTAAAAAACAAAAACGATGATGATGATGATGATGATGATGATGATGATGATGATGAAAATTTAAAAGAAAGAATACCCATCTCTGGAGCTTCCAACTAAAGGGCACTTTAGAAGGATGGGTTTATATGAACAAATGTATAAACATCATGGCATCTCCCCCTACATATAGTGTTTGTGACTTCGATGTCTCCTTACTGTCAATGGACATTGAAGATCCTTCTGTGCTTTAATCTTATCTAGCTCAGGAACACCCACATTCCCAGTGACTTTAAAGCAGATTTGCATTATTGTTTCTGTAGAGTTTGGTTGAAGAGTTGATTTCTCAATTGACTTCTTCATATTGAAATTATTTGAAGAGAATTTAAGATAGTAGGTATAAGGAACTATGGTTTCGACATGCATCACCTAGAAACTTGTAGACGTGTATCTTAAAGTGTTCTTCCCATGGGATGACTACCTTGGAAAGATATAGTCATGCCCAGAAGCATCTACTCCTGCTGAGCATGTTCTCTTTCATAGCCACTGTGTAACTCACATAAATTCCTTTATTTAATGATGATATTGAAAAGCCTAAGTTTTCGTGTCTTCAAAAATATTGGTTCAAACACCTCTGTTGCAGAGTCCAAACCAAAATGACTCATTCAAAAAAGGTGATCCGAACATAGAATTCTCAAAAAGGAGAGAGAAATAAATAACATAGCTGAAGAATGTTTCGAAAGGTTTTATTGTCCCTAGAAATTAGGGTAATGCAAATCAATAGAACTCTGAGATTTCATCTTACCCCAGTCAGAATGGCAAATATCAACAAAACAACGGACAACAAATGGTGGAGGGGATGTGGTGAAAGGTGAACCTTCATTCCATGCTGTTGGTATTGCAAACTCTGGAACTCTGGAAAACCCTCCAAAATCTTAGAGTAACTCTACCATATGACCGAGTTATAGCAGTCTTCAGCATATTCACAAAGGACTCAACATCTTACTTCACAGAAACTTCTTCATCCATGTTTACTGCTGCTCTACTCACAATAGCTAGGAAATGGAAAAAACCTAAATGTGCTTCAATTGACAAAGAAATGGGGAAAATGGGGTACATACATATTATGGGATGCTATCTGCAAGTAAATGGATAGAACTGGAGAAGATCATATTGAGTGAGGAAACCCAGACCCAGCTAAAATAGGCATCTCACATTCCCTCTTATTTGTGGACAATAGCTCCAAATCTTCAGATGTGAACACATAACCTGAACTAACTGCAGAAACCAGGAAAGGAAAAGAAAACCATGGGAGATACATAAGAGCAATAGAGAAAGGAATATCAGGATATAAGTGATTTGAAGAAGGAAATAGGAAAAAACAGAGGGGGCTTTAATTAGGGAGGTATGTGGGAAAATATAGAAGGACAGAAAAGGATATAATAATAGTAAGGATGTCTGAACAGGAAGGAGAAAATGAAAGGGAAAAAATGACATGCTCGTATTCAAATATCAAAAATAAAAATATACTATTAGAAATCTCATATAGAACTAATTATACATAATACCAGCTACTCTGCTAAAATGATTCCCTGGTAATCATTCTCCTTGTGAAAATTAGGATAGCAAAAACTGCTTAATGGGGTTGTAGAAAAATTAAAAAGTATGTAAAGCACTTGGTTTTTTATTTTTACCTGACACATAGGTCATAATCATTAGCTTTTTCCTTCACCATCCACAGCAGCACCAGTAGCAATTATTCCTTCCTGGAGCTAGTTACATGCATCTTTATGCCATGATTATCTTGTACACATTCCCACTCCTCTTTGGATGAAGGAACCAAGGTCCAAGGCAAACCATCTGACAGCTAGTGTGTGTGTGTGTGTATGTGTGTGTGTGTGTGTGCGCGCACACACACATTTTGAAGCTATGAGTGTCAAAGTGGAGTTCCCACTCTTTCTATTATTATATACACATATACATTATAATTCGCACTGATACAGGGATTGCAGTTTTCTTTGCCCCAAAATAACTTGGGTTCATCTTTACCCACACAAATTACCAAATCAAGTGACTCATTTGGATAGAACAATATATTTGTGCCATCAGAATGGAGAACTGGGACCTTGGAGATAAATAAACAGTACAATAGATTTGTGCCAATTAGGTAATGAATATACACACACATACAGACATATGCACGTAACCATGGTACTAAGTACATATTAAAGTACTTATTTTTTAATGTTAATAATATATGGCTTAATCTTGAACAGTGAGTACTATGTTAAGTTTTAAAAGTAGTAAAAAAGACTAATGACTCAGATATCTTTCTTTTCCTGTAAATTATTTTAGTGTTGCCAATTTTTAACTTTCTGTACAGACTTGTATTTCCCTAGAAGATCTGCCTGTACGATTAGGATGTTCTACTCTGTTAAGAAATAAAAGAGTGTTATATAACTGTGGCCTCATTTATATAACACAGGTTGCTGTAGCTTGTGTTTAACACAGGACAGAGCTTCGGGAAAGTTTTAGAAAATGTATCAGTCACTGCACCCGTTAAAACAGAGCCATGCTAGAAATTCCCCATTTTCCTGCCACAAATTACTCAGTATGATTTACACCTCTCTGAGAAATATAGATTTAGGATTTACAAGCAGCATTTAATGCCATTCACAATGGTAGTCACAATGTTATAGCCACCTATCCAAAAGTAGTTGGATATTTTCAAAATTTTAAATTTTTCATGTATACATTCCACTAACATCATGTGAAGTATTAGTGGATAGTAAGAAACAAAAGATCACTTATATTTATTTTATTCCAGGAAAGAGCAATGTAAAACACCTTGGCTTCATTTATATATTGGTTAATTTCATTTCAGTGGTGTGTGTGTGTGTGTGTGTAAGCATGCATAAACTCTTTTGAACAATCCCAAGAATACAGGCACAAAAAGACAAAATACGAATTATTTTTGCTAACATTTGTCAAGTCCTTACAGGACAACTGGTAAACCTTCAGTCAGGAGGTATACTTTCAGCTCTCCTAAAGGTATTTTTAATTGCTTTGTCAAGCTTTCTGTATACTTTGCCACTTTGGTACTTAACTGGAGACCACTACCAAAGTCATCAGAGAACATTAAAAATATAAAATTTTTTGAAAAAAAAAAAGTACCCACCTCCACACCCTGCATCTCTTATTTTTAAAAGGCCAGAGGCCTCATTCTTACTATGGAAATTCATGCTTTAAAAAAATGTCTGAAGCATAGAAGAGGACTCACACATTTACATATGTGTACAAGAGTTCTCCCTTCTTTTTTGATGCCATTTACACAAAACTAAAAGAATGGTTCTAAACATGGAGTTTAGCGCTGACTTTGTACAAATTTGTAGTTTGTCTTTTGTATCTACATGTTACCACTCCCTACCTGTGACACTGAGCAAACTTCTTGTCTTTCTCGCATCTTAGTTTATTTTAATTTTTTTTAATTTAATAATAAAAATAGTAACATAATCTACCACCTTAATTTATGAAGAATATAAGTCAATTTATTGAAAGGTTTTAATGATATGCATAAACCGTATTGTTCAATTAGTGGTTGCTTACAAGAAAAATACTATGAAATAGGGAGAGGCAATTTGAGTTTCAGGTCTTCCATTTCTAGTTAAATCACAAGTAGAGGTTGAAGCAGTTGGAGAAAGCATGGTTTCTAAGGGATGGAATGTTAAAAAGAATTAGGCAAGCGCAGATGAATAAATATTTTAGAAGCTCATAAAAATTACATAACACAACCACGGAGTTTTAGTTGTGGAGTGATTTTAATTTCTTTCTCTTTGTTTTCTTAACAGAGCGTCTCTTTTCTTTAAAGAAGCATCTCTTAGAGAGCATAATAACTTTTCAGTTTTAGAAACTAAGCTGAAGAGAAGGGAGCTAGCTTTAAGAACCTAGAATTATGCAACTCTTTCTGTCCCTGGCAAAACCATAACCACGTCTGTCTGGCATCAGTGTCTTGCACCTCCTCCTCACAGACCAGTGCCCAAGGAATCCCCAAACATCCAGGTACTGTGTTCTTTTGCCTGACGAATGTTCGCATGTTGATGCCTCCTGTTTCTTCTCAACTGGAAAGGAAATTTATTTCTACCCTGCTCATGGTTTATCTCCCTCACACTAGAATGCATCTTCTACTATTAAATCTAAAACTGTCCGGACAGGTTGTTAGAATGCCTCATGGAGGGGAAAGTTGACTGCTTCCCAGCATGAAGACCTAACACAGGAAAAGGTATGGAAGGTGGCTCCCTGACATTTTCTTCTGAGACAACAATTCGCTTTCTGTGTGGTGAGTGCTGTAGCAAGTGGATTTATCAGCTCCCGTTCCTCTTTCTCTACCTTTTCATGCCGTGAAGCTGCATTGCAACTTGCATTTAGAAATTATTAGAGTCTATTTTATATTAGAAATTACTTGGATCTATTTTGACTTTCCATACAATTAGATTCTGTAAGGGAATTGCAAGGGGGGAATGCCCTACATTACCACTAATAAATAAAAAAAGGCAGCAGTAATATTTTACCTTTTCTTTCTGATTATTTAAATTGATATGTAATATTTATATTGGATTCTTACAGACAGGTTATATGTTATTACTGCAGTGCTATCAAAGAACTGTAATATATAATAATTAGGGACTGACCAGATTGCAAGTTTCCTGCTCAGTGTTCATCTAATCAGATTTAATCCCCAGAACAGTCTTATAGTGAAGACACTGCATGAGTCTGAGCAATATAATTTGACAAAGTTTTAGAAAAATGAAGAAGTGATTTGAAGTTCCAAATACTACCTTAATACTAAGTTTTGAAGAATGTTTTTTTTTCAGTAGTAAATTCCATGCATCAACAGATGGATTAGGTGTACATTGGCTGTACCACTAATTAGTAAGGTATTGCCCCAGCACTCAAATAGTCCAGACAAGAGAGTAGACACAGTCCCTGCATTCAAAGAGCTACTTATCTAATGTGGAATAATAACTAAAAATGTGTTACATTGCTTTCTGCTGTGGAGCATTTGTTTAGTGATGCAAAGATGTGTTGCATTCTTTTATGTTGCCTTTGTTTAACTCTATGAAGTTGTGTCACTTTTCCTATCCAAAACACCTGATTGGTCTAAGGTCTAATATACCTAGCAAGTAGCTAGGTAGGAGAAAGAATAGGAAGGGCTGCCAGACAGAGAGAATAAGAAGAAGGAAAAAAAGAGATTGAGAAGCAAGAAAAAAGTGAAGGAGAGAAGGACATCAGCAGCCAGCCACCCAGCTACACAGCAAGCCACAGAATAAGAAGTAAAGAAAGGTATATAAAATAAAGAAAGATAAAAGCCCAGAGGAAAAGGGTAGATGGGATAATTTAAATTAAGAAAATCTGGCTAGAAACAAGCCAGGCTAGTGTCAGGCATTCATAAGAAAGAATAAACCTCCATGTATTTATCTAGGAGCTGGGGGGAGGGGAGGTCCCTGGTATGGAAAATCCTTCTGTACACGTGTTGCTTTTATTGGTTAATGAATAAAGAACCTGTTTTGAGCCTATAGCAGAGCAGAACAGAGCTGGGCAGGGAAAACTAAACTGAATGCTGGGAGAAAAAAGATGGAGTCAGGGAAAAGCCATGTAGCCTTGCTGGAGACAGAATGTGCTGGAGCGAACCATCCAGGTAAGCCACAGCCATGTGGCGATGCACAGATTAATAGGAATGGGTTAAATTAAGATATAAGAGTTAGCTAATAAGAAGCTAGAGCTAATGGGTCAAGCAGTGATTTAACAGCTTCTGTGTGAATATTTCGAGTCTAGACAGCTAGGAACAGACAAGCAGCCTCCAACTACAGGCCCCATAGAGTAAAGAGCAAAGAGTTGAAAAAAAGAAAAATAAGAAAGAAAGAAAGGAAGGAAGGAAGGAAGGAAGGAAGGGAAATAGAAAAGAAAGAGATCCAACTACACATATCAGTGAAGATGTCAAACATTCAAAAATCACAATTAGGCCTGGGGCATAACTCAGTCATTAAAGTGCTTGCCATACAAGCAGATAGACCTGAATTTGCATTCCCAGCTCTCATGTAAAAAGCCTGGCATGTTGGCACACACCTGTGATCTCCGTGTTGACAAAACAAAGATGAAAGGATTTCTGTGGTTTACTCTCAGGCTGTCTGTTTGGTCAATTGGTGAGCTCCATTTTCAGCCAGAAACACTGTTTCAAAAAACAAATCAGAGAACAACTAAGGAAGACATTTCACATCAGTCTCTGGCCTCTACACAGGCATGCACGCGTATGCACATGGATACACACGCACACACACACACACACACACACACACACACACACACACACGGAGCGAAAAATGACACTTAATGAAGTATACCATGTATAGGTATCCAAAGATGACCAAATAGAGAAACAGAAGTTCAATTTCTACTCTACCTCCCCCAAATAAGAAGGGTCTTTCTCGTCAATATAGGTACAAAAAAACTAATTAATTTTCAAAAAATTTTAATGACAAACATAATATTAGTATAAATTATAATATGTAAAACACAAATATGTAATCATATATGGAAAATCAATATAGGAACTCTGAACCTTGTTGTATTTCCATGGAAAATGATTTCCTTTTTAAACATTGCTTGATTTGGGCAAAGGGATCATGAGGCATAGACACATATTATGATGTCCCATAATAAAGTAGTCACGTTGTTTTCAATTGTGATTTCAATCCCCTAATAACTGAGATAGGAGTTTTCTGAACTCTAGGTCCTGTAGACTTGTTACAAAATAAACTGCTTAATCATCATGACGACGTTTGTGGGTTGGTTATTTTTAGGTTATGAAACTTTCTAGAATTTCAGGTTGGAAGGAGATCTTATCAGTCTTAAGTAGTTCACTTGAGATGTCAGAGTCTTTGACAGTTGATATATAGCGTCGAGAATCCAAACGAGGCCAAATTTGGAGCTTAGGAAAGCTAAAGCAATCAAAACTTGAAAGATCAATATTCCAGGGGGGAAAAAAGAGGAAATTAAAGGAAAGTGAGAACAATATTCATCCCTCACTTTTCTTTTGGACTTTTGCTGGCCTTTCGGGTGTGTGTGTGTGTGTGTGTGTGTGTGTGTGTGTGTGAATGTGTTTTCACTCAAAACTCCAAATTACATAAAGAGTAGGAGTGAGAAATGAAGAAAACAATGAAGAAAAAAATAAATAGAATTTTACCAGCTAGTAAATCTAAAGAAATAAAAATGTGAGCTTAGAATATTCTAAGTCTTTTTTAAAAAAAAAAAAAAAAGACTTAGAAAAGGCCTGTGATTTGGAGGGTAAAATCTCTGTGTTGCTACACCTTATCTAAGAATTAAGATTTCAAGAAGAGGCCGGGCGGCGGTGGCACACGCCTTTAATCCCAGCACTCGGGAGGCAGAGGCAGGCGGATCTCTGAGTTCGAGGCCAGCCTGGTCTACAAGAGCTAGTTCCAGGACAGGCTCTAGAAACTACAGGGAAACCCTGTCTTGAAAACCGAAAAAAAAAAGATTTCAAGAAGATTAGAAGGAATATACCTCAACATAATAAAGGAAATACACAACAATCTCATAGCCAACTTAATGCTAAATGGAGAAAAACTCAGTTTCCACTAAAATCAGGACCAAGACCAAATATGTCAACCACCAAATCTTGTTCAGTATGGTCTTAGAAGCCATTTGGAAATCCACTATTGTAGAAGCTTCCTAAAATATGCACACATAAGTATATGAAAGTAGTTAAAATGGAGTTACCCTATAAAAAGAACAATGCCTCTCCCAGATAACATAGGCTATCAAACAAGAAATCCAATGCTGAGTATGGGATACCACTCTGTGAGCTGTTGATCAGTGGAGTTTCATAGATGCCCCCCAAACATTGTAGGTTTTTGCCATTGTTGACTAGCCTACAAAACTTGGTGGTAAGATGGTATTGCTGATGATAACACATACTTGACTCACAGGACATGGGGAAACCAAGCTGACATTTCATCCTTACTAATTAGCTTTCAAAGTGCTAGAAATCTGTCTGGATGCACCAGAAGAGAAAAGCAATCATAGTCTTAGTTTGAACCTTATGCTCCACAAGAACGGCTGACTTGACAAGATATACCTACTGGTACAATGATGGCATGAATGTTATCAGAATAATCAACAACTTTCTGCTTGAAGTTGAGGCCTGCTCTCCAAGAGGGAAGTAATGCCTAGTATGGTTAACCAATCTAAAAGTCCACAGAGTCCTTTCTCATAGTGGAAAATATAATACTATTATTTACTGAGTGGACATAATGGTAAACTGCTCCTCTACCCCAGTTTCTGTCTTTATACCCCGATGAGTGTATCTCTCTACCCTCATCCGAGAAGCTTCTTTTTCTCAAATATATGGGGCTGAATACAGAGACCCATGGTTGCTCAACATGTAAAGTATAAGAGACTATAAAGTGATCAACTCTAAATGGGACATCTGTAGCACGCCCTCCCCATCCCCCCAAACCAGGAATTATCATCAAAAAGTAAAGCTGAGAGCAGAAGAGATAGCCTTCCTTAAGGAGCGTACATCAATTGTTTGTCCAGTGCCAAAAGATCAGTCCTAAGAGCAAGCATACAAGTCACATTATATGGACTAAACAAGATCTATAGCTACATAGCCACATATAATAATAGTTAGTGGGAAAAGAGGCTGTGAATTGGAAGGACAATGGGAACTGCATATGGGAAGATTTTGAGGGATAACCTGAAGAGAACGAGTGATGAAATTATAGTCTCAAAAATAGAAGAGGAAAACCAAAGAAGTCAATTTAAGATGTCAGAAAAAGTGTAAGAGCCAGAGGTAGTGGGCATCTTCAGTGAATTAGATTTGTGGGACATGAGAATGTCATCACACATAAAACCGTAGAGGTTGTGGCTACATCTTCAAAGCCTGTGCAAGATCAAATCTGCCAAACTCCCAGCAAGGAAGTAGGAAGGGTTCATGAAGCCCCACCCATAGCTGGGGAGCTACTGGCAATTGGCAGTTACTGGGGAGCAAGGGCCAGTTTTCTTCTGGGTTTGTGTTCCTAGAGAGGTTACACCCATGCCTACAGGCAGAACGAAGTCAGCGTGTGAAGTTGGGAAGCAAAAGTGATTGGGGATGGGGAAGGAACTGGATGAAGGGCGGATTGCCAGAATGGATTCATTCAAAATACATTACATTTATGCAGGAATATCTCAAACACAAAAATTAACTTAGGAACAGGATATTCTGTTTCTAAATAGATTTAAAATCAGGATTTCATGGGTAAATTCTTTGAAAATTCAATTTATAAAAGATATAAGAGAAGAGAAGTCTGTATGCGCATCTATTAATTTAGAATACCTCCCAAAGAAAGCTCCAGGCATAAACGATATTTATCCAAGCATTTCAAGAAGTTACAACATCAGTCTTACATGATTCTGCCAGTTCCTCAAGCCTTGGAGAGAAGATGTTGGTGTCTCATTTAGGGCTGAGCACTTGGCAACTACTTCTTCTCAGCTCTTTGTCCAGTTACGTGCTTCTACATTGATCATGGTCTACCACAAATAGAACCTTCTCCAACAACACTAATTTACATATGGTTATATAAATAGATTATCTGCCAAATCTGCCAAATTCCCGGCATGGAAGTAGGACGGGTTCATGGACATTAATCAGATTGTTGGTTCTTGTCTGGACACACCCATGAAAGGTTCGTGGTGGTAATATGATTCATGCTTTTAGCGTGGGATGGTGTTCTTTTATTTGAAATACTTCTAAAGGCATCTTTGAATTCTTTTTTAAAAAAGATTTATTTATTTTTATTTGGTGTGTATGGGTATTTTGTTTACAAGGACTCTAGTGTAAGGTCGGAAAAGGGCATCAAATTCTCTGGAAGTAGAATGATAACAGGTGTGAGACACCCTGTGGGTATTGGGAATTGAACCCAGGACTTTTGCAAGAGCAGCAAGTACCCTTAATTGCTGAGCAATCACTTCAGCGTCTCTCCACCCTATCTTTTGGTTTCTTGAAGTGACATCATTCAGGAATCCCAGAATGCACAATATTACAATGTTTGGAAAGATTTGCATAGAAATCTATTGGTCATTATTGGAATTAGTATGCACATCTGTTAGATAGTACATTTACGTAATCTTTTGTAAAAATAGTGGAGTCTTTAAGTGGAAAAGCAACAAACAAGTTCTAGAAAGGTTGTATAGTATGCTTGCAATTTTACACAACAGACAGAGACTTTTAAGTACGTGTATATGAGACCCTTAGGCACATATGGGCAATTACATTTACCATAATTAAAACCAAATAATAGTCATAAATCACAAGATTACTTTATACCACATGAACATATATAAGTACAATTTGTCAGCTTATAATTTAAAATTAAAATCTAGATAAATGATGAGTGCACCAAGTTTTTATTTTAAATGAATCTCCTTAGTCACATTAGCCACATGTTCAGGGCTCAATATTCACATACAGCCCCAGACTGGGTACCATTAGATCATTTCTACTACCATAAAAATTTCTGCTTGACATTCCTGCCCTGTAAAAGTCTGAAAGTTACACAAAGCTCACACTATCAGGACTGGAAAAGAGAACAAAGAGATTATTAGTATTTCACTGTATACTTTTGACCACTGGTTCTTCTAAAACACGTGTGACTAAGAAATTTTTAACTAGGTAAATTCAAAGTAAAATATGTTGTTCGGATTCCACACGTAGGCTGTGTTTTTTTTTTTTTTCCCCTTTTTTGCTTGTTTCTTTTGTTTTGTTTTTGAAGCCTTGTTACAACAATTTCTCCTGTTCTTTGAAGCCAAATATTTGGCAAGTTATTCAAGGCCTACAGTTGAAGTTTTAATCTTTATGAAATGACAGGATATACACATGATAGAGAACTAATATTCAAATATTTGAAGGGTATAAAAACACATAATTCAATTCTAGCCTCTCCTTTTGGGCTTGCTTTTCCCCCCTTATCAATCATAGTTGAAGATAGGCCTGTACAAATTATAGTCGTTCAGTACTTTTCTGTGTTTTACTAGCGGCCTTTAGTTTAGTTGGTAAGGGATGGTTAGACCTCTGCCTTTCCTTCAGAAAAATGATGCCAACAAAGAGAATAACTTAAGGGCATTCAGCCTCGCCCTCCTGCTCTCTTTTTAGCAATTTATTCATGAACAGATACTCCCTGCAAGTACAGGTGATGAACTCTGACCTTACCTCCTGAACAAAATACTCACAACTGGTACCTTGGATCCAGTGATGTTGCATTGATAGTACTTGGAGTCACACATATTGGACTAGAAAGCTAGGTACAAGGTTTATTCTTCCTTAATGTTCACTAATGAAAATTGGAAAATCACATTTCCACAAGGGAAAGAGAAGGCCTGTTGAAATATTTGCACACGCCACACAAATGCATAAATACGGTGCAGGGCCAGGCCTTTTACAATGAGTATGTAAAAACTAAACGTTTGTAATTTTAGTGGGCTGGTTGAGAAACACCCAACAAGTTGGCAGCTGATATCAAAACTAAACACCAGAGCAAAACAAAGAAATTTCACTCCATTTTGCAATGGAAATACATTATATTTAATGAGAAAACAAACTGCTGAAAGTTATAATAACCAATTTTGAGCACGTTACTTCTGCAGTTACTGTAAACACTGGCAAACTCACAGGCAGTTTTTTTTTTTTTTGTTATTCACTTGTCTAAACATTGAACCAGTAGGCATTTGTTGATCATTGGCCCATTTATAGTCAACTGTGCAGAGTATAAGGCATGAAGCTGGGCGTGGTCCAGGATCTGTGAATGAGCTGTGGTGTGTGATGTAAGAGCTCTGTCAGTGCCTTTGCTCTCTTTGAATTCTTATATGTTGGTGCAAAATAAATTAAAGCGAGAATATTCCTCAAGCAAAGGCTCCTAACTGAAAACCTGCCTATCTTTTTCCCAGTCTTCTGCTCACTGCAGCCATCCGATTTTCCAGGATCAAGGGGAAATGCATTT
Source organism: Arvicola amphibius (assembly GCF_903992535.2). Taxonomy (NCBI): domain Eukaryota; kingdom Metazoa; phylum Chordata; class Mammalia; order Rodentia; family Cricetidae; genus Arvicola; species Arvicola amphibius. Next base: position 15,240,405 of record NC_052063.2, on the reverse strand, counting down.
TCCGTACTGAAACGAGACTTGAAGAAAATGAGCCTGTTGAAATCATCTTTATGAAAGCACAGATGATACTCAAGTCTTCTCCAGATCCTGGATTAAAGGCCATTTATCCTATGTCTGAAGCTCAAATCTATCCTGCTATCTAAACCAAGATTTGCAAGGGAGAGTATATATTTATTTCACAATAGCAATGCAGTCTTACTGTTTGGTCTTTTAGAATCTTGTTTCAATTCCCTCCCCCCCTTTTTGAGGTTATAATCTAATTACACTCTATCTCCCTTTTCTCTCTCTCAAACTACCCCCAGATACCTGTCCCCACTCTCCTTCAAATCCCTGGCCTCGTTTCACCAGTTGTTATTCTTTCCTTTTCATTCAGAGTTGTTTCTTCTGTGAGGGTGTTGAGGGACAAGCATGTATGCCACAGTGCAGTATGGAGGTCAGCGAACAACTTCAGGTGTGGGTCCTCTGTTTCACCTTGTTTGAATCCAGGTCTCTCTGTTTGCGCTTGTGGGAGCATACACCAGGTAACTGTCCCATAAAGCTTTGTGGATTCTCCTGTCCCACCTTGCTGTTGGAGCAGTAGGTGTGCAGACATGTGTGCTACAACACACTGCTTTAACATGGATTTGAGAGACTTGTATTGGAGTCCTTGAATTTGTGCTGTAAGCGTTTTACACTTGGAGCCATCTCTAGCCAAAGACCATTCTTGTGTTCCAAATTCCAATAACTGAGTGCCTGCTTAATTTCCAATTCCCTGAGTTTTCTCCTTTAGGCAAAGCCTGCTTGTTGTTCCTGGCCACCAGACCCAAAATGATCACACAGAAACTATATTAATTACAACACTGTGTGGCCAATACCTTAAGCATATTTCTAGCTAGTTCTTATAACTTAAATTAACCCATTTCTATTATTCTGTGGGTTACCACGAAGCTCATGGTTTACCAGCAAGGTCTCCTTTGGCAGCTACATGGCATCTCCCTGACTCTGCCTTTTTTTCTCCCTCTATCTGCTTAGAATTCCCAACTTACTTTATGCCGCCCTGCCAGAGGCCAAAGCAGCTTTATTCATTAACCAATAAAAGCAACACATATACAGAAGACTCCCCACACCATTCTCCAAATCTCAGTCATGAAGATATTTGTCTGATATTTTCTGTAATAGCTTCTCAGCCAGAGCCAAGGATTAGAATGAGTGCCAAGAATTTTCTAGAACAGACATTCATATGTCACTTGTTGATCATCTTTATTTAACGGGTTGCAGCTGGAGTTTGGGCTCCTAGATTTAAAAGTATTCACAAATTCTTAACTGTTGCTATGACTTTCTCACAGGTGGGCTTCATCTCTTTTTAAGCTTGTATTCCACATCGACCTGTTTCTCAACTACTTGACTCATCCCTCTGCTGGTAGCAGCTACATCATTGCCTATTTGGCAACATCATTACCTCTTTCTCCACTCCCATTGCAAGACTGGAAGGGTTGGGAACCCCTGTCTTCTCACACCAGAGATTTGTTTCACCAATGAAAGCATCATTACTGTTCTGAGAAGACATGTTAGATGCATCAGGGCATTAGGAAGAAATGAAATTATCTGTGATTCTTTGGCACATTTCTCTAGACACTACAGAAGAACTGAAACTCAGTGAATAACCTATTTCAAGGACTAGTAGCTGAGGACATGATAGATTTATGAAACTCTTCTCAATGAATTCTAAGGCAAATCTTAAAGGTGCTGCAATATTCATCTTAAAAGCTGCAATTTCCAGGACAGATTCTCACCCTGAGAGAGCATCAAGACAATGAGAAGAACATTCTCATTTATTGAGTTTATTGACTCTGGGAGTCAATAAACAGGTGTAGTCAGGGTCTTATGGGGTTGCTGATAAAATGATGCATTTTATTTTATTTTTTTGGTTTTTCGAGACAGGGTTTCCCTGTTGTTTCTAGAGTCTGTCCTGGAGCTAGCTCTTGTAGACCAGGCTGGCCTCGAACTCAGAAATCTGCCTGCCTCTGCCTCCCGAGTGCTGAGATTAAAGGCTTGTGCCACCACCGCCCAGCAAAATGATGCATTTTAAAGCTTACTTTGTGACCAAATCGATGGGCAGGTACAGGTTGGGTAAAGGTTAGCAATTATACATTGTGAAGCCCTTCTGAGAAAATAAACTCACCTTATGTTTAAAGCCTACAAAAATGAATAAAAAGTGACATATTGCCAGGATTCTATCCCCCATCACCCCTCCGCCCCAAGACAAGGAAAACTATGATTGCATGCTTAAGTATGGACAAAAACATGAAAATTCTCAGATAGTTTTTAATAAATTCTTATAAAGTTTCTATTGTATATATATTATATATTCTTATAAAGTTTCTGATATATGAATATGTATATAAAATCCTACTTTGGACTTTTGGTTTCATTAAAAATGAACACAGAAAGAAAATATATCAAGAGAAAAGTTAAATGACATATGAAATGTTGAAATTCTTAAATTAGAGGTTCACACACTTTAACTATGCTAATTGAAGGACTTAAATAAACATATAATTTTGTATATGTGACATATATTCACACATACACATATTCATGCACAGAGAGAAAGAGAGATCTTTTCTCTGATCCTACTAGTAGGTCTATGAGGAGGCCAAGAAATATGAAAATGTAATGTCAATAGAGGGTTCAGATGATTTTTGGATATGTTGGTAAATGATGGCCCAAATCAACTAACATCATACATCATGATTTTCATGCTACCTTTTCCAACCATTTTTCTTTAAACGTGACAGAGGTATACAATTATTGGAAGCCTTTTTATTAATTTTCAGTAGGTACTTTGAACATTGTAATTGTTTTGTTATTATATAAATTTTGTGAAGAAGCTATGTCTCTTGGTTTCCTTTAAAAATGAATGCTGCAATTTGTTTTGGCTTCGTTGTGGTGGTGGTGTTTTGTTGTTGCTGCTATTTTTCAATTAAATCTGACAAACAGGTAGGGTGCCGTGGCTGGTTGTGGTTTTGGCAGCACCACCCCCTGGTGGTGATGAGGAGAAATTGAAGGTTTAGTTTCTGATGACTGATCTCAATACTCCAGCTGTGATGGACAAGGAATGGATTCTACCCTAAGAAACTGTCCATAAGAGAGGTCCTGAGTATTTGTGCAAGTTTATTTACCAAAGTAGAATCTTGCTTGTTTTATTTTGTTGACCCAGAGGCTTGTCATTTAGTTCATGCCCTCTACTAGTTCACGATCTCCCTGCCTGCTGTCCTATATGGAGATTTGGTATCTGTTCTGCCTCATTTGGAAACATCATTACTCTGCCTTTTGTTCAAGAATATTAAATGTGTAGTATTTTGCAGAATAACAAAATAAACAAAGAGAGCTATCAACAATTTTTCCCCTCAATGGAAATTAGTATTTTAAACTTGAAAAATGGCACCTTGCTATATGTGTTATACTTTGAGACATCACACCTTCACACCCCCAGTTTCTCATTTATAGGAAACATTTTATTAATATTTCCTAAGTCACAAAATCTTACAACTAGTAATAGAATAAAGCCACAAGCTGTGTGGCAATACATAGATTAATAGAAATGAATTGATTTAAGTTGTAAGAGCTAGTTAGTAATAAACCTGAGCTACCGGCTGAGCATTTATAATGCATACTCAGCCTCTGAGTCAGTTATTTGGTACTGGGTAGTTAAGAGAGGAAACATCCCTTTACATGGTGGTACATGTCTTTAGTTGCAATTGCCTAGGGGGTTCAGGCAGGAAGATGGTTTAAGACCAGGATTTGGAGCTTGCCTATGAGATGTAGTGAGAGTTCACTCTTTAAAAATAAACAGTTCCATGGAAAGGTGTACACGGGTTATATGAAAATGCTGTGCTACATTTAAAAGGGAATTGAGCATCTGTGAGGTTGGAGATTTTGGATGATCTTGTAGCTATCCCCATGGATACTAAAAGATAACTGTATAGGGTGGGTGAGTAGAAGAGTATTAGCTTGTAATTATCAAATTATGTTCCTGTTCAAAATTAAACTCCATACTGTGATTTTCTTAACTTGAAATAAATCTTTTATTTATGTGTAGAAGAAATTTAATAGAGTAGTCCCTGGGAGACATAATAAATTCAGGTAAATCTGAACTGCAAAAAAAAAGATTGAGGAGAAGAAATACAGTGCCTTATTAGTAAGAATGGCTTACTAGAGGAGTAAAGTATTATTAAATAGCAGAGATAGAGGAGATGACCATGGATTTCTGTGAGTTTTTAATTCTGCTGAAAGCCAAATATGACTTTGTAAAAGGTTATAGCCTCATCCAGTCTTATATATGCTTACACATATGCTTAGATAGGCTATATACACGCTTGCAATGAACTCTTCTGTCCCTGTAAATAATGATACCTAGAAAGTACTCAGCTAATCATTGTGCTTTTCCCACTCTGCAGAGAGCAGAGATGGTTCCTGCTTCCATCCTGTTACCTGATGAGATCACATCAGAGTGAGCACCAAAGTCCTTACAGATGTTTGAAACAGACAGTTTCATTTGCAAATAAAAATAGTAGTCTGCCTAGTGGTGTATATCTTAGTATGTATTTTTTTAAAAAAAAATTATAGCTCTTTGTGAAAGGGAAATCTAAGTGAACCAAGGTGAAACGAAATGAAACCTTTAGAGTCCAGGAAGTGAAGAACAAAAGCAAGCTCCCACGAATCCCAGGGAAGCTAAAACAATACTAGAGTCGGCCTCTTCTGAGTCACAGAGAGCCTGTTTTGTTCTTTTTCAATGCTTTCCCTAGGGAATACCTACAGGAAAAACTGGAGCAAAGCTTCTCCCACCATTGTGCTCTGAAAGCACACAGCGGAAGAGTCAACAAACAAGGCGGCCCGCCTCTTAAGAGTCTTTTAGCTGTTGATTCTGAATGCTGCTGTGGTTACTGAGTGGATGGGCAAATTCCTAGGGGCTTTGTCAGGGACTGTCAAATGAGTTCTCAAACCTGGCCTTTTATGTTGGTGTCTCTTATCACATGATTGCAGCGCAAAGTGATACTCAGCCCAGAGATATCCCGAAAGACCAGAGCGAAAGGACAGCTGTCAGCATGTCCTATCCTACAAATGTGTGCGGTTCAGCGCCAGCATCTGAAGACTGCAGTCTAGGATTAAATGCATCTTTAAATTCTCTCTAAGGGTTTGCATCGAGTGTAGGATGAAGAGCCATGTTCACTTTAAGGGAAAAAAAATCTGAAAACTGGCAAGTATGAAATCCTTAAACAATTAAAATGAGATTTTTTTTTTTTTAAAAAAAGCATAATCTGGAAACTGGGCCATTGAGGAAGTTCAGTGGACAAAGCCCTTGACATACTAACGTGATGACCTGAGTTCAGCATCATGGAGAGAGGTCACTCCACATAGCTGTCTTCTGATACCCATGTACATACCTTGAGACACACGTCATCCCCACACACATACACACACATTCTAGACAACAATATCATGTTTCTTTCTTTTGGTTTTTCGAGACAGGGTTCCTCTGTGTAACAGTTCTGGCTGTCCTGGAACTCACTTTGAACTCGCTCTGTAGACCAGGCTGGCCTCCAACTCACAGACCTGCCTGCTTCTGCCTCTCGAGTACTGGGATTAAAGGCATGTGTCACCACCTCCCAGCTTCATTTGAAAACGTAAAATTCAAGAAACACAAGGCTGGAGAGATGGCTCAATGGTTAAGAATACCCGCTGCTCTTACAGAGGACCTGGGTTCTATTCCCAGCACCATGTGGTAACTCACATCCCTAACCTAAAGCTCTTGGGTATCCAGTGCCCTCTTCTGGTCTCCACAGGCACTAGACACACACATGATATACAAACATACATATAAGCAAAACATCCATACAAGTAAATAATTTTTTAAAAATTATAGAAACAGATGCAATTTTAAATTGATAAATAAGCTGTATGCAATAATACTGAAGATTTTATTTTTTGTCAATGTAAAATGTAGCATCTAATATATTGACAGTAATAGTCCTTGACATCCCTCACAATGGAATGTTAAATGCTCAAAATTTCTTAGCATATTTTTTGAGATCACAGTGTTGATGGGCAAACCAATCAACATTTTCAAAATATTGAAAATCAACAGTGCATAGAAGGATGAACCAATTCTCTAGTGTTATAACATAAAACCCAACATACATAAATAAAATAGTTTTTATCAATATAGAAAAGTTAGAATAAGAAATATATTCGAATAATAGTGAAGTATACACGATTTATTAAGCTAATATTGTATGCAGCCTATTATAATTAGTGCTATATGGGATCAAAACAATGGATAGATATTTGTAATATACTTTATAGTACATATGTATAATATTATAGTATTTATAATATTAAATATAATATAGTATATAATATATAGTATTTATAAAAATTTATAGTATATATGATATATGTAAAACACATTCAAAATGTAAATGCCAAATAATAGAAACTTTTTCTTGCAACTAAAAAACCTCATTTCCCAACTCCAAAATTTAAGACTGTTGTCTTTTCTTGACACTTTAAATGCCATGAGCTTTTTCAGTTTGTTTGGTTTTGTTTTGATGCAGGGTCTCCTTATATTGTCCTGGCTAGCCTGGCACTCTTTACATAGACCATGCTGGCCTTGAAGTTATAAGGATCTGCTTCTGCTTCTGGAGTGCAGGAATTATTGGTGTCTACCACGACGTCAGCATGCCTCATGTTATTATCACAAAGGACACACAACATCAGAATTTATCCCAACTGAGGGAAAGTTGAGAAGGTACTCCTGTTTTTCTTGCCTTGGTCTTTGGAGAATTGACTGCCATATTTGAGCATGTCCATCATGCAGGTATCACAGTGGCTAACAGGCTCAGTTTAAATGTTTGTATGCATATTTACACATATCGTTTATGTACATTTTACTACGTTGATTCATAAGCAACTAATTGTAATGTTGTCACAACAGCTCCTGTGAATGAGCCACTATTCATGATCAATGCTGCTCTATATGTCGTCTATGTCCTGGTGGGGTCTATATTCTCATCTAATCTTTAATATACGCACTCATGGTATTTATGCTGGAATCCCTACATCTTACTTTCCGGCTTTGCTTTGAAAAGATTTTTATATGCCTTTTATTTTTGTAAAAAAATGTTTTACATGCATTGGTGTATTGTCTACATGTATGTCTGTGTGAGGGTGTCAGATCCCCTGGAGCTGCCATGTGGGTGCTGGGAATTGAACCCGGGTCCTGCTCTTAACTGCTAAGCCATCTCTCCAGCCCCTATATATTCCTTTTCTATGTATTAGGACTGTCATCACTAGTTAATTTTAATGAAATCTTTGCTCCTCCACTAGTCTTTTACACAACTTAAGGGTGTGGGCAGGTTGCGGGGGGGGCTCTTTCTAAATACTGTGACAAACACTAGATTCTTTGGAGCTCTAGCTCATATCTAACTCCCCATGTCTCTGATAATTTTGTTTATCCTGCCAGGCCCTTGTTCGCCATAATTTTGCTCTGCTGCTGTAGCAACTAGGAAATGCCATTTGCTAAAAATATTTAGGAAGCCTTTAAAAATAATAATAATAATAATAATAATAATAATAATAATAATAATAATAATAATAAACATTCTTCTTGGGTAAAACAGATTGAGCAGAGAGATACACCCAACACGAACAGAAAGCAACATATCACACAATTATTTATTTATGGAAAATAAAATTAATCCGGACAATGAATTGAGATAGCATTTACTTTGCTAAAATTGTAAGACGAACAAAGGAAGTGGAAGCCGATCTACTCTTCCAACTGTGTTCTTTCCTGTCGTCCAAGCACGGGAATCCAGAGGGCAGCCGCCAATGGAAAGCCAGCAGCTTTCCTTGCTGCTTGTTGCTTCTGCTTTTGTTTGTGTATTAAGTAGTTTCCCTACGTTTTAGTGGACAGAAAACAGCCCGGTACGAAAAGAAGGGACTCGAGCTAGTACACTCACGGAAGTAGAATGGTTGGGCGGTCTGCTGGCACCTGATGGATTATTGTGCTGAAAATAGAATGGGAAAAACTAACCTTTTCAAGTGCTCGCTAAGGGAAGCACCACGGAGCTCACGCCACTACTTTTGTATTCTACATCTGCATCCCTCCCAGTTCTTTTACGTGCAGAACCTTTCTCACATAAAAAAGAAAGGTGTCCAACGCTCGCTTTCTCTACTTTGTCCCTTCTGGAAAATACACACGTGTTTTCCAAACCTGATGAAATTAGAGAGTTCTTGGACCTCCTGGGAAGAGGTTCTTCCTCGTGAGAGACTGGCAAAGACAAATGGCGACTTCTTTCTGCTTTGTGCTTTCCCACATGTGACATGATGCCCGCAGCTCCTGCAGCAGAGAATCACACACCCTGACACACATGTGTAAAGCCACCCGCATCCTGCAGCAGCCAAGAGACGCTTTGACCTCTGCCATTCCTGGGCTGGAAGAAAAGAAAGCATTTGGGACTGTAGTCATTTTCATCTGAGTGTGTGGTTTCTGCCAGCCACACGCATCCTAACTGAAGCCCCTTGCTCCAAGGCACCATAGCATGACTCCTGATGCTTACCACTATCCTGCTAGCTAAGCATTATCCGTTCTCTTTTAGGAAAAAAACCAGTAACTGTGGCTAATTTGTCCAAAGTCTCCAAAGCTAAGAACAGAAGTTATGACTGGAATCTATCCGCCCCCTGGGTATCTCAGCTCTCATGTGCTTCTTGCTTTTCCATCCCTGCAGAACGACTTCAAGATTCAGTCTGACAGGGAGTATGTAGGCAGGAATATCTTTGTTCTGAGACCATGGAAGGCACTAGAGGAGCTAAGGATTAACCATAAAGAGTAGTTTTAGTGTATGACTTTTAAAAATGAGAATGATGTTATACACAATTCTTTGAGGGTAAGCAGATTGGCATTTATTTCCACAGTCACAACTAAAGATAGACTATGGTGGGAAGTGTGGATGCCGGTCTTTGCGTCCAGATCCATCTTCATTAAGGATTCTTTCCTGGTACTCTATCCCTTCCCTAGCTGGAAAGTCAACAGCTTAACTGGAAAGGTTCTGAAATCTGGCAAACAGGAATGCTTTCAAGTCTTCTCATTAGGAAAAAAAAAGTCTTTAAGGAAGGAAAGAAAAAAAAAAAAACAAAAAAAGGTAGAGCATTTAGCACCCCCTTCCTATTTGAATAGTATCTGAAAATTCAAAAGGATTTATTTCAAAATTTTATAAGGCCCTTAGGCATGTGATATAAAGTTGATTACTGATGGAATCTTTCCATAGGAATGGGTTAGGAAGGCCAAGGATTCTCTTCCTGGGCTCGCATCTTTCTACCCTCTACCTCTTTAGCTCTCTAATGAACGAACCATCATCATTAATCTGAAACCTGGTCCTCTTTTGTCTACATGAACCATATCCTTGCTACATAGGAATGCGAATTTTGGGGGAATTTTTTTCCTCTCTTTTTTTCCTCTGGGAATTTTTTCCTCTCTCTTTTTCCTCTGGGAATTGTTTTCCTCTCTCATTTCCTTCTTATCGGTAAAATCTCTGTGCAAACTAACGTAAGGTTCATTAATCACGATTTAAAATTAAGCTCGGTGGTTCAAAGATTTTTAGAGCACGCACCCGTGCGAAGTAATACATTGGCAAGACTTCTTCCCGACAAGTAACATCTGGGTCAAAATTTCAGCCAAAGTCAGATGACACAAAAAGAGACAAAATTATGCCACGTGGGTGTCTGCCTTCTATCCCAGCCAGCCAGAGGGACAGGCCACTTGTCTGGCAATCCTAAAACCGAGAAAGTGCAAAGGAAAATATTACGATACAAATAAGAAATGGAACTTGTGGGAAACAGTGGCTTAGGAAAGACTGCATAAGAAAAGGTGAGGCCAGTCACTGTTGTCTCCCTATACACACATATTAACATATTAACACACACACATGTATACGCATGCGCAGTGGGAAAAATAAATGGAGCGCACAAACTTCATTATTTCTGGTCCAGGCCACCCATCTCTATTGACTAGAATCACTGGGCTTGGACCAGAAATATATAAATTAAAAATGATTGTGGTTTGCTTCCCTTTTCTTTTCTCTGTTGTGTCCTGAATTTCCCTAGTGATATGAATAACTATATCACTTATTTATGACTTTGGCTAAAGGAAATGAACAGAAAACCATAGTAAGTTAATAAAAATCTTAGCCAGACCTCTATGTCCCCTTGTGGTCTATCAGTACTCATGCAGTAGAATTAGATATGAGTGGGCTGGGCAATCTTCAGTGAACTGCCTGACCCCTTCAGGGTTACTTTTATCCAAAGCCCAGCATCACATCAGATCTGTGTTCCAATCCATTAACACAATAAAGTTAAGCTTATCAATAGAAAACAGATGTTTGTCTGACCAAATCATATTTTGTTCTTTTCCCCAAAGAGAAATAGTCACGCATAGTATTAAACTAGAATTAAAATTTATTTTCCAAGTATTTTTATTTGCTGTGGTGGGCAAGCTACATGTCCTTCTGTCCTATAGGTCGCTCTGCAATCTGATTTCTCTTTTCTTCATCAGACTTGTGTAATCTTAGCTCTTCTTCCAATCTTTGTGACTTTCTAGTCTGTTCCCTTAGATGCAGTGCAGTTCTTGATTTTGATCTTTTTTTTTTTTTGGTTTTTCGAGACAGGGTTTCCCTGTAGTTTCTAGAGCCTATCCTGGATCTAGCTCTTGTAGACCAGGCTGTCCTCGAACTCAGAGATCCACCTGCCTCTGCCTCCCGAGTGCTGGGATTAAAGGCGTGCGCCACCACCGCCCGGCTTGATTTTGATCTTTTGAACACCAGCTTCAACGTAAGGAAGTCAGAGGTACCTAGTTAGGAAACAACAAGAAAAGAAAGTCCTTGTGGAATTAAAGTCCATATGGAAAGCTGGTATTGAGATAAGTAATGCTTAAATTTTCCTAACAAGACATTTCTACCACCCCGTCTAAGGCTCCAGGGTATCATGCAAGTAGAGGTGAAAAAATGGAAGAGATGAAAGATAAGGAAATGGTATGGGAAGCCCTTCTGTTTATGTGTTGCTTTTATTGGTTAATGAATAAAGAAGCTGTTTGGGCCATTACAGAGCATAATAGAACAAGGCAGGAATTCCATGCAGAGATAGAGAAGAAAAGAAGGCAGAGTCGGATAATGGAGACAGATACTGGAACTTTACCCGGTAAGCCACAGCTTTGTGGAAATACACAGAATAATAGAAATGGGTTAATTTAAGATGTAAGAGTTAGTTCATAAGAAGCCTAAGCTATTGGCCAAGCACTGTTGTAATTAATAAAATTTCTGTGTGGTTGTTTCAGGTCTGGACAGCTGGGAAACAAATGAGCAGCTGTCAACAATATAACGCCTAACATGGGACAACTACATCCACAAAAAGCCCTGCTTGGAAAAAAATTGTAGACACAAAAGAACAGAGTTTAGTGCAGGTTCTTGGTAGATATATATATATATTTTCAGATAGGCTCTGTTTGCTGGCAGCAAGGAGAGGCATATTTCCTCTAAGAGAAGGCTTTCTGATTCAGCATAATCAGCAAAGACTGTGTGGCTTTTTTAAAAAATGGCTTCCTGGTTTATATTGGCAGAACAAACTCTGGCTCTTTCAGGAGATCCTGCACTTAAATAGGGGTCTGTGAGCAGAGTGCTACTAGTTGCTTAATGGCAACATAGACCCACTGTGTCCCTGGAGCTAGGGCAGTGTGCATGGCTTGCAGAAGTGGTGAATACACCACTGCCATGTTGGACTAGTCAGAGCCAACAGGCAGGGCCACAGAGTTGGTCCTAGCCATGCCTGCTTAGCATTTTTTTAAAAAGTGCTCCTGGTCAGAAAATGATTACAGATACACATTAAAGACAGACTCAGATGAAAGTGACCTCTGAATGGGTCACAGTGTTGGATGAATGTACACAGACTTGGGAGAGAGAGGAAAAAGAGCATAGACAGTTATAGAAGAGTACAGTCAGTCATAGATTAAAGGACTAAAGAAAATAAAATAAATATTAAACTTGTAGGAAAAAGTCATAGAGTAAAAAAATAAGCCACATAAGGAAAATGCACAGAGAATTGGGATTATGTATATTATTGTGTTTTCTTTGAATTTTTTGACTGTGAATGAACTAAGTACAGAGAGACATTTCATTGTATGGGCTGCTAAGATAAACCAACATATATACTTTAAAGGTATCTTGTCTTCAAAATTTGGGTCTAAGGATATGTTGATTTGGAAAGGAGATTCTGCTTTTGTTTCCACAGGGCATGAGAACCTGTGGATTCCTTCCAGACTAATGTGGTTTGATGAACCAAGACTTCCACCCCAAAATGTCTCCATGAACTTCCCAAAATACTTCACCCAATAAAAAGCAGGAAGGTGTTTGGAGAGAACTATGCCCAAATTCCCAAATAGTGTTTATAAATGTTTGTTTTCACTTAAAGGGGAATATGATATAGAGATTACTACTTTGCATGGATATGGATCTGAGTCTGTTTGTTTGGTTGGAAGTGAGACCCCAGCCCCCTGACACCTCTATATCCAAGGAGTTTGGAATGTTTGATTGGAAGTATCACCCCAGCCCCTGGCATCCATTTCAAGCCCCCTTCCCTGGGCATTGCATTAGTCCAGGCTCCACCCCCGGGAAAGCCGGTCAAGCAGTGATATCTCCCCAGGGAGGGTCAGGACTACTCCCATAGACTATTTAGACTGCTCCCCCTGAAAATGAACACATGGTCTCTGGGTTTTGCGTGGTCTCTCCCTTCTCTTTCTCTCTCCTCCTTGCCATGCTTTCTCAATGCCACCCAGGAGCATTGCATTAAAGATGGGCATCTTTTATTAGGTCTAATTTAGTCTGATTGGAATTATTTGTGTTGGCAGAGAGGCTCTTCTAAGAAATATTCCTAACACTATTGATACAAATGTAATGCCAATTTTGTTATATGTATTTCTGCTCTTGTTTAAGGTATTGTATTTATGCAGATCATTTTAAAATGTAATGTGTAGTTTAAAATTACAGATTAATATGTAGTCATTTATAATAGTCAAACTTATAGTCATGTTAGGTTTTTTAGGTATTATAGAGATATATTTCACTTAGATAAATAATCTTCAACACTTTAAAGACCAATGAAATATGGTGTTTAAAGTGTTTTAAGAACTTAGACTTTTCTCAACAGTGAGATATGTCTGCTTCTGGCAACCTCAATTACTTCAGAGAGGTTGATGGGCATTGAGGAAACTCACTGTGGAATTTTCCTTCAATGTGACAAGGCTAGCCATTTGGGCAAGAGACTGCTCTTGCCTAGATTGCTGGATGGTATTGTGTATAAACTGGAAATGCAGGACCTACAGAAAAATGACTGCTGAACTTGCCTAAAGGTACAACAATCCTTCAGTGTTCCTGCTTTATGAAAGAGTCTGCCAGACATTCTGCAGAACACAGAAAAAAGTGGCTGACAAACTGCTAAGATAGGCGGAACTGTCTTTGAAATTTCCTGCTTTATGGAAAAAGTCTGCCAGATGCTACAGGCCGTAGACTGAAGATGGGTGCCACAATGTTCCAGAAGAACTTTGGATGACTGTCCAGGCAGCGAGATGTCTCTGTCAATTATAGAGTTTTGGAAGTTGCTTATAATACACTTCCTGCTTACTTAGGAAATATAGCCTTCTGAAGTCTTTGATGGAGTTGAAAAAAGATAGTTATAAAAGATATATTAAATATAAAACTTTGAATTCACAAAGAAAGATGATAGAGTATTTTCCTTAATTTGTCAAATGTAAATGGACTAAATATGATAACTATAATTCTTGCTTGATAACTGTTTTGTATATGTAATTTTACCATGTTAAAGTTAAAACCTTCCTTTTTATTTGGACAGAAAAGGGGAAATGGTGTGTAAAGTCCTTCTATATATGTGTTGCTTTTATTGGTTAATGAATAAAGAAGCTGCTTGGGCCTATAACAGGGTAGAACAGAGCAAGGCGGGAATTCCAAGCAGAGAAAGAGGAGAAAAGAAGGCAGAGTCAAACTTTACCTGGTAAGCCACAACTTTGTGGTAATATACAGAATAATAGAAATGGGTTAATTTAAGATATAAGAGTTAGTTCATAAGAAGCCTAAGCTATTATCCAAGTAGTGTTATAATTAATATCATTTCTACGTGATTATTTTGGGTCTAGGTGGCTGGGAAATAAAGGAGCATCCTCTGTCAACAGGGAGAAGGCCAGCAAAGTGCCATTTTCTGGACAGTACACAATCATTGCAATTATAAACTCACAATCAGCTGTGATTACCTGCACAGGGCCGGCATAAGAATGAATTGGTCAACAGTCCTGTGTGAGTAGGAGAGAGATTCAGGGTGTCCTATCCCTTCCTTCTGAATCATTGGCTATTGACAGCTCTTGAGAGAGGGGAATCATTGTCTTAAGCTATGTATGCAATGGTGAGCTCACCCAGTTCCAAGGGGTAGTTCAAACCCATGCTCACCCAGATAGCTCTAGTTCAAACCAGTTGGCCACAAAAAAAAAAAAAAAAAAAAAAAAAAAAGCAAAGAGGCGTGAATCCGGCCAAAGAGAGGAATTTGTAAAGCAGATGGGGTACTAAAAATATTCAGCTGAAATAGTCAGGTTATAAAATACAAAAACAAAAATCATTGATTCATAGCCTTATTATTCAGTTCTTGGCAAAACAGTTGAAAATCAGCCAGCATCCTTTTGGGGTTAAGGCAAAGTACAGCAGGTGAAATTTATGCAGCTCTAGTTGCGCCATGCTAACCAACGTATCCTGAGGCACCCAGTTCCGAGGCAGCTCCTACCCTGCTGCAGTTACCCGGTTATAAGTGCACCATGCATTTTCCCGTAGTCCGCAATAATTTATTGGACTAGTAACTGTTCACTAAAGTCCTAATTATCTCCTAGATGCTCGGATGAACGTGAAAAAGGGCAAAGGCCTGCTCTCTGACAATGTCTGTATCATTTGACCTTAAACAACACTGATTCCTTTCTGGTAGTCATCCATATCCCCTTCCCAACGCTGTGTTGAAATCTTTTGGTTATATTATATAGTGAGAATTTCAGTCTAATTATGTGGGGCACATATGGCCACAGCAGAGTGGAGACAAGATTTGGGCTCATGTGATTCTACCCTGTTGGAGATATTTAATGGTTCATTTTATAGAAAACTTCCCAAAAGCCCTACATTCTAGAAATGTTTAAGGTGGTCATTTCAATGTAACTTGAATATCAAAAATTTATTTTGACGATTATTATAATGAGATAACACTTGTGACTGGGATTTTGCTTGTTCTATGTTGTGGTCTGGGAATTGAAGTTAGGGCTTCATATATTATTTTTAACTTATTCAATTTTATTTTTAAAGTAATTATGCTCTTTTACTCTTTGCCTCCCTTTCTCTCAACTCTGCATATGTCTCTCTCTCTCTGTGTGTGTGTGTGTGTGCATGCGCGCACACGCGCATCCATGTGTGTTCAAAGTTCTTAACATGAACAATACCCTGGCTATGAAGAGTTCAAAGACAGCCTGGTCTACAAAGTGAGTTCCAAGACAAGGACAACCAGAGCTGTAAAACAGAGAAACCCTGTCTTGAAAAAACAAAACAAAAACAAACCACCAACCACAAAACAAACAAAACCCCGAGTTTTTTAGCCATCATTTCCAGGACTTATTGCTGTGTCTGCATTTTTCAAGGGTTTTTGTTAAAGCTCCGGTAGTTATTTAGCAAACTAATCATTTATGCAAAGTAAAGGAACTGCTTAATAAACTATTCATTTGTGAGAGGCCACCTCTTAGAAACGGAAGTTTGGGGTTTGAGGTGCCTTTTTGCTTCAATACCTAATGTTCTGAAATTTTTATTGCACTCCTACTAGGTATGAGTTCTGGGATCTTGACATGGACAAAAATATGTTAGAAAAATACAAGCCACGGATAGTGATTCATGCTTGTCACCCTAACATTTAGGAAGCTGAGGCAGGAAGATTACTATGAGTTTCAGGTTAGCCTGGGCCGTCATGAGAGATCTTGTATCAAAAATCATAACCAAACCAAAAAATATTTGGTATGATTCATCCCCCCAAATGCCTAACATATTCAAACAAAATAGTGCCTGGCTGAGTCTCCATTCACTGCATTAGGAAGAACTAATCTGGGTCACTGTTTTCTTCTGTGTGTCTGTGCCACCAACGGTCTGTGTAAATGTGTAGGAACATCCTTGACACAATAAACCTTCAACTATATGTGCTTTGATTGCTGTTAGGTCCTCTTAGCCCCTAGGAAGTGCACGCTGCCAGTGGTCGTATTGTGGTTCACTGCGCATGTAGTGACTTCCTACTTCAACTGGTGGGGTTTCTCCCTTCCCTAAGGTACACCAGCATTTGAAAATCGTTTTTGAGAACAAAAAGACATAGAGTTATCCAAAAGTTACAGTTTTTGTTTTACGGTGGCGTCTTAAGTGACCATGCTGAAAGCATTTAGTCGTCTAACACCATAAAAACAGAGCACTTGAGGGCAGAACAGTGGCTCAGTGGGTAGAGGTGTCTGCACACAGGCGTGACAACCTGGGTTCAATCTTTGCACCCCACAAGGTGGCAGGAGAGAGCAGGCTCCCAAGATTTCTCTGGCATCCACACTTTACACATGCTGTATGCAATACAGACAGGCACATATGTGGGTACACAGATGTGCATGTGCGTGCATGTGCATGAACGTGTGTGTGCATGTACACACTCTTTCATCCCCTCACACACACACTGACGTTCAGGTCCTCTTTAAATAAATAAACAAGTAGATCTACATTTGCTAGTGCTTTCCGGTAGAAGTGGGTTGTTGGAACATTTCAAAGAGGGCTAGAAGTATTCAAGACCTATTCATGACTAATTACGCACCTGTAAGAAGCTTTGTTTTTCAATCTTCAGTGATGATTTTGCTTTTATTAGTATTGTGGTTATTAGATGAATAAATCTTCCCCCCTTGTGTGTTCTGTATAAAAGTGCTGTACTGAACAAAGGGTTATTGTTCACAACCATTTGATAAAAAGATTTCCATTTTTATTTACCATTGTTTGCTTTTGGATGGATAACACCCCTTCCCTGGAAGCCAAGCTCTTTGAAAAACGGGGACAGGGAAGGAGTCATATTTATTTTATCCTGTGCTCCGAGTCTAACAATAGTATGTCTCCATTGTAATTTATCAGAGGAGTTTTCAGAAAAGAGTCCAACTTAATGCAGGCTGGTGAATAAACAGCTCTTATGAGCTACCAGCCTTTATAACCAAACATCTGGGGATTTGCAAAGAGGACTTTGAAGTTTTTCTATACTGGTAAGCTGATGAATCATGTGATCACGTGACTGGCATGCTTCTATCTAGTGACTGATATCTTATCCTATGTTTTTGAAATAAATAAAATTATAAGACAATATAATGAATATACACATATCAAACTAAAAAGTAATATTTGTGCTATAAAACTACCATTATTTACAAACATGTTAATGAAAAATAATTTATCCATCTTTGAAAAGGATGAACTGCGAGGCAAATCTCTAAAGAAGAATTCAATCTTTAGGTATTTTAATTATAAAACATCCTTTGTCCAAGGAGTCCTAAGGCTGTGACTCAGGATGTCTATTGCTGTGATAAAGCACAATGACAAAAAGCAACTTGTAGAGAGAAGGAATTATTTCAGTTTACAGCTGCAGCCCATCACCATGGAAGTCAGAGCAGGAACTCAATGTCATGGGAGACACTGGGAGGCAGGAGCTGATGAGGAGGCCATGGAGGATTCTGCTTACTGACTTGTTCCTCACGGCTTGCTCAGTCTGCTTTCTTCTTTTTTTCCCCCATGAAGAAAACTCAGCTCTCTTTATTAATTTATCCAAATGTACACAATTAATGAGCAAAGCTCCCAGGATTTAAATAGATTTTTGCCACTAACACACTTTCCTGTAACACAAACTTTCTTGAACAGTTGACGGGGGGGGGGGTGAGGGGAATCCACTTCCTTTGACTGTAGCACCAAAGCCCAAACCGTGGGCTGTGATCTGTTTTTCACTCAGAACAAATCATTTACATATCGGCCTGTTTCTGTTCTTCAGAACTTTTGTTGATGAAGACTGTCTCCAGGCACAAGTTACTGGAGGAGTAGAAAGCAGAAAGGTACCTAGGAACTAGTCAACAACTGCTTTAACTCTGTAAACCTTCCTCACATTTTGAGTATCTTGAGCAGGTCTGTGAAGAAAATGATTTTTTTTTTACATTTTTTATTCTTTTTTATTTATTTTACATACTAACTACAGTTTCCTCTCCCTCCTCTCATTCTCTTCCCCTCCCTCTCTCTCCCACCTCCCTCTCATCCATTCCTCATCCACATTCAGATGGGATAAGGCCTCCCATGGGAACCAAGAAAGTATGGCATATCAATTTGAAGCAGGACCAGCCTTGTTCCCCTTGTATGAAGGCTGAACAAGGCATCCCACCATAGGTAGGGAGTAGGTTCCAAAGAGCCAGTGCATGCATCAGGGACAGGTCCAGGTCCCACTGCTAGGGCCCCCACAAAAGACCAAGGCATACGACTGTCACCCAGATGCAGAGGGCCTAGGATGGTCCCATGCTGGTTCCTTACTTGTCCATCCAGAGTCTATGAGCTCCCACAAACTCGGGTCAGCTATCTCTGTGGATTCTCCATCATGATCTTGACCCACCCTTTCCCTTGCTCCCTCTCTTCAACTGGACTCCGGAGCTTGACTCCTGAAAGAGTTCAACCTATGTATATGGTAGAAATGTATGTATGTTTAAAGTTATAACAGAAACATAAAAAAAACTTGTTAGACTTGTTAAACACAAGTGAGAGAAGCTTGTGTGGAAATATGAGTAGAAGAGCAAGTCTCATGATCACACGGCCAGCACATAAATATATTTCCAGGAAGAACATCATTGTGTGGCACAGAATCCAGGAAACATGGTCAAGATGTACAAACAGTCCCAGCCACCATGCCTCACATGGCACCAATCTCATCTCAAGAAAGACTTCAACTTTTAATTCAATTCCACAAATATTTGTGTTCAATATTTGTTGTACAAGGGAACCCAGTACCCTGCCAAATGCCCTGCTTTAACAAATAATTGAAATCATTGTTTAATTTTGAGCACAATGTTTAGTCAGCATGGGTCTCAGTTTCTTCATCTGGAAAGTGAATAATAGATTATGATAGTAAATATAAATAGTAAATGATAGCTAAGGTTTTAAAATTCTTTTACCATGGGAGTGGCTTGAACCTTGTGGTGGCATATTATTATTATTTGCTTTTAACCTGTTCCTTTACCTCTCAATTAGGATAGGATCCACTAACAAAACCACACATTGCACTTTGCAGAAGGTATATCAGCTACTAGAAGAATGTGCTCAGGATGCTAGGTAGGACAATGGTGGAGTATACTATCTAAGCAGAGAGATGGCCTGAGTCAGGGCTGTGTCATCATACATTTTACATGATTTGAGGAAGTCATTATCTCTCTTGGGGTTTTGGTTTCCTTTTTAAAATAGTAACTGAGCTTACCTATGAATGGCCAATAAAAGCTTTAGAAAGTGTTCAGTGTGGAAAGCTCTGGGGATATGCACGTTAAAATAATATAGAGATTCATTCTTACCCAGCCAAAATGACTATCATTCCAAACACAAATGACAGCAAGGACTAGTGAAGATATGGTGAAAGAGGAATTTACTGTTGTTAGGAATATAAATTGGTATGGCCATTATGGAAGATTCTCAGAAAACAAAAAAGAGAACTACTTGCGCAAGAGATACTTGAGAATCTGTTTTTTATTGTTCCACAATTCACAGTAACCAAGATATAGAACTAGCCTAGATGAATGGATGCAGAATCAACAGCTGAATGGATAAAGAAAATGTGGTACATATATACAATGGGATTTTACTCAGTTATAAAGAAGAATAAATTGGGGCATATGCAGGGACATAGATGGAACTGGAGATCATTATGCTAAGTAAAGTAAACTAGACTTGGAGAAACAAATATTACAGGTTCTCTGTAGTATATGGAATTAAAATTTGTATATGCATGTATATACACTATATATATATATGTAGAGAGGATTATAAGGTATAAAGGAATAGGGAGGAAGGAACAAGAAAGGTTAATAGGATATGGAAATGAGAAGCAACAAGTAGGAGATTGGGTTGGAAGGTCAATGAGAGGGGAAAGTAAGAATAATTATATATATATATATATATATATATATATATGAAAATGTCACAATTTAACCTACTTCTTTGTATGCTATTTCATATATATATATACATATATATATAACTATTATCATTATCATCATCCTGTAGGGTTGTAAAGAATAGATGAGCTACTATATGTAAAGCCCTTTGAGTAGCATCTAACAGCATAGGTATTTCAACAGGGCTCACTGTTACTATTCTGTACTACGCAGAGAGACAGAGATGTCAATAGTCTAGATTCCAACCTATACACTGGCATTTCTGAAGGAGATACTAACTTTAATTAATAGTAGTAGCCACTTCATGAGATCACCCCTGAATCAATCAATAAATATCTATCTCATAAACAGTAGTGCATGGAATGAAATATATACTAGTATTATTCAACTAAGTTTACTTAATCAATGGAATCCCCAATAAGTTAAAAGATAACAATAACTTATTATTAGATTACTGAGGCTTCTTGCACTCTGTAGATACCAGTATAACTTAGGAAGGACTTCATTCTTACTTGGCTAAATATTGAAGTTACGAGTAGAAGTTAATACATTAATGAAGGCAGAATTATATATAACTATTGCTCTTCCTTCAGTATCACAGACACAGTAACCCTAGGAACTGAGATGTCTAGAAATGGGGGGGAATGTGTGATTTTACAGAAGTCTTCAGGGTTATAAACTTTATCACAGTGAACTCTTAAATTACAAACATTCAGAGAAAGTGGTAACAACCTGTAACAGCATAATTAGCAGGTCATATCCACACAATAAATGCTATTGTTTATTGTTTTAAATTTCCCTTTCCATCAAATTGAAGAAATATCCCTCAATTTTTTATTAAAGTGAACTTTACTATGCAAAAATCACATCCAATAGAGTAAGACATTTCTAAATGATAAAGAAGATTATTATTTTCTCACAACACAGTTAAAACTATGTCCCAAATACTAACAGTCACTTCAAGGATTCGAGGAAAATTAATAGTTATAGCATAATAAAATAAAACTCATTGGAATGAAGAAGCTATTCTCTCTCAATTAAGTTCACTTAATCAGCTGAATCCTCAGTGGGTTTAAAGAGAGGAGCTGATGAGTGCTTTGTCTACAAAGATTCTCTACACACTGCCAAGATCAGGATAGCATAGAAAGGACTTAATTTTCACTTGGTAAAAATTAAAGCTACGAGTGTATCCACTTGCTGTCTAAGGACGCTATTTTCTACGAACTGACATTCAGAGAAATGGGAGTGAATGGGTGTGTTCACCCCTACTAGAAGGTCCTCAGACCAGAAATGGGTTGATCATTTTTGCATTCAGACAAAGAGCTGCAACAAAAGTCCTTTACAAAACAATATAATATGATTTCTATATGAGAGAATCTAAATAAGTAAATGTGATATGTCTGTCGGGTCAGTGAGCTCTTCCTTAGTTTCAGAGTGGAGTTAGTGTGTCGATGCATTCCCTTGGAAGTGTCCAAAGAGTTGCGGCATTTCTGTAAAAACAAAACCAAAAACCATCCCTTGCTTCTTTAGACCACCAAGATCTTTCTTCCAAAGTCATATTTTTTGTATTATTTTTATTTACACATTCATTTATTCATTTATTTCTTCATTTACTTATTTCCATGCTGGGAACTGAACCAAGAACTTTCGAGACTCTAGAAAACTACTACATCCCTGACCTCCCTCCCCAATCCTCCTTTTACTTTTTTATTTTTTTTTAAGCACAAGATCTTCCTGCATTGCATAGACTGTTCTTGAAACCACCCTGTAGCCTAGGCAGGCATTGAACGTTTAATTCCCCTTGCATTAGCCATCCAAATAAATGAGGACAAAATCTCATGCTACTTATAATGCCCAAATGATATGTAGTAAAGTAAAATAAATTATTTGTTGTTTCCCATTTTATGCAAAATGGGGAAATAATAAATTTAAAACAAATAGATAAATCCAAGTGATAAATCTCTAGTAGCAAATGTGACCATCTGTAATCTCATGAAAGTATTGAGATCTTAAGGAGCTGGGGGATTTATGTAAGGGGACAGCATGGGGTAAGATTTGATGTAAACCATCGCGACCCCTATGTCTTGGTCCAGTCATTCCCATATATCCTAACTCAGCACCTCAGCTCTGACTGCCTCTGCTTCTCTCCTCTCAGTGGATTGACACAAAAACCTTCATTTGGTTAGTGTCTTCAGAAGACACTGGACCCCGAAAGAGTGGAGAGAGTATTTATGGCTACAGAAATAACAGAGGCAAATGGACAGTTCATTGGTTTAGACACGAGTGTGGGCATTTTGAATTAATATCTTATACATATGTCTAATGAAAATATGAATCCAAGCAGACGTGGTAGGTAACAGTGATAAGAATAGTACTGGAGAGACGGCTCAGTGGTTCAGAGCCCTGGCGGCTCTCCCAGAGGACCCAGGTTCAACTCCCAGCACCCACATGACAACTCACAACTGTCTGTAATTCCAGTTCATGGGAATCTGACACCCTCCCACAGACATACATGCAGGCAAAACATCAATGCACACGAAACAAAAAATAATACATTTTTATAAAGTGGAAAGATATAAAGAAATCTGAATGCCTTCACATTTTCAATCACATTTTTTTTTCATAACAAGTAAGAAGTCTGGTGTCATGTGCACCAGTGTGTTCTGGAACTTCTTATCAATGGCCTAGTTCAGAAGACCTCTTTCTTGGGAGGCCTGTGACCTCTGAGCAGGACGACATGGTGAAGTCAGCAAACGTCTTCTGCTGGGCTCACTTCTCTTTTATGAAGTCCTTTCCCCTTCTTCAAGCACTTCCGCCTTTCACCTCCCCCAGCTCTCCCAGTTCTCTGTTCTGAGTGTCAGATGGAAAAGAAGTCACTAATGCTTTGGGGGAGGGGTGAGTTGCTGTTAGAGCTCTCCGAAAAATCTATGGTGACTGCTCAGACAGTAACTCAGGATATTACTTCTCTAGTGATAGAGGTGACCAATGCAGGTATTTGAATTGCTATAACTCCTGATTCAGGAAATTATCTTGGTGTTAAATTTATCATTTATATAGAAAATTCTACCGTGACTAAAGCCATGTGCAGTCGATTCTCGGATTGTTTTGGTTAGCATGACATCAATGGTATAAAACCCACTGTCTACCAGCTATCTGTAAGGAAATTTACAACTTCAAGTTCCAGCCAGATTCATGCAGGGGAGGAAGAGCTGCCAGTGTCAGGACAGAATGAATGGAAGACTGCAAGGTGATTCTTTATCTAGCGTGGGCCACTGTTGCCCTTGCTATTGATCTCACCACTTTCTACCTATGTGTGCTAGTTGAGTAGATGTTTGCCAACTGGGCATGAAGAAATCACATAGTCAATTAAGTAACCAATCAACAAACATAATAGTCTTCTGGAGTTTGCAAAGCTCTGAGGCAAAATGTACAAGGAAATAGACAGGAGTTTTGTGAAGCAGTGGGCTTCTTTGTGAGCCATATATGATGCCCATTAGGGGAAGAATGTGTGGAAGACATGCTGCTGGTACCAGAAGAGAACACAACCACCGTGGCTGAAGTCCTCTGCAAAGTGGCATTTTTGCTTTATTGGGTAATATTGTAGTACAATAATGGAATGACTCTTACTAAATATCATCCTTAGCCAAGCACTGGGTGACGGTCCTTCTACATATGGGGCACTTAGCGACTCATGGGAAGATGAGCCGGTATCAGATCTTCTTACAACAGTGGAAATCATTCCCATTATACTCTTTCAACAGGAACTGTTATCTTTTTCATTATAGTAAGAAAAGGCATAGTAAAATTAATTAAGAGACACCAGTTCTAAAACTGATGGTATTGACAAATGAATGCAGAAGTTGGAGGTGGGGATTGGATCCAGGGAGTAGCAGGAGGAGATAAAGCAAGTTGATAAAGTCCAAACCTAGTTGATGAGATCAGAAGGTAAATTCAGGTATGATAAACAGGAGAACCTTTTTCTGAAACTTTCCTTAACTGACATAATGTCCAACTGCATTCTAAATACTTAACATTTTACACACAGATAAGTGTATATCACCCCTCATCGAAAAAGCTGTTTTTATTCTTTTATCGAAAATAGTTTTATAGATATATACATCTATTTTATGTATATATGTATGCATGTATATGTATACATTTTCTGATTGTGGTTTCCCCTCCCTCTTCTCCTCCCACTTCTTCCTTATTTTCCATCCTAATCCACCCCCTTTTAGTCTCTCATTGGGGAAAAAAAGCCCATAAATCTAATGGTTAACAATCAAATCAATATAATAAGATAAAACTAAAACAAACTCATCTAAATTGGGCAAAATGAACAAACGTGAGGAAAAAGGCTCAAGACACTTCACAAAAGACAGATACACATATGAAGAGCCACTCTCACACAGCAGGAGGCTCAGGTCAGCACAAAACCAGAAGCCATAACATACATGCAAGGGACCTGTAGAGAGATAACAGATAAAATATATATATGACAAAAATAAAAAAGATAAAATTAAAAGGCCCTGATATGACATTATGAAACAAGGACCCTCCGAAGAAGCCACTGAGTTCCTTTCCTATTGGCCATCTACTGCTGGGCATGCAGTCTACCATTAGGAGTAGTTTGCTTTCCCTCAAAGAAAATTAAATGTTCGTTTACAAATGGTTATCAATTGGCGATTGTTAGGAAACATTCTAAGACGAGCTGCTCTGCTGGCGCAAAGAAATCCAATCAGGTCAAATCAAACCAAATTAAAATGCCCATGCTTTATTAAATGCAGCACGCTCGGGTAACTGAGAGCACAGCAAGGGAGACAGAAAACCAGGGAGCACATGCAAAATCCGGGACCACATGTTCCTCCTCTGGGCTCTGGGCACCCACTTAAATATCCAGTGAAAGTGGTCCTGACCACTGGCATGCTGGGATTTGGAGTTCAGACCAACACAATTCCCAGGCCAGGGGGCTGGGATGGATGCCAGGGGCTGGGGTGACGCTCCCAATTGAACATCACAGCCATAGCTTCTGCCTTAGGGCTGGGGGTATGAGTCCACTTTTCTTCTCAGCTTTAAGACCCCTATCTGGTACAGATCTTCACAGGCCCTGTGTGTGCGGCCTCAGTCCCTGTGAGTTCAGATGTTCATCCCTCCTGCTGATTTCAGGGCCCTCGTTCCCTTGGTATCCACTATCACCTCTGGCTCTTTCACTCTTTCTGCCTTCTTTTCCTCGGAGATCCCTGAGCTCTGAGGAGAAGGATTTGATAGACATTCCACTTAGGGGCTGAGTGTTCCGAGGTCTCGCACTCTCTGCGTATTGTCTGACTGTGGGTCTCTGCATTTGATTCCATCCGCTCCATGCGGAAACTAAAAAGGTTTCTTTTTGGAGAAGAAAAAGCCACAGCAGGTGAAAATGCAGAGAGCAATTGACAGTGGGGCGCCGAACCCTAACTGATGCATCTACAACACAACCCCTACACCAAAGGCTCAGGGACCATCTTGGAAGAGGGGCGGAAAGACTGTGAGAGCCGGAGGACCGGACATGATGGTATCTTCTATGTATGACAATGAGGTTGCACCTGTGAAATCTCAGCAGCACTGGTCGCCCAAGCAAGACTTAGAAATTGACATCAGTGGACATGCTAACAAGGATGGGGGGATTGTACAACTACCCACTTCTACATGAAGTCTTGCAGACAGTTAGTGGCTGCTAAGAGGGAGAGGTTTAGTGTTCTTTAGGGATGAGATCTCTTAAAGGTTATGCAATTCCAAATGGACAGTCCTAAACACATACACGTATGTGCAACACTGAAGGCACTCAGCAGGTTGTGTTTGCATACACATATGCACACATACCAATAATAAATAAATAAGCAGAATTCATAAATTTTGGAGACACTAGTGGGAGACATTAGACGGGTTGTGGGGTGGGAAAGGGTAGAAATGACGTAAAATCAATCCTCTTAAACACAATTCTTAAGAAAAATCAATTAAATATTATTTTAAGTGCTTTTTAAAAAGCTGCAAGAGAGGGATGGAGAGATGGCTCAATGGTTAAAAGCACTGGCGGCTCTTCCAGAGGTCCTGAGTTCAATTCCCAGCAACCACAGGGTGGCTCACAACCTTTCATAATGAGATCTGGTTCCCTCATCTGGCATGTAGGTCTAGATGTAGACAGAACACTGTATTCATAATAAATAAATCTTTAAAAAAAAAAGCTGCAAGAGAGTCAGGTACAGGGTTTCTCTTGGGTAAGCCCGTACTCCGGAAGCTTAATCGGGAAGACTGTAAGTTTAAAATATAATAGTGAGTTCAGCCTCACAAGGATTCACATTTCTAGGAGGACAGTTATAAAATGCAAGTCTTATTGTTTCATTTTTAGTAGGGGACAGGGCATAAGTGCTCTTGGCCTAGAAAAGTCATGTCCCACTCTTGCACATGGTGCTGACTCATAGGAAGGGCACAATGACTAAGCAGAAATGAGGACTTGAGGAATGCCTAAAACCATTTTTTTTTTTTTTTTTTTTTTTTTTTTTTTTTGTTTTTCGAGACAGGGTTTCCCTGTAGTTTCTAGAGCCTGTCCTGGAACTAGCTCTTGTAGACCAGGCTGGCCTTGAACTCAGAGATCCACCTGCCTCTGCCTCCCGAGTACTGGGATTAAAGGCACGCGCCACCACTGCCCAGCCTAAAACCATTTTTTAATGAGCTACTTTAGGCTTTGACTAACTCTGTGGCTGTGACAATATGCACAAAAATATTACAAATAAAGTGCTCAGAAAAGCCAAGTGTTTCCACAGACCTGAGTGTGTGGTCGACCTGGGATTATAAATCAAGGCAGGCAAACAAACTATGAATTTTCTGACTCTAGATAATGAGCAAACACGCTCGTGTGATGTCTTCATGTGCCAACAGTTTTTCTTTAAGCAATGACATAGTTGTATTTTTCAAAACCCATAATGAGGTGGAAAGGCAAAAGTTTTAAGCTCCAGATTAGAAACTGCAGACGAAGCAGAAATAAGCCCAGGAGACAGAGGCGGGACTCAAACAAGAACAAAGTGACTGAGGATAGAATGGAGCCTTATGGCAATGAGTACAATAATTCCTTAAAATGATGGTTCTCAACCTGTGAATCGCGACCCTTCGAGGGGCAAAGCAACCCTTTCACAGGGGCCACCTAAGACCAATCAGAAAGCACAGATATTTGCATTATGATTTGTAACAAGAGTAAAATTACAGTCATGAAGTAGCCATGGAAATAGAGTCACCCCAACATGAGGAAGGGCATTAAAGGGTCACAACATTAGGAAGGTTGAGAACCACTGCTTTAAAGGATTCCAAACAACCGAATCCAGTCTGTCTAACCAGCAGGCTAAGATGTTTGTCTCCGGGATAGAAACCTATGCTAACGGTTTTCAAAACAAGGTGAAAATCTGTCGGGCCGAGATGACAGTCATCATAACTAGTAAATATAGTGTGACCTTGATGCTGCAGAGTGATAGACTTCAAGCCCATAAGCCAGTGGGAGTGTGAGACAAAGGGATCAACACAGCAGAGCAATGTGTTTGAACGTTCTAGCTGTTTCATGTTTGGCATACAGAAGTCCCAGTACTGCTTGCCGATCTAGCACAAAACTTGCCTTTTGAAATTCAGAATCCCATCGTACTCCCGTGATTAGGACAGGTGGGCTAGTAAGAATCAGACATACACGACTTTTAAGCCAAGTCAAATATCTGTGTATGATATTCCTAATCCTTTCTTTGCACATCTGTAAGAACAAAGAATACCTATGCTTTAAAAAAGAAAAGGGAACATCAAAAATGGCCCCCCAAATAGTTAACCTGTAAGAAATGTAAACATTTTAATTCCCCCTTGAAAAAACTAAACAGGTTAATAAAAAGAGAAAATAGAATGGCACAATTCGAGAACTTTATATTTCTTAGAAAAAAAAACAAGGGCAAGTTCAAAAAGAAATGACCACACGTAGACCCTGGGTCAAAGAACAAAATGGATGCAAATAAAGACCATACAAACGATGTGTGCAATGAATCCCCAAAGCAGAAGCAATAGCACAACTGAAAATATTAAAGAGGGAGAACTTAAAACTCAGGAAAAATAGGGCCCCAAACCCTATCAGTCAAGGACTTGGTGTGTGGTTTAATGAATTAGCCAAAGTTGCCATCGATAGCAACATTGGCTGGGTTTCTAGGTAAGGTTAGAGGTCAGGGTGTAACTCTACATCTTTTATTATGGTTGAATATCCTGGTGAAAATATTTCTGCCTGTGATGAAAATGAGATCATCCCATTACCTATGGGAATTACTAGTAACTTTTGGCATGGGAAGAATCAGACACTAGCACAGTGGAAGACAGTTTAGTTGACATGCTTAACCACAGGGTAGTTCCCTGAAGGCACCCTGAGAGGGGGCGTGGGATATTGTTTCGTCCGTCCTTTCCTTTCTTTCTCTCTTTTCTCGTATATCCCAGGCTGGCTTTGAAACTGCTATCTGACCAAGGATGACTTTGAACTTCTGATCCTTCTGCCTCCACTGTCCCAAATCTGGGATTACAAGCATGCAGCACCACACAAAGTTTGTGCAGGACTGGGGGGGCCAATCACAGACTTAATGCTTTCTAGGTAGACACTCTACCGACTGCGCCACATCCCCATCCTTGATATTCTTTCATTTCATGTTTTAATGTGTAAGACAAAGGAATATTAGTAACCAGAAAAATAGAGCTGGATGCAAAGCAACTCTTAAATCAAATGCTAACATAGACAAAATAAAGAAATGTCCAAGTTGAAAGCCCAAGTTACGGCTGCTGTGTTACTTAGTACCATCACAGGGTAGCAAGGTCAGCACACTGCCAATGAACGTTCAAGAGTCTGATTGAAGTAACAACAGGGTGGGTTAACATGAGACTACGGTTTGGAAAGAGGGGGATCAAGCTGTGTTGCTAGATCTGGAAGCTATCCCAAGGAGGGTAATTTTGAAGAATAGAGGACCGGAAACAGGAAAAAAAAGACATTCAATAGAGATGGCCCAATAAAAGAAACTTCAACATGGTGGTAGAGTTAAGGCAAAGCTAGAGAAAGAGAAAAATCAACAGGCAGAATCTTGCACAATGCACAAGAATTATGCAATCAGAGATCTTGAGGGGCAAGACTTAAAACTAATGTTTAAACACATCCTTTAGAGAAATAGACAAACGTCCTCGTCACTGTGATATTTTCAGCTTGATTTAGAGAGCAATGGAGTCAGAAATAATATCATAATTATTTGAAAGTATTAAATTACATTCCTTTTTTAAAAAAATTACACCCAAATTCCTTTGCTTTTTTTTTTTTAATCTCCTTAACATCTTTCCTATTTGGGCTCATAAAAATAAAGGATTTCTCTGTTCCAGAACAAAAGATTCTTGCGCAGATGTCTAAAGATATCTGGTGGACATGGACTAACAACAGAGGTTTATCTGAGAGCCTCTAGATGCTGAGAGAACGACAGAGAGCAGAACAACATGACCTCTGTACGCAGAAACGCGTGCTGCAGGGAAGAACAGTGCAGGGCCAGAGTGAGCTGAGTGTGCAAATGCTTGCAGGAGGAGTGCCAGTGCCTGCAGGAAAAGTCAGCAGCCACCTCTGCTGCAATAGATTTTAAGCAGATATGCAAAGCATGATTACAAAAGAAGTCATGTAGCTTTTTGTGCAAAGATACACTCCTTTCGAAGAAAAAGAGCAAGTGAAAAGGCCCTGGGGTGTGTGCTTGCTTTAAAGACTAAGTGCATCAGGAGCAAAATGAAAGAGGGACAGGGACACCAGCTTGTCATTATTATGTTCTTACCTTTCTGCAAGCCAGAAGGCCAAGATCAAGGTACTGACATTTAGTACTGATGCCTCTTCAGTTTATAAATGTATGTCTTTGTGTGGTCAGCCCTCTGTGTATACCTTCCTTTTCTGTTCAGGATATCTAAGTGGATTAAGACCTATCTTAATGTCATTGTTTTGATTTCTTTTTTAAAAAACATTCCGTTTCTTAATATAATTACTTTACAAAAACTGTGGGTCTTAACATATAAATTTGGGAGGTACACAATTCAGCCCACAATACTCAATAATAATCAGACCACATCTATTCAGCTATGAACTACATTTCCCAGCCTCCCTTTGAGCTAGCAGTGGGCAGATGGCTGCCATTTTACTCTTAAATGTGCACAGAAGTGATGTTATTTCCATACTTCAAGTCCATCTCATTTAAGAGTGGGAACATTCTCCTCCTTGATATGTTCCTCTCCTGGAGCGGTGAATCTACACCAGCATTTCTTCCTGCTCATCAGGAAAAGGAGGGCCAGGGCACACATCCTGTATTGTTACAGGAAAGAGAAAGAACTCTATGTCTTCATTGAAACTTTAAGCAATGGTGGAATCCTTTGTCTTTAACACACACACACACACACACACACACACACACACACACACATCCTTATGTATATACTTGCCTACTTAGTGTTGACTGAAGGGAAGGTTGGATATTAACCATTAATTTGAATGTAGTTGCCAGGCTTATGGACAAAATAACTTACAAATTCCATAGTCTATTTTTTAAAATACAAATTCCATAGTCTATTTTTAAATAATACTACAGCTATGTATTAAGTTGATAAAGTCAATTTTTGAGCTCTTACACTCTAGCCATAAACAATCGAACAAGAAGCAAACCCTATAAATTTCATACTGTCTTTGACCTCAAGTTGCTCCAAGCTCTATGACAGAAGATGTAATCAAGATCTACCAAGTACATTCTTCTCAAAGGGAAGCCTACAGAATCTGCTGGTGTGTCTAGATGAAACTACAATGGATTATTATATATGGGTTTAAAGGAACCGTATGCAATTTTTAGATGATATAGACATGGAAAACTTAGGAGAAAGTTAATTGTTAAATATAAGATGAAAGAAAATAACTCACGAAAAGTTTTAAAATAGGCACAGAAGACAGACCACCTGTAAGAGAGAATTGTTGATAATTTCCCTCTGTGCTGGGTGAAAATTAGTGATGCTTAAACATGATCAGGAATCTGATTTCTCTGTGCTCAGTGGATGATCTGGGTGTCGGGTAATGGAAACCAGCTCTGTTTCTGGAAAACTTCAGCGTGCATGAAGCACTGGACTCTGCAGAGAGGTTCCTGTTGCCTTGATGTGGGAGCATGGTGAGGTAAGTCCTGAAGCTGTTCTTTTGCTTCTAGGAAGGTGAGAGAAAACAACACAAAACTAAAGGTATGTTCTGCACTGGTTATTTGGAATATATGCCCAAATACAGTTCTTTGTGGAAATGCTTACGTTAGTCCTATCTTATAGAAGAAGAAATGGAGTCCCAGAAAATAAACGTGCACAGTCGTGGAGAGGAAGGAGTGAATTTTATCTGACTCTGGCTCCCGTGTTCTTCCATTTCACCTTGTATTTTGTTTTCTACAACCTACTTGCTGTGGGGGCTTCTAGAACCTTCACTTGAAGCAGCACACTTCCGACAATTGCATTACAGTGTTAAGCGAGTCCTCTTGGGAGGCTGGCTACCTGGGTGTGAAGGGACATTCACCCCCTGTGAACAATGTGGACAAAGAAACACATTCAAATCCTCCTGCCCTCCCGCTTCCTTCTCCCCCTCCCCTGCAGGACTTCTTCTGCAAGATAGAGTTGTAATATGTGCTTTCTGCAGAGAGCGACCCAGCTGCAATCCACAGAGCAACCACGACTGCGGTGTTTGCCTACTCTTGGCTGTGACCCAGAATAGATTTTTTTTTCTTTCATCAGCTTAAGGCTTTAAAGATCAGCATTTAATTTTCCAATTTCTTTCTCAGTATGCAATATTAATCTGCACAATAAAAAGCAGAAGCTGGAATCTATTGTGCAAGAAATTAAATGTTTTGAAAGATGATTGTGGGGCTCCGTGGTTCTAAGTGAAACATTGTCACTCTGTCCCACAGATACGTGGGGTTAAGGCACTGCATACTTATGCTTCTGTCTTTAAAATATTTGAGTCTCACAAGCTTTTTTTTTTAATTTTTAAAACTGTTCTGCTTAACTCCAGCTTTTAACTCTTTCATACTGAAAACAGTTCAGAATGTCCTGTTGCTTACTATGCCACAGAACCTAACCCTGAATCAAAGCTAAAGTTGATTCTGTTGTTTGCATTGTTAACTGTCCATTTCTGCTGACTGTATCCTCCTGGCTAATCTTTTCCACTGCTAATTAATAGTCTTTTCCCCTTCCCAAACTGCTGATAGCCTTGTGGTCACTCCATGGCTGTTCGTGCTGAGTCAAAAGACAGTTTCCTTGCTCCCTTCTTTGTTTATAACGGTAACTCTCAACATAGAGTCCATACCATTGCACAAGCCACATCGCAGTGAGCAACCAATCATTAGCTTTCAAACCCCCAAAGTCCAAAGGGTCTCCTGCTCACTCTCTTAACTGAGGTCTGTTTTCTCTTTAGAGTAAGAGAAAGAGTAAGAGCAGATGTTCAAGTTTCTCTAATTATCCTCAGTGACCTAACAGGATAGTGGAATCCTAATAATAGCTGTGTCAAGACCACAGGTGCAATAAGGTTTGGGATCTCCCTATTCAGCCCAGCTTTCCCTCACCATCTGTTGAAAAGGAGCTAATGTTCCAGACTAGGAATTATGGGATGCTCGTGCCGCCTCCATTCCTCTTTGCTGTTTGTTTTTGAGCAGTAAAATGTACCATCCTACAGCTACAATTGAATAAAATTTAAACTTAATAGTACTAGTATAATATTCAACATCTTTGGAACTTTTAGTTTGAGGTGTAAAGTTACAATAGCAGAAGAACCAGAATCACAAATAATTTTGTTTTTAAATTTTAATGGTATTTGTAAGCTAATAGTTGACTTCTATATGTACAGCCAGTTAAAATGTGTGTGTGTGTTGACACACGAGTACAAAAGCATTCATAACAGTGTTGCATTCCAAACTAGAGACCACTGGCATGTTTATCAACAATAGAACCCATAAATCAGTACGATACCCAGCAAGAGAATGAGCAACTACATACAAACAAGGTTGACTCTCACAAGCATGCCCTTGCATGTTTACATATGGGCCTCAAAGCAGTGCATACTGTCTGATTTCACTTATATACTTTCAGAAAGAAATCAAGTTAACACATGACATTGCAGTAAGCCATGCCAATGGCTGTCTTTTGGTGAGGGTAAAGACATGTAACAAAGCATGCTGGGAGAATATGAGATTCTAATAATATTCTGTACTAGCCTGATTAAAAGGTACATTTAGTTTGTGAAAATTCAATCAAATATGTCCTTATATTTGTTCTCTTTTTAATATATACATTGTACTTTGATGCCATTTTAGAGTTTATATATGTAATCATCTTATATAAACAAACATTTTTTTCCAAAATCTGGCAACACCAGTTTTATGAAAAACAACAACAACAACAACAACAACAAACAGCTCTTAGCAAATCAACATAAGGAATGGAATTTCAATAAAATTAACTAAATTCAATAGAATTCCAATGGAAATTCAATAAAAATATTAAAAAATTTTTGATTGCAGCAGTCAGCAGTGAAATAAAGGAGTACAGGGCTGACACTGTAGCTCAGTTGGTAAAGTACTTTGCCTGTATACAAAACACTATAGGTTCGTTCAGTCCATGGCACCACATAACCCTGTAGGCAGAGGCTGCTTGTTTATTCCTGGCTGCCCTGACCCAAAATAAGCACACAGAAACTGCATTAATTAAAACACTGCTTGCCCTATTAGCTTATGCATATTTCTAGCTAGCTCATATATCTTAAATTAACTCATTTCTATTAATCTGTGTATCGCCATGTGGTTGTGGCCAGTAAGGTTCTGTTCTGTTGTGGGAGGCTACTTGTTCATTTCCTGGCTGCTCAGACTCCCGAAATAATCACACAGAAATCTGTATTAATTGCAATACTGTTTGGCCTATAGCTTAAGCGTATTTCTGGATAACTCTCATATCTTAAATTAAGCCATTTCTATTAATCTGTGTATTGCCAGGTGGCTGTGGTTTACTGGCAAGATTTTGGTGTGTCTGTCTCCTGCTGGCGGCTACATGGCTTCTCTCTGACTCTGCCTACTTTCTCAATAGATCTCTTTCAGCCTGGCTTTGCTCTGTTAAGCCATTGGCTGAAAGCACCTAACCAATGAAAATAAAACATTCCCAGCATACATCACTCCCCACATCACCATCAGGCATCTGGCTCTGTCTCCTGTGGCGGCAACATGGCTTCTCTTCGACTCTGCCCACTCCTTCATCCTCTATCTGTTTGTAATTCCCAACTTGTCCTATTCTGCCCTGCAATAGGCCCAAGGAAGCTTCTTTATTAACCAATGGTATTCAAAGCACACAGAGGTGAATTCCACATCATAACCTCAACCCTTGAGAGAAAGAGGTAGGAGGATTGGAAGGTCAAGGTCATCTTGGCTTCAGAGTAAACTTGAGGCTCACTTGAGATACATGAGAACAAGTCTAAAAAGCAAATTGGCACAGTAAATATGTAAAATGGGGGGAAAATCACAAAATAAGACAAACAATTTTGTTACTTTTCAGTAATATAACTACAGAATGTGTTTTTCTACATGCTACGAACACAGACTCATTGCCTCTTAATGTAGGATGTTTAGTGTTTAATATAAAGAATTTTTTCTTTCAGATATTTGATGCAATTTGTATTTTTAAAACAATAAGATATGGGGGCTAGAGATGACTTGGCAGTTAAGTGGGTATTAATTCATAAACAGAAGAACCGGGTTTGGGCCCTCTATCATGTGACTTCCAACTGTCTGTAACTCCAGCTTCAGTGGATCTGGCCTCTACAGGCACCTGCATATGTTCATAATTAGAAATAATAAAATTAAGTCTTAGAAAATTTAAGGTCTCATGAGCAGACACTTTTACTGTTTGTTGTATTACAAACCGCAGAAAAACCTGGGCTCAAGAGCAATGGCGGGAACCCTGACAAATTCTGTTTCTTTCAATTTCCTTCATAGGTGTGGTACTTCTTATCAGTTATATTATAACAGATATCAATTGTCCCAACAGCCAAGAATTTCCATTTGATTAGAAATTTTAATAGTCCTTTAACAAATGTTTGGTTGCATGGTTATGTGGTTGGGTGCTTCACCTGCATGTCTGTGCACCACATGTGTTCCC
Organism: Arvicola amphibius; assembly: GCF_903992535.2. Taxonomy (NCBI): domain Eukaryota; kingdom Metazoa; phylum Chordata; class Mammalia; order Rodentia; family Cricetidae; genus Arvicola; species Arvicola amphibius. Next base: position 15,204,878 of record NC_052063.2, on the reverse strand, counting down.
CGGTGTCAGAGAGACACAGAGAATAACAGCTTCCCTGCAGCTGAGGTTATAGCCAGGTGTGAGCCACCATGTAGGTGTTGGGAATTGAAACCAAGTCCTTTGGAAGATTACAAAGTGCTGTTAACTATGGAGCCTGTTCTCTCACCCTTCACTAGAATCCTCCTTTTGAAACTTCACAAATCGTAGCGGGACCTTATGCTTCAAGTCACACTAGGTCTTGGGGGACTGAGGGAAGCAGGCTGCTGGGAGATTAGAGCCATCTTGAGCTAGAATGAGATAAGAAAATGGTGCAACGGTGGGAGGAAGGAAATGAACTTCCCAAATGTAACAACTTGTATTTCCTACATACTAGCTAGTCTTATTCCGAGTAGAGTAACGGAATTGCTCAACCTCTGCACAAAGTTTATGTTTATAATAAAACCCGTTTATGTTAAGGGGGGAGCCTACCAAACAGGCAGCAGGAGAGCCCTCCTGCATGTCCTTCATCTGGACAGTTCGAAGAACTTTAATATGGACAGAAGTGAGAGGAACATCTTACTAGAACTCACTAAACACAGCTCCAACTCTGCTTCCTAAGGAGGATCTTCAAAATACCCATGACAGCCCTAACATACTCCGTATAGGAGAGGCGGGAGGGGAGCTATGGAAAGCTAGAGGAGTACACTCTTAAAAACCCACTATTAAGCTACCACATTTTCGAAACCGACAGAAACACCAGGCCGAGTGAACCCAAATGCTGGCCTCTTGCTGAGGCCTTCAGGGACACATGAGCGCACGCGCGGTCCATTGATTGACTCCTCTCTAAACCCACTCTGCCTTTTCCACTGCCTCACGGGTTACCTGTCGCTCTCCCTGGAAGGGAGCGCTTCATCTCTAATTATTGTCAAAACACTGCACAAACACCGATTCCGGCTCCTTTGTCTTTGGGATGGTCTTTCCACAGTAGGCACTGTTTAAACTCAGTGACTTTCCATTGGGTTTCCTGCGCCTGCCTCATGGACGCTCTGCTTTAGTCCAGTGCACAGCAGCTGGTGAAATGTCCGGGTTTCATTTTCGACCATTGTTAGGGGATGACCAACTGAGCACAGTTGGGAGGCGGCCATTAAGCTTTGATGCCGCGGCACTGGCAGCGCTTCAAGGCCTTAATGGTTTTTTCTCTTGCCATTGCTGTCGATTTGATATCAGCGAACAGGGCAGAGCTTTTATGGAAACATGCAACAGTGGGTATTTTCAATCTTCAGTCTCATGACATGGTTCTTGAGTCAATTCATCACTTGTACAGACAGTCACTACTTTTTGTTTATTTCTGCTGACTCTTGGCTCCATGTTTACACCCCGAAAGGATGGCCAGGAACCTTTATTCTCTTTCACCTAACGTCATGACAAACATTTGGGCTTCCTAGGGATCTTGCAGACACTTAGAGCAGGAGTAATTGTAGAGAGAAGATGACTATCCAATCAATGACTTTCAGCAGCCTAATGAGTGTCCGTCACTGCAGCCCAAAGAAGTACTCCATTATTCTCAGTTAATGTAAAGTTTATATTACAGCACAGAGATTCCTTTAAAGTCTCAACATAGACTTAAGTAACCTGAATTCTCTTAATGCTATTGCTCAGGTGATCATTAGATCATCCAACCAGTTGAGAAAAACCAATGAAAGTTTGTTTGGTTTGTTTTACTGGTTTTATTTCACAAGTATTATTCCATTTGCTTCTCATATTCAAACTATATGACTAGCAATATTGTCCCTGTTTGGAGCAAACTGAACCTCAAGGAAGGGGTATGCTTGCAAGAAGGAAGACTGGAAGGATACTGGCTAGCTTGCAACATCATACGGTACTTCCCTCAGCTATGAGAATGTCAACTTTTAGTTAACCATGCTACCACACAGATAAAAGGACAAACTTTCCAGTCCCCTTGGAGCTAGCTATTTGCTTTTAAGTGACAGATAGCTAGGGACTTTATGTTATGGCTTATAATCATCCTTAATGAATAAAGACCAGCTCACCCTTTTGTTCCTTCAGGTTCTTCTGAAATCAAAAAAGATAACTGGAGCTATCGCATGTCTTTTGATTTTGAGGTAATTTTTAAAAAGTGAGCCCCATTCATTGGCACGGGAAGATGAAAGTTTCTGAGTCCGTGGCATCATGGGGTTTTTCATAGTGTTACAGAAAGCCTACCCCTGAATTTATTTTGTCCAAATGAGAAAGAAATATGCAAGTCACTATTTTACGGATCTTAATTTTCTATTAAAAAAATAGCCAATATATACAAAGCAGCAAGCCTACTAAAGTTCCATACAAGCTAAGATTGTTGTCATGCGTTATTTTGAAGCAATGTCTGTTGTAAACCAAGGCACTGAACTCCATTTGTAAACAAAAAGGTGATGGTGGAGATTTTAGTTGCAGTGTAAGTGAGTTAAGGCAGACATTGGAGGTCACGTGCCTTTCAGGAGTGCGGTGTGACTCCCACGCATGTCAGCCAGTTTTCCTAAATGATACTCTGCATTTTCTGAGCCCCTTTGCCAGCTCGCCTCCTACCAGGGTAACACTGGTCAGCACCCTGTCATGGAGGATTGCTGGCCTCCCTTAAAACCAGCTGGAGGAAAGCCTTCGGCGAAGTCACCAATGATCTATAAGTATCTAATACGGGAACTTGAAATCAGCTGGTGAGTACATTTATTTTTGGCCATCATTTGTTTCTTTAAAATTCAGGCCCGTCAACTTCAACAACACATTGCGTGGCTGCTGCCCAGCTGTACTCATCAGCAGATTTAGAGTTTGTGGAGTTCCACACCTGGCATTAATATCTGAGGAGAGGAAGAGGTCCAGAGCAGACATGATGGATCAAGAGCCAACCGGCTAAGCACAGGGAAGGATTAAGAGTCTTGGTTAACCATCAATCACCCGCCCCTAAATTAATTGTACCCCAGAGGCCATTCTGATTCCCTTCCTTTACTTGACCTTTAGTCTTAGCTCCGAGCATGTAAACAACTCAGAAGTGACTGTGATCTTTTAAACTGAGTCTAACTTTTAATAATTAATAAGACCAATAATGATGATCCAGCTATTGCTCGCGATGTGTGAGGCACTTCATATACTCACCAGAGCTTCCTGGGGTTGGTGCTTCATCATCCTCACAGACGATAAAGGAGAGTGACTTCTGCATTCGGGAAGCAAATAAGCAGTTAACTTAGGACTTGAGTCTACAAATTCTGAATACAGAGTTTGCTCTGAAGACCTCTTATACCTTCCTGCTGTTACCCTAGCTCATAATTCAACTTGTTATCCCATAGAATTGTATTCTTACTAAAGAAACAATTTACTCCCAGTTTCTTTTTCAAATGGCATGTAAGTAAAATAGCTCTCTCTCTCTCTCTCTCTCTCTCTCTCTCTCTCTCTCTCTCTCTGCCTCTTTCCCTCCTCCTTTCCCCTCCCCCCTCTAATTTTTTTCAAGACAGGGTTTCTCTTTGTAGCCTCAGCTGTCCTGGAACTCAATACACCAGGCTGGCCTCAAATTCCCGAGTACTGGGATTAAAGGTGTACGCCATCACTACCTGGCTTTCTTGTTTCTTATTTCTACCTGGCTGACTTATGGTCAGATAAGTATAGTTGTGCCTTAGCAACACTGAGAAAACAAAAGATAACAACTTGGGTTTTGAGATGCTGGAGAAGGCAGTCTTGAAATACTGAAGATGGAAAAAAAAGAGCTCAAGTTTGGTAGTTAAAATACAGAATATTTGCAGAAAACCCAAGAGGAAGGATTGACACTCAGATACACTTAAAAGGATTGAAATTTGTTTTTGCAAAGGTGCTCCATGCTCCTTGGCTGCCTCCCTCCTAACCAGTACCACCTCATTTTGATTATATATTCATTTTATTTAAGATTATGCAATGCCACTTTGAGCGAGATCACTGTGACTATTTTTATTGGGATGGGGCTTATGTGTGGGGGTGTGAGTGTCTATTAGTATATGGCATGCGTGTGTTAGTATATATGTGTTCCCTGTGTATATGAGGGCATATGCTTATGTGGGTGACATGTATTAGTATTTGGTGTGCATGTATTAGCGTATGTGTATTCCCTGTGTATATGAAAGCACATGTTTTTAGGTGCACATGCAATTATGCTTATATATGTATAACTCAGTGGTTATACATCCTTGATTGCTCTTCATCTTGTATCGTGTGGCATGGTCTCTCTTGACCCTGTGAGCTCTTGGATTTGACTAGTCTAGCTACCAGTTTGCCTTTGGAGATGCCCTTCCCCCATCTCTGCAGTGTGAGCCCTGGGATTTCAGGTGGGCTTCTGAGCACACGTAGGCGTTTACACAAATGCTGGGGATCCAAACTCAGTCCTTCATGCTTACACAGCAAATGTGTACCCACGGAGCCATCTCCCTTGTCCCTGAACCTTTTTTTCTCTAGCTCCAGTTACATATTTTATAAGTAATATTAACATAATAATAAAAATAATAAGTAATAGATAAAGCAGACTTATTTCTCTCACCTGAAGGAATAATCGCTAATTTCACAGTCTGATTTCCATAGGAAAAGCAGTTCCCAATGTGTAGAGATTTGTTTCAGCAATCCTTCTTATTAGCAATAAACTTTGTTTTTAAGATCTCCGCCCTTGACGTTTCACACTCAGTGCTAAAGCCAACCTCAAATTCTTATCTAGTGCCTGCCAACACTGAGCATCTGAAGCTTCTGATGAAGATAAAACAGTTTAACCAATTTTTTAGTAATCCCTTGTGTGTAAGCTTCGTACGGCATGTTTTACAAAGCTGTGCAGCATTGTGTGCCATCAGCTCTGCTATTCTAAGCCTCTTAATGAATTCTGTTCTCTCACTGAGTGAGGGTCTGTATGTGTATTAGACATGAGTCATCTGTTACTGCCAGCATCTCAATGAGTCTATAAATCATGATTCTGGATAAAGAATGACTAAAGTCTAAGCCTTTTTATCTGCACGACATACGCACTGTAAATGGAAAATTGCTAAGTGAACAGCAGCAAATCCCGTGTTTGATCAGGCATTTGTCTATGACATTGGGGTTTTAAAGCAATTCAAAGTCAGTCCCAGGTTTTCCTTAGTTAGCCTGAGGCAGCGGGACTTTCTCTAAAAGCCTTGCCTGGGAAATAGTCTTCTGTGGATAGATCTACTACAAGATCAGACGCTAGACAAGCACCCTCTTCGTGTATGCACCTTAGGAACCAGCAGAGGCACAGAGTCCAGGAGGACTTTAATGTCTATAGCAGGCACTATCATTTTGGAGAAAGATAACAGGATATGAAATTATGGCTTTACTTGTGTAGGACACCCTGTCAAAAAAGAAAAAAATTAAAAATTAAATAGAATAAAAATGATGGTGGTTTTTGCAGGATCTTCCCAGTAGTAAGGGAGAGGAAACAACAGAAAGAACTTCATAGGAGAGAATGAGAAACAATTGAATTTTATTAGGACCTTAGTAAACGCATCTCAGCGAAGTGGTTAAAAACCATATAAACTTGAAAAAGCTAGAAACCTTGTTGTCAAAAGCTCCATCTGTGACACTTTGCAAAATTTTTATTTTGAAAGTTTTCTAGATGAAATGAAAAAAATTAATTAATAAATTAATAAAGTGTATTCAAGGATTAGAAACTCAATCTGTTCAACCAGAATATAAGAGCTAGAAAAACAAACAAAAAAGAAACAAAACAAACACACACAAAAAAACATTCAAGGTTTAAGGAACTGAAGACAGTCTCAGAAGCCCGGCCTTAAGTGTGTCTGCCTAACATTGGTTGGGTGTCATTTAAGAGCCTAGGCAAAATTAAGGTGCTAAAAGAAATCTAACAAGGAAAGAAGTTGAGCCGTAGAATCCAGGGCGAGCTCCCTGTTGTAGAGATTTCTTCCCTTCTCTTTATTGCTGTGCAATCACAAGATGGCTATAGGACACTGAAGGTTTGCTTCTCTTGTTTAGGCATAAAGAGAGGGGCGGCAGCAGACAGAAGAGGCAGCCGAGCCCATTATATTAGCATAATTAAGAGGACAACTTTTCTTAGGAGCCTGTTTCTCTCCACTTTCTTTTTTATTATATTGGTCAGAACTGGGTCATGCAAGACTCCTGAGATAAGATAAGTTATCAGGGAATCAGAGTTGAGGAGGAAGGACATTACTGTAATTTAGACCAGAACTGGGATAGGGGTCAAATTGCCCAGGTGCCCTGTGTGTTAAGCAAACTTATCAGGGTCTGTGCTCACAGGGAAGAGAGGATGCCTTAGAATGCCAGGGCGTAGTCAACGACGGCTTCTGTCAGAATTAGTCACAGAGCCAATCTTCCTGGTTGAAATCCAATCCTTTCAAAAAGCAATATATATCATTTCAGTGCCGGACACTTCTGGAAAACAAACAACAGCAAAATGCCATGAGGATATATTAGTAAAATATGTTTCTAATTTGTTTACTATAATAGTAACTATAATATAATTATAATTAGGTAACTATAATAAATTCAGAGGTTTGTTGGTACATTTATACACTTTTAGGAAGGTATATAGAAAATAAAACATAGAATCCTCTTTTTTTCTTTCAGAAAAAGCTGAAATCTCTGTTTTGCCCTGAAATTATAAACTCTTTTTTGTTTGTTTGCTTGCTTTTTTTTTTTGAGACAAGATCTTTCTCTAGCTTTGGAACCTGTCCTGGAACTAGCTCTTGAACTCGCGGAGATCCACGTGCCTCTGTCTCCTGAGTGCTGGGATTAAAGGCGTGCACCACCACCACCCAGCCTGAAATTATGAACTCTTATCTTTGGAAAGAAGGAAAGGTTTTTATTGTACATGGAAAGAAATTTAATCAAAGGTCCTTGGTACAGACAGAATTCCTACTTCATGGTTAGGGAAATACTTTAAAGCCTAGGATAAAAGTCCAAAACCCATTCATCAGTATGGCAGAATAACGGTCATCTGTTGTGCTCAGCGAAGATGGAAAAGTTCTAAGACCCAGGAGAAAGCGTGTTGCCATAGGTTGTGCAATTGTTAGAGGAGGTAGAATGCAATCTCAGACCTCCTAACCCTATCTTGGAGTGCCTTTATCTCTAGCTTTCTCAGGCTGAAGCCATCCAACAATCTGGGGAAAGAATGTGGGGTGGGTAGCATTCGTTCCTGTAAGAGAGGAACAGATAGGAAGAGAAATTCCCCAGAGTGCTTTACCTCCCAGCTAGCGGGGGAAGGCCAAAGGCCAAAGGCAAGCCTGAAATTTTAAACTCTCCCCTCGCCCAAATTTCCTCTCTTTATTTCTACATGTACTTATTCAGCCTCTGTTTTCTTACTGACACAAAGTATAAAGTCAACACTGGGCTTTGGTACAAACTAAATTTTGAAATACACTTCTAGATTTTACATGTGGTCACAATCAAAATTATGGTTTATGATTCACTAGAGAGGAGCCTTCCCACAATGAGTTCAGTGTATCTAGCGTCTCGTCCAAAGAAGAAATGAATTTCTAATTTCATAGGAGAATGAATACCAAGTGAAGAGGTCAACTTTTGTTTAAGGGTCAAAGTGCCAATCATGTCTTTAATTTAAATGCATTTGAATCATGTTTGTCGTACAAGATACCTCACCAGGGAGACAACTAGAAAGCATGGTAGATTTCTAGGTGTAAAAAACAGCATCCAATCTATCCTCTCTCTTTCAACCTACAGCCCCTGCTCATTGAGATGAGCAGTACAAAACACTCTCCCGTTTTTTTTAAATATTTGAGATTAATAGTTGCTTATTTATTTATGCAGTATCCTGCCTGTAGGCCAAAAGAGGGCACCAGATCTCATTATAGGTGGTTGTGAGCCACCAGGTGGTTGCTGGGAATTGAACTCAGGACCTATGGAAGAGCAGTCAGTGCTCTTAACCGCTGAGCCATCTCTCCAGCCCTTACTCTTCTGTTTTGAATAACATTATCTTTTTCCAATTTTTTTAAGTTGTGAAGTTCACTGATCAGAGTCTACCTCAAGTCTCATCAGAAAAGTTTCTCCTTGCAGTAGATGGCAAAGAACCAAAAGAACCTCAGCTGGTCAACGTGCAGAGAATGAGAGACTGTGGACTGCTCATTCCTAGCTGGGCCACACCTATCACAGCCCTTCCCCCAAGGCTCAAGGAGGTTTGAGAAACAGAAGAACCAAGGTTTTGAGAGTCAGCGGTGGTGGATAATATCAAGTGAACAGTGTTTCCCAGACAGAGCAGGGCAGTGGGAAAGACAGACTCAACGCTTTTGTGATATCATGTATGAACTCTGCACAAGATCAGTATAACTGGGGCGGGGTACAAAATCTCAGCATAACTGGGGTGTGTGGGAGGGGAGGGGTACGAAATCTCACCACCAGTCGAGAAGCTATGGGCCTTTGCTAGCTGCTGAGAGGAGAAGAGTCTGTTTTCTCGAGTGTTGTGACCTATGGTAGGTCAAGCACACACCAGGGCAGCCCTCACTCCCGAGACTAGCAGAACAACACAAACTGGATTTGATGGGAAGAAGAAGATTCTTCTCAGAATAGGATGGAGAGTGGGGGAGAGTGGAGGCGGCACTTATGAGCTGAGTTGGGGTAAGTGGGGGCTGTTAAACGTGTTTAAAATACATTGCATGAACTTCTCAAAGAATTAATGTAAACATTGCTTAAATTATTTAAATTGATTATTTATAAATTCATTATGCATGGACATACTATGAAATAAAGACTGGCACATACATGACCATGAAAGTGGAGACTTGTAGTTCAGTGTCCGATTAAAGTTTCTACAGATGCATATCTGTTTTGATCTGGGGTAGAAAAGAGTAATTACTAATTCACAAAGTACTGCTTAGAGATCTATGGCAAGCTAGGAATTCATCAAAGGAAACTAACAGGAGCATCTCCCCCTCTGAAAACTCTATATATCTTATGTCTTTTGACTCACAAAGAAACAAAAAGAAATGACTTTTATTATTCCCAGTTACGGTGATAGAAACAATGAAATTTTTAATGACTTATAGTTGGTAGGTGGTAGAGACAAGATTGGAACCCAATTGTGTATGAACTTAAAAATCTGTATTCTTTCAATGATGGAGCCCTGTGCCCAGGACAGCATAGATGGAGATCCATGGAGATCCCTTTCTTTATATGGAGTCAGGGGTGACAGCTCCGCCTTGATCTTCAGTGAAGACTAACGTACAAAAGGCTTACTGAGTAACTGTACATTTTTATACAATATATAAAGCAAGTCTTATTCTACTGATACAAAAGTTAGCATCCATTTTCTGACTAATCTCTTCCAAGATCAAAAAATCTATTTTATGCCTTTTTTTGCTTCAAACCCCACTTCTTACTTTCATTAATTTTTCTTTTGCTCTTCAGTTCTTCCCTCTGACATTGTGAGATCTACAACTCATAAAGACATACGCGTCTTCCCTAGAGCTCCTGGCTCACAACTCCCTCTCCAAAGCAGGTCACATTTCCCCAAAAATTCTACCTTAGAGTTGACCATTGATGCTATTTGACCTACTTTGCCTGATAGTAGATAAAAGACCTTCATGTCAAAAGAGGTTTTGCTTCTACCCCAGGGACTGCTGCTGACAGAGGCCACTAAGGATCAAGACAGGTCATCCATGGTCCCCTGTCTTTTGTCTAGTATCTTTAAATCATACATACCCTTTTGTCCAATAACATTTGCACATGGACTGTTCAAGCCTCAGGGATGCCTATTCAATAAAGTTGCCGTTAAAAACTCCAAAGAAGATTCATGGATCATCTGTACATGAGAACTGTGGAGGCTTCCAGAAGCAGACTAGGGTTCATTAGCATTCCATGACCTTGACTCAACCCAGCTCCTTGGGAGCAGCGACTTTTACTCTCAGGACCCTTTCAAAACCTTACTTTCTTTATCTGGTTGTTTAATATTTTTTTTTAAATACGCCACTGGATTTCCAGAACATGAACTTTACCAATGAGGGGTTAGCTAATAAACTCATCAACTACAAGAATGTATCTAACAGAAATATTATGCTTATTACTGTGTCCATTTTTTGCTAGTATCCATCATTTACTTTAATGTATAAAGCATGACAGAACTAGAAAAGAAGTGTTTTCCAGTAATAGAAAATAGTATTTATGACTAATTACGTATTCTGAGTCATGCACTATGCAAAGTCTGAGGACAAAAAGATGAGTAAGACATATTTGCTTCCATAATAAACAGTGGCCCTCTTTAGTAATCAGCATTGTGCCTGAATTCTATCAACAGTTGCTCAAAATTGTTCATTAATACACTTGTTGTATCAAATAATGAAGAATATAATGGTTATGCCTGTACTGAACACTTGTAGATTTGTCTCCTTTTCTTTATGTTATAAACAGAACAGTTCAAGAACACTCATGAAGGATTTGAGTTCCATTAGATATAAAGGTAATTTAGAGAGATGTGACAGATTATAAGCAGATATATTTTAAGTAACCTGAAGATCTGCAAACTTTTTCATCTGCTTGGTTCCTAATAGCAAGGGAGGACTGTATATAACTATTGCCAATTACACCTTGATTAACAATGTTTTAAAAACACACATTTGGGGCTAGTGAGACTCAGTGGTCAAGAGCACTGACTGCTCTCCCAGAGGACCCAGATTCAAGTCCCAGCACCTACACGGCAGTGCACAACTGTCTGCAACTCCAGTTCCGGGGGACACGACACCCATGGCAAAACATCAATGTACAGAAAAACAAAACAAAACAAAAATACGTATTTTCTATCATTAATTTCAAGTAACTTCCATAAAGGGCGATTATGACAGAGCTATATGAAGGGCACTCTGAGACTAATACTGTGAAATGGTCAGTTACACGGTCAGAACCTTCTGGAAACCCTGAAAGCAAATGTGTTCTATGACTTCCACTTAACTTCTGGCAGTTGTAGCGATCCTCGATTTGTAATGTGTCACTGTCTTCTCTGCCCCATCACTGCATGGCCTTCTTTTCTCTGACTTTATCACCCTACAACTTCTTTCAACTCTAATCATTGAGTTTTAGAGCCAGTGATTCTGCGTGACAGTAATACAGAGATAACCATACATCTTCAGACCCTACTAACAATTGAGTTACTACTTGGAACACGGAGTTTCCAAGTAGATGTGAGTTGTGAAAGGTGCTAGTCAGCCCCATGCATTCACTTGCCAGTGACATGAATTTGATCAAGAAGCTAAGTTCTTTGGGCCTCATATATAAATGGAGACTAATAATAGCATCGAAATTATAAATCCTAGGAACGTATCAGTAAAACATATCCATGTATTCAGGATATTGTTTGGCAGATAATAACTGGTAAACAAATGCAAAGAAATATTAGTCCTAAGCACAACAATCCATTTCTTTCTTGTGAAATCCATCCTGCTGAAGGGTTTAGATCACTCCCAAACTGCAGCAGAACCCTATTACATGTTCACAAAAGCTCTCCAAGAAACATCAGGGCCAAGAGTTGTACCATTATAAGTATGTGAAAGAAAAGTCATGGTCCAAGAATGTGTGCACTTGGGGACTGGCTGCCTCCACTTGATCTTCAGATGAAGACAGTGGGTTGAGTAAACCCTGGGCCATGGAAGAATCCGAGACTAAGATTTGGCTGTTACTTCCAATTAACTTGGATAGGAAACAAAGATTTCTGCCTCTCTTCTCCTCTACCTCTCTGACACCCAAGTATGAAGATAGAAAGGCACACAGCAAATATCAGAAGACAAGCAGCATTGGTCCTTCACATTGCAGACTCTGGGACTCGGTCCTGGTGGCAGATCACAGGTTTGTCAAGTGTGAAAGATGGAGATGTCAAGGTCCCCTAAGAGATGTGATGCTCAAATTCCTGAATAGATTGAGGAGGGTAAATGTGTGGCTCTTGATAGGCTGCGAGGAAGTCCAGCAAGTTGGTCTTTTCTCCCAGACTACTTCAATCTTCCCAAGCCTGGGCATTGAAATGGACTCATGGGACATCCTCTGAAGCACATGGACCAGTCATTGGTGTGTAATGCTGACTTCTTTTCCATCTGGTAGAGGACCTCTAAATAATGGGACCTATATCTTTGCCAATGTGTTCAGTGACCTCTAGCCAGGGACATTGCTGAATGTGACTATCAGATAACGTTACTCTGCGTTAGCTGGAGTGTGCCACTGTGATAAAAACTCTCTACCCTTATGACACTTGCCTTCTAGAGAAGAGGCTACCAACAGGAAAGAGACTCATCTACAGTTCTGTGGTGTCTGGAAAGGAAACAGTTAACAGTGCAAGAGGATGAAGATGATTCTTTATACTGGTGAATTTTGCTTTATGGAGATCCCACCATAGGATACTTGATATTTCAGGAGGTTCAAGTGAATTTTCTGTGTCTCCCAGTATTTAAGGAAGTATATTTCAGGGATCAAATACGCTTAAGGAAAGCTGAAAAGTTTTAAGGGGCCTGGAATCAGTTGAGTTTGAAGAAGTTCGATGATTTAGAAGAAAACAGAAGAAAAATGTCTAAGATGATAAATTTCTTTATGGCATTTTCACACTTGTAGGTCACAAACTAATCACTCTCATGGTTTGCATCCTTCCTCTCAAGAAGCACCCTTCTGCTTTCACACATTTTTAGATAATTATTTTATTTAAAACATACTATTACTAATATTAATGAATCCCCAGTTCCTAGCAGTTAATTCATACAACCCTGACTGCTCTCAAGTAATCTACTGAGTCTGATGTGTCAAATGACTGACTTGAAAAGAGTCTGGATCAAAGAAAAAGGTATATTCTGCCTTCTCAGAGATTTTTGTTAGATTTTGGATCTTAGAACTATTGGTGCTCTTTTGTTTCTATGAGCAACGCTACTCCAAAGAGAAAGTCACTCTAGGGATGAAGCACAGCAGAGAAGGGTTCATGAACTATTGGATAATGTCAACTTTAAGGCCATTTGACTTCAGGACTTTTCAGCAACTGAACCATCTCTCCAGCCCCAGGCTTCAGGACTTCTCTTTACGAGTCAATGCTTACCCTTGTAGACTAAATCATTGAGTCACTTCCATCATGAGTTCATTCAGAACACTCTAATGCACTGTTCTCTACGATTAGGGCAGTCCCTTCACAAGAAGCAAAATACCTTTCATTCAACACCAAACTAAATGATCACATCTTCCATTAAGCCTTCCTCATCCCATGGGCAAGAATCATTGACACTTATTCTCCCATAATGTTTTTTTTCTCACCGAATGATGACTAATATTTATGTGTCAATTTGTCTGGATTAAGGATTGTCAGAACAGTTTGGTGAAGTATTGTTCCTCAGAATTCTTGCAAAGCTTCTAGAAGAAATTGGCATTTGAATACATAGACTATGGGAAGAGGGTGTCTGCCAAAGACTTAAATACAAGAACAATGCAAAGGGGAAGTTTCATTTTCTGAGTTGGGACATCCATCTTCTCTTGGTTTCAGATGTGGGTATTTCTGCTTCTCAAGTCTTCACATTTGAACTGAGCAAAATTGCACCACCAACTTTCTGGTGGTTCTGGAATCGCTGATGGCATATTGTGTGACTTCTTGATCTCCATAATCATGAAAGCCTAAAGTTCCTATAACAAATCTCTCTTGTTTTGCTTTCTCTCTCTCCTTCTCCCTCTTTCTTCCCCTTCTCCACACATAAGTGTGAATAAAAGAACATACATAATTGGTCTGTCTCTCTGCAGAATTCGAACACGTCCTTTTATTCATCCTCCACCCACTCACTATGTATTTACTGGGGATGTGTAGATGGCCGTTTCTCTGATAGGCAAAGCCACATACAAATAGGGAAAACAGTGGAACTCCTAGCCTCCATGGACCTTATGTTCTAAATGACAAAATAAAGTAAATACCAGCAGCAGCAGCAGCAGCAGCAGAAGCATGATGGAGGGGTATTTAAAATGTTTTTGATGAAGCTAGAAAAATACAATGGATAGCCATGGGGAGTGGCGGCAATGTAAAACAGGAGGGTGAGGGAAGGTTTATGGTTTCTTTCGGAAGATGAAATTTAAACAATGATTTCAAAGGCACGGGGAAGGCCATGTGTGCTTGGATTCCACAAGTAATGCCAGCACCTGGGAGGTAGAGGCAGGGGATCACAGGTTTGATGTCAGCCTGGGCTGTTACGACAAGACTCTGTCAAAAAAAAAGAAGAAAAAAAGAAAGGTAAGAAGTAAGTGTATGATTCTGGAAAATGAATCAGGATATTGGGCATGTTCAATGTTACTGTGAGATGGGAGTAAAGAACCAGAGAAAGGTGGGACCAGGATGGGGGGGGAGAAAAAAAGGGGAGCACATAGGAAGCAGATGTCGCCTGCACAGGGTCTTGTAAATTCCCGCCCTAGGTTTGGGCAGAAGCTGCCAAGATCTGGCTTCTGACTCAAAAGCCTCTCTTGGCTGCTGATTTGAGAGCTAACTTTGGGAGGCTGTTTCTCAAGCTGTGGTTGTTAGCAATCTATTCATCTCTAGCACTTCTCCCCCTTACCAAGACTGGCGTTTCTTCATTTTAATATGCTTGCTACTCGACATTGTTTGACTTACTGAGTGGTCATCATTTTGTTGACTTTTTTCTATTTCTTCATTAGTAATTATATATATATATATATATATATATATGCATACGTATATATGCATGTGTGCATGTATTAAATGTGATGTGAAAATGTATGCAAAGCATATATCACAGAAGAGGAAAACTAAACAGGCAGATGAGATTAAGGAAAAAGGAAAGCTACATAAGCTTGCACATAGGAAGACAACAGATTTAAAACAAAGAATAAAGCAAAAATGTTATGAGATTCCAAAATGAATTAGGACCTAAACAAATTTAGGATTATGATACAAAAAAGGTATCAATTCAACATCTAAAATGGCAATTATCCTGTAGTGCAGCCCTAACTTCTTTCAAATTAAACGTTGTTAAAAGCCTGATTAGAGATCCAGATGTCTGTGCTAAGTCACTGTTATGGGCCAAGCACTGGGTCAGAACTCCACAGCCAAAGAAATTTGTCCTCAGCATCTAAATCAAATGTGAGCTCGAGGCACATCTGCTCCTTCCAAGGACAAACTTGCAACTTCATTGACTTGTCAGACAATTCATAGGTTTTGCTGAATTTATTCTTCAGCCCCGATTGTCTGGGGTTTGAAAAGCAGTATTCATCAAACACTGGAAAATACGTCTAAGCTGCATGGTGCCAGGCATTGGCAAATGTCCTCCCCTGGACATGTGCTGGAGCAAACACAAGCCACACAGCAACTTCCCTCCCGCATAATCCCTATGGTTCAGTGGGATTGGATGACCTTCCTGGGAACTCTTTACTGTGGTCCGCATGGATGCCAAAAGCCCAAGGAAGCTTGCTGCGTTCTTCTCATTCAAATACTTGGGCTTGCTGGGTTCTTATTCAGGCATCTTTAGACACACTTCCTTCTTGCTCAGCAAAACTGCTAATTGGCACAGGAAACATCCTGGCTTTGTCTGTTTTCTATAGAAGCTGGAAACGCTTCTACCTGACTATACAGACAGAATTATACTTTCAATGGTATGAATGGCCCAGACATTTCAATGACAACATTGGGAGCAAAGTAATACATAATACAGTTAGTCGGTCTTCAACTGTCTCGTGAAACAATGTAAGTCATTTAAAGCAAAAATCCTCAGAAACTGGGGATTAAATCAAATAGGTGTTTGGGATATGGCTATTTAAGTTTGGTGAAAGCCGTACACAGAACTTTTCTGTTTCTATGTTCTTCACCTTCACCGGCTCCCACCCACACATTTAATCTGTTCACCACTTGATATAACTAAGAAGGGTTATTATAGTTGCTTTCCCAAGAAATGGTTTTTCATAAGCTCAAGAAAGCACACTGTATAGTACTTGTACTTACTGCCAGCCAAAAGCTCATGTCTCTAATGGACCTGAAGGCGGAGGAAGGGGTGGGCGAAGGAAGCCTTTAATTCCTATTTTTACGTCCTTCCTGCCTCTCATGGATTTATGTAGAGTGAAAGGCAAAGGGAGGAATAATTAATCACTTGTGAGTACATTGGGAACTTGGATTGAAATTATTATGAACTTTTAAGGTTGACATTAATATTCTGAATCTACTTGCCCAAGACACCATAAATTATTAGTATATGTATTTGCATATATATATATGTATTATTTAAATTCATGTAGATGAATTAAGTTTCACTTGAGTCTTTAGGGGCAGTCCTTAGAGGATGTTCTGTTATGATGGAGTATTCTGTTCAAATACATCACTATGATTATCATGATCCAATCAAAACTTTTAAATAACAATTGACTAAACGGGTAGGTAGCTATATATAAAAAAGTTATTCTTAGACTTTTCTACACTTTACTTATAAGAAATCCATTCATGCTACCCTACTTCAGTGTTGGAAGTTATTTAAGTCATTAAAATTCTATGCCCTGACAATGTGCCCGGAACGGTGATAAACATTTGAAGGGATGAAAAAGAAGTCTCCTGGAGAACATCTGTTCAGACAACGATTGGATTGTGATTCACAATCAGTGCTTGCTAAGCTGTTGGAATTAGTTTTTAAAAAGAGTTTGGAAGGGTTATGTTTTATGGTTCAAACCCTCAACTTAAATATTCATTAATATGCAATGCTCAAGCAGAAACTGTTTTCAGGATCACAATGAGTTAAACAGTCAGTCCGTGAAAGGGCATTAAAATGACAGAACAGAACGGACAGTTACAGAAATAAATACAAAATTCTCATGGGGATTTGGTGTGCGACAAAGCTGTTCCTTCCACACAGTGAGGGAAATCAATTATTTACTAAATAGGGGTGAAACAGCTGGTTAGCCATTTGGTTGAAGTTCAAGTGGAATCTACATTTTTGAACTGAAATAAATGCTTTATTAAAACAAATGGCTTAACAACAACAGTAAAGGAACGTTAAAAATGTGATATAGTTTTTCTTCATTGTCATGGAACAGGTAATGTCTTTTTAAAAATAAAGCAACACATGCAGTACACACAGAATTAATGACAGAATTGACTACATAAAAACATGAAATTTCATGTCACAGAATTATATAAGGCACAGCACCAAACTGAACAAATAGCAAAAATTATCTTTAAGATGTAATAGATAGATAGATAGATAGATAGATAGATAGATAGATAGATACATACATACATACATACATACATACATACATAGACAGACAAACTGGTAAGAATATCTGCTGAATATATAAACAAGAATTGGATTTCTACATGAGCAAAAAATATTCACAAACCCACAAAACAACCATAAACACTTAAAAACATAATTAGCAAAAATGTAGGCAGAAAAGTCACAGGAAAAAAAAAAACCATAAAGGCCAGTAATCATATATGTCTGCATACTTTTAAAACAATTCATGTAGATGCATCAAGTTGTATGTGAGTCTTTAGGGGCAGTCCACTGAAAACCATCACTGCTCAGACTGCTTGGAGTATCTGAGAGAGCAAAGCAGGGGCAAACCCCTCCCCGCACACTTGGACACAGGCTGTCGTGATGGGTGGCGATGAGAAGCCGTTTTCCTAACACACCTACTACAGAAGGAACAGTACCCTGGGTTGGCTTGGCCCTTCCTTCTCAACAGTACGCTGTTTAAATTACCAAGGGTCTGAATATGAGTGTCCCCCGAATGCATATGTTGGAACATAATTCTTGATGTCACGCTAATAATAGGGGGTCATTAGGGAAATGATTAAATCCCTCACAAATGGGATTAGTGTCCTCATAAGAGAAAATAAAGAGAGCATGTCTACTCTTTTTACCTCTTCTTCCACGGTCTGTCAAGCTGACAGTCACGATTAACTACCTTAAGTAGTCTTTGAAGCTGCACTGGTTTCAGGAAGGACGTTACACTAATATATTTTATATAACCGACATTTCACGTTATATTCACCTTAATATGGCTATGCTTAATTACAATGGTGATCTTTCCTTTTGCTTGTAAAATACTATAGAATCTTTCAGACCTGCCTATAAATGAGTTAATTTCTATATTGGGATAATTTCTAAATGAAATTTAGGATACATAAATAAGTACTAAAATTCATGTTCCTTTCCAGATATACTTTAGTCACAGTATGAATATTATTTTGTGTTATTAAGTATTTTAAGCAAATTAATTTTAATTGACAAAAATGTACATATTAAAATTTACTCTGCACTGTATAATGCTTAAATCAGGGTAAACATAGCTATGTCTCTTCAAACACATCATTTCATTATGCTAAAAATCTCACAGCAATTTAAAGTTACTTAAATTTGTATTCATTATTAATGTTTATAATTGTCATTCTGTGCAGCGGTACATCAGAACACCTTACCCCTACACCACAGCACTCCTAACCACGGAGCCATCTCTCCAGGTCCAACAATGTTTGACTCTAGCAAATTATATAGTAGTGGGACATTCTTTAATTAAGAGATATCAATTAAGGGTATAATTCTTATTAATGCTAAGAAGTCATTTGGAAAACCTCTGTGTGAGTGCTGGAATTGAACTCAGATCCATGGGAGATTGGCCTGTCAGAGCTGACTGAGGAATGAGGTCTAGCTGAATGAAGTAGGTCACTCCTCTCTCGTTCTTCTCCCTCTTCTCCCTCTTTTTTCCTCTCTGCTTCCTCTTAGCTTTCTGGCCTACAGTGAGCAAACAGCCTTCTCTAGCACCTTCTCCTTCTGCCGTGACGTTCTTCCTCACCACAGACAGACCTAAAAGTAATAGTCTCCCAACATTAACAGAAAGCATGATCAGAAGTAAGTTATCTTACTTTAAAGTTATCTTCTGACTTGGCTGCTCTTCCTGAGGCTCTGAACTCATCCACTGATATAAGGAACACCCTCATGGTCCAGTCACCTGTTAAATGGTCCAGTGAGCAGTGTCAGTCCCTCAGCTCATGAGCCTGTAGCAGTCACTTCCTATCTAAGCCTCAACTGTGTAGATCTTCAACCATTTGTTAAGCTGATGACGCTTTTAAGCAGTTTATAGTTAATACGCCCTGGAGAGCATATTATGAGCTTCGTGTTATTTTCCTCATTATGATATTTAGTTTCTTTCTTTTTTTTTCTGAAATGGGTCTATCTTGCCACACAACGGTACAGACCGTACAACAGCTTAATATTTCTGACTCGTTCCCCCTGCTGAGATTACGGGTATGTGAGATTTCTCTATTCTCAGAAAACACGGGGCTGCATCAAATCAACAAAACCTTTAAGTAGTTTGTCAACATATTCCAGTTGGCCCTTTTCAAAACTGATTATAAGCCTACCTAACTATCTGCTCATTATTCCCTTTGTGAACTTACATTTTTCTACTGGCAACGTACTGCTTTTTTTAACTTTATTTTTATTTATCCTTTGTGTCTTTCACATCACACATCACGCATCTCGATCCCATTCCTTTCCCCGTCCCGTCGTATCATAAAATTTAAGAGAAAAGAAAGAAAAAGGAAAGGGGAAAAAAAGGGGGGGGGGAAATCTCATCATGGAAGCTGTAGTGTTATACAGTACACCTTTTTGGTCATATATCTTTACTTGCAAGTGTTCATTGCAGAGTCATTGGTCTGGTTTGAGGCCTCTGGTTTCTGCTACGCCACCAGTATTGTGCCCTCACTGGGACTACTTTTGAATATCCTGTTGTCGTGTGCTGTGGAGATCTTGCAGCTTTGGGTCTGTAAAACCGGCCCCTTCCCATGCTCCAGCAGATCATAGATAGGGTGGATGTTCCGGTGCACCTTCTGTTTCTGGGTCTGGGTAGTTGCAAGGTTGGTCAGTCTGCCAGCCATCTGCCATCCTTACCACCAGGGTGAGCTCTCCAGCCCTGCCCCTCTGCGCCTTGCTAGTTCATCCCTTGCAGAATTGCGGAAGGGGACTGGCCGGTTCTCCGGGTTTTTTGCCCTCAGGGTCTACTCCCACACCGGAATCATCAGGGCCAGCTCTAATGTGTTGCCCAGCTGAGGTGCAGGGGCCACTCACCTGCGTCCTACAGCTGGTGGCGGGGCAGGGACAACTGTCCGGTTCTTAGGACCTCAGGGCCAGCTCTCCCACCTGCCACAGGCAGGAAATGGGCCAGTCCCGAAGATGTGAGCATGGGAGAACTGTCCACACTACTTGTCTGTCATGGGGAAGTGGTGTCCCTCCTTTCTCATCGCCCCTCGCCCCTCGCCCCTCGCCCCTGCTACATAGGAGGAAGCCTCCCCTCTCCTTACGGGATGTAGTACTTAGGAAAGCAGGCCCTGCTCCCGGGCTGGGCACCACAGTAGAGCTGACTTTGTTGGTGGAGGCACTGGTGAGAGCCCTGAGCGTGTGAGAGTGGGCTAGCTGACCACACACCACTTGTCCGCCTCGTGGTGGACAGGACGAGGGAAAGATTCCCTCCTCGTCTTGTCCCTGCCACCACTGCTATGCCAGGGAGCTGAGCCTCCCTTTCCCAGCTACAGTACTCAGGAAAGTGGTCCCTACACCTCTCCTGGGCAACAAAGCAAAGCTGACCCTATTGACCGGGGGTACTGATGACCTGGTTCGAAAACAGAGCATGGAGATCTGGCCCCGCCCCTCATCTGTCACATGGTGGTGTGTTCAGGGGAGCAGAGCGATATCCCCCTGGCTGCCTGGGATAGTGGGAGAGCTGGATCTGACGTCATAAATTATTGGTTATATATGATGCTTTTGCTAAACTCGATTCTCAGAAAATAATGCAATTTTCTTTCCTCGGTGATCTTTATTGATTTCTGGTTCATATTTATTTATTTAATTTAAATATCCTCTCAATTATTTAAAAAATAAATGAATACAGAGACAGACATAGATTTTTAAATCTATTTTATATGCTGGAATCCGGGTTTAAAAATTTCTGAAATGGTTTTTATGATACATTCCAAAACAGCCTTCCAAACTGCAGTTAAATGTACATAAATTTTTGCCAACATTTTAATGTGCTTTGACTTTTTACGCACTAAAACTACATTCAAGAAATCTTTAGGATGACATACTGTATTACATTGCTTTTTAGGGTGCAGTATACAGCATCTTGACCTCTTAAAATTAGAAATTTTCAAGTGTTAAACATGTTCTGTCGACATGAGAAACCAGGAAGGAAAACATACAATAGATGCGACATATGGGAAACATCAAATTGTGGTACCATGTAGACTGCTTTCTGAGATTAAGGAACGGACTCATCATATGAGTCTCATGTGTTTTTAAAACAGTTGCAGATGCTCTGCAGCAAACACTGAGGAGAATGAAAAGGTGAGCCACAGGCTGGGATAAAGTCTGTGCACATCACACATCTAACAAAGAACTTGCTTCCAAAACACCGCAAAGAACGCTTAAAACTCTAGGTAAGAAAACAAACAGCCCAGCTTCAAAGTGGACAAAGGATGTGAGCAGAAACCTCACTGCATGCAGATGTACAGACAGAGAATAAGCACATGAAAAACACTCATCCGCCTCACTGGCCACTGCGGAGCTGCAGTCTGAACAATAACGATGGACTATGACCCCAGATTCAAAGGCAAAGCTGGCCATGGCAGTTGCTGGCAAGGATGGGGAGCTGCAGGAAGTCCTCCTATTCATCGTGACTCCGGATATAAAATGGCACCATGACTTGGGGGAAATAGTTTGGCAGCTTCTTCCAAACCTAAACATAGTTTTACAGTATAACCAGGCAACTGTATTCCTCAAATGATTGGCACTCTCAAGCCCACACAGAAGCTTATATAGTAATACTTAAAGTAGTTTCAATAATAATGATCAAAACCGGGAACCAATTAAGATGCCCTTTATTGGATGAATGAATTTCAAAAACACAAAACACCTGTGATTCATACAATGGAATAATTTTGAAGGGGACCCCAGGACCCACATGGGTGAAGGAGAGAACAGATCCCTACGAGTTGTCTTCCGATCTTCATGTGAATCTGGTGCCACACACACAAAGGTTATGAAAGTCTCTTTTTTGAAAAGCTAATTTTGTTAAATTTTCTTGCTTCCTTGCCATTGAAAATTTAAAAAAAAAAAAGTTTGTCTTTTGTTTAACTCTATACAATCAGCTCAAGTCCATAGATCCCATGTCTGTGGATTCAATCAATTTTTGTTGAAAGTATTTTCAAGTGTCTGTACAGGACTGGATGTTCATACTTTTCTGTGGTTATTCTCTAAGCTGTCCATTATAACACATATGAGTCTGGCATTTTTATTTCATATTGAGAAATATCGAGATGATTTTCTATATTAGGGATGTGTATAGGTGAAAACATTATGCATTTCCTATATGAGATCTGGGTATCTTAGAGTTAGCTATGGACAGCAGGTTCTTAGAAAAATCCCCCAGTATCAAGGGATAAGCAAAGTTCTGTTTGGCCAGACTTGGATGAAACCATTCTCCCCTTATAAGGTAAATTAGCGGTTCCGAAAACATTCCACAAAGTGTCTCCTGGCTCCATGCAGTTCCTCAAATCTCACCAACAAACTTCAGGTATCAGGTCCACAGAACACGTTTCTACCATGTTATAGCAATTGGCTATGCACCATCAGGTCACGATGGGTTAGCGAGCTGGCACGTGGCCAGTAGCTGTCACTGGAAGCAGTTCCACCATCATCACAGCTACTGGGAAATCTAGATGGTTACAAATTTACAAAAATCTATGTGCGAACGCGTGATGAGATTGCTTAGGTCCCCTCTCGTGCCCTATAAAGTATGTGTGAGATGAGAGATTCTGACATGATAGTCTATTGAGTATGACAGAAACAAAGACAAGGGTGAGAATAAATCAAGCGATAGTAATCCAGGCAATAAAACTACCAAGGAACTGCCCGAAAATCTGCTAGTGTGTGAAAGGAAGAAGAAATGACATTAAATATGTACTCTGGCTGTAGACGAGTCAAATTAAGGACCCAAAAAGGTGCCCCAGATGATGCAATGAGGGGCGGAGAATGCATCTTCAGATCGTGCGGCAGCTCTGGGGAGCACAGTCATTGACGGAGAGGGTTGAGGAGGCTGAGGGGGGTCCTGATAAGGACCTGCATTTAATTCTAAAATGATGAGGGGAAATTTTGGAGTCTATCATGCATTTCACTAAGTGTGGGCTGAAATGTCGTCAGAGGGCACACATTACGTCACAACCCTAATGCATACTTGTGATTTTCTGGCTGTTGATGTACAGTGGAGGATAGGTGGCTGTTTTCTAGTCTTTACTCTTTTGGGGGCCTGACATCCAGCTCCCAAATAAATACACACTGAGTATTATTCTTTCTTATGAATGCCCATCTTTAGCTTGGCTTATTATTATTAGCCAGCTTCCTTAACCTAAATTATCCCATTTACTTTTTGCCTCTGGGTTTTCTCTCTTTCTTATTTCTTTCTGTGTATCTTTTGTCCTTACTCTGTGGCTGACTGGGAGGCTGAGTGACTGGCCCATACTATCCTCCTCTCCTTGTTTCTTGCTCCTCAATCTTCTCCTCCCAGATTTCTCCTATTTGTTCTCTCTGCCTGCCAGTCCCGTCTATCCTTCCTCCTGCCTTGCAATCAGCTCTTTATCAGACCAATTAGGGTGTTTTCAACTGGCAAAGTATCACAGCTTCACAGAGTTGAACAAATGCAGCATAAAAGAACGCAAGCAACACATCTTTGCATCATTAAACACATGTTCCACAGCATCAACAAATGTAACACATCTTGAAATAATATTCTGCAACAGTGGAGGTAGATCTTTCTAGGCTAATGCACATTCTTCTAAGTGTAACAAAGTACAGACCAACATTACATTACATATGTAATTACCATTACATATGACATTACATTATATTCTACATATTACACAAAATTATTATTATATTACATTACAAAGTACAAACAAATATTACAATTACATACACACATGCATACATAGGTTTGTATGCATGTGTGCATGTGTGTGTGTGTTTGTGTATGTTACATTCAAAAACTATTCTAGAGGTTGGCAAGATGAGGTAGAAGTGATATCCCTGTGCACAGCCAACTGTCCTATGGAAGGAAGGTTTTTTAGGGTTACGGCTAGTAGGGCTAGGTTTAAACTTTGAACTATACATTATTCCTTACTTCAGGGTAGTAGTGCTACATTGTAAAATGTGATAGAGCCAAAATATGAATAAAGCAAGCCTTTATTATCAGTGGGTAGTCCTCCTTTACACAGATACTAAATGGGCTGAGAAATAAATCAGAGAAACATCACCCTTCACCATAGCAACAAGTAGCATAAAATATCTTGGTAATTCTAACCAAACAAGTGGAAGACATGTATGACAAGAACTTTAAACCTTTGAAGAAAGAAATTGAAGAAAAGACCAGACAGTGGAAAGATCTCCCATGCTCTTGGGTATGTAGAATTAACATAGTAAAAATGGCAATCTTGACAAAAGCAATCTACAGATTCAATACAATGCCCATCAAAATCCCAGCAAAATTCTTCACAGACCTCAAAAGAATGGTACTCAACTTTATATGGAAAAGCAAAAAACTCAGGATAGCCAAAACAATCCTGTACAATAAAAGAACTTCTGGAGGCATCACAATCCCTGTCAAACTTGACTACAGAGCTATAGTACCAAAAACAGCCTGGTATTGGCATAAAAACAAACAGGAGGACAAATGGAACTGAATCAAAGACCTAGATATTAATCCACACACCTTTGAACATCTAATTTTTGACAAAGAAGCAAAAAATATCAAATGGAAAAGGAAAGCAGATTTAACAAATGATGCTGTCATAAATGGATATCAACATGTAGAAGAATGAAAATTGACCCATATCTATCAGCAAGCACAAAACTCAAGTCCAAATGGATCAAAGACCTCAACATAAAGCCAGCCACACTGAACCTTATAGAAGAGAAAGTAGGAAGTACCTTGAACACATTGGTACAGGAGACCACTTCCTAAATATAACCTCAGGAGCACAGACACTGAGAGAACTCTAAAGCAAAGGATACAGTCAACAAGACAAAATGGCAATCTACAGAATGGGGAAAGATCTTCACCAACCCCACATCAGACAGAGGACTAATCTCCAAAATATAAAAGAACTCAAGAAATTAGTCATCAAATGTTGCAAGGAGGGGAAAGCCACTTGTTGGTTCTTGGCCACATAGCCCCAAAATAATCACACAGAAACTGTATTATTTAAATATTTGGCCCATTAGCTCTAGCTTCTTATTGGCTAACTCTTACATATTAATTTAACCCATCTCTATTAATCTGTGTATCTCCATGTAGCAGTGGCTTACCAGGTAAAGTTCACAGCATCTGTCTCAGGTGGCTACATGGAATCTCTCTCACTCTGTCTTCCTCCTCCCATGCTATAGGCCAACCCAGTTCTTTATTCATCAATCAATAAAAACAACATATAGACAGAAGGACCTCCTACACCAATCAGAAGGATAAATAATCCAATTTAAAAAGTAGAGTACAGACCTAAACAGAGAACTCTCAACAGAGGAATCTAAAATAGCTGAAAGATGTAGAAGGAGCTGTGGGCAGGCCTGCTTTTCATCCTGCCTGGCTCCTGCATGGCTTGCTTAAAACCCGAAATAACAACACACAAACTGTATTTATTTAAACACTGCCTGGCCCATTAGTTTCAGCCTCTTATTAGCTAATTCTCACATCTTGCTTTAACCCATATTTAGTAATGTGTGTAGCACCACGAGGTGGTGTCTTACGGGCAAATATTCAGCATGTCTGACCTGGCGGCTGGCTCCATCGCGTCTGAGTAAATTGGGAGCATGAGGACCATGGAAGAAGGTTGAAGGGGAGGGGAGCAGAAAGGAGGGAAGCAGAGAAAAATGTATAGCTCAATCAAAATCAATAAAAAAAAAGATTTTTTAGGGTTAGTACATTGTTATGATTACCTGGAAGCCTAATATACTGTCATGTCTATTTTTATATGCTGTATTTCAAATTTCCTATAATAAAGTCTTATGAAACTGCTTTTACCAAAGAGTGTGATAAATGATATTTACTTAGTCAAAGTTTGCTTCAGTTACATTAGTACTTTTACTAAATTTGAGAATTGTGGTGGTATAAGGATTTGTGGGTCCAGCTCTCACGTTATTTGTGTGTTAGAAAACAATTAGTATATTTGTTGCAAGGAGGGCCTGCTTGTTTGTCCTGGCCACCCAGCTAGCTTAACCTCGAAATAACCACACAGAAACTGTATTAATTAAATCATTGCTTGGCCCATTTGCTCTAACTTCTTACTGGCTAACTCTTACATCTTAGTTTAACCCATTTCTATTAATTTGTGTATCGCCACATGGCAGTGGCTTACTGGATAAAATTCCCAGAGTCTATTTCTGGTGGCTCCATGGTAGCTCTCTACTTCACCCTCCTTCCTCCCAACATTCAGTCCAGTTTCCCCTGCCTACTTAAGTTCTGCCCTATCTGTTTCTTTATTAACCAATGAAAACAACACAAAGACAGAAGTAGCTCCTATGCCATATATTAACTCCCTCAAACATTATGTGATAGATAAAACAAGGTTGGTGAGCCATATTGGCATTTGGATGTTAGCATGAGAGGAGTGTGACCATTTCGATCATTGGGGTCGATATTAGTAGAAAGGAAAAGGGAGGTGTATAAGTTTGTTGTCACCAAGCTTTTGTATTCTGTATTAGTTTCTTTTCTCATTGCTTTGACAAAATTCTTAGCAAAACCAATGGAAGGGAGGGAGGGAAGGAGGGAGAGAGAGTAAGGGCAGCCCTTATGTATATCTGCAGAGAAGTCTTTCAGTAGCATTCTCCGTTCAAATTCTCTCCTTGCAAGTCAAATGAGCTCACATGTTCACAACTTGGAGCTTGGGGTTTCCTTTCCCCTTCCCCTCCCCCAGTATGATTTCTCTCTAATACATTTGTTTTTTAACAATGAGTTTCTTTATCTGTATCTGACCTACCTGAACCTCTGAGCTCATTTCCATTTCTTTCCTCAGAGAACTGCACATTTTCCACATCTTTCTGAACTCTTTCACTGCAGTTCTAGAAGCAGTAAGAAGTAATCACTTTGTCACAACGTCACAGCCTTGGGTGTTATGTTGTCTCTTGTTTTCTTGAGACAAGGTTTCTCTGTGTAACACTGGCTGTCCCAGAACTTACTCTGTAGAGCAGACTGGTCTCGAACCCAGAGATCCACCTACCTCGGCCTCCTGAATGCTGGGATTAAAGGAGTGCACCACCACCAGGCCGCTGTCTTAGAACTTCCTCTGCTAAATGGCTTTGTCTGTTACTCTTAAAATCAGCCTCACTCAAATTCTCGGGACATCAGCAGGAAGCAACCAGATTCTTTGTCAGAATGTAACAGAGGGGCTCTAGCCCAGTTTCTGCTTGTTCCCCTTCTGAAACCCTACGAACCAGGCTTCCACTGTCTGAACTTCCCTCAGCCTTTGGTATTCCAAACTCCCATCAGAGTAGTCCACTGAGTTCAGCTTATAGCAGTGCAGGCATCTGCAACCCATATCTCCAAATTCTTCAACAGTCCTCCCACAAAGTTTGCATTGGCATTAGGAACTTTGTGGCTGTGATATGATAAAAGCAACTTAGGAAGGGTTATTGTGGCTCTTCAGGAGTGCAGTCATGATGATGAAGGAATGACAGCGTGCATGTGAAGTGGCTGGACACATTGGGTCCTCAGTCAGGAAACAGACATAAATGCCAGTGCCCCACACAAGTTCTTTCTATTTAGGCTGGAGCACCAGCACATGGAACAGTGCAACTCATATCATGTTCTAGGTGGGTCTTCCAGTATCAGTTAAAACTGTCTTGAAAACTGTATTTATTACAAATAAAATATGCCCAGTGGTATTTTTCCTAGGCAACTACTCAATTACGTACAGACAGATTGACACAAAAATTAATCGGTGCAGAGTGTCCAGTCAGTGCTAGCCAGGGATTGAGTAAAATGTTTATATACTGCCCATACCACAGACATCATAGTGAGTTTAATTGGCCAATGATTTTCTCAAAAACACACATGAATGTAGACACTAAGACTGTGTCTTCATTACCTGTTGTACCATCCAAGGGTCTCATCTCTCTGTATATCTTTTTTTTATAATATATGCTGAAGATACACTTGTTTGACTAGGTGGGAAAAGCTAAGGGGTTTTGACACTTCCTTGGTTTCAAGTATGAGAATGTCTTATCCTTCCAAGTGATAACTCCAAAACCAACTCTTTAAAGAACTTCTCCTGCTTAATCCATTTCTTGTGTGCTATAAACATGTTACCTGAACTCCAATTTAGCATGTAGGTGGCTTTCATTTCCTTTTCCTACTTAGGTTGTAAAACTTTTGAAAGCAGTATAGTATCTAATCTTGATCACCTTTGCCAGATTTTACGGTAAAAATTTCCTATCTATTTGCATTTATGCTTCTATGAAATACTGACTTGATGACAAGGGTCCACACACATAGATCTGCAGCTTAATAAATGCTAATCCATGTTGTTAATAATGTAATAACCTGAAGATATCAAATGAGAGGGCAGATTTATGAGGGTGCATAAAATTCTTTATTTAGAACAATAAAGTATATGTTTATATAATGTAATTTCAAATTCAAACCTGTATAAAAAGGGTCAGGACATATACCTATTTCAAAAAGTACACATACAGTATATACACATACACATCACATTTTACAACTTTTATTTAATTAAACTTCAGTCATAAAGTATTTAGAATAGTGTTGACATACACTTACATTTACAATATGCAAACGCCAATCTATGACTGAACTAGCAATATATCTGTGAAGCCATCTAAATGTCTGAATACTTCTCACGTCTATTGACTTCAAAAAAAAAAAACAGTGGCAGGTGGACATAGTAATCGCACACCCATCCCTAGACTACTGGAGAAGAAGACTATAGGAATCTGGATTGCGAATTTGTATTTAGTGAAGTCTTATGCCCTAGAAATGGAGTAAATGAAAATACCAATGGTTTTTTTTTCCTTTAAGCATTTTCTAAAAAAACAGCATTGTAAGAAAATATAAGGAGATGGCAGTTGTGCATTTCCAATACTTAATAGCAAACATTTCAGAACCATAAATAGCCACCTTCGTATGGACCGCTTCTCACCCACACCGGTTACGAAAGAGTTGCCGTTGATTTTATTCTGACAAAGGCATTTTAAGACTGGTGAGTGGGAGGCAGTAACATGAGTTGTGTCATCAGGTCCCATAAATAACTTTTTTGATCTGAACTGGTTACATTTAAAGCCACTTTCACAATATCATTCCAAAGATAAACCGGCTTACTTTCAAATTCTTGTCCTACTTTTCCAATTTTAAATGTAATTTATGGATTATCATTTTACAGATTGGCTTGAAAATATCTCTTGGCATCTAAGATCTTTAGCAGCACCCTCCGTTTTTTTTGTTCTTAGCTTTCAACAACATGAGAACATTTACACTCGTACTCAGACACATTTCCAAATGTTACCCACGCCTTGTGTCTCTTCCTGATGAACAGTCACTACTGGTTTTCACTCCTCAGAGACGCTCCCAAACATTTCTTTAAGCAAAGGTAAAAGCCATCTCATGTGTAAATGATTATCCAATTCACCCTACTTAAAACTGAATTTCGCTTTTACTAATGGACCCTATTGACATTAGAAACTAAAACAGAAAGGACTTCTTCCAGCCCAACACTTGTGCAGAAAGCCAGAGTTGTGTGTTTTCCATAGGATGCTTTCAGCTGTTTTCTCTGCTTTGTTAATTGTGTGCTGTAAGGGCTCACCCCTGAAGAGAGACGGCAGAGCTTGTCCACACACAAATACAAAACTGAGATCCAAAGAGGGAGGTGAATTATTGTATCCGTAGGTGGCAACCTAGAGTCCCCTGACAATCTTTCTCAACAGTCACTTGATGCCACCTAACTGCCTAATTTGAAAACTATATGTCTTCAAGAATGTGTCTAGGATAGCTAAGATTCCATGTCAGAACTAAATCACAAAATCAAAACCCACTGTAGAAACACAGTAGAAACCATCACGATTCCACAAGAGATTTTTCTGCTCATTTATAACTTCAACTCAGTTAAAGAACCAAACTAGGCTACACTGCTTATTTCAAAGCACATGAAAGTTTACTGAAATGTGTTTATTTCTCAACTAGAAGCACACACTTCATTGTGGATACATTCTTTTACATAGTTCCACTTTTTCTCAATACTTTTTGTAGTGCAGCTTTTTTATTATTGTAGAGAAAAATTCATTTTTTATGATTCATTACAATGTGGCAGTGTGATAAGCGTGTTAGATAACAGTATAAAACCCAGGACTCCTCTCACACAACCCACTGGTCACACAGATAGTACTGCTACAGGCTTCATTTCTAACGGGGGATACCAAGCTTCCAACACAATTTACACTCTGCAGATTTCTTAGATTGTTGACATTCAAAAGCAAATTTTAAACATTACAAAAGAGAACTCTTAGAAAAATGGGTCACTTTCAGGGTGATTTTACACTTTTTCTTCTCAGTTGGAAGGTTTTCATATTTTAAGAAAAATATTCAGAACATATGTGGAATAAAATATGCAAAGATATGTGTCTTTTAATCTGAAAGCAGATATGCCATAGTTAATGTCCAAGCAGCTAGCATTCAAAATAATGGTCAGCATTTTCCTATTGTTCATGCATTTTATTGAACCTTAGTATTAAAAAAGAATTGGCAATCCATGGACCAACCTATTTAATCTTCCACCATATACACATCAGATTTTATAGCCTGTTAAATTTGTTTAATCAACACTATTGATTAAGACCGTGGTTTCGAGTGTTAAAATCCAACTGCTAGCTTTGAAAACCAATGTATTTCTTGTAGTATCCAGCTCAGTAAACAACACTGTCACAAGCCTGAACAAAATGAGACTTCCAGAGCAAGAGATCAAGCCACGAAACTGAGAAATAACAGCAGTCTCAATCTATATACACCTACACCTATGATTTGTGCTAACCTACATCTATTATTATTCCCAAAGCAATCAATGCCAAACAACAAAATAGGTCCTTTCTGTAACTAACTTGATTTCTAGTTTATTACTAATTACTGGGCTATCTTAGGGCTTGAACAAGCAAATACAACATCTCGACGCACTTGGCTTCAGGTTGGGGGAATGAGAGCACTGGAGTAACCTTGGAGTTTGAGATTAGGAACTAAAGAAACCATCTGAATTCTTTGGTATGAAGAAGAGCAGCGGCCAGGTACTGGAGTTGTATTGTCTTGGAATGTAAGCTAGA
Source organism: Arvicola amphibius (assembly GCF_903992535.2). NCBI lineage: Eukaryota > Metazoa > Chordata > Mammalia > Rodentia > Cricetidae > Arvicola > Arvicola amphibius. The sequence goes on along the minus strand of NC_052063.2, from coordinate 15,173,556 downwards.
ATTTTTCATGCACTTTCAAGAGAGTAGAGACGCTAGTGGTTAAGTTCCCATGCACTTCCACGTAAGGACATTGAAAACAGCTGTCTGGAGGTGTGAGTACAGGGCAGGTAAGACTGTTACAAGGGTTAAGTTAGAATGAAATCATGGAGTTTTTGTATATGCCTATGGTAGGTGAAAAGACCCTTCACCGAAATAAAGGCAGAAGAAAAGTTATTCTTTGATTTTTGGCCAACTGTTCTATTAAAAACAAAAACAAAACAAAACAAAAAACAAAAATGGACCAGGGGAATCCACATCACATCTTGTAAGTTCTGGTCTTTCAAAGCACTGTTCACTGCCAATTTCCATCTACTATGAGAAATGCTGTCACACATTTTAAGTAGCAAACAGACAGGTGTAACTACATACAGCTCTCTTTTTATTTCATTTCATAAACCTTAATGCATACAGAGTGTCTGACTTTCAATAAATGGCTACTTGAAGGAGATAATGGCTACACTGTAAGTCACTAAAGTTTTCTAGTTCCTCGCATTCTTGGACAGTCCGAGTTACTTAGTTTGCAACACCCACATTAGCATTAAGTGTACATTACTAACCTTATGTACTTACTACATACCATCATTTATTTTCATTCTCTTCCATGATAAAATTAAAAACAAAACAAAACAAAAAAAACAACGGGACCCTTACACATTCAGCATTTTCTCCCAAGTCTGCTTACATAGCTCTGCGGTAGTTTCTAAACCTAAGCGTGTCACATTTTAGTTTTGCAAACACGAATCACACACTCTAGAGTGACAGTCAAGGGAAAAGACCGGCTTCACTAGGGGCCAAATGTCTTCCTTGGCACGTTCTTCCTCTGGTTCATGGCGACAGCTTTCTTTTTTCTGCTGCGGCAACTGCACTGGAGTCTTCCGTACACCCTGGCATCCTACTTCAATCCAGCGCAGCTTCGGCTGCATGAACCAGCCCGCCATGTCCATTTTCCTGGCGGGATGTGGTGCACATGGTTTCGGTCAGGAAGAGCCAAAGCTTTGGCTGCTCTTGCTAATCACAACCACAGAGCAGACGTGCCTGCTTCCAAAAACAAAACATACTCCCCATGGCTTTCAACTTCATACAGTGGCTGATGCTACGGAATTATTGTTTTTAAAACTGTTTTCTACATCCCTTTGTGAAAAAAAAAAAAAAGAAGTCCCCCCTCACCCCCAATATCCAGGCTGAGATCTACTTGCAGGGTCCAGAATTAACTACAGGCTGCAGGTTGTAACTGAAGACCGAAGCTGTGTGGGCATTTCCCAAGCCCTTCAAATGGCGCAAGCGGACTAGACACGGCGTTCCTTCCTTCCCATCATCACTTGCGAAACCTCCAGAGTCCTGCTCCGTGTAAATTCTTCTTTCTAGATGACAAGTTCAGTGTCAGGTTCGCAGCCAAACGCTCTGCTCCCACTTCTGAATCATCCGTACAAAGTCATGGGTAGCAAGACCAGACAAAGATGAGGGCTGTCACTTCAGACAGAATAGGAGTTTGTTTAAAGCTGCTTCATTTATGAAGCAAACATGAACTGTCACCAGCCTGGAGAAGAAGAAAGAAGAGGAGGATTAAGACGTGTCTTGCTGCCTTCTTTTATAGCTAAATTCACAATTCACATAAAACTCCAGAGCAAGGATCAGAGTCAACATGTATTACACATAGCCTTAAAGGACTGGGTAGGATTTCTGTGATAATGAGCCACTGTCTCCTTGGGAAGACTTATTATCTCAAACGATCTTATTTAGGATCTGTTGTCTTCTCTTCTCATTAGACTAGAAGCTCTACAAGGTCAGATGACTTTGTCTATGATTGTCACTGTAGTAGACGACCCTCAGAAGAGGGCCTGGCACGCAGCATAATAGACAGGCAGCAAATATTTCTTGGACATACAAATGGATAAATTCCACTGCTTCTCTCTTCATGATAGCAAGAAAATGGAGCCTGCCGAGGTGTCCCCTGACAGGTGGATGGATAATGAGTTGTGTCGGTGCCGGTACCCAGTGGAACTTTATCCAGCCATCAGAGGAAGGGAAAGTACAAAATTTGCAGGAAAATGGTTTGATCTAGAATATATAATACTGTGTGAAGTGACCCAAACTCAGGAAGAAAATAAAAAGTGTGTGATTTTTCTATAGACATAAGTACACACGCACGCATGCATACACACACACACACACACACACACACACACACACACACAAATGGGCGTAAATGTGGATAAATCCTAAGAAGCTGTAAAGGAAACCAAGAAGGGTAAATGGGTGATGAGGAAGGATGACGGTGGGGCCGGGAAAAGGGCATAAAGGAGATGTGAAAATGGAGGAAACAATGGGGGGTAGGATGGGGGTGGAGGTAGGAAGGGGGATTGGCTCTAGAAAGGTGAGGTCACCCTGTTTATTTCATGAGAGTGCTGTAAAAAAGATTATAGTTTTTTTCCCCTATGGACGAATGACTGTAAACTATAGGAAGGAAGGAGAAATGAGGGGGCAGAGAATCAAAAGCATACTTTGTTGAAAAGTATTAGAAAAACAGAAGAGCAGGATGATGACCATTGAAAAATTAAAAATAATAATAAGTGGACAAGTGGGCTGGGGAGACAGCTCAGCTGATATAATATCTACCAGTCAAGTATAAGAACCTGAGTTTGATCACCAGAACCTGCTTGAAAACCACACACACACACACACACACACACACACACACACACACACACGCATATTCATATACACACTCATATATATACACATATACATAAATGTATATATACATACAAACATACATACACATACATGTATGGCCATATCAAGACCCATTTCTTTGTAAGCCAATAAAAATAACATTTAAATTAAAAGAAAAATCTAGACATGGTAGCATGTACTTGTAACCCTGGCACTATGGAAATGGGGACAGGTAGATCCTTGGACATCACTGGCCAGCCAGCCCAGATGAATCGGCAAGCTCCAAGCTGATAAAAGATACTGTCTCCGAAAACAAGATGGATGGTACCCGGAGAATGAGAGCCAAAGTTGTCTCCTGTCTCAACATGCATACACGCACATGAACACACGTACACAAGAAAAAAGAATGAATAAATTAATATCCCACGGCTATCATGCCCCCAAACCTCCATTTATCTCAGTTTGGGGCAGGAGAGTGAGCAATCTGCATAGCTTTGAAGTTCTCTAGCATCCAGAGTAGTGGCTGGATGGTGAACAAAGAAGGTTTGAACCCAAGGAGGGGTCTAGGGAGTGTGGAGGTGGAGCCAGATGGAGTAGCATAAGACACACAGCTGGGGCAGGTGGAGAAGCTGTCCAGAGGCTACTGTTCCAGCCTCAGGGCTGAGCAGTTCCAGGGTTCTGGCTGCCTAGCTAGTTCAAAGCAATCATTTCTCCCAGCTGAGGAAATCCCAGCAACAGGCTCTCACTCAGTGTTTCTAAACCAAGAGAGAATTAATGTAATGGTGGTAACACAGGCTGAGGAATTAATTCACTTGGCCTCGGTACAGTTTATTGTACTTGGGGAAGCACAAAAAAACATACTTTGTTTTAGTTTCTCGGGGCTGGTTTTAAACCACTGAATGCTCAGATATTTCTGCTTTCCAGTAATTTGGGGAAGCAAAATTAAATCTATACAGAGAAACGAAGAGAGATTAAAAGAAAACTTCAGAAGTTGAGAATATAAAGATTTTTAAAAATAGAGCATGGCAAGACAGGCAAACTGGAATAAGAGAACACAAGAGAGCAATGTATAATTTGAAATTCTAGAGTTAATTAAATACACAGAAATCTGTACTGGAAATCTATTTTAGATTTTTGTTCTTGAGTCACTAAAGAAAGAAAATAAAATTGAAGGCTGACAGCAATTGTTCCATCGAACAAAATTACAATTTCTTTATAATGATGCCTTGGATTTTGCAGCACATTCATGAAATAAATAGTGTGGTACTGTTATTCCATCAGTATACAACAATGTGCCACTTAATGATGGGGATGCCATTTTACAAACAAGTCATTCGGTGATTTTGTTGTAGAAACAGTATCAGGTCTACAAATTTCGCTGGGACAACATGCTACACAGCTAGGCTATAGTATAATGGTGGCATTGGATGGCATTGGATGGGTACACTGGCCAACACAGCAGCATGTGCCTATGAAAACACAGAGGTTAAAGGATGTCAAAGCGTCCAGGATGCTACAACTGGCTGCAGAGCCGAGGTTTAAACTCCAGGCCTAACCTAACCATTTCTAATCTTTTGCTTTATCATGCAGCAATAAAAGAAAACTCACAGGAAAAAGAAGCCCTCCCCAAACAAAGACACTTTTAGGAAACATCTCAGAAAGCAATCAGGAACCTCAATAACAAGTGACCCTCCATTTCCAAGTCCTAAATGTCCAGGCATGGCTTGGGCTTCCTCTCCTACCAAGTCTCAGATCTATTTCTCCTAGTGTCGCTCAGATCTAAAGGGAAATTTTACTTTGTGCTGTTTTTAATCTTTCTTTATGACTGCCTACACGTGTGTGTATGCATATGTATATATACACATATAAATTATAAAATATATTTCAAAAATACTTAAATGTTTATATATTGGCGTTATAATAAATGCATGAAAACATACACTTTTAAGACGCCTTGAAATTATACTTTTTGAAATTTACTTTCTACTCTTACCGAGGTGAAATAACGGAAAGTAACTAAGCGCACGCTACAAGTGCTTGCTATTAATGACCAACCAGCCTCAGCCTTCTCTACGAGTCAAGTGTTTTTCCCAAGGTCTCGAGTGAGATTCTCCATAGATAAGTCTCAAATTCCAATCTATAGGTTCCAGCCCCAAGTGACCTCCCTACTATGAGGTCACTGCATGTGGGAACTTCTCCGATCAATATTCATCTCATCAAGAACTCTCTCCTGACTTCAGACATCCCATATCCTTCAGCAGGAGCCCCATGCTTTCTTCCTTAAATTACAGATCCTCACGGAGACCCATCAAGCTGTCCAGTCTACCTGTAAAGACTGGTTGGTTCTTCTACTGCAATGTCTCCAAAGTGGTCCATCTTTTTTCTTTTTCCCAAATTGTCACAGCCCTGACCCTAGGTCTCATCTCTCCCATCTGAATGGAAGACAGTTCACCCGGGGCATAACCTCTACCTCCAGTTCAAACCTCTGTCCCTCTGGCCACACTAGTATCTGATGACATTTCCTAAGTGTATGCTTGCACGGCATCTCTGGTACTTTTCTACGCCCCTGAACAGCGCTTAGATTACTTAATGGATCGTAAGCCATATTCCTAGAATTCAAATGTGCTTTTAAACTGACATCCACTCTTTCTTTTCAGCAGTGACCCTGTGTGCCGGATCTTTTCCTGTCAACTTGACACAGGCTAAAGTCATCTGAGAGGAGGGAACCACATAGAAGAAAATGGCTCCCTAAGAACCAGAGGTAGAGCATCTTCTTCATTAGTGATTGAAGCAGGAGGGCCAGCCCATTGTTTGTGGTGCCACCCCCAGGCTGTTGGTGCTGGGTGCTGTAAGAAAGCAGGCTGAGCAAGAAAGGAGGAGCAAGCCAGTTACGCAGCACCCCCTATGGCCTCTGTATCGTTTCCTGCCTCCGGATTCCTGCCCTGTTTGAGATTCTGTCCTGAGGTCTTTGGATGACTTAGCAGTGATTAGGAAGCATAATAATAATAATAATAATAATAATAAGGCATTTTCTCTCCATATTGCTTTTTGATCTTAGTGTTGCATCAAAGCAATACTAACCCTAATAAAGACACCCTAAATATGTGACTTTCCACTGGGGTCCCTTGTACCAGCTACGTGGCTTTGTAACAGTTGTTTGTACTCTGAGCCCTTCCTAACTTTGTTCATGCTACGTGAAGTCTCTACATTAACCTTCTCTATTGCTAATAAAATGCTAACAATCAGTCACCATTTGACACATTTAGTGTACACATTACCTCTATCAATCACAGGACCAAACCTTTCTTCTATGGCCAGTGATTTTTTTTTCCAGCCCCTCAGATGGAGAAATTGGCCCTGACACAACCCTAGGGGATGCTGTTCACATCAATATCCAGGGTTGTGACAAGCTCACATCTTCTAGACTCAGTAGCCTCATCTCTTAATGTCTTACTGTGTAGCCTTTGCAAACCCCATTAGTTACTTCTGAACTTTGTAAATTTATTTACTTCAAAATTTCATCCTGTAGTATTATTACCTTTCGTAGGCCACAGTTAACACAACTATGCTGTGGTGAAGCACACACACCAATGTAGCTTTTGTACTTTGTTGAAATAACATTTTGAGAAGCATGAAGAACAGCTTCCCAATAATGTACCAACATCAATGAAGCGTTTAATGTAAGTCATCTCTACTTTATTTCTCTCTTTTAAGCTGTACTCCATACAACCCAATTCATGAGTAGGCTGCTGTATGGGTCGTTAATGTCATCTAGGTGACAAAGTCAAATTCTTATGTACTATAAAATTCTTCATGTTTGATGTCAAACAAACACAACTTTAACATTTTTAAAAGAAACTTCTCTTGCTTCCAGTTCATCACTTAGTTCCTTCCATATTATTTTCATTACTCTTATTTTCATCTGCAAATTTTCTTTCCTTTGGAGAATTAGTGTTTTCTCTTCCATTTGGTTAAAATAGTTTAAGCCTCACTGGGTCATCCGCATAACAAACATTCATGAAGCATCCATATTGTACTGGAAATGAGTTCCGTGCTAGGGATGTGGTGTGACCTCCTGTCCTTGAATGTTCGCAGCCTGGTGGAAGTGTGTATAACTCCTTTGATTACGTCTGTTCTAAAATGTCATCAATTCTTTTCCTCCTAAGCAGTGGCTTGGGTTCCCTGATCATAATCCAGATGTCACAGGGCAAACGCCACAGTGCAAACCACAGGACTGAAGAACTACACACCAAAATAGAATCCCTGAAATGCAATCCCCCAACCAAACAACGGTGGTTATCACCTGAGCTGCTAGGGTGTAATTAACCATTTAAGGGGCGGCATGTGAGAAAGGAACACTGAAGCTTGGGCTGGAGCTGAAGGACAGAGAAAGGGGATTCAAGGAAGAACAATGGTTTCAACTTAAAGAACACTGTTTTGGAAAAAAAGGGAGATTTCATTTCTTTATTACTTCATCTATTACAGGAGAGGGAAAAATTGAGCCTCAAGAAGCTAGGACGGGAGCAGATAAGAGCCACAATCGTGCTGTGCACGTGGCAGTCAGGGGGATGGCTGGCAGCAAAAGCCAAATGTATATGGAGCAATTATTTTCTCATGGTAAGTCAGTTGTTAAAAATGGTCTCTTATACCAATCAAAGGGAGTTATTAGAGCAAGACGCAGAGGCTACGACCCAGGTTCCCCGGGGAAGATTCAATTTGGAGATAATTTTGGAATCTGGGACAGAGTGACAGCTGGAAGGACAGTGACCTATAGGGAAAGGAGAGAGTTTTCAGCAGGCACTTTATCCCGAAAGAAGAAGGAAATGGTCCTCCGAAATGAAGGTGTGTAGGAAAAGCTGAGGCTCTGGAGGGAGGAGCAGCCAGTCCTGCTCACGGGAAAAGGCACCCAAGGCTAAGAGCAATCATTACTGACCAGGTGCCGGAAGTGAAAGTGAGTCAGAGGTTGAACTGATAACGGATCCAGCTGAGGGCTCTCTGGGTGTCCCACCACCCGCATCTCTGCCTGAGAGCAGGAAAAGTTGCTAGTGTGAGAGATAATGAACACCTGTCCCTTCTAGCCAGACCATACTCTCCTTTCTTGCACAGCATCCCCCACCCCAAACCACATGATCACATCAGGTGTCTGTTCTTGGTTTATGGAGTCAGTACACTGAGCAGGCCTGCACCAGTGACATTTTGCCTTGGCAGTTTTGTTCTGGCTATAAGAAGCTGTCTTGTTTTGTTTTCCTTTAAATGGCAGGAAAATAGTTTGGGGTTTTCTCTTTATTAAGTATCTAGCAAATGGGTCGCGGTCCTTTGAGAGTGGTCACACCTAAATGAAATCGGATGCGATTATTTATCTTTTTATTTTATTCCTAATTTTCTCTGCTTCCTTTTACTCCAAGTCAAAAACCAATGATTAATATTTTATGTATCTCCCATCTAAAATGAAGCCACTACTGTGGACCAATACATTTCAAAACCTGAGAGTCTGTCAGTGAGAGAGGCAGGCACAATTGAGCTTTGTAACAGCTTCAGCTACATTTAGACACCAGTGCCATCAAGGACACAACAATCAAGTTTGTTTCTAAATGTTGACCTTTAAGATCTTTTATGGTTCTTGCACGCTCTTGAGGCTTGACTTCCAGCAACTTACCACTGTGCGAAGGTAACAATGTTGATACACCCACAATTACACCTCCTGAAACTCTCTCTCTTTTTGTTGCAACATACTGAAAAACAACAAGAAAAAAAATCCTCATTTGCTTCTGGAGAGATTCTGAAGTCATCACCAGCAGGACACTGTAAGAAGCTGATCTAGAAATGTTAGTAAACACAGGAGCAAAAGAAAAAAAAATGCTGGGTGGGGAAGGGTTAATGCAAACATGTAAGAAGCTTATCTTAATGTCTGTCCTACAGGGAAGAAAGATGATGTGGCCTGTTTAATATTGCCCCACAATCATCAGCTGAAATAGTTAAAAATATATAGCGATAATGTTTATATGCTCAGTGTGTGTGTGTGTGTGTGTGTGTGTGTGTACACTGACAGACAGACATAAGAGAAAAATACCATGCTGAAGATTATAATCGAAGGCAGATAAAACAAAGTGCTGGGATGAGAGGGGGAAGAATCATCTGGGTCAGTTACAGTAGGTAGGAAAACATTTAAAATAATGGCGTTGTTTAGCTTTAAATAAAATGTTAAATAAACTGGGCAAAGTTAAGGGCTGCAGAAAACAGACTGAAGTAAAAAGCTATGTTAAGGCTGCCAGAGAAAGTCATTCTAAAGGGTTTTGACCAGGAAGTTGAATCACACACAGAGATTTAAAAAACAACAGGACAAAGAATGTATCTACAAGAGCTGATGAAGAATACGCTGTCTGTGAAAGCAACTCAGGCAACAAGGATAAGACAGACACCAGACACAGGCAAAAAAGGTTCGCTTCTAAGGACGTAGGAGTCTGTGGCAAAAGAACACAGGCAAATGTGCCCTCAGAGACAGCTAGTCCACAGGAAAAGACGTAGGACTGAGGAGACAGTGGACGGTCAGAAACAGCCAAAGATAGGGAACACACTGAATGGGAGGTGGGGTCCAACAGTGAACAACAAACACCCTAAAGATGTTTACGATCATGCATAGCGCGGGAAATGGCAGCACCAAGTTTATCCGAGCACACACGGTTCAGAGAACAAAATACCTTATCTCATTATCTTCTTCATTAATCTGTATATTTTCACCTGCTCTTGTAAGACTTGACTGTTTCTTCTGGGAAAAATAAAAGCAAAAACAAACCAGTGGCATGGATTGCAGAAACACCAATGACTGCTGCAAGGTTTGAGGTCAGCGGTCTTCACTTACATCACTAATGGCAGTTACGTGCCATCCCAGGTGCTTTTTCTTAAGCATGCAAAATGACTGTGTGTGTGTGGGGGGGGGGCGGCGCACGCGCAATGAAGGTCGTGCAAGCATTATCAACTCAATAGTTTTAGACTATTCGATAAATAGTAATCAAATTAAAAAGATATCTCTTAAAGTTGAGTCATAATGATTTAGCACCTTCAAAATTTTAGACAGACTTCAGCAAGAGAACAAAAGAGGGAACGTTCAAAGTAGCAGCCATGTATAGACACATCTGTTTGGCTTTTAAGTACAGCATATGAGTCTGAATATACTTAATTCCTTTTTCTATTTAATTAAACTGGGTCCCATCCCTTAAGTGTGCATACTGTTACAGGACTGCTCCAACACACAATGAAGAAGGATGGAAATTTTTCTAAAGCTTCAATTTCATTGAGGTTGTACGCTATGATAAAAATGACCTTTTTTTTTTCTCGATAGAACCATTTCTTGGAAAAATAGGAGTATGTCAATCGTGTGTATATATGTGTACATGGTATGAACAAACAAACATGTAAAGCTGTTGATGGGGAGGGAAGAATAGCAATTCCAGTAGAAGGCTCACCTTCCAGTATAAGGCTCCAAAAACAAAGCCAATTACAAGAGAAATGAGTGCCGGCAATGCCATGGCTGTCCATTGTAGGCCGGGGTCTTCAGTGGACTTTGCGGCTTTCCCTGCAATTCAAAGAACACAGTGGTAAAGACAGCTGCTGCATTTGGCAGGTTTGCCCATTAGGCTGTGGTTGTTCCCAAAGGCTTCCACACTGACGTGCACAACCCTTTACAGTTTTCCAAAAGCAGCGTTTTCTGTTGAATTCTCTTTTTGCAAGCAGTATAAATCCATATGTGCTCCAGCATTTAAAAAAAAAAAGAAAGAAAGAAACCCAACAGACAGCAGACAGAAAGAGACTTGAAGTGGTTAAGGTTCATGCATATGTGGAATACGAGCTTGGTATTTTCCCGAGCAGGAAGGATTTCTACCATCCAGCAAATCTTTCCTCTCTAATCAATTGTCAAATATTATCTAGCTTTCTTGGCCTTAGCATTCTGATCACCCCCCTGCCCCTGCAGCCAACTTTAAAGTGCTTTGCAAAGTGGACCATCAGACCCTGCATGCAGTCTGTCGAGGTTTAGTCTGCTGCAGACAGGAAGTCATTCAATGCATACTGCATATACAGAACTTTAAGCAGCCTTAAAACTACGGCTCATTGCTTATTCACATCCTCAGTGCGCCCAGAAGAACGAGACTTTCTCCTTTCTACATCAGAAAGTTCAAAACTACACTGAAGGCTGGCTGAAGCCAACAGTGTCACCCCAGTCGAAATAACACCTTGAGGACAAAAACAAATGACACCGAGAACTAATACCTCTCCTTGAGAAGCTGAATGAGTCGCACAATAACCACTTCCTCCCAAAGTGAAACTGACTTTGATGTTCCTATGGGACTCCTCCCAGGGAACAGTTCAATTATTTGGAAACACTGGCACATATGCTAGCTTGGAATTTCCTTTCAAAGAAATCAGAAGTCTCCAACAATTACAGGACTCAAACTAAAATAAGATCAAGGTAAAGTGACTGCTTTTAGCTAACCTTATAACAGGAATTTGGTCACGAGGTCAGCTTAGAATTACTTATTTACCATCTAACGCCCCTCCAAGAGATGACTGTAAAGGAACAGATCCACTGTGCATGTAAACCCATGCTGATAAGGGGAAAACTCATAGGTTTAGTCTGAAAGGTAAGAAGTCAATCTTATCCACTATAGCGAGAACAGGGATCCGCTATTCCTCTTGCACATGTCAACAACAAGGAGGGAATTTCCTAATTCTATGCCTCCTGTACTTCCAACATCATGCTTGCTTGTGAGCTCATGCACACAATCTGTGAGAGGGGATGCGAAGGGTGGGCGTTCAGCATAAAACACAGGGATTGTGTGGAAAGTTGTGGGAAGGAGTACCATCCACTTAGATGATATTAACACTACCTCAAGACAGAGTTAATAGTGCTTTGGCCATGAAATCAGACAGACTCGGGACAGACATGTTCTAGGCATCCTAGCTTAGGGACCAGTATGCATTTACTTCTTCAAACAAAGCAGCCCCTGCGTTGCAGACAGATTGAGTATAACCGAAGCAGTGACGTTCATCATAAGCAACTTCACCGCTTCAGGAATCTCAGTATCACTGCCTACAAATAAATAATCTGGCTATTTGTGTTTGTACCCCCTTTGAAGGATGACCAGCTATGGCTGCCACTGTCTACTGGGACCATGCACCCTCGGACTATTGGTAGACACAGCCTGTACAGTCTAAAATGCAGCAGCATTTCTTCTATAGAAGAGGAAGGGAGAGGGATCAAGAAAAAAAAAAGAAGACATGGATGCTATTTCTTCTGCAGAGGTCAGTGCTGCTCACACTAACACACACCAGTGAAGACTTCAGCACCGTCACCATGGCTTCTCCACCAGAAGTGGATGCCTCAGAGCCCGCAGGAAGGGCAGTTGACCCAAAGCCCATGCACATCACAGAGCACTGCTTTAGTCTGTACAAGAGATTGCCTGCCAAGACCTTGTGGGAGAGAGAGTCGATCAAGACAGAATCTGAGTCATCCTCCGTCCTGGGCCACAACAGCATGGGCCGTCCCTCATTATTACTAAAACCTGCCCTTGGTTGAAACAGCTTACGGACTGATTCATTTGTTACACATCCTAGCAATCAACATCTGGAAAACACCTGGAACACAGACATCTGTGCTAATCTTGCCTGGCTTCTTTTTAGGGAAATGGCCTGCTTAGGAACTCCCTGACAATGGCTCTCTCTCGCCACTTTGGAAACAGGCAAATGATTCAGACCTCAGACTCAGCAGCATCACTGCCCCGCAATCCTATTGTCACACAGGATCTAGCTGTTCCCATATGAATGACTAACTCTCACTAGACCTTACATATGGCTCCACGCACATGCACACTGAGTCATTGAAATTCACAGAAGTCCCGGTGAAGGAAGGATTAGCACACACCAGCCTCAAGATTTAGAAAGTGCAAGCCACTTGCCCAAGGTCACCCAGCATGCTCTCGCGGGTCCATGTATCCTGATTCACAGCAGATCTCTAGGAGGTGTGCAGCTGACCACAAAGCAGGGCTTTCTTTCTGCACTACTTCAACGCTGCTCGGAAAGGCTCTCCTACCAGGGTTCTGGAAACACGCTGGCTTTGCATAAAGAATGCTACTATTTACTCTGTAACTATAATCCCATTCATATAGACAGTAGTAGGCCTGAGTATGACTCCTCCCTGCCCATTCACATCTTTCATAAGCTCTGGTCCTCTGATTGACACAGCTTAGAACTCCTCCTCCTCCTCCTCTTCCTTCTTCCTCTTCCTTCTTCCTCTTCTCTTTTGGTTTTTCAAGACAGGGTCTCACTATGCAGCCCTGGTTGTCCTGGAACCCACCCTGTAGACCAGGTCGGCCTTGAAAGAGATCCACCTGTCTCTGCCTCCTGAGTGCTAGGACTAAAGGTGTGTGCCACCACAGCTTGGCCGCTTACAACCCTTTCTTTTTATTTTCTTTTGTTGGTGTTTTGCCTGCATGTGTAAGGGTGCTGGATCCTGGAGTTAACAGTTGTGAGCTGCCATGAGTGTGCTGGGAATTGAATCCGTGTCCTGTGGAAGAACAGTCAGTTCATATTCATTGAGCCATCTCTCCATTCCCTGCTTATTACTCTTATCTCTATAAACTACGAGTTTTGCAAATTTTCCTGACCACTCTTCCCCCAAACAGACTAATTTCCTTGATGCTACAGGCAAAAACATTTTACAATTCTATGGTGATTCATATTATAAACTGTACGTAGGTGCTTCATTCATAGTTCTTAGAATATGAGCACCGCAAAAGACTGGTATCTAACATATGAGTGACATTATACCTAGCCAAGCTGTGGAATGTAAGACCTATGTTTTACAAAAGAAAAAAAAAGGGGGGTGAAATAAATGGGGAAGGAAAGGAAAGATAAACCAGGATGACCAACTTATCAAAAAAAAAAAAAAAAAGAAGCTTAAATACCTTTTGGACTTTGCATCCAGGTTTTCTCTTTTTGTTTGTTTGATTGTTTTTGTTGTTGTTGTTAATGTTGTTTTTGAAGTTGGAAAGTATGAAATTCTTTCCTTAAAACCAGGATAGTGACAGCCTTCTCAAACTACATGATTATAAGCCTGGACACATTTTATAAAACAACTATTCTCACTAATTAGGCCACAAACAGTACAAGCTTGTGACTGCCAACAGAAATATGCAAAGAAAGACCCACTACTGGTTTTGGCTTCTCTGAGCTGGGAAGATGCAACTCCACTAAGGCTCCATGCTCTCTTGAGAGATGGGAGTTCAGGGTTGCTGACTTGGGTGGGATTGAACCCTTGTACTTGATGAAAATGCACTGTGCAAACAAGAAACATCACGAACCTTTTGCTGAGTCTCTTTAAGGTATCAGACAAATAACAACCTATACAAGGGCAGGGAGACACATAGCAAAGGCTTGCTGGAGCACAACTCTTACCGAGCAAACATACTGATACTCTCATGGCAATAATACAAGGAGGTCTACAGTCCAGATTGTTCAGTATCCAAAGTACTCTAGAGACATTTCAGAAAACCCAAACCTTAAGAATGAGGCTGTTGCCCTTTCCTTGTCTCTAACAAAGTTTTCAAACAAGCCTGGAAAGGCAGATGAAGCTTCTCTATCAGTGAATGAACCACAAACTGAACAAAACGCAAGTCTCTAAAAGAATGCTACAAAAACTATCTAACAATGTAACAGTCATGATATGTGTCATATGTTAAAAAATTACTGACATTTAGAGAATAGCTGGCCACAATCAGGAAGACAAAAAAAGCTATAGAGATTGAATGCTAAGATGACATACATGTCCAACTTAGGCGGTAAGAATGTTAGACAAAAAAAAGAAAATCTCTTGATATGAAGATAGAAAATCTCAGCACCAAAACATAAGAAGTAACTAGATGGAAATTCTAGAACATAAAAAGAAACCAGAGATGAGAGCAAACTCTGACTGTAAGATTCAGTCCAGAGGAGGTTGAAGAAAACCTTAGTAAATTGGAAACCAAAGAAGTGAAATTTATACATTGAAATTGACAATGATAAAGAGGTTTCATAAAATCAATACAGGCAATCCCAGCACTTGGGAGGTGGAAACAGAAGATGAACAAGCCATGATCAGTAGAGGGAGTGAGTTCAAGGCTAGCCGGGACTTTGTGAGATCTTTTCTTAAGAGAAGCAAAAAGGAAAGAAAAAAATAAAAACAATGCAAGCAAGCCTTGTGACACCAAACACAATACCAAACTGACAAAGTGATGTGTGACTGGCTGTCTCAGAAGGAGAGGAACAAGAGAATAAGGAAGAAATATTTGCACACCTATGAGCAAACTCTGCTTAGCTTTGGGATTGGAAGTAAATTTAGAAATTCAAGAAACCAGACAAACATCAAGAAAAAGGAATCCAAAGAAAATCACCTGTCATTGACATCTTTCACATTACTTAAATTTTTTTTTTTTTTTTTTTTTTTTTTTTTTTTTTTTTTTGTTTTTCGAGACAGGGTTTCTCTGCAGCTTTTTTTAGAGCCTGTCCTGGAACTAGCTCTTGTAGACCAGGCTGGCCTCGAACTCACAGAGATCCGCCTGCCTCTGCCTCCCGAGTGCTGGGATTAAACATTACTTAAATTTAAAAAAGGAGGAAATATGTCCAATATAAAGTACATGGAGAAAAGCAACGCAAATGGTTGATTTTACCTCTCAGATATTTTATTTGCAGAGAGAAAGTGTAATGGTGTTACCTTTCAAAGAATAAAAGAAAAAATTACTAACCCAGAATTTGCTATCTACTAAAAAGTACCTCTACGTGCAACAAATACTACATACTTTTCTCAAGAAAAAGAAAAGGTTTGTTGAGGATAGATCTGTGTTGCAGAAAATGCCAAAGGGGTTCTATTTCTTGAGACGAATTCATGTGAGGTAGAAACTTGGATTGAGAAAGAAATGGGAGGAATGAAAATAGCATAAAAAGTGACACACTTTTTTATTGAAAGGATACAGAGTTGCTTAGAACAACAGTTTGAAAACTCTGAATATGGGCATTTATGACTTAAGGGTATGACATTTTATAAACACAATAGAACGGGTCGTGTAAGGTCTATGTTTTTTCTTGAAGTACACCAATAATAACTCTAAAAAATATTACAAGTTCAGATGTATATTTTAGCTCCCCAAATCACTATAAATAACACAAAAAGATACTGAGGATCAAATAGAAATGAAATGGATTCCTCAGAACAATGGGGCTAGAATGAAAAAAAAAAAAAAAGAGGGAATAAAAACTGGAGCAAGAAAGCAAGGGGAAAATTTATCCACAACAATGACATGACATATAAAGAGCTGAAACAGCAGAGGCAGCTGGGTGTGGTACCCATACTGGAATCCCAGCACTTGAGAGACGGAGACAGACAGATAGCAAGCCTGATTGCACATTAAGAATTTGTTTCCAAAAAACCAACGCATGTATGCATAGTTTTGAAAAACCATAGAAACACAATATACAAAAATGTATGGGAATCAGCAACACCAGTGCATACAAAGGAACTTTTACCTATTAAGGCAAAGAAACTAGTTTAAAATCAACCATGCAATTTTTCCAACTTTAGAATCTGGGACAGGTTGAGCACGTTAGAAGCGAAGTAAGGAGGATGGAAACAGTACATATTAATATCAATGAGACAGGAACTGAGGGTCTAAGATGTTAAAAGTGATTTCTTTGAACAGACGAGTAGGAGAGCCTAAAGATGACACACGCATGAGAAACTCGTCAGATTCGATGTGTTAAGCATGAAGTTCAGAATTTAGGTTTCAGGAGACTGTCCAGCAAACATCGGACGCTGTAGACTGCCAGCCCATGAGCTCTGGCCACCATCCTCCCATCAGATGCATTAAAAGTCTATACTACGAAATATATAGATGTTCCCAAGTTTTGATGGAAACAAATTCTAAAACGTGAACTTCAGAGATTTTTCTTTTAAAATGACTTAAGTTACTATAAATCTGTAAAGGAATGAGGCCAAAGTATATACACAGTATATTCAAGAGCCTTTGTAATTCTCATTGCAAAGATTTGAAAATAAGACACAGTCTTCCAGGAACCTGGGTTCTTGGGTGGAGAGGACAGAAATTTTAGGGAAACAACTACATTCTCTTCCAACTCTTGGGCAAAATGACAATGTCGCCAATTTCTTAAACATGTGGTAGTAAACAGAGACACAAAACTGAAAATATCCTTGGAAGGGAAGAGAGAGACTTAGCACAAATACTTTAAATGTCAAAACTCCATTCTGGCCAGGTACATTCTCCACAAAGTTTATTTTAAGCCTACAATGATTTTATAAAAAAAAAGTCTTCATCATATTTCTACAATTAATTTCATGCCTTATTTAAAATAATCTTAGCAGAAAGTTTATTGGCCTAATTCCTTCATCATTACCTTAAAACTCCAGGGAAATCCAAGTCTATAAATCAGATATTTAATTGTCAGGAAGACCATACAAGGAATAACAGTACCAGAATAGTATTATTAGCAATAGTGTATAAAATGTCTTTAAAGTCCATGCAATACTCCTAGAGAGGCTACTTGGAGCCATGCATGCATTAAGTCAGATGCGTGTACTTACTATTACTGCTACTGCTGTCATTCCTAAGGGAGCTGGCTGCAACAGGGGGTAACATAAATGGTTTTGTGACACTGACTCTGGAATCTAAATAGAAAGCAATAACGTGTCAGTGTTACCATGGTGATTTATATGAATCACAGAGTCCCCAAAAGGTGAAGTGCGAGACCAGAGCACATGCTGGGCCTGCTCCCCATATCTAGATCATCCAGTTCCTACTTATTCATACTTAGTCCTGTTACTCAGTTTTATCAAGAAATCCACTATAGCCATCTTGCAGAACAATGATTTATGGCATGCATACACATGTTCAGAAATGTGAATAATTAAAGGCCATTGGTAATTCGTCATGTTTTAAAAGAGAGCAATGACGTTAGTTCTAACATAGGGATCCAGCTCAGGGAGAATAGGGATTAGAATGAGCTGGTGAGGATTGGAACTCAAGTCTTAAGGAAAAGATCTGAGAAGTGAAGAGTAGGGACCACTGGGAATGAAGGATAACATAATTCTACTCTACTAACAAATATCGGGTAAGAAAAAAGGTGAGCCACCAACTGTGCACCGTTAACTCACACAATTCTTCCATTTAAAAATAGTGAGTATTGTTTTGGTCTTAGAAATTGACATATCTCTAGCAGTTAATAGATGATGATCACTAGTGATCATCGATACTTGTTTTGTTTTTATTGGAAAAACAGACATGGTCTTACTATCATAATACATCCGGCTGATTCAGAAGTAGAGTCCTAACAGAAGTCCCAGCTGTCTACATACATTTAAAACAGAAATGCTTAAATGTCTTACCTTTCTCGGGACCTAATGTTGACGAAAGCACACAGTCGCTCGTGTCAGATGCCACCATAAAGTCCTTGAAAGCATCAATGGATCTATTGAAAATACTAAAGAATTCTTCAGGAGTGAAGAGCCTGGGTTCTGGCCTCTTCGGTGATTCTTTTACATTCTAGACCAAGAAATAAATAAACTAAATAAATAAGAGTCTATTTTCCGAAGAACTCGAAGTCTTCACTGATGTTAAGATAATGGACTCCTGACTCTGCCCTCAAAGAGAAACTATTTGAAATCTACAAGCTGACAGTTTCAAACAGCTATTCTAATAGACACAACTCAGATTGGCTAGAGGATAATGATTACATCAGATCAGTCTCAGACTCAACTCACAACTAAAGCAACTAGAGAAGGCAGAAATACAAAAGGACAATAAAATGATCCCCCAAGAATTAAGAATTTTAAAATATGCTTATTAGAGTATGAATGTTAGCTTTTATTTATTTATTTTTCTTTGGTTTTTTAAGACAGAGTTTCTCTGTGTAACAGCCATAGCTGTCCTGGAACTAGATTTGTACACCAGGTTGGCCTAGAACTCCGAGATCTGGCTGCCTCTGCCTCCCAAGTGCTGAGATTAAAGGCATGCACCACCACACCCAATGAGCATTAGTTTTTTAAAAGACTCCTCCATAAAACATGTTCCAAGAATTTCCATCTGGGCATTCCAAATAACAGAAAGGATTTGAACCAAAGGGAGCTCTTTTAATTTTTTTTTTATTTCTTAATTATTTGTATGTATGTGTTGAGGGGGTTGGTGGCATGTGTAGGTATGAATAGAGATGTCCACGGAGTCCAGAAGAGGGTATTACATCTCCTGGAGCTGGAATTACAGATGGTCGTGAGTTACTCGGCATGGGTTCTAGAAACCAAATAAACTTGGAAAGTTTATTGCCTTTGCCTGAATAGGAAGCGCTCTTTACTGCTGAACCATCTCCACAGCCCCACAGAAAATTCCTATTGATCAAGAAATTCTACTCACAGGGAAATACCCTACGGAAACTCTCATGCACACATATCATAAGACAGAAAAAAAACTATAGCAGCAGTATTTGTAACCCTGTGTCAATCAATGGATGTGTGGCTTACTGAACAGTGGTATTCTCAGTAATAATGTAAAACTCTATCAACAGCAAAAAATCAACAGAGCAAGTAGTCTGAGCTCTCTAAGGGCAACATTGGGTTTAAATACATTTGAAACTTACTGGGAAGGTGATATGAACTCCACTGAAATGAAAAGCAAAGCAAAATCAAAATTGTTTTTAGCATTACAGTGCAAAGATACTGTATTTTCACTGTAGGTGGCAATATTTAGGCCCGAATATTCATTTCAGCGTTGCAGTAGAACTAGAGATTCGGGACTCTTAACTATTTTTAAACTAAAAGTTTATATTTAAAATAACACAAAATCAGGAGGCTCCCATCCCACCAGTACCATCGGCTAGGAAAGGTCTTAAGAGTTGTATGAGAAGAATTAATTCTAATAACTATCACGTTACCTTGGGTGCATTTTCTTCCATACATTCCACGAGGTCATCCACTATCTTTGTAAGCTTGTCTATGATGGAGTAATTGCTCAAGCCTTCAGAAATATTTGAAAACTTGTCCAGAAGGTCAGTCAAGCTAAGTGACAACTGTATTACCATATCTCGCAACCAACAGTGACTGGGCTGGAAGACATTCAAAGACCAAACATCCATGAATAAAGGGCAAGAGAGCCAGAGGGCTCTTTACATCTATCTGTCACCGAGTTAGTCACTGACTGCAGGACAAGGGACTTCCTTAGAACACCGCAGGTCAACTCGTCTTGATCCAGCCAGATTTCAGAAAAAAAAAAAACAAAAAAACCAGACTGCATGAGATCAGAAAAAAATGGGAGAAAATGAAGCCAGTAAGAGCCAACCTTTAACCCACACAAAGTTCATCTATGAATGGACTTAAATTCTATGGAAGATTATTTATGGTCTACCCACTGTGACATCCCCCCCCCCCCTCCAAGAGCATTAGAAAAAACCAGACTGCATGAGTCAATGACTTTCCCTTCCACGGGAGAAAATGAAGCCAGTCAGAGCCAAACCTTAACCCACACAAAGTTCATCTATGAATGGACTTAAGTTCTACGGAAGATTATTTATGGTCTACCCACTGTGACTCCACTCCCCCAAGAGCATGAGATACAGGTTGGTGTTGTAGGAATTACCAACAGTTACTGGGGAGGGGAATCTTAGCTCTGAAGGAACTCCAAGGCTAAAATAAATTAACCTAAAGGTCTTGATAGGTTTCAAGGCTTCTGAACAGACAGATTACATGGGCGGGCATGTGGTTTGAGGGCTGAATGGAAGCACTTCAGCCTAGCTGGCAGTACCAGCTGTGTTGTGTGTGGGAGGGAGCACAAGGTGAAAGTGTTTTCCTTGTTCAAAACTATCATTCCACACTTTGCTCAAAAACTATCTAAAATTTCAAGGTTGTGATAGTGGCACACAGCGCCGGCACACAGAACCCAGCGGGCCCAGCTCAGGGAGCCAGTTCTGCCCCAGTTGTTAGATAGGAACGGGAAGCTGCGATCAGGCCCAGCTGCACTCTGGTCTAGAATTAATGTCTTGTTATCTATGGGGCCTTTACTGCAGCGTATTCTGGGGTGTGTGGGGTTGCTCAGAAACCATGTACTAAAAGGATAGATGAATGGGTGGAAAAAGGGAATTAATTAGAGGCCAGAGAATTGACTTTGCTTAAGAGCATGAGTTACTTTGGCAGAGGATTTCGGTTTACTTCTCAGCACCCTCAGGAGAGCTCCCACACATCTCTAGTGCCAGTTCCAGGGGACCCCAATGACGGCTTCTAGCCTCTGAGGGTACCTGGCAAATACACAGTACACTTGCTTGTAAGCAAGGACTCTCTATAAAGACTGCAAATCCTCCACGTTCCCACTTGGATTACCAACAAGCTGGTTTCAAAGCTGTCAGTTTTTCACGATCCACTCCGTGAGCGTGTCTCCTCTCAGGCCAATAGGCAGACTCTGGAGCAGACACACTACAAGACCATTTCTATGTTCAAACGGCCATCACCAACCTGTGCAATTAGCTGCAGCTATACAAATTTCCTTTTTATTCCATGTTGCCAATATTCTTGCCTATCCTCTTAGATCTTCTGACACAATTAAATGCCTTTATTTTGAACCAAGGCACCCTTTTTATCCTGAGGTTGTTTCTTCAAAAAGAAAAAAGAAAAGAAAAGTGTTCCTTCTCTCTTCTTTCTTTCTGTATCCCTCTAAGAACCCCTGACTACAGTGGAAGACTATGCTCATTCATTTCTTATTTTTAACCTGGAGAAATTTGGGAAGACTTATGACGCCCTCTGTTCAGCTCTATTTATGACATTTCACCTTCTCCTTTCTGTTTAGTTAAGACTTTTCTCAATTTCCCAGACCTAAATCAAGTCTGAGTAATAGTATTTCCCAAGGTCTATCTTTTCAAACGCAGGGACAACTTGTCTTCATAATAACAATTTCTTTGACATAAATTCACTCATCAGCCAGGTGGTAGTGATGATCCTTTAATCCCAGCACTTGGAGGGCAGAGGCAGATGGATCTCTGTGAGTTCAAGGCCAGCCTGGTCTATAGAGCAAGTTACAAGACAACCAGGGCTTTTACAGAGAGAAACCCTGTCTCAAAAAACAAAAAAAGTCATTCATTCATTTCTTTCCTTTTTATCCCCATTCTCCATCCTGCTACACAGACAGGACCTTGCTATGAAGTTCAGATGAATCACCACCTTGTGATCCTTCTGCCTCAGTCTCCCAAGTAGAGAAACATGCCACCATTCACCAGGCTTGCTAGCTACATCTTTAGGTACCCTGCTAAAAACTCACTCATTTCCAAGCCCTTGCTATATTTTATTCAACAGTCACTATTGTTTGTACCAGGGTTCTCTTGCAAAGATTGCATCTTTAACTCAGCCCTATGCATTCACTAATCTGTTCACTCAGCTATGGAGAGGTTTTGTAAGACTCTTGGATCTACTGGAGAGACAACCATAGTAAAAAAAATCCATATTCACTGTCAGTCCCTTTTCACCTTCCTGCTGGGAAGGCAGGGGTGGGGGCGGGGATGACTGGAGGGGGAGACAGAATGTGGAAGAACAGGATGGGCGGGGGGGGGGGGGGGGGGGGAGAGGGGAAGGAGGGCGATGGATGACCAGTTTTGACAAGAACATCAAGCAGTTTCTTTTCCTTCTTCTTTTTTTTTTCTGTTTAATTAAATATAGTCAATGATTTGCAAAGAGAACAAAACACAGTGCACCCACTAAGCATTTCATTTGTGAGGCCAGAGGAAGTCTGTTGTTCAGTTGTTCCAAGATTATGGTTATGAAATAGCTGATTAAGTGTTGTCAAATTCACAAACAGGATCCTTTCTCCTTTGCCTGAAAATGGCACTAAGGCAACTTCTTATCTTTCCGGGGCCATTTAAAACTTTAATGCTTAAAAGTAAATATTAACTCACAGCCGTTATTAGAAGACAGACTGTTCTCGCTGGCTCAAAGAATGTGGAGGGTCAGGAAAGTTAAGAGTAATGCAAGATGTTATAGAAAACGCAGGGCCTTCACATAGCTGAAGGACACATCATTTGACTTGACGGGGTTTGCCTTTTGTCTTTTTTTCTAATGCATACATATATCTATCAAAAGAAGAAATGAAAACCACTTTCAATAGGAAAACTGGCCTGCGTTTTTCCTTGCCTCCATACTGCATATAATGTTACCTTCCTTCCTGTTACCTTCCGATTTCCATTCTCAAGCATTTCATTTGAGAGATGGTAGGAGGTTAATTAGAGTGGGTCTTTCTGAGGCTCCTGGAGCATCATGTGTTACTCCTACATATTTGTACCCATATTAATGGAAAATGCTAATTGACTCCATGACCTTAAACCACCATCTCTGGACCATGCCATTACTGATTTAGCTATGAATTTTCCTAGGGATTTGAGCAGACCGTGGGCACCAAATAACATGATTTCACCACACGACTAAATGAAAGATACAATGAAAGGCAAATATAATTGTCAGTATTCCAAACACGAGTGGGAACTAAGTGCTTGGCAGTGGCAATGATGAAAACACCCACGCATCCCTAAAATCAGGCGAATGTTGAAAAGAAGATGCGTGGGTTCTGTAAGCTGTGTGATGGAGCCGCTCTGCAGCATTAGTCAGTCAATTTGAGCCATGTGTGATGAAAATGTGGTAGAAATACCTTGGAGCTTGCTACGTCTGGATATTTTGTCCCCTCAGATTCTGACATGTTATTCTCCATCAGTTGCATAAGCACAGTCTCTTGGCGCTCACCATAAGATTCAAGGGTTTCAGCTGGGCGGTGGTGGTGGTGCATGCCTTTAATCCTAGCACTCGGGAGGCAGAGGCAGGTGGATCTCTGTGAGTTCGAGGCCAGCCTGGTCTACAAGAGCTAGTTCCAGGACAGGCTCCAAAGCTACAGAGAAACCCTGTCTCGAAAAACCAAAAATAAAATAAATAAATTTAAAAAAAAAGATTCAAGGGTTTCAAAGTAAGCAAAGCATACTTGGTATACTTGGTAGCTATGTACTTTCTTAATGAGCTGAAATTAGGTATAGTGCTATCAATCAGATTCTGAGGGAGAAAAGCCCTGGCTAGTAAACTCTGAATGATATTCACAAGGAGTACACACCCAGCTTCCAATTCTTGGCAACAGCAATATGATTCCATGGGTGGGCAAACCTAAAGCTTCCTAAAAATAGTGCACTGTAAAAGATTATGTCTTTCCATGGTTAGCAGAGCCTTCCCCAAACCTTAATTCCTTTTAGATGATCTGGTTTTGGGGATGACTCCGTGAGTCCTCCCCTGAACAATTCACCTGGATCTTCAGTGCTTATCCACTAAGTTTGCATTTGCTCTTTAAAACTAAAGAGATGGACAATACTCAGTCTGACCAAGATGGTATTCAACCCAAGCAATATAAACACATGCTATTTCTTGGGACAGGACTATAAATGGCCCCTGAGCCAGACCTAAGATAGCAAAGTGAGGATACATAGCAGAGAGGTAGCAGAGCCCTATAGGTCATGAACTCAATTCTTAGGTAGAGTCACCTCACTTGGAATTCTAGGCAAGTCAGTTCATTTAGGGCTTCACTCCCTCCCTCTGGGATCTGCTTAATTTGTTCTGGCAAATGCTGGAGTTGACCCCCATCTGTGGTTACGTGTTACAACATGCACGGTGAACATTTAGTGTCTGAAGTAGAAATTGTTGTAGGTGTGAAATGTGCAGAGGATTTTCAATAATGCAAGGAAGGCAAAACATTCTAGTTTTATAATTTTACATTAAAGTAAATGATTGCATTTTGAATATTGCAAGCTAAATATAATTTATTACATTCAATTGAATCTGTTCTTTTAAACTTTTTTTTTTAAATGTGGCTACAAAAGAAGTGAGGATTACATGTGGCTCTTTCTTTTCTATCAGACAGTAATTTGATTACATGTTCTAAACCGGGCCCAGTTTATCCATTTCCCTCTTTCTTTCCTTCTTTCTTTCTTCCTTCCTTCCTTCCTTCCTTCCTTTCTTTCTTTCTTTCTTCCTTTCTTTCTTCCTTTCTTTCTTCTTTTTTCTTTCTCTCTTCCTTTCTTTTTCCTTTTTTTTCTTTTTAAGAAACACTTTCTTAAGGCAGGTAGGTATTGGAGGCATGGGACTATAAGCCCACTACTTCAAGATGATGAAGTAGGAAAATGTGGAATTTAAGGTCATTACTGGCTCCATAGTGAGTTTGAGGTCATCCTAGGCTACAGAAGAACTTCTCAATAAAATAAAATAAAAGTTTAAAGTTTAATGCTTTCTTCCTAAATGGAAGGTTAAAGTAGATGAAGAGATAAGTCTGCTTATCTACTTAGCTGAATTTAATTTCTAAAGTATCATATCATAGTGGTGGACCATCTAAATCCATATGGACAGGGACATGTCTTACGATGACAGTGAACACCTGATTCAGATAAGCCCGTAAGAAAAATCTCCGCCACAATAGTAATGGTAATCAGAGCTATAATTAATAGTCTTTGAGTAGGGCTAGACTCTAGTGTGTCAATTTGGTGACTGAGACAGCTGTGGAACAAGGAAGAAGCACTCTGCACAGACACAAGGAAAATCTACAGAGAATCAGACACACCTGGTAGCCTTGCAACCACGGTCCCCATGAGACCCACACACACCCAGGCCCTTGGCGGTGAGCTGCTTTCTCTCATCCTCCAAGAAAGGGACCTACCTTCCCTTCCTTTCTCCTTTCCTTTCCTTTCTCTTCCTTTTCTTTTTCCCCTTCCTTTTCCTGGTTAAGTTTGAGTCCCCTATTGTTAAAAAAGGACCATGGGCATCCTTATCAGTATGGTAAGATAGGCTTCTTCAATACTCAGAAATCTGGCGTTTTCACTATAATTAAGTTAAACGTTGTCTGGTAAGTGGTTTTTGAGTAAGTACTATATGCGGGAATGTACTATATCTAGGGAATGGAAAGAAGTATCTAGGGAATGGAAAGAGAAGTACTATATCTAGGGAATGAAAAGGAATACAGCAAAGTGAAGAGCCCACCTCTGCTTTTTCTGTAGTTAAGACAGAAGAAACAAAGGAGTCAACAACAGAGTCATATTATCTGGGCATGGTGGCACACCCATGTATCAGCAGCCAGCCCTTGGAAGGCCGAGGCAGGAGGACTTCGAGCTTGAGACCTGCCAAGTTATTGTGATCATAATGATAATAGCAATGACAGCGATGATGGTGACAACTATTATGTGCATGCCACACATCACAACACATTGAGATGAGCACATAACCCCATATACTTCAGCTGCCTCCTGAGAATTATGATATTATACCCACAATGAATACCTTCTTGGGAATTCCACAGAAATCAAGAGATAATAAGCTAAAAGACAACATTCCTTCAGCACGCACATGGTGTTAGTGCTGCTGGGCACTGTGTCTTCAGCATCAATTTCCTAGGGTCCCATATTAAAAAGGAAAGAGAAAGACCTTAACCTACTTTTAAAAGAGCCATTAGCTACCATATGGTAAGTTCCCAAATAGCCACAATTCCATGGTAGGGTAAGTGGGCAGAGGAAAGAACATCCCTAGAAAGGGGAAGCAGCAATCAGCATAGCACAGAAGTTGAGGACAGGTAGGACTTCAGGGGGCAGTGAAACCTCAGGCTGGGGTGGAGAGTTGGTGCGGAGGAAAAATGGGTAATACCAGAGCGAGGCAAGATTGTGGAGATTGTGGATTATTATAAACAGCAAGCTTAGAGGTTTGGATCTCAGCTCAGCCTTCTGCAAACTAGGACGAGATGGTTCTTGAGAAGAAATGATTCCATACCAACAGGTTAGGAGGCTCAAATGCACAACTAAAAACTCTTACAACCAAGACCTCATGGGGTGTGCACAAATTTAAAGACGAGGGAGGAGCTTTGCGGAGGTTCCGATACTACATCACCTGGGCCCTTAAGGATCGCAAGTGATTGATTACGTGTCAGGGAAGGCTTCTACTGCCTTTCATTGTGTCCTTCCATCAAATATTTAGTAAATGCCCACCACCCAGAAGCCACTGCAGGTGAAGATCAGCACAACAAATGAAAACAACGTGTACATATAGGCTTCCTTCATTTTTGCCATGTTTGTGGGCTAGGGGAAGACTGTCAATCAAAAAGCCCCATAACCCATCAGGAAACTGTATTTTGAGCCCTTGTTGGAATAATGCCTTTTCCTGTTTCAGAAGATGAAAGGGAAGCCAGTCAGTACATACGAAGGAGGGATAGGGCCACAGTTGTACAACCATTTTTAAGTCACCCTGTCAAACCAGGAACCGAAGGACACAATAAGAAGTCCTGGAATGGCGAAGGAGGAAAGAACACAGAGACCAGGTGAAAGAGCCTCAGAGCGAACCTGCATGTGCCCAGGGAAAGTTATGGAGGAAGACACAGATGAAAGCTAGAGATAAAGACAGCTAGGCAGTGTACCCCGTAATGATAGAGGTCCTCAGTCAATCATTTCCCTCTTAGTTGTTCCTTTAGGAACGGGGCCTGTGACTCAGTGTGCCCAGCATAAGCACAATCCTGGGTCTGCTCTCAAGCACGGAAAACAAGCAAACCAAAACTGAAAAAGACGTACCGGTAGAGATTAGCTCGGGCAGTCAAGGTCAATAGTTATAAACTTTGATAAGGAACAGGGTGTTCACGTGGGCTTAAGGTGTCTCCAAGGCTGTTAATGAGTAAATGCACAGGAATCAGCTGAACATCTTCACTAGGTGAGAGAATCAAGTTGCCTTGTGGGGGATGACATACCTACACTGCAGCCTCTGGGAAGGACAATCTAAGCAAGTGCCAGCAAGAGACACCCTGGCTTAGACTGCATCAATTCGACAGAATCAGGAACTATCCATCACACTTGAAAGGGAACGCTTTACCAGAAACACAAAGAAAGGCTGAGCAGCGACTTCTGAAGGGGACTTCATGATACCATCTGCTGATTTCTCTTGTAGCTAGAACAAATGACCACGGAGCTGGTAGACAAGATGGAGTTTCTTTAACGGTTCTGGAGGCCAGACATTCAGGAGAAATCTTACTAAGCTAAAGTTAAGTCACTCACAGGTACTCAGGGAGGACTTTGCCCTACCCTTTCCAGTTCCTACAGGCCACCAGCCACCCAGTGTTCCCGGAGCCACTGCTTTCATCTTTAAAGCCAGCACAAGAACATTTGCAAATTTCCCTCTCAATCTCAGAGGCATCAGATTCCTTGATAAGGATGCAAGGGCATTGGCTGAGCCCACTTGATAATAAAATCTTAACCAAACTACTTCTTGATAATCCAGGCTAATCTTCTCATCTCACAATCTGGACTGAATTACTTCTTCAAAGTCCCCATAGCCAGATAAATTAGCGGGACTACAGTATCTTTGGGGAAATCACTATTCTTGAGATTATAATCATGCTATTGGAGAGACAGCAGTTCAGCAGTTAAGAGTTGTATTTCCATCCCTTGACTTAAGTTCTGTTCTCAGCACCCATGTCCAGCAATACCTCTAGACTCCATGGGCACCGGCCCTCGTGAGCATGCACGTGTGTTTGTGTATGTGTGCATGTACACACATGCACACACACACACACAATTTAAAACGCTAAAAATAAATCTTGAAAAATTAAATCGTAAACCATGATCACGGAACGGACCTTCACCAGAGTCAGAGAAATGAAAACACAAAAGGATGAAACTGAAGACTGCCAATGCATTAACATAGAATGACTGTTGCTAAATTTACTAGAGTTGAAAGTATCTTGCTGATAGGCAAGAAATTATGCTCTACTTAAGGAAGTCATACTAAAGTATTTAGAAACAAATGGCCATGATGGACACAATGCATTTGGAAAAAACAATAATACATATTTATATAGAAAAAGAAAGCTTTTCTAAAGCAAATGGATACTGGGGGGGGGGGGGGGGGGACCAGTTGAACCTGAACTAGGACACAGGTTGTTCTTTGAATGTTCTTGCAATTATTCTGTACAACTAAGGGCATTTCCAAATAAAAAGTAACAACAACAACAAAAAAAACTGTGACTGTCTAAATATAATTTACCCTAATTTCAAAACGATGAGGAATTTACCCCAGCAGTTCCTGGTATATGGGCTGAGACCCACCAGAACAAACACAGCTGGGTAGCGACCTTCAGCAACCCCACGTCCATTCTTTCTATAGTAACCGCTGCGTGAATGAAGGACCCAGCAATGTTCATTCAGGTATTTCAGGGAATTTTTTAAATAACATTTTTTTTTTAAATTTATTTTACATACCAACCAGTTTCCCCTCTCTCCTTTCCTTTTTTCCCCCTCCCTCTCCCCCATCCACTTCTCCTCCATCTCCATGGAGAAAGGGACAGGCCTCCCATGGGCTTGCACAAAGCATGACACACCAAGTTGAGGCAGGACCGAGTTCTCCCCTTGAGTTTAGGCAAGCCCAGGTAAATCCAGCTTGGGGAACAGGTTACCAAAAGCCAGCTAAGCACCAGGGAGAGGTCCTGCTCTCACTGTTAGAAGCCTTCATAAGAGACCAGGCTATGCAATTGCCACACACATGCAGAGAACCTAGGTCGATCCCATGCAGGCTCGCTCGCTGACTGTTGGTCCTGCGTCCGTGAGCTCCCATCAGCTGTCTCTGTGGGATCCCCTATCATTCTGGTATTTCTAAGCCTAAGAAGTTGAAGGAAACACCCGACCCATCCGGTGGTATTCCGGCTATGAGGATTTGAACTGGTAATGCTCAGTTGATTCAAATACTAACTAGGTGACCACAACCTGCTATTTCTGAGAGGGAATCTGCTAGGCTTTTGAGTGAGGAAACTAGACTTTCCTTTGTAGTACTTAGTCGGTTTTTACAATAAAAGTGAAAGACAAACTGTAAACTGCCCAGTGCCCGAGGCTGACTTTTATTGCTTTAGGCCCCAGGGAATCTTTCTGGCATAGAGACCCATTCCACCCTCCATTGTTTAAAGACAAAAGATTAGGCAGCTGGGGTTCTGACCACCAACAAATCATCACTGGCCACTCAACTGGGAAAGGCCCCTAGTCTTGGCAGAGATGAACACTTTAAAATGAAGGTAAAGGGTAAGACCCCAGTTTCTGGGCTGAGCCCTCCACACAAGCTTGATTTTCCTGCCAACTGCGGTGGCCAAGAACAATGTTTCTCAGTAGTTCCATGATAGCATGCCAAGACCAAATAATAGCAGGCTTCTCTCAATTGCAGAAACACGCACAAAATATGTGGCAATCAGTCGGCTTTATTTTTACAAGCCTGGTTCTGGCTATCACCAGCCCATACTGCAATGCATGATTTAGCACCATCTATGATTAGACCAGCACAAAATCCGTCTATTCGGCTATTTCCCCTGCTTATTAGGCTTGCTTTTGCAAAGAACAGCAGGGTTGCTTGGAGCTCAAGGGGGGTGCAGTCAAGAGCAGGAAGGAGTCTTTATCACCTAGAAACTTCCTTCTAACATTTGGCTCACCAATGTAATTATCCACATCGCCATTTTCAGTAACCCAGGGTTAAGAGTCAGATGGGTGAAATGGGGTGAGGTTAGGGTGTGCTTCTTAGGTCCCCCATGTTCAAGTTGCAGAACCCTGGGCTGTAAACCTTCTTGAGTCTTTTGTAAAATTGAATGATAACATCTAACTAATATACAGACTCTCTCTCACCTTTGCTGGGGGAAGCGGGGAGTTACATCCATCCTTTCACAGATAGAAAAGAAATGTCACACAAGGGCTATGTACTTACTCTTCTCTGGGTTTTTATTAAGACGGTTTCATTATTTACTCTTCGCGGTGCTGCGGGTGGAATCTGGGACCTTACATAGGCTAGGCAAGTACGTGAATCCCAAGGCCAGAGTTTTTAACCTTGTAAGCACAGGTCCAGTTGTGATCTTCACCAAGCCCTTGCTGACAACATGATCAGATGTCTGCATTGACTGATTTTCAAGCTGCTATGACTTTCTGTCTATTTGCAGAGAATGCCGCCACCTGAATTGAGCCAGTGGCTGGGCTCACGGATAGCTGGCCCAGCATGAAGAACCATGTTCCATAGAGTTCTAAAGAACTTTAAGCAGTTCCTGCTAAAACGCTCACCCAGTAAAAAGAAGTATAGCCACGGACAAGTCTCGTGGGTGGTATTTGAAAGGTGTTTTAAAGAACATAACAATATGCTTACGTTGGTCATCGTTATGGCTGACCGGTCCACAAAACCCAGAAACAACACGTGCATAATCAACATGTGGTGAGTCTCTGGGGCAGGGAACTATGGGACTCGCAAAGGTGAGATCCGCCCAGGTGGCTTTAAATTTGCTTCAGGATTGCAGTTGCGACAGTAACTCAGCACGGATGCACAGCATGTGTGCTGAAAACAGGCAGCTGCACGGCAAGTTGGAACACACACAGGATAGCAGCTTTCATGCAGGATTACTGTGCATCTTGTCGGTCCATATAGCTCTAGTGGGGCTTGCCAACAGCCGAACAACCAAGAACTTACATCAAGACAGAAAATTCTAGCTCAGAATAACTTTTATCACTGAGAGACAATTAGGGGAGTCATGGAAACGGGGGACGCATGTATGAGGCCATGGGGGGAAAGATCTGAAGAAGACACTGTGCAATGCCAAGGGTTGATAAGCTCCAGGGGGAGGCTATACATGCTACATTTATTTCATATTCACAAATTCTGACACTATGCAATAGTGTTTTAGGGACAGAGGAGAACTTTTAATGATAACCACATACTTTTATTGAAAGTTCTGTTGCATGGCTAATAAGTTCAGATATAAACATATTTCATTCTCTTAACAAAATACGAATGAGTATGTATATATACATATTATATATATATGACATCGTCAAGAAATTAAAATTAATTAACATGTACTTTACATTCATTGAGTGTAGCATTAACTTTACATTCAAGCCCCTTTGAAAGATGTCCAGGGGCAAAGGAGACATCGGTTGCTCAGTCTAATGAAGATGGTCTGTTTCCTTTTAGTTTACAGGCCTAAAACACAAGCTGAAATGCTCACTCTTAATCAATGGCTTGAGTGAAAAAAGTTTTTTAAAAATTGATAAAGCAAAGTCTACAGATATCATCTTCAAATCAAGACAAAGAGCAGAGGATTTCTTCAGTGTGAACGACCCATTTGCCCCATTAGCTACTAAAATACAACTCAGAAATGCACAGATTACATACCAAAACATCCATTCCGGTGACATAGTTGAGGGTTATCATATAGTCATTTGGAAGATTTGCCACCTACAGAGACCAATAAATAAGTGAGTAAGTACAAAAAAATTCCTTGAGAAAATGTATACATTCCACCCACTCCCGCCCCTTTGTCATCCGAAGCCCAGTGATAAGACAAGACTTCTGAATTCTCAATCTGATCATGGGTGGCTAAGTATACACCATACCTGGTACCGGAAACCTAGCCAGGTACCCAAGGCTAGCGAAGGCGCGGATCTCAGAGGAGAACCTACAACCGCCGCTTTGTTAATTCTACTGAGTTTTGGAAAACGTATCACGCATCTTCATTTCCAAATGTAGCACTGGAATTCCCCTTAGGACAATTTTCCAATTTGGTTCTACGTAAGGTTGTTATGCCTTTCTCGTCAGTAATTCTCAAAGCACCAGGGCGGGCCGAAGAAGGAAACTGCTAGACACGCA
Source organism: Arvicola amphibius (assembly GCF_903992535.2). NCBI lineage: Eukaryota > Metazoa > Chordata > Mammalia > Rodentia > Cricetidae > Arvicola > Arvicola amphibius. The sequence goes on along the minus strand of NC_052063.2, from coordinate 15,141,122 downwards.
AGTTCTCAAGCCTCATCAGAAGCGCTGCATCATTTTATCTAACAAGTCCCATGGGGATGCTGACAAACTCTCCAGAGGGAGCGCTACTGTTCCATGTTGATCCTAGGAAAAGCCAGGACGGACACTTTAGATTTTAACTTAGAAAAGTTTGGTTTTGTGATAAGACTCGGTCCGGTTACTTTGGGTTGGACACTTGACGTGCCTCACCAACCTGCCTAACGTCTAAAGGTTTGGAAAAGCTTCTAACACTCTTAAAGCGATAAGCCTGGCATCAGCCAACCAGCAATGGGCTGAGCGCTCGCCCTAGGGAATTCGGAATGAAGCTATTTTCCTCATTTATAAGACAGAGATCCAGTTATAGCTAAGTGAATACGCCAAGCAGACTGTAAAATAGCAACCCATGTCCTTTCCTGAGAACTAGCAAGGGAAAACGGCTTCAAAGGCATCTGATGTCTTTATCCTGTGGCTGCTGTCTTCGCTGTTCATATAGAAAGCTGGGATCACAGGTGTATTTACAAGGGCGGGTTATCTCTGGCAAGTTTTCTATGACATAAAACATATGCCGCTTCTTCACACACACACACACACACGTGATGAGAGCAAAGCTCATGTAGTAATTAGCACCACGGAAGGTATTATTCCATCACCCACCCATTTCATCCTCGGTGAACAAATTTAACAACTGCGCTTTCTGTAACATCTGCAATGATTAACAGCAAAAGAAGTCTCATCGTTTTCAAGTACTCTCCCTCTCCTAGGCACTACACTCTTAAGCATGCAAGGGCAATGTTGTCTCCCTACCGTGGTATCTCTGTTTAACAAGTGAAGAAATGGAGACCCAGAGACCGAAACACTTGGGTGAAGTCACTTGCCTCTCGGGTATTACTTGCGGACTGGAATCCAGGTTTCCCTGATAATGGAAGGTGAATGGCTGCATAGCTCAGCAGCACAGATTCATCCAATTTGGCCCCATGTGCATTAGAATAGATTGGACCCAACAGCCTATATGTAAAATACCACTACTTGCCTAGCATGTGACACATGCCCGCAATCCTAGTATTCGTGGCCAGATGGCAAGTGAAATTCTCCTTGTGAATCTCTACCATTATCCATATCACGTGATATTCTCACTGTCAACTGGAAACAAGCCTGGGCTCCTGTAGAAGGCAGTGGTGCTTTATTTATTTTAGGAGTTAACTCTTACATTCTATACTTTAACTCTCTTCCTCTCAATCAGCTTTCCGACCATGCTTTTATTACTTCTTTTGCCTTCTGTATCTTTACCCCCTGCTTCGAAAAGCAGAACAACCTAGTCATTTTTACACAAGTCCACCAACAAAGGCACAGTGTTTACCTTAACAGGCACGAGAGTGAGAAGTTGTTTGTATTCATGATGGACTAACCATGTAAAGCCATTCCATACACCAAGAAGCAGTAGGTATTCTCAACATGAGTTGCTGGAGAGTTTATATTACTTTCTGAAGTGGAAATTTAGAATTAGTATTCCAAACCTTAGGGGCAGGGGTATAGCAAAAGGACAGAGATAAGGGCGATGCTGGCCGATTCTCATTTTATGAGAAATTAACCCATAAAAATTAAAGATGCCAAGGAAAGCTCGCAGTAAGTCCTATAACCAGGACACCAGCATCTCCACAGTGTCAGGGGGAGGATGCAGCTCCCACTGAGCTACTTCACCGAGATTTGACTTGTGGCAGGACCAAAAGTAAGAAGAGAGTGTATTTGAATGTGGTTTTACAATTCATAGTAGGTTTTCATACAGTCTCCAGTGTAACCCCGTGAGACATGCCTTTTTAAGCCGATCTCACAAATGAGGATAGGGAGGGAAGTACGAGAGTACGGAAGTTAAGTATGGGGTTAAGTGGCACCTCCGAGGTCAGAGGCAACAGGGGGTCCTGCAGCAAAGGAGAAACGCTGACTGGCTGTGCTGGTGTCTGCACACCAAGCCACATCAAGTTGGCTCTTGATAGAGCTTGGCTTCCCCTATTACCTTTGGAAGAGAATTTGAAACACTGAGCTGTAGAAACTTACAATGTATCGTATCACTTCATAAATCATCGCAATATTTCTCCACATCTGCGGTATGTTGAATAGGACCGAGAAAACACGAATCACCTGGAGATATAAATTCTACATCTCTGATATGTTTATTGATCACTGGGGAAAGTTTTATAGAGACGAGAGAGTTTGGGACCTGACAGGCAGAGGCTTGCTTAAAGGAGCGGAACTTGAAGTTGGGGCCAATGGCACAGGTTCTGAAGACAGCCATTTACGCTGGATGCTGGCCTGCCACCTGCTAATTTAGGTCTGGGAAGTGACTCCTACGGCTTCCGCTTTCATTTTCATATGCAGAATGGAAATTAAACTAGACTGTGGCTAAAGGATTTATGAGGATTAAATAACTCATACTAAGAGCTAGCTGGGCATGTGGTGTATGCCTTAATTCTCAGCCCTTTGGAAGCTGAAACAGGGAGAGTCAAGAGTTCGAGACCCTTGAGATACGTAACAAGTATAAAGTCCTTTAGGGTACACGGCAACCCTGTCTCTAAAATCCACAGTGGAAGAAAGGAAGTGCAGGAAAAGAAAGGATGGAAGGAGGGAGAGAAGGGAGGGCTTGGACACGGTGTATAAAAGAGTGAGAAAAGTGGGGGCCTGCTGAATACAGAAGCATCGTGTGTAAGGGAAGGAATGGAGAGCTGGTGGTACATTTGAGAGACAAAGAGACATTGAATAGGACACATTGGAGGGGCATCTGAATGCCTGGCACACAGATTCCTGTGGGAGGCAGTACCACTCAAGGGGAACAGTGGCCTTGGGCACATCTCACTATTTCCATTATCTCCGCGGACTTTCTACTCTGTGAAAGAGGATTAAGTGGCTAATTACTAAGATTAAGTCTGGTTTAACTTTCTGGCAAGCAGGGAAGGGAAAAGGCAGTAAATTCAGGATCAACGGCCTAGAAGAACGGATGGGAGGATGGAGGGGTCAGAGATGAGCGGAGTCACAGGTCAGTACCACAAGTTCTGCTCCACCTTTACACAAAGAACGGAACTCTCTAGAAAAGCGTGAACTAAAGTGGGGTGTTGGTGTGCACAGCTGTAATCCCAGCACTCCAGAGGTGAGGGCAGGAGGATCAAGAGGTCAAAGTCAACATTAGATACAGATTACATGGAGTGATGGTGAACTCAAGCCAGTCTGGGCTACATGAAAAGTCCTGGAAGATAAAGGGAGGAAAAGGGACAGGTGGGAAGGAGAGAGGGAGGAAAAGAAAAGCAGGGGCCTCGTCTGGGTTCTCCAGAGGGAACACGATGGTGGAGGTAAGGACCACACGAAGAACCTGTCTGCAGTCTTCCTTGGATATCCGAGGACTGACCAAACAGCAAAGGAGAACAGTTTTCAGAAAGGCTCAAAACTTTGCCAAGAAAAACGTCTTGGCAAAGCAAGCTGGCACTGGCTGCTCACCAGTCCCTGCAGGTATTTGGACTCAAGAGAAGAGAACACAAAGTCAGGACACTTAACTCCGTCTCTGGGTCACCGCTCTAAAATGTCTGGCTCTCATGACTCAAATGTCAAGTGATCAATGGGCGCTTGGACATCTGTGACAAAACCCTCAGGGTCTCAGGGTCTCAAGTCCGCAGTGGTGACTCATGGTTTCCTCGGCACCATCTGTGAAATGTTTTCCTTTTCTAACCTTTATGGGAAAGAAGGTCGTGATCTTTGGTCTCATCGGGAGCAGTCATTTAAAAATCATGGCGGAGCAGAGAAGGCTTATGGCGTCGATGTCAGTTGGGTCTTGGCCAGCTTTCTCTAACGTGGCTTTTAGTTTCCAGTATACTCCAGGAAAATCCTTAGTGTCTTTGGACAATTTTTCCCTATGAGTAAAAATCTAATTAACTAGATTAGCTACCATGGAATGTTTAAGGATCTGGGTGATTTCTTTTTTCCTTGTGTAACAATCCTAGCTGTCCTGGAACTAGCTCTTGTAGACCAGGCTGGCTTCAAACTCACAGAGCTTCACCTGCCTCTGCCTCCTGAGTGCTGGGATTAAAGGCGTGCGCCACCACCACCCATCTGGGTATCTGGGTGATTTCAATTGCCATTTTAAAAACTGAAATAATGACTTCAGAAAATTTCTTATGCCACCTCTCATTAGTTCAGAACACTTAAATAAAAGCTGATAACCCTTGTTTCCTTTCAAATAGAACACATTAATTTTTTTTTCTGTGCATATGGTACTAAGAATCAAATCCAAGGCCTTATCCATGTTGGCCAATAACTCTACTCACTGAGCTACAACCCAGCCTAAGCTCATTTCTTAAAATCTATCTCACAATGCCATGGTTTGAATATAGTTTGCTCCTGCAAAATTAATGATGGAATTATTTTTTTAGCATTTTTACATTGATTTAGACTCCTCTCATGCCCCCGCCTCCACAGATGCATGTGCATGTGCATCTGTGGAAGTCAGAAGACAACTTGTGGGAGCCAGTTCTCTGTGCTTGTTCGTGAAAGTCCCTGGGATTCAACTTGGGACCCTCAGGCAAACATCTTTGCTCACTAAACTAACTCAGCAGTCCGTCTTGTTGAAATTTAATTTTGAAAGGTGGTGGGAATGTGTGAAGCTTTGAAGAGGGAGCTAGGATTCCGTCCTTAGGAATGTGGTTTGCTCTCTTAATAGAATGTGTAGATTAATGGGCTACCGCAAGAGTTTGCCTGCTCTGAAAGCCAGTTTGACTGGGTCTTATCTTTGCCGTCTGTCTCACTGTATGGTGCACTGCCCTGTCTTAGGACTCTCCTACACAGAACCACCTGATACTGTCCTTAACTAGGGCCAGGACTGTAAGTCAAATTAAAACTCTCCATAGCTTACCAAGTCTGAGATACTATGCTATTAGCAACGGAAACAGAATAAGATACATAAACACAACTTATAATGATTTCAGTTGTTATAGTAACTGAGCTTTTAAATGTGATAGCTTCCATGAGAAAAGGTGGTACAGGAAACAGAATTCATTGTCTTTCCCTGGCAATTCACAGAGGACAGCTAAAACATTTACCTCTGGCTACTGGAAAAGATTTATCAATTATGAATATCAATCTACCACAAAAAAAACCTTTGAGAAAGACAAATCACAATATAGAGGATATTTAAAGATTAAACAGAACAGTTAAAAAAAGAATTAAAAGTTTACATTTAACTAAGTTCCCCCAAATGAAGGGAAAAGTACCACAAATGAAGAGTCGGGAGAACAGATGGGAAGGATCTACTTGAATTATTTCAATATTTGGATGCCTTCCTACATGAGTACTGACACTCAACACTGCATCCTAACAATCCATAGAAATTTTCAAGTCCATCCTTTCCCCCAGATGCTTGACTCTTTCCTTGGGTAGGTGTGTGCTTGCCATTTAAAACAGGCCTTGCAACATTTTTCAAAAACAGACCAAAACGTTCTGTAAACAGATGAACCTATTATGCTAAGTAAACATGCCAGAAGGATTTCAAATAAAAGCCATGGAGACCATAGAGGCAGTACAAAATGTCCAAGAAGAAATTAAAAAAATAAAATAAAATGTAAAGCTATAAATCATGTGCTCATGGAACAAGAGAATCTCACCCGAGCAAACATACTTTAGGCCTGTGGGCACTGCGCACACTACTGTAAGGACAGAGCTGGCAGAGTACAAAGGAAGGCTCTCCACTGGAGAAAGCTATGAGCACACAAAAACATAGTACGGGCTCACATGCTTCCCACCACAACGAATACGCCAGGGTTCGCCTGCAAAGCCTCTTCTTGCCCTTAGTCTGGGCAAGATTGATTTAGTCTAGGCAGTACAAGCTATTGAGACCTCACTGCGGCATAGAGTAATATAAAGTTTAGAAGGGTTGCCAAATTCTCTAATCGTACCGACCTTCTTGGGGGTCCCAGACTTCTCTGAGAAGCTAGGAAAGCTATCTACGCAGCCCCCCGCAGAAGTGGACGTAAAGGAAAGGAAGGCACAATTTAGAGCTTCAAATGTGAAGGATTCTCAATCATGACCACGTTTCTCATTTCAACATTTAGAAAAGGGAATCCTAGAAGGGTCTGGTAATTTGCCTATGGGCAGATGACCAGGTATTCAATGGTATTCAAACTACCCTGTGTCCCCAGGTGCCACCAGCATGTAGTAAGTACCCTACCATTTTTTTTTTTTTTTTTTTTTGGTTTTTAAAGACAGGGTTTCTCTGCAGCTTTTTAAGAGCCTGTCCTGGAGCTAGCTCTTGTAGACCAGGCTGGTCTCGAACTCACAGAGATCCGTCTGCCTCTGCCTCCCGAGTGCTGGGATTAAAGGCGTGCGCCACCACTGCCCGGCTGTACCCTCCCATTCTTGAGAAGGAATTCTGCAATCTTCTGGCCCCATAATCTCAGCAGTTGCTCCCCTTGGAATGAATGAGGCTGCTAGATGAGCATAGGAAACGCTTAACTTTCCAAACACACACACACACACACACACACACACACACACACCAGAGACAAAACTACATAGGCACTGTGGCTAAAGCAGCCCTGCAGATTCTGGTGAATCATTGAATCATCATATACTTTCACCCTCCATCCTACTTTGTAGCCTAGGAAGCCTTCGGCCCACATGCACAAGCAGCAGCTCAGCACTTCTGCAAGCGGGGCCACACAGCTTCCCCAGAGACCGGTGAGGCTGCTCTGCTCTAGCCTACCAATTTTGGTTACAGCCCTGGCTTCCTATCAGGCTCTCAAAAGCTCTCCTGCGTCAGGCCGAGCTTTATCTGGAAGCACAGATCGCCAAACAAAAGTCACAGGGTTTGGTGGCTCTAGGAATCCCTGACAGTTCATGCTCCTGAAGGCACAGAAGGGGTAAGGGGCCCCAGAGCTGGGCTTCCCTTCTCTGGCACCCTCGTTTCCTTTTTTGTTTATAGCTTCCTTGGATCATCTCTACATTCCCTTCTACATCCGGCACACTACCACCACCATAAATGGCTGAGCATCCGAAGGCGCTTGCTCAGACACTCTTCTATTTCAATTCTCATGATCATTTGATAAGATTGAGCATGATTAACTTATTGTAAGAGGCAAGAACACTGAGGTTGAGAGAAACTACGTGATATCAACTGGTTAAAATAAAACAACGAAAACCCTCCTTATTTAATATATGTCACAAAATTAAGAAGCAGAGACTGAGATTTAGAAAGGTAATTCCTTATCTAATGTAAAAGAGCGAGGATGTAAACCCAGATCTGCCAAAATTTATTATTCTGTAATCAATGTACACAGATGGGTATACTATTTTGTGAACTTTTTAAAAAAATTAACTACAGTTAGTGTGTGTATGTGTGTGTGTGCGCGCGCGCGCGCGCAGTCACATCAGTGTGTGTGTGTGTGTGTGTGTGTGTGTGTGTGTGTGTGCGCGCGCGCATGCGCAGTCACATCAGTGTGTGTGTGTGAGTGTGCAGTCACATCAGTGTGTGTGTGTGTGTGTGTGTGTGTGTGTGTGTGTGTAGGTCTAAAGGCAACTTGTGGATGTCCATTCTCTCCTTCTCTCATATCAGGTCCCAGGGATGATAGAACCTGGGTTGGCTGGCTTGTCAGAAAGCGCCTTTTACCTGCTGAGCCAACTTGCTGCCTCGCATTGTGATTCAGAGAGCAGATCTATCAAACTCCTTCAATAATTCTCTGTGCTCAGGGGTGGTTTTTGTACAGTTTCCTTTCCCTCTCCATCAAACACAGGCTGTGAATTGTATAACCAGCCATTCGGAGCCCTGTTATTCCTAACTTGACTTATTTTCAAATGTCTTAATATAAAATGCCCTAGAAAACATATTGATTTCATCAGAGGAACTATTAGATGTTTTTCCCAAGTCAAATGCTGGAAGGCAGAAAACCTTTCTCTTTTCTTGTTCGGTGATTTTAACATTTGCGTTTGGAGTGAGAAATTATATTTTACTGTCAATATTAACAAACACCCCCTTTCCAAGCCTTTCTTCTTTCTCAGCTTCTTACTACTTTTGTAGTATTTTTCAATGTATCAACTTATTATTAAAAGGCAATAAATACCGGATAAAGAGAAGAAGAGAGAGTCTTGGAAGGTATTTGTAATCCCCACCTGCGGTACTCGCAAATACCACTTTGACATTTACAAGAAGTCGTTCTTATTACGTTATGTCCTGTCAACACTTTGCAAGTAAATTCTCTTTAAGCATTGCATTAATCACATGTTCAGTTGGCACATATAGGTGTTTTGTATGTCTGCATGCATACCTGTGCCCCGTGTGTGTGTGCCTGGTGTCAAGGAGGTCAGAGATGGGCATTGGATCCCCTAGAACTGGAGTCACAGAACACACGTCCTCTGGAAGAGCGTCCAGTACTATTGACCTCCGAGCATCAATCCAGCGTGTGATCGCCTACTTGAAATCTGCAACTCCCCAAGCTCTCAGCATTCCCCAATATAGTAGCCGTTCCAGGAGGTTACTTTTCAGTGACCTACTTCAAAGCATACATTGGAGCTTTGTACTAACTGATATTCTTAAAATCTGTATAATAAAGAATCACTTGGGGACTGGAATTGGGACTGAATTATAGCGAAGATAATGACCTCTTGACCTGTTTAAAATTATTATTATCATTATTTTTGAGGCACTCGATGCTGAGCCTAGGGCTTCACACATGGAACGTCTCTAGTCCCGAGTTACATCTTAAGTCTCTAAACTTTTGACAGAAGAGGCCATCTAAAGCAAACTGTTCTGAAACCTCCTTACAGAACTTCATGAAAAATGTAGGTGCCTGGACCCTTGCCCGGGCTCACTGAATCAGCTCCTTGGAGCAGGGCCCAGTGTCTCATAAGCACACAAGCATAGACGATCTGCATCGAAGTACAGCCTGTGACTTCCCCATTCACCCAACAACACCGAAGATGGGGAGTGCGAGGGTTGGTTTCAATGGCTGACTTGAGGCAACTTGGAATCACCTCAGAAGCGAGTCCCAATGAAGGACTGTCTACATGAGGTTGGCTTGTGAGCCTATCTGTGGGGGATTATCTGGGTTGCTCTAACTGGAGTGGAAAGACCTATCCACTATGGGTGGCACCATTCCCTGGGCTTGAAATACCCACTGTATTAGAACGGAGAGAGCGAGCCAAGTGAGTACTACTGTCCATGCTCTCTGCTGACTGTGTGTGTGTGATACAATCAGGTGCTTCAAGTTCCTGCCTCCTTCATTCCCCTTCAGCGATGGACTATTAACTTGGAATTATGAGCCAAATAAGCCCTCTCCCAAATTGTTCATAACAACGGAAAAGAAAACTGGGAAAGAAAGCCTGATGTGGTGTGGGGGGGGGGTACCTATCACCCCAGTGTGTGTTAAAAAGGCCACAAGTTCAATGAGGCCAGACTAGTGTACACAGGGAAATTCAAATTCAAGAAATGAAACACACATATACAAAAGGAAATAACAAATCTCCCAAATACTTGCATTTTGCGCTGGTGAATGCACATAACTCAACAATAAAGCACTTACTTAGCCCACACAAGGTCTTAATATCATATTACCCCACCTCCCACCTCCAACATCCAGGGTGGCGGAGGGTCAACAAGTGAACATCTTCTATTAGTATACACAAAACTTAGACTATAAACACACATCGTCTTCTTAATATTATTTCTCGGGTCATCAGTTAACACAAAACTTGAAGAAAGGGACCGTGATCTATGTTTCCAAAGCTCCTTCCTCCTCACCCTCACATACGTGGTCCTCAGCACTAAGCTGGAGAGCCGCTAACTGTATAGCTTTGTTCACCAGGCCTTCGAGTGACGTATGCACACGCTGTCATATTTTATGACGCTCAGTGCTAGGGAACAGACTCAGGGCCTTGTGCACACTGGGCAAGAATGCTTTTAAATCTGGAATGTTCTGGCATGCCAAGGAATCTGCATAAATCGTGTGTGTGTGTGTGTGTGTGTGTGTGTGTGTGTGTGCGCATGCGCGCGCGCTTCTAATTCTTCACTGAGGCTAAGTTAGCTAAGCCCTAACTACAGAATTTAACTTCTATTTTCAAGTTCTGTTATGAACACCACATACACATACACATGCATGCACGCGCGCGCACACACACACACACACACACACAATTAACCCATAAGCCAGTAATGTGCATCTAAAAATGGAATGTCCTCTGTTTCTTCTACTAAGTAAGTATATTTTATTCTTTTTCTCCATAACAACTCTTATTTCTTCCTTTTTCACATCACCTATGTTCTCTCATCAATTTCCTAATAACCGAGAGACACATAATTAAGGGATATTCACTCAAATTACTTTTCTCTCTTCTCTCTTTTATGTCATCGTATAGAACTAAGCTGACCGCCACCTTATGGTACTCCTGTCTCAGCTGCTAGTATCATTATTTTGTGTATGTCATCATTTCTAGCTCAAATTTTGATGATACTGAAATCATTTTCAGTACTCCAAGTTCAAGTATAAACTACCTTTCCTAGGTCACAAGAGTGTGACCCAGTGCATTTCTGTTGTGTTTGGCTCTCTGTCTTGAGTCTTGAAAGAAGCATCCAGAGAAACAAAGCAGGAAGCTGGCTGGAGCCAAGTCAATTGTAATCAGAATGGCTTTTGCTGAGGGAAGGCTTCCAGAGTGACAAGCATGGCGGTGAGTGGCTTCTAGGGGGTGGGAGAAGTACCTCTTGCTATGTTCATTGGGATCAAATCTCTTGTCACACATGACAATCTTTGTGCTGCTAGGGGAACATAGTCATCATAGGTGGCCCGTGGCTAAGCTTCCTCCAAGAGCAGGAAGCATGTGGCAGACATCGCCACACAGAGAAACCCACTCAGCAGATAATAGGGAAAAGCCAGTGACTGTCTTTCACTGAGGGAAGACAAGACCAAAATCATTATATTGGTGTTCAATGGACCAGTTTTACAGACAAATCCTATCACCTATACATCTCTTATCTGTTCTGTAGAAGCCTTTCAGATTCATACAGTCCTTTGTCGGGAGCAGTGAGACCCCAGATCCTGAATTTCTTGTAATCCCCTGATCTGAGTGCCTACAGCTGTTCTGAGCATGAGACCTTCAGGAGTTCCTGATGGCAGGAGAGTAGTTTCTGGTGGGTTTGGCTGGGGCGTGGCTATCTCTATATAATCTGCCCCTGAAAACAATAAAGGGGGCATTCTTGGGGAATTCAAGGATGACCCGTGTCGTTGTCTCTCTGTCTGTGTGTGTTTGTATATTTTAACCTCCTGCCCCTTGCCCGAAGCTCGGTACCTGGGTGCCAGCGCACTGAGCGCAGACACGGGGGCGCAGTGTGCGGCAGTTCTTGTTTTAGGAAACTATGTGCACAGAGCAAGAATGCCCTAAATCTATAGTCAGCACAGTCCTTGCTTTAGAAACTGTGCTCAGGGTAGGAGTGCTCTATATCTATGGTCAGCAAGCATAGGGAGGAGTCGTAGCTGCCCAAATCATTCCTTACTTACCAATTTTGTGATGTCTTTTACATTATCAGTCACGGGGTTCCCGCAGATCTCCTTAGTTTTGACGAGAGGATTAAGTAGGAGCAGTTGAAGATAAATGCAAGTGATAATCCAAGTCTAAACAAAAACAGAAACATTTCTTGGAGCCCATCGGTAAAACATACATGATTATGCAAACCAGTAATCCCCCCGTATAGCATATGTGGCAATTGCAAATAGACCAGCGCGTTTCTAAAAACCGGATGGCATAAATATAATTAAATGCTAAGCCTTCAAGCTGCTCTCATCAAACTTCAAAGAAAAAGAGCAACAACAACAACAAAATATTCCTGGATACAATCCTGACTGAATTATTCTTTCAATGACTTTACTGTTAATTTCTGTTGTAAGCTCTCCACAGCCAGTTTCCTAATAGCAATTAGGGATGAACCTGTAGCAACACGTGGAGGAATTATCACTTGGGGGGACCTCAGGGGAAAAAGTAGGAATGCATGAAATTCATACCCTAGGGCTGAAGGGAACCACTTTCTTTTTAAAGGCAGACAGTTTGGCAAGCAGGAATACAACCTTGAGAGCAACTTTCATTTAGACTCTGCATCAGCACACCCTGCCACAGGAGGCCGAGCTGGGTCTGCAGATCCAAGGCAGAATTTAACCTCAGTTCTCAGACAGCAGAGTCAGTTCGGTAGCCACTTTATAGGGAAAAGACTGCCTTAGCCAATAGTTAGGTGTTTCTGAATTCTGATGGGAAGTTTCTCTCTCTCTCTCTCTCTCTCTCTCTCTCTCTCTCTCTCTCTCTCTCTCTCTCTCTCTCTCTCCCCCCTCCCCCTCCCTCTCTCTCCCTCCCTCTCTCTCCCTCCCTCCCTCCTTCCCATCCTCTCCCCATCCCTCCCTTCTTCCCATCCTCTCCCCATCCCTCCCTCCCTTTCCCTCCTCTCTTTCTCTGTCCCTCTCTTCCTCTTTCTCCCTCCTCCGTCTCTCTTTCCCTCCCTCTGTCTCTCTCCTTCAAATCCTCTCTCTCTTTCACAGACACACATCCCCCTCTAAGAAAGTAACACCTTCCACCATGGACTGGTTATTTTTTATTCATGGCTTGTTTGTCTTTCTTACAGTAGATCACAGGATTTTCAGAACTTAAGCATCTGATTTGCTTTTTTTTCCCCCAAGCATCTACAAAACACATATGCCAGCGCCTCGCATACAAAAATCCCTCCAGTATGTGTTTGCCGGATGAATCCATGGCCAAGACGAAAACCTATTCTAATTCTCTAATCCAGTAATTATTTATTGAACAAGTGTCGGGAGGCCGTGACTGCAGCATCACCAGGAAAGCAAAGATGATAAAGATGTCCTTGAAACTCAGAAGCAGGTAAATAAATAACACCGCAATCACCGATAAATGTCTTAGGAACACAGAGAAGAAAGCAATTCATCCATCCATTAATCTTAAGTGGAGACAAGGAGTAAAAAGGCAGCTCCAAAGGAACGGAGAGAGGAAATGTGACTCCGGTTAGACCCAAAAAGACTTTGTGAATGACAATAAAGAAAAACATGACCACGTCAGAACAAACAAATAACATAAACAAAAGCATGTGAAAGCATTTAAAAACATGTTAGATCTTTTATGCACTAGCATTCATCTGGGGCGTTTTAAAATGATACAATAACACAGGGCCACAAAGCTAGAATCTTTCCTTCTTCTGTAGCATGCCACATGTTATGAGGAGCTAAATTATTATCTTCTTAAAATAAATATCTGCATCCTGACACACTGAACCCCATGACCATTTTCACTGGCTAAAAACTATCACTGTCATACTGCTTTGGTGGATACAGCAGCTTATAGATGGAATTAAAACCTCTTATCCTTAGCCTGGCCGTGGTAGAGCACGCCTTTAAGCCCAGCACTTGGGAGGCAGAGGCAGGCAGATCTCTGTGAGTTCGAGACCTGTCTGGTTTACAAGAGCTAGTTCCAGGACAGGTAGAACTGCTACACAGAGAAACCCTGCCTTGAAAAACAAACAAACAAAAAACCTTTTATTCTTTCACGACTTGGGGTTTTCTGCTTCGGCAGTAATAATCCCACTTTAGTTTATTCAGCGTTACATCGAGCAATGTGGGGGACATACTCCTCATTATACCATCTCCCTTAGCCCACAGCAAAGGCCAAATCTGTCTGGGGATTCCTGCTTGGGGAAAAACTTGGCACACACATTTCCCCTTGATTTCACAGTTTTCCTTCATAGGTATTTATTTCATGATACCTTTCTTTTACATGCTGATGCTGAGCTGTGACTCCCCCTGAAAATTATTTCTCCAAGGCCCTTTATCCTGATAAGATTTGGGAAGCCTCCCCAAGGACCTTGGTAACTGGCCAAGCTGCCGACCTCTCCAAGAAGAATGTTCACATTGTAGGGCCTAGAAAACACGGAGGCAGATGATGTTGCGTGTCTTGACCATGACTATGCCTGGCAATGAATGAATAAACACTGGAGAGAAAGAGAGAGGCAGACAGACACACAGAGACAGAGAGAGATGAAAATGTCTCAACTCATTCAGCAAATAGTTATTGGGCACTTTGTTGAGTCTATATCATGTGCCATGCTCTTGATGCTATGGTGATACCCTGAACAAAAAGGCAAAGCTCTTCTTCCTCCATAAACCCCACCTTTGACTTAAGTAGATGAACCATAAACAAGAATGAAATTGCGTTATATGTAGCCTGTTATAATGACTTAGGGAAAAGAATCAGAGCCAGGGAAAGGGGGTTGGTACTAAAACAATTAAAATGAGATCCTCTGAACCGAGGATCACAAACAGGCATGATTTTACAACAGAAGACCTGGGGATGGGACAGGCATATCCAACGCCACTGGGCGCTGCTGTTGCATGTCACAGCTCTCGTGGTTTTTACAGATGGAAGGTGTGTGACACACATATAGTGATGGGGTCTATGGGTGCCTATTTCCAACCCCTCTGGTGGTCCTCAGCATTGTAGCAACAAAGTATGTTTCATTTTCACTTTAATGTGTATGCATGTTTTTTTTTTCTGTGCACCAAATAAGTTCCTGATGTCCACAGAGGTCAGAAGAGGGCATCAGACACTGTGGAACTGGAGTTATAGACAGTATGTCAGCTACCATGAGGATGCTGGGAATCGAACCCTGATCTTTGAAAGAACAGTCAATGTTCTTAAGCTCTGAGACCCTAAGAAAGGTGTTTTTTTTTTTTTTTTTTTTTTACTTCAGTCCTGCATACTGTTTACTTAGACATGATGCTATTACACAGAATAGTATGGACATCAATGTTACAAGTACAGGAAAATCAAAGACTTAGTCACTCTCTTTTCTGCGGCACTGGTTTTGATACGGCGTCTGGAACAGAACCCACACTATCTCTAGCTTCAGAGGAAAACTCAGGACAGACAGCAAAGAGCAGACACAGCTGAGCTGAAGTCTCTCGCAGCTTCCAAGCCATCTCTAATGTCTGCAAGTTGCTGCATACTTGGGATGCATGTGGCAATGACGGATGGCAGCCACGCAGGACCGCCCCTCTAGCTATAGCGTCCCAGTTCAGTGGCCCTTTAGAGACATTGAGAAGCTTCATCCTTTTACCAGAGTGACTGTCCCTCACCAGGACGTATCAAGGCAATTAAGCATCAGTGATACTTCGTCTGCTACTTACTATCTTCAGCTGTGTTCTCTGGGATGAAATACAGACATGCTACATGCATATCTTGAGGTCATGTGTTTGGAAAGATTTGTAGGAAGGATCAAATTCCCTGGCATCCCCGAGTCTAAAGAAAAGACCATCAGCGCTGGCCTTTATCATTATCCTCCCAGGACCGCAGCATGGGTGAAAACAGACTGGCATTTTAAACACAGGGATCAGTGGGTGCCTCCTGGGTATCCCTCCCCCCCCCCCCGCCCCAGGACTGGATGGAACTAAAGTAGTTCGTTTAGACATCTGTGGGAAAATGCCGCTACAGAGAAAAGAGGAGGCCAAGTCTCGAAGGTATACCGAAGGGATCATGTTTATTTAAAGGGCTAGAGTAAATAGGCACAACAGATGGTATCAGAGAGAATGGGCAGGGTGGGGGATCATGGGTATGTCAGTCCTCAATCCAGTTTTCCTGTGAATGGAACAAGCTGCACGGAAGACTGAACAAGATTCGCAGAAGGCATGGGAGCAGGCTTCGAATTAAAATAAAACAGAAGTAAATTAAGTTTGGGGCTGGGAATGGAGTGCTTGTTAACATGCCTGAAGCCTTGCGTTTGATCCCTGGGACCACATAAACCAGGCATGGTGGTGCACACCTGTAAACCAGCACTTTAGAGACTGGAAGCAAGTTTGAGGGTCAAAGTTGAAGACTATTCTCAATTAGATAGCAAATTTGAAGCCAGCCTGGAATACAAACAACCATGTCTCAAGATAAACACCTTAATTACTTAAACAGACTCCTTTAAATAAACAAGATCACTGTAATTGCCGTAGGGTAATGAAAGGCAGAAATGTTTTATAAAGAATCAAGTAAAGAGATACCAATGAAGAGATACCGTAGGAGCCACCAAAGGATGATAACAGAAAGCATTGGTCAGCACTCAAGAGTCTGGCCCTCTGCAGGCTGATCCCTGGGTCCGGAGAATTACAATTGGAGGGATTTGAGACTCAAGGCAACTCAAAGGTTTGGACCTGAACAAATGATTGGCTGTGCCAATTGAGATGAGTGTGGAGCAGACTAGAAGCTAGGTTGCTTGTAAGGTAACTTGTGCGGTCTTCCAGGGATGACAGCAGCTCAGGACATTGGCATCTGGATTTGGGCTATGGGGTCGGCTGGGACTGGAATTGAATGTACCACCTGCAACAGATACATTGGATTCTAAACAAAAAGAATGGATCAGGTCACCCGGGGATTCTGAACAGAGACATTAACAAAGTACTGACCATGGTACCGTGTTCGAGTTCAGGTCCCACAGAAGATGAGAACTCACGCAAGAGCTGTGCCATAAATGTAGACACATCAGAGAAGCATGAAAAAGCAAGTATAATCAAAACGAAGAGCAGACTGTGGGATCTCCTGACTACGAGTCTCACTCGGCACTTGGAGTCTGAGGCAGGTGGATCCCAATGCTGTTGTGAATGACACCATGACTCAATAGGAAACAAAAACAGACAAAACAGAAGGGGGCTGGGCCAGATTATGTTGGTTTTTTTTTTTTTTTTTTTTTTTTTTTTTTTTTTTTTTTTTTTTTTTTTTTTTGGTTTTTCGAGACAGGGTTTCCCTGTAGTTTCTAGAGCCTGTCCTGGAACTAGCTCTTGTAGACCAGGCTGGCCTCGAACTCAGAGATCCGCCTGCCTCTGCCTCCCGAGTGCTGGGATTAAAGGCATGTGCCACCACCGCCGCCCGGCTTGGGCCAGATTATGTTAAACACCAAGAGCCAACCCCTGGATTCAGCAACAGCAACATGGAAGCCATCGGTAATACTAGCCAAGCATTTTGATTGAGGAAGCCTGGGGGGGGGGGGGGGAGGAAACTTGTCTGAAGTGGTTTAAGAAAGCTTGAGCAAAAGGGAACCAGAATGAACAGGAAACTCTTTTGAAGAATGCTCTTTCAAAGGAAAGCAACTTAATAAACGGGCTACAAAAATAAAAACAAAACGGAGTGGTAGCTGACAAGGAAGTAGGAGTTGGTGGGGGCGGTATTTGAAAGAAGGTAGAACATTAGCAGACTTGTGTGCAACTGGGGACGGTCCGGGGAGAGGAAACAACTGGAGATACCAGTCAATGAAAGCGAACGGCTAAAGATGCATATCTGAGTAGACTAGCTGAGGTAGGACCTGTGTCTAGGTACAGCAGCTGACTTTAAATAGCTCTGTCAGTGCAGACAGAGAGTGGCTAGGAGGGGAGCAATGCAAGGAAGAAAGCTATTCGTTTTAAAGATTTACTATGTATTGAGCATCTTGAATATCTTATAGCAAAAGAACGTAATTTTAGTACATCCTAATCTTAAAGGTGAAGAAGTTGAGGTGATTTCAGAATAGTGAGGACCACTATGCAAACTTACTTAGGTCTGACTGATTCTAACACCTGTCCTTCTAAGTACAACACACTGTCCCAAGGAAATCTGTAAGATCGTTTATGAGGACATTAAGGTGTAGCTCTAGTACTTGAATAATTTTGCAAATACCGAACATATGGGAAGGCATTTGCTCCATATTCCAGGCACAGCTGAATATTCTGCACCATTCAGATGATCGCAGGTTTTAGTGTGTGTCCTTTGATAGTTTCTTAAAATACAATTAAGACAGATTGCTACAACTGCAAAATAATATCACCTGCACAGCCTCAGTTTTTTGCTGTCAGTCAGATACAAATGCCTATGAAGATATTTTTCGATGATTTTATAGAAGTGTACTTGATTAAGGTGAAAATAAAACCTGTGTTAACTTAATCAAATGTCACCGAAAAAAACTCCACTTCTTGAAGAACTTTATTTCAAAGTTATTACAAACAAATCTGCATTTCAATGGAGTTTTGTATGTACTTTGATACCACTAAAAAAAAAAAAATACTTCCCTTGGACTGGAGAGATGGTTCAGCGGTTAAAAGCACAAACTGCTCTTCCAGAGGACCCAGGTTCAATTCCCAGCACCTATATGGCTGCTCACAGGTGTCTGTAACTCCAATTCCAGGGGATCTGACATTCAAAACACCAACGTACATTACAAAACAAGAAAAGAAAGAAAGGAGGGAGGGAGGGAAAGAGGGAGGGAAGGATAAAGGAAGGAAGGAAGAAAAGAAGGAAGGAAGGAAGGAAGGAAGGAAGGAAGGAAATAAGGAAGAATCTGCCTCTCTTGCAAAGACCTAACTTACTATTTATTCTAGTATAGTTCAGCAAGAGAATGAGAAAACAGAGTCAAGAATGCAGAATTCACGGGAAATTTTCAGGATCAATGATTCTGTAAGAAACTTCATAGCCCTCTCTCTTCCCTGATGTCTTGAACCTCAGTAGAACTATAAAACTTGTATTCAACAGAGGTTTTTGTAAAGCAGCTCCACCGTGCTGTTGCAAAGACGCTCCAGATTTCTGGATTTGTAGGGATGTCTGGTTTCCACTTTTCATTACCGTTTGCTTCCTGTCCTCCTTCCCAGCCCGTCAGTCACCGTTCTCATCACAATCTTCCTGAAGATGTGTTTCTTCTCAAGCCTGCCGAAGGCACTCTTCCCCTGCCTCCTTCATCTTGTCATTTGTGTACCCTTCGTCTTTTTAAAAATTGTATTACTTCTTTTATTTTTTTGAGCTAATATAAAATAACATCACTCCCCCCTCCCTTGGCTCCCTCCAAACACACTCTCATTTACCTCCCCTTGTGCTCATTCCGATTCATGGCCTCTTTTCTCCTTAATTGTTGTTACATACACACATATATTTTAGAGTCCTAAGGAAGCCTGCTCAGTCTGTATTTTGTATGTATCTTTTCAGGGCTGACCACTGGGTCCTGGATAACCAACTGGCATGCTCTTCCCTGGGGAAGACCCACTCTACTCTACCGCTCAAGTCTTTCTTTTTCTTGGAGGTGTGTGAACACAAGTCTTGTCCATCCTGGGGACAGCACACTATCCCGGAAGATGATTGTGTCCTAATAATGGAACCTGTGAATGTGTAGTTTTATGTAATAGAGTGAACTAAAACCCACTATCTTGAGTTGGAGGACCCAGTTCTTTTCACCTGTGTCCTTTAAAATGGAGACTATTTACTGTCTCTGGTCGGAGAAATAATGACGCGGGACAGACATGATTGACCACAGCTAGCTCTGAAAACAGAGAAAATAACCCAAGAATCAGGACCAAGGCTACCTCTAGAACCTGGAAAGTGGAAGAAAATGCTTTCCTCCCTAGAGTCCTTGGGAAGAAATATTTGACTTTAGCCTTATGATCTCAGAAAAATCCTAATATATTTGCATTCTAGTAAGCCTCTGGATTTGTAGTGGTTTTCATAGCCAAAATACAAAAGCAAAACAGATCTCAAAGAACACTTCCTGAATGAGGGGAGGATGTAGTAAGGAGGCCACATCAAGCCTTTCTTCCTAGGGAGAAGGAGCTGCCCCTATCAAAACTCTGGGCCCCTCCCCTCTATTTTAAACCAATAAATCCAGCTTCTTTCTGTACTCTTCTTTATTCATGCCTCTGAGTAAGATTTTGTTTGAACAAAGCTTTCCTGGGGGTTGGGGGAGGACTCTCTTACACAAGTCTCTCTCAGAAACCACGAGAAACCAACAGAGGATTCAAACACTCTGGAGCCCCTGACCATATGGCCTTGAACAAGGCAGTTGATTCCTCCTGGCTGACACACAGACCCATTTAACAGCCCCAAGCCTCACCCTTCTCATAAACCTGCTGGTAAAAATAAGATGAGGAACTCTCCCAACCAGTGGAACTACACAACCATTCATTGTGTGCCTTATGAACTTTGGATTGGCTAGATGGAAAAAAAAAATGAGGACTGTTTAAATAAACCAGCAGGGCTGGTTCACACCTATAATCCTATCACTCGGGAAGGCAGAGAGGGTGGCTGTTAGTTCAAGGCCAGCCTAACGACCTAGTAAGTTTCAGAGCAGCCTGGGTTTCACAGTGGGATTTTTGTCTCATAAAATAAATAATGAAAAGCTTTCGTAAGAAGTCATAGGAAGTCCTTTACAGTCTGAAGTAACGGTGAACAGCGTTATGGCCTTTAAATGACAGATAAACTCCTATCTGTCATGTGGAAGGTGAATATGCACTTTCATACACAGATCTTGTGACACTGTTTGGGGGACACCCGGCTCCTCCATACTTTACTTTCAACTGTGTTGAGAGCAGAGGCAGTTAGGAAAACCCAGGGAAGCATGCCAAGATAGGAACAGAATCTCTCTCCTCCTGTCTTTCTCCCCCTCTTTCACCACGTTCTAAAACCTTCAAGGAGAGAGCCAGTGCACCAGCGCCTCCCTCACGGGCGTGCACACAGACGTAAGTAAGCACACATCCCCGTTGGAGATACGGCGCCGAGGCAAAATGTGAGTTCTGTTCTACATGTATCTCTTCGACTTGCAGAATCAACTTGCTGTTGTGTTTCGCAACATTCTCTTCATCTGAATGGCATTTTCTTTGGCTACTTTGTGTCAGGGCGGCACAAGTCTTCTCTCTAGGCCACACTCAGTGTGTGATAACCTCCCTTTTGAGATAACCTTTGCCATACAGACACACTAAACAAATCTTACTGACGGCAGGGCTTGATTTTTTTCCCTTTTTTTGAGGTAGGGATCAAAAGTATCTCCCACACACTCCCCATAAAACTTACCTATCCTTTCATTGCAAAGACTGCTTTCAAATGATGGGCATTATGGGAGGGAAATCAAGTAAAATCTGCAAGTCCTGTTAGGACTTAGTTATGCAACGGAAACAGTCCTGGGAGAAGGAAGCAGTAGAGCGACAGGTCTTAGATCCTTTCCCCAGAGAAGGTTTTAGAGTCAAAGTGACAGTGGCCGAAGGAGGAAGCTGGAGCTCACCCCTGCACCACCACCACCCCCCCCCCCCCCAGCCCCAAACAAAGCATTATTGGGTAGAACAACCTTAAACAGGACGCCAGGGAAACATTCATCTAATCCCTGATCCCCTGAACACAGCCTGCCACACAGCACAAAGCTACAATCCAGCAAGGGGGTTTGCTGTTTGCTCCCCTGAAGAACACTATTCACTTGATCGGAACGTGTGTCCGCACACTGACGTCCCCTGTGTGGCCCTGCCGCCGTTTCCTACGCGGCACTAGGAACCAACTCGCACCCGGGCCAGGCTACTCAAAAAACCAGAACACCCCAATTCCGTAAACCTGAAGTACAAAACTCCTCTTCCCCGTGCGCCTACGAGCGGGAGGAGTTTTTAAAACGATACATTACGAGGCTCCATGTTATGGACTCCACAACGTCATGAAGGGAGGGGAGAGTGGCTCGTGTTCTGTATGCAGGGGAACCAACAGAGTGGGTATTAGAACGAGTGCCACGGACAAAACGGCCTCCACTGCCAGAGGCGCCATTCATTTCCTCTTTAATGTCACGAGCCCACTCTGGAAGAAGGCAGGTTTTTTTTTTTTTTTTTTTTTTTTTTTTTTTGGTAGCCCAAATGTGTCTTGGAGCATAGCCAATTGGCTTAGCCACCTAGAGTCAGGGAAGTAAATTATCAAGGTACAGATAGAGCAATTAGTCTTTAGCTCAGGTCCTTTGAGGTCATAAGAAACAGACTTTTCCCAAGTAAACCAACAACACAGTTCTCATTTGGCAAACAAGCACTCCGTGTCTTACTACCATTTTCTTTCTCTGATTTTTTTTTAATGGCTCAAACACTTAGCATCAAGCGTTATCAGGGGCACAGCTACTCACTGTACACTGACTCAAACTTTCTCTGATTTCTGCCTAGTCATTTCCAAGGGAGAAAGGCAACAGCAAAAGCAGAATGCCTTCCTAAATGTCATTGCTCAGTGAAACCCGCTAAGCAGGACAGCCACTTCCCTGTGAGGTCAACTCTGCTACCATCTTTACATCCTCTCGAAGAGATGAAAAGCAGGCATTTTGAAAAAGAAAAGTTAGAGGTATTTTACCATATGCATGGTGGTAAGTGTGTAGTGTATGAGCACTTGTAACAAAAAAATTAACACCGAATTTAGCAAGGTGGTGGATATCTGCAATTCCCGGAGGCTGAGTAGAAACCTAGATTACAGAGCAAGCTCTAGGCCATCCTTGGGATACGGACAGAGCTACTCTCATAAGCAAGCAAGCAATTCTGCCTTTCCCAGAAGCAAATTGCTTAGTATAAAAGCAATGAATTTAATAGGAACTTTAAAGACTTTAAAGTATTAATCTATTGTGGAAGAGGGGGAAAAAAACCACTCCAAGTAAAAATCCTTGCTATATACAAAGGCTCCTTAAAGGGGAATCCAGCACCTGTTTACTAAGGGCTTCACAAAGAATGAACAATTGGCAAATAAGATTTCCTAGGACACTTTCATTTACCAAGTAAACATTGTCCTGTTCTGGAAGCCAATAAAACACTGTACTGAGAAACTAAGTAACTTCCTTCAGGCCCTGCCCCTAGGAAATCACAGTTAGGTTTTCGCAAAGACTATCCTAAACTGGCCAGTGCGATAATAAAACTGATCCCATTTGCATGCAACAAACCATTAAGTTTTATGTAAAAATCTGTGCAGTGGCAGAGAGATACTGTTCCTTTGACTTAACCGGTTTCTAGGCAAGTGAGTGCTGATCTGAGCTCCACCCCTAATCCTTTAATCAGTTCCTCACTAAAAACAAAAACAAAATCACAATGCTGAAATAAACAGGTAAATGAGTGTATTCTAAGCTGTACTTTAAAAGAAACAATTTACATACCTAGAGGGAAGGGAGCAACCCAAAATTTAAATTGAAAGGTTCCTTAGCAGGCATAGATACTTTCTGCTTTTTAGAAAGCCTCTCAAAGAGACTTATCCAACAAATAAACTTCGGAGGACCAGAAAAGCAGATAAGATAAAAGCAGAGAAGACACAAGAACACCGGTAGAAGCTCAAGCCCTCTGCAAAGCAACTGAGTGGAAAAGGAGGGATTAAAACCTGCTGGGGGAGATAGTGGCTGGGGGGACCTGGGCAAGGACCAGCTCACACACCTGGACTTCACAATCAACTTCTAATTGAGTGAGAGGTTCAATACATCTGCAAGTTCTCTAGAGACAGAGGCACTAAGGCAGCTTGCTGGAGAGGAGGTTTCTTCAAAGGTACACAGGAGATAGGAAGGTCAAATGAGCTGTAAGGAGAGAGAGTCCAAAGAACAGAGGGGACAAGAAATGTTCACAGAACACCACGTTTGTGGAGTCAAAGATTTAGCCGAGTTCAATCATGGCCACTGGCATGAGGCAGTGGGGTGGGACTGTTACGGAATGTGGACCACTAATCAGTGTTCACAACGCTTAAGAAAAGGGAGTCCTCTCTCTCCCCTAGCATCCAATAGCTGGCCACAATCCCTCAGTGAGGGTTGGGACCACATGAAGTTCTCTCCCCTGACAAAATGAAATGGTATCAGTTAATCTAGCCTGGCACAGAGACCAATGGTCAGGCCATATCCACAAGAGGCAGCGTTCCTACAGAACACACATCCCCAGTTCTTCTGGCTCTCCTTCACGGAATGTGCTGAGCCTTGGAGGGATAATGCAGATGTTAAGCTCAGGGCCAATCCCTCTTCAGTCATCTATTTCCCCCAGCCTGGCCAGCTGTGAGTTCCTGCATTAACTGCCACGGACTTCAGCCAGGAGCACCTCTCATGAAGGCTAAGAGTAGCATTCTTCTCCTAGCAGAGACAGGAAGTCTTCCCAATGGTCACGATTTTACTATAAAGGGACTGGTGGCCCTAGAAAGAAAAGTGTCAAGATCTGACTCACTTCCGAAAGGATGACCAGGCATCAAAGGGAAGGAGCGGGGAAGGGGAGCAAGTGGAGAGGTAGGAGATCCATAAAAAGAGCTCTAGCAACTTGGTCCATATTTGGGCAAGATGGGAGACCGCGTCAGTCAGAGTGAAGTGGCCGAGCTCCAGATGCGGAACTAGAACGGAAGCCCTTCTTGACTAACAGACAGTGAGTGGCGCAAAGGGAAGGTGCAATTGATTTTCCGGTTACAACCTGGCTGAGTGGGTGAAATGTGGCGGTATTCACGGAGTCATATAGATACATAGATGAGCAGAAGAGAAGCCTAGCCAGGATGACCTTTGGCCAACAGAAAAGAAAGAGCTGCACGCAGGGTATGACAAGTGAAACACGCACAGACAGAGGTCAAACACGCGGCAGGTCCTAATCAGCTCAGAAGGTAGGTGACCTTGCCGAGGGCAGCTGTAGTGAAGGGACTGAACTCGGACCACAGGGGAGAGGTCACAGACTTGAGAGGGGGCGGGGTCACTGGACTGCAGAGGAACAGCCGGTCATAAAAGGACAAAGCAGAGGGCGCAGCATCTGGAATGGTAGAAAGTTCACCTCTACCTTGGTAAAGGGGGCAAGGAGGAGGCTGAAATGACAGGCTCAGCAATTCTCTCTTGCAAATGGCCCAGAGGGGATGACTCACCTGTGGGGGGGAAGGAAAACCACCTCGACTCAGAAGGTTTGATCGATCTCGAGGAGGAGCCAGACACTGGGCTCAGCGCTCAGATCTGCAGTCATGACTTGCAATGCACGTGTGCTAGGATAAGCCTTTGAGCTGGTGTGTGTATTATTCCGCTAAAGACAGGTCACGAAATCTTCCTATGAGCAGTTCTTTATTAGCTCTACCAAATGTGGGGTGGGGTGACCTCGACCTAGGAGTACACTAGAAAATGGGGTCAACAGCTAATTCGCATTAATTTTATGAAGATGAGATGGGACAGAATCAGCCAAGAAGACTGAACATAGAAGGGCACATCTGTTGCTGGCTCCTTGGAATATAGATTTTTTCAAAAGAAGAAAGAAGAAGAAGGAGGAGGAGGAGAAGGAGGAGGAGGAGGAGGAGAAGAAGGAGGAGGAGGAGGAGGAGGAGGAGGAGAAGAAGAAGAAGAAGAAGAAGAAGAAGAAGAAGAAGAAGAAGAAGAAGAAGAAGAAGAAGAAGAAGAAGAAGGACACATAAGAGGAACTGTTCCCAAAATTGGTCAGACTATAGACATACAATTAAAGAAAAGGAAAAGAAGATGCAAGTGAAAACCTCCTGAGCCTTTGAAAGCATCCCATCCAGGACCTCCACAGGCCCTGCCCTTTATGATGACAACTGTTCAATCACACTCCAATTAGCTGCCCTTCAAACTGACCAGCAACAGAATTGTGACCGGCAGTTTGTGCTCTCCTACAGAGGAGGCTGGCTCCCGAAATATGCTAGCTTGTGAAAATCCAGAGCCCAGAATTCTCTAAAATGTGTAAAAAAATCTCCCCAGTTGTAAACAGTCCAGTCACGGGAAATGAGTGTAAGCTCTCACTACGTCTGGAAGTGAGCAGCCAGAGCATCCTAGGACCCCTGTGTTTCTTGCCAGAGATGCAATTAAATGCGAATTATTGTCCGGGTAGGTGCCAAAACAGTGTCTTGGGCGGGGGCGGGGGGGGGGCGGTCATGGGCCATTTCAATTTTTAACAAACTCCACATCAACCCTGAGAATTCATACACAGTTAATGGTTAATTAGGGAGGGACAGGGATAGCCACTTTCGTTAGAAGTATAGCTACCGATAAGACACAAAGGTCCCTGCCAACAAATCTCTCACCCATACTACAGCTAACAACCCTACTAACGAAACATTGAGTGGCCCCTCCCCCCAAAAAAAGCTGTGAGGTGGGGACAGTTGGGAAGAGTAAAGGATTAGCAGAGGAGGGGGAGAAAAGGAGGGAAGGGGGAGTTAGTATAATTAAAATAGACTATGTCATAATCGAACCCTTTATTATGTATAGAATTGGTGATGCTAATAAAAATATTAAAAAGTGTCACATCAGGGAGCAGGTTAGACAGTCTCCAAAAACCCAAACTTTTCTGTTTCCTGGGTTTTTCGCTCGATTACAATGCAATGAACTTTTACAATCTACTTTCCCAAAGCCGTCAAAGCTGGCAGAGAGGAAGACATGAACTCAACAAACATTCCCGATCTTGATCATTTTCTTCATCATATTGAACAACAAGCCTGATATGCAAAGGTCAGGGAGACCAGCATCCCAAATTGGTCAATGTGTGCCGGACACACCAATTGCCTTCTGCCGAATGACATAAATTAACCGGGAAGATCCCCTTTCATTGACCGTGCACCACATGGAAAGAGGGGAGCCGGCTCTCTTATGGTAACAGGAAGCGGAATCATTTCCTGACTGTCACAAGGAAACCAGATTTCTCAGGGTGCATCTCAGGCTTGTACATCACATACCCTCTCTGGGATTCTTACATGTTCTCTGAAAGCTGGGACACTATTTTATGCAGCTAATAAGTACAATCCGATTAATGAGAATACATACGAATGTCTAAAATGGCACACAGGGTTTGATTCCATTCATAAACCAGCTAGCAGATGCCTGAGATTAGAATACCTTGGTGCAAGCACAGTGAGTGTGTGTGTGTGTGTGTGGGGGGGTATAACACGATTAGCTTTTCAAATCCCACTGTACCTTTCTTCTAGCATATCCTATCCGGAATGCCTAGAAAAGCTAAAAGCGAGATCTCTCAGCCTCCGCTAAGTTTGCTAGGCTTGTCAATGTGACTCAGGCCCCGTAAGTCTGTCAGCCATGACTCTGCAAGGTTTCTTAGGGGAAGGGAAAGTGGAGAGGAGAGGCTGGAGGCTGGATGTGTCTGCCAGCTGCACCTGAGCAAGAGAGCAAGGCTTTGCTGCAGCAGCAATTCAAGTCTTTCAGCACGGGGTTTAGCAGCTTTATGGACTGCAGTGGACTTAACTGGATTCTGAGAGCAGGAAGCGTTCCCAAGCTCACCCCACACCCTGTGCCTGTGCCTTCCAAAAGTTTTAGAGCTCGTCTATGGCACTTCAGGGCACCCCTTTCTGTTTTATGCCTGTTATGGCACATCACATTATCAGCGCAAATCTGACACAAAAAGACAATTATAAAAAGTGATTAAGCATTTATTCTCCAGGAGCTTGGGGATTTTTCCATCAGCAGTTGAGAGTTAAAACTGGAAAACAATGATCATCTGAAATGTTTTTCAAAGGAAGTTTTGGTGGTCAGTACTCGAGAATTTTAATATACACTTACTACTTGAAGCACGTTTGTGGGGCTTGACACGTTCTGGTGGTCAGACACTTCAGAAGTAGCTCCAGGGACATGCCTGGGCTATGTTCACCTCATACATCTCATACATTTCAAGCGCAGGGGTTTATTCGTCTTGTTCTTGCTGTTTCTGGTTTTTTTTTTTTTTTTTTTTTTTTTTTTTTTACAAAGGCAATGATGTTTGAAGTAGAGCATCATCAAAATAAGACCTGGGATCAAATTTTGGCTTTGTCACTTTTGTGCCCCCACCATACACAAATTATGAAGCCCCTCTGGGCCTTGGCTTTCCTGAAATGACATTCCTGAATCTTTTTAAAAGCTTAAATTGGGTGTTATATATAAAGTACCCATAAAAGGACTGGCAGAGATGAGGCCATTATGTGACAGTTAATGCCAGTTACTATTTTATTAGCAATAGGAAATCCCTTAAATGCTGGCATCTATCTACAAGCTGCACCTGAAGGCAAAGACACTGTTCTGGGCATGTTCCGCCTCCCCAGGCACACAGGAGTGATAAAAAGTTGTGAAATCACCCCTGGATCCGGGTTTGGAGCAGCAGTCCCAGAGGAGGCAGGCTCCTGCCTTCCTGCTGTAAACGTAAGACTGCTTTGTTGGGCAATAGCTGAATGGTTTAACCTAAATAGCAGCTCCAAAAGTCAACCTCAGCTGCCCTGACACCGCCAAGAGGGCCGGAGGAGACCAAGTGCTTGTTTATCTTTTACAGGGTGGCAGGTGGGGGGGAGTGGGTAGAGTAAGAAATAGGAACCATCTATTTCAGAAGCCGACAGCCCAAATGTTCCTCTCTGTTCCTCCAACAACTAACCTGTGGCCTTCAGAAACTTATTTAATCTCTCTGTGCCTCTGTTTCCTCATCTGCGACATGGGCATAAGAAAAGAAATCACTTAGCGGATGTGTGGAAGACTAGATGGAATGGTTGGAATTGTGTGTGTAAGACACTTGATACATTACTTGAGAAATGTCTCGAAAATTCTCCGACTATTGTTATCAGTTCCAACCATATGTCAAGTGAGCATGGCCAGTCGTAGCATTTCAAAGCTTGCAGGATGGTAGTTCACGCCAAAAATCCGAGTATCATCTTGAGTCTTTCCATTCCTCCACCCCCGTTTCTCCATCTTGTCTGTCATGTTTCTTAATACCACAAACACAGTCTCAAAACAAAACAGTCACTCCCCCTGCTTGTCCCTGGTACCACGACACTTCCCACCAAGTTCTACCGTGGTTAATGGAGGACGGCCATAAGGGTTCTTACAAACAGAGTTTTCCCTTTCGTGCTTGATACAGTAGTGTTCCCCGGAAATATAAACTGTCACAGCCAGCCTGAAAAGCCACAATAAAAAACACACACGCAGTAAGATCTGAACTCACAACCAAGGCTTATACAACTTACCACTGTACTGAATTCCCACGCCTTACAAAGCTTTCTCTTTCTACTATGCTCTGGAACATACGAAATACACTTGATCCTCAAGACCCCTGTGCTTTGTGAGTAGAAAATCCTTCTTATACTTTCTCAGGGAAACCTTCTAACATTTGATTCTTAGATATGGTTAAATATGATGTGTGTAACACGGGCTTTTCTTTTCTCTCTCTCTCTCTCTCTCTCTCTCTCTCTCTCTCTCTCTCTCTCTCTCTCTCTTTCTCTCTCTCTCTCTCTCTGTCTCTTAAAAGTATTTGTCCCCAGCTGGCAGGCCTTATTTAGGAAGGCTCTAGAACCTTTGGAAGTTGGAGACTAGCTGGTGAGAGAAGATTACTAAAGAGAGACACCTGAAGGCACTAGCCCCACCCGTTTCTGTTTTCTCTGCTTCCTGTCAGCCACGACAGAACAGTCTCTGCCACACGTGCCCACCACCATAATAAACTGAATTCTGCCATAATGGACTGAAAGCCTCAGAATGAAAGCAAAGGAAACTGTTTTCTCATCAGTTGTTTGTCAAGCATTGTGTCAAGCAACACCAAGGTATTAGCATAGCATCTCAGGGAGGTCTATCAACCACGTCAGCATCTCAGGGAGGTCTATCAACCACATCAGCATCTCAGGGAGGTCTATCAACCACGTCAGCATCTCAGGGAGGTCTATCAACCACATCAGCTTTCTTCTCTGCAGAGCAACTTCCAGCCCCCAACAATGATGCGTGTATGTCTGTGTACAACGTACATATGTGTTTGTGTGTGTATAATGTCTATGTGTATATGTATGTGTGTGTGTCTGTGTACAATGTATATATATATATATGTCTCTGTGTGTATGTATGTTTGTGTGTCTCTCTGTATGTATAATGTGTATATGTGAGTATGTCTGTCTGTCTGAGTGCTATGTATGTGAATGTATAATGTATGTGTCTGTGTGCCTGTGTGTATCTCTGTGTATGATGCATATGTGAGTATATCTGTCTGAGTGTGTGTCTATGTAGAATGTGTATGTATAATGTATGTGTCTGTGTGCCTATGTGTGTATCTCTCTGTGTACAATGTGTCTTTGTGTGTGTGTGTCTGTATCTCTGTGTGTATGTGTACCTCTGTGTGTATGTGTGTGTTTGTGTATAATGTCTCTCTGTGTGTATGAATGTGTGTCTCTGTGTGTCTTTGTGTATGGCTGCATGTTTGGTTCAAGAACTCACTCTGTTACCAAGGCTGGCTTGAAATTTATTATGTAGTCCAGACTGGCCTGAAACTCATGACAACCTTGCTTCAACCTCCACACTTGCTTCAAATAAATCGTTATTTTTGTTTGTCTCTGCTTACTTCTTTGCACATGGTAGGCAAGTACTCTATCACAGTTGCAACCATGGCAGACATTGGCATGATAGTTTGGTAGGTCTACTCGCCATCTGCTCCTTGTAGTGAGTGTATATACAATGTAAGAATTAGGGGTTAACTATTCCTATTCTGTCTTAACCTGCTCCTTATAGTGCCTACTCATCCACATTTGTGATTGGTGTGCATTGTTCACTATGTCTACACTATTTATAAGAGTTGTGCAATGCTGGGAGCGATGTTGTAGTCTTGCAATCCCATCACATCGGTGTCTGAGGCAGGAGGATTGCCATGAGTTTAAGGTTACCCTAGGGTATGTGATGTGTTCCAGGCCAGCAAGATCCTGTAACAAAAAGCAACACATGCATACAATCTCTTACAGTTGAATTCTCCTTTATACAGTATAGACCATGATGGTGGCAGCATCTTCATCAACCTCATCTTCATCAACAAAACTGGCTGATTTTGTGTGTCAACTTGACACAAGCTGGAGTCATCAGAGGAAGGAGCCTCAGTTGAGGAAATGCCTTGATGAGATCCAGGGGTAAGGCATTTTCTCATTTAGTTACCAATGGGTGAGGGCTCACTCTATGGTGGGTGATGCCATCCCTGAGCTGTTGGTCCTAGGTTCTATAAGAAGCAAGCCATGGGAAGCAAGCCAGTAAGGAGCTCCCCTCCATGGCTTCTGCATCAGTCCCTGCCTCCAGGTTCCTGCCCTGTTTGAGTTCCTGACTTGACTTCCTTCAGTGATGAACAACGATGCTGAAGTGTGAGTCAAATAAGGCCTTTCACCCCAACTTACTGTTTGGCCATGGTGTTTTGCAACAGCAGTAGAAACCCTGACTAAGATACAACCATCTTGAGAATAATCCTAAGTATTGTGAAAGGATCAGAGGGGATGTTACCGTGGTGTTTAGTGCAATCCTTAGCAGATGGTGCCCATATTTACATAATGGGGTTGATGTTTTTTCCTTAACCAGTTGTGCTTATCTGTCTCCTACCCTGGAGTGTAAGCAACCATAAGGCAGGACTTTCAGTGTGTCACTGTTCTGTGGAAGGTGGTTGGCCTGGAGTCAAGTTGGAAAAAGTCTCTTGTAACTATTTAAAGAATGCATGAATGAACATCAGAAGAGTCTTCTCACCGTTGAGTATGAACCTCTGACTCTTGGGTCTAGTGTCTGCAGAATTCTAAGAGCTAACTGATCAATTAACAAACTGCTCCGCTGTCTGAACTTCTAGCTTTCCTTCCACCTTGGAATTTCTCTTGATCCAGGTAAACAGAAAATGAGTACAGGAAATCAAGAGTGGATTGCAGACTCCATGGAAACGAGAAAAAAAGAAAAGAAAAAACAAACAAACAAACAAACAAACAAAACCAACCCTGCAAGTGTTTTGATTACTATTGTATCTCTGGGTTTCAGAACAGGGAAATTAAGTTTTCGTGAATAAACAATCGTTGGAACAATAAACAATCATTCTCTCCTAGGAGACTGACGGTACAGAAATGTAGCAAATCCAAGCGCTGATGGTAAGGTCCTGCTCTCCCCGTCTGCAGAAGTGTGTAAAGATAACCCGGCAGAGCAACTCTCTTACATTGTTTCAACACAGTGGTACCAAAGAAAGGCACCACAATGTCTTGCAAAGCAAGTCTCCAAGGAGTCTACAATTCCCGGCAGCTAGAACTTTCTCCCTATAATGCAAATGAGCCGCAGTCGATCCAGAGCCCCCGGCCCTTCCTGGCAAATTATTCAGAGCAGCTCAGCAGAGGAAACGGACACAGGAAGTAAGGTTTCACCCAGGGACAGACCCATTTGGAAGTGATGACATTGGTTCATCTTTTAAATGCTAATGACATCCCTTCCCAAAGCTTGAGATGACTCTTACCTATTTGTCATCCCTCCAGAAGCAGACGGAAAAAAAAGACTCATAGAGTGGAATTTTTGTATGCCAGTCAAATTTTCACTTTGACTCAAGAACAAAACTAGCTCCCCTTTCTTCAAGGTCACATGGAAGAGCGCTGACGCATCCCCGTAATGTGGCTTCTCATAAGAGACAGAAAGTGGCAAGCCAGACAACTCATGTTAATATCTCATCCCCCCACCACCACACACACAAAAAGGCTACCTTATTGCCTATTTATGCTAATAAGATGAGTAAGTGAGGCAAGCTCACTTTTTAAGCTTTCCTATTCGATTTTTTTTTTTTTACCATGACACCTGGGAAATTGTACTTAGCAGTCTGTATAATAAGATTCTAAAGGATACCACCAAAGTCATGCATATCAGAAATAAAAAGAAGTAGATATTTCTAGAATCTATCAGCATAGCTGGTACCAGCAGATATCATTACTATTATTAAATGCTTGTTAGTTTGTTTGTTTGGAGAAACAGGGTCTCATTTTGTATCCCTGGTTGGCCTGGGACCCAGAGATGACCAGTCTCTGTTGCCATGTTGATAGGATTTAAGGCATGTAGCAACACTGACATAATTCCATGTTCTTAAAGGTTCTGTACGCATATTCTTTTTCTGACGTTCTGAAATTCATCCTTATGCAAAACTTGGGGAAAGTTACCAATTAATCTCAGTTTAGAAATGAGAAGAATAAGAACAACAGACTTCAAGAGTTCAGGTCCCCACACTGAGTCATGCTGGGAGAAGAAGAAAGCAAGTTTCTCTTACTGACAGGAAAGAGGGTAAGTGGGTGAACCATCCCAGGGCAATCCTTTGGGCTTCTCTTCAAAGCAGCTGCTTCGTTGAAGATTCAGAAAGAGAATGGAGCAAGAAATGTAAACATGGTTCTGTCTGGAAAGCAAAGAGACTCTCTCACCAGATGGTAGAGAGCGAGGATGGGATCGACTTCCTCAGGAAATGGAGAGAGGGACTTGGGAGCCGCGCACCCAGATAAATGAAATTAAGAGGACATGCTTCAGCTGCTGCAGCATCAAGGGTGCCAAGTCTGCACTGACCTTCCCTCACACGGGCTTCAACTCTCTTTGTTATCTCCTCCCCTCACTAATGGTCCCTCCTGGACATTTGCTTGCAAACTGAGGCAAGAGCTGACCTTTGCCCTTGGTGAGAAAAGTATCGAAAACTTGCAAAGGGCTGGTGCAACTTGTTTCTTTTCCTTTTTTTTCTCTCTCTCTCTTTCCCTCTCCCCCTCTCTCTCCCTCCCTCTCTCTCTCTCTCTCTCTCTCTCTCTCTCTCTCTCTCTCTCTCTCTCTCTCTCTCTCTCTCTCTGTTTTTTGACCTAGTTTTGCTAAGTGCTACAACTAGCCTTGAACTTGCAGCCATCCTCCTGCCTCAGACTCCTCAGTACTGGTATTGTAGCATATACCACCATATCCATCACGAAGACGCTGCCCTCTGTGGCACACGCTATCTAAAAACACCCCTTCTTGTAAACCCTTCTCCAGAGAGCTTTACCCCCACCCACCCTTAGGTCATCTCTCAACTGTGGGAATATTGTTCTGATAGGCTCCTTAACCACATCTGCCTTTCATTCCTAAATATCATCCAGAGGGAACCATCGAGAACCTTCTCACACTGCGACAGTCCCAAGTTAGCCTGTTCCATGCATCAAAAGCGGTACATAGTCACAGCATCCTCTGCATCCTATTGCACTGGCGACCTCGGGTACCTCCTATCTAGTCTAGAACACAGGGAAACGTTTGAAGGAAGCATGATGAATGTGGGTATCCCGGGGGAGGGTGTTCACTTACCGTAACTATCTTGCACAGTATTGCCACGAACAAGAAACTGGGAACAGATAAGACTTGATGACTAGCAGTTATAAAATGCTGAGCAACTTGCTCAACCTCTCTGAACTCAGCCATATTCCTCTTCTGTACAAGGATTTGTCACATTGCCACTCTCACAGCTGGGGCAAATTAGGACGCAAAGTATGCGACCCGCTTAGCTCACGGTTAAGAATCTGGCAAGCAAAATGAACCGTTTCAGTCCTAGAACCCTGACTGGCTCTTAATTCTTTCATATATCTAGAACTGGCTGCAACTGGTACTTGTCTTTCAAGCTATCATGTGAGGTCCTGAGAGGAGTGGTTCTTAACCTCTGAGTTAAGAACCTTTGAGGGTTGAATGACCCTTTCACAGGGGTAACCTAAGACCATCAGAAAACACAGTTATTTACATGAGGATTCATAAAAGGAGCAAAAAAAAACAGTTATGAAGTAGCAACAAAAATAATTTTATGGTTCGGGGCCACCACAGCATGAGGAAACATATTGAAGGGTTGTAACACTAGAAAGATTGAGATCCACTGCCCTAAAGAAAGGCAAGCCACAGCCCACTATATTCCAAAGCCTCAATAGAATGATTATCATTTTTCTCTCTGAGCAAAATTATGTTTGAACGACATGTATGTTTATGCAGGGGATTGCTGTGTGCATGGTTTCATGTGTCCCCATTGCCACTGATGCATTAATAGTAATAGATTAATAGTAATAGATTAATAGTAATAGACGCATTTCTTTCTACTTTCCAACTTCCCTTCCTTGATGCCCACAACGTGTTGACCCATGTCCTTAGGCATAAAACTGTTAATTGCCCAGCTCTATGCCTAGACTTCTGATGGTAGATGTTTTCCCTGGGACACCATGCATAACTCACTAAAGTCTTCATTCAGGGCTGTTGGGACAGTCCAGCAAGTAAAGGGGCTCACTGCCACCTGACAGCATAAGTTCAATTCCCAGGACCCACATGGTGGAAAGAAAAAAACCCACTCTGGCAAGTTTTCCCCTCACCTCCATACATGCCATAGTGTACACATGCTAAATAAATGCAGTAAAATGTTTTTTAAAAAATAAAATCATAGTTCAGTTTTAAAATATCTTCACAAAGACTGTGGCAGTGTGTTACTATAAGATAAGAAACTTAGTTTAGCCAAGTAAGTAAAAAAGAGAATTTCAAGTTATTATGAACTGTACTTGTGAAATGACTCATGTGTGTGTGTGTGTGTGAGAGAGAGAGAGAGAGAGAGAGAGAGAGAGAGAGAGAGAGGAGAGAGAGAAAGGTGGGGGAAGAAGGGCAAATGGATGACTCCCTAGAGAAAGACTCATCTGTATTAGGCAAATGAGCCACGGGGCCTTTAAGAACATTGGCTATAGCATGAATAAAAACATGCAATCTGTCATAATTAGAAGATGGCGAAGTGAAATTTTTAATATGAATTGGGGGTGTGGTAGAGATAAGCCACAGCCAAACCACAGAGGACCTTGCATAGTGTGCTGTGCAGACTTGGATTTGATCCTGGACCTTGAATAGTGTGTTACGGGCTTGGGTTTTACCCTGGTACTACAGAGAACCTCTAAGATTCTAGAACCCACTACTCATTTTGCCAATAATGAAATGGATGTCTTCTCTGTGACAGACTACAGGCCAATACCAGATACTTGAATTTGTGAAGGGAGCCTCTTGTGCTGCCTTACAAGTTCTTATTCCGCTTCTCCTTCAAAAACTAGGACAACCCAGACCCTTGGGGAAAGGTGGAAACTTCAGCTCTTTTAAAATCTAACTCTGCTCCTAAGCCCTTTATTTTTTTTTTTTTTTTTTTTTTTTTTTTTTTTTTTTTTTTTTTTTTTTTTTTTTGGTTTTTCGAGACAGGCTAAGCCCTTTATATGTGTGGTCAGTGTATCTTTCTTGTTCTCTTCCTTAAAGGGAAGACATGGCAAGTGGACTACCTACTACCACCACCCACCACCACCAATAGCAACACTTACCAAGATCCACTTCCACCACCCACCCTTACCATCCACCACCACCACGACCCACCAACATCCACCACCACCACCAACACCAATACCCACCAACAAGACCCATCAACATCCACCACCACCACCCATTACATCCACAATGATTAACAACACCCAAGCCCCCATCACTACCCCCACTACCCACTCACCGCCACTACACCTACCACCCCACCAACACCATCCATGAGAGATTTCCCATCTATTTTCCCTCCAATGGAATTTTGTGTCACACCCTCCTCCGCAATGAGTCTACTCTGACTTTATACACTTGCGGCGTGGTGAATTTAGGCAGAGACATCAGAAGTCTGCAATCAACGATTCAGGCAAGAAACCCTTAGAAGCAACTGTGAGGTTGGAGAAGAGGAGAGAGGGAACAGGAGCTGTTTTCTCTCTTTCACGAGTGCTTTGAACAAGTCAGCACACCATCAAAGAAACCTAACAATTTAATGTTCTGTCAATGAACAGGATGCTTGTTTACCTGAAGGAACGGACTGGTAAAAGAAACGGGTGTCTGCCTTGGCAGATACAAAACTTACTCCAAGATTAACCTGCACAATTAACCACTGGCAAGAGGCTCAGGGTTTTTCCTTCAGTTGTACGGCATGTGCTTAGCATGTGTGAGGCCTTAGGTTCAATCGCCAGCACCAGAAAGAGAGAGAGAGAGAAAGAAAGAAAGAAAGAAAGAAAGAAAGAAAGAAAGAAAGAAATCACTGAAAAGAAACAGAGCATGAATTTATAGGGGAGATGTTTGTTAAAAGGAGACATTTATTAAAGAAACACTTCAAAAAATAAACAACAAAAAAATTAACACTTTAAAATTTAAACAAAATTAAAGGCATGTGGTGGTGGTGCATGCCTTCAATCCCAGCTCTCAGGAGGCAGAAGCAGGTAGATTCTCTGTGAGTTCAAGGCTAGCCTGGTCTACAAGAACTAGTTCCAGGACTGCTAAGACTGTGACGCAGAGAAACCCTCAAAAACCAATAATAATAATAATAATAATAAACAATATTGCACTCCAAAAAAAACCCATTTAACTGGAAGCAAGCATTATTTCTCTAGGTTCCTGGTACCCAGTTCCTAACCCTTTACATACTTAGTCATTCAATGATGGGAACCACCTTAAGAATTAGACTCTAGCCTCATTTTACAAATGAGAGAAAAATCTAAATATTAGAAAAACAGAGTG
This sequence comes from Arvicola amphibius, assembly GCF_903992535.2. Taxonomy (NCBI): domain Eukaryota; kingdom Metazoa; phylum Chordata; class Mammalia; order Rodentia; family Cricetidae; genus Arvicola; species Arvicola amphibius. The sequence continues at coordinate 15,104,098 of NC_052063.2, read as the reverse complement.
CACCAAAATCTCCCAACTTGAACAGCAGTCTCTATGACCAAAAGAAAAAAAAAAAAGGCTAAGGCCCATGTTGAAAGACGTTAATAAAAAGGCATTTAGAATGCTTGAAATTTTCCCCCTCCCTCTAGGCTCGAGATAATAGGACTTTTGCCCCAGAATGGGAGAAAACACTCTATAGATTGCTACCTCACTCATCGCTGCCTCTCCTCGCTCTCGACAACCTGTGTCGGCATCCCTACAAACACCCACGCTTTTGTCAGGCTGTGTGCAGTGACACAGCCCACATCTCACATTGCCCACAATCTTCCTTTTCAATGAGACTGGCTTCTAAATGATCGCAGCCGTCCTACCCACGGAATACAGTGACAGAGCAGGCGGACAATGTACTTACTTCCTTACAGAGAAAGGCCCCTAAGTTAGACAACTTCCCTGAATACCTCATTTAATCCTGTGCTCTAACTGTAAATTACCTCCGTCATCGTCATCCTTCATCCGGATCAGTGGTTCTCAATCTATGGGTGGTGACCCCCATGCTGGGAGGGGGGGGGTTGAACGATCCTTTCAGAGGGGTCACCTAAGACCGCCTGTATATCAGATATTTACATTATGACTCATAACTAGCAAAATGACAGTTATCAAGAAGCAACGAAAGTAATTTTATGGTTGGGGGGTCACCACAACAGGAGGAACTGAATTAGAGGGTCGCAGCATTAGCAAGGTTGAGGACGGCTGAGCTAGATGAAACTATGAGGCCTGGAGAAAGAGTACCATGTATACGTATGATGGTCCATGTGATTGACAGGTTGAGATAAAAGCCTCCTTCGGACTCCCAGTCTCGCTCTCGTGCCTCTGGAATATGCAGTTTCTCAGTCAACGCTACAATCCAGAATTTAAGAATACAGTAGGAAATGCGTGAACGCTGAAAGATTTCTTTCTTTTTGCACGATTGTGGCTCGGGAGAGAACTAGGGTCTTTCATGGGCTAGGCTAGCCCTCTACCACTGAGCCCTATGTCCCCCAGCTCTGCAAAAATGCTCGTCATACAATTCCAAAAAGGTTCATCACATACAGGTTAGTACTAAATTTAAAGGGGGGGGGGAAGGGGTGGAGAGGGAAGGAACAAGGGAAGGGGGGGAGAAAAAACAAACAAGGGGGAAGAAAGGGAAGCTACAAAGTCTCGTCACTCCATTTTGCCTAAGGTTACAGAAAGGTTAAACCAAGTTAAATACATTGCCCAAGACCCCACAGCAACCTGGAGTCAGAGCCAGTGGGAAAACCCAGGTGCTCTAACACAAAAGCCACACTGTTTCCCCCTCCCCTCAATGAGTAGGTGGATTTCTTCAGATGCTAAAACCCACATCTCTCCGATAAAAAATAAATAAATAAATAAATAAATAAAAAATGTCAAGGAAGAGCACCCTGAATCAAAACGAGAAAAGGTTAATATTGAGCCCCACCACCACCACCACCACCACCACCCCCAGTTTTAGGCGCCGGGCTTAGGCAGGTGGACTTCGGATACAGACCTCCTGGTTAATGAACCAGCCCCCCCTCCCTCCCCCCCCCTCGCTGAGCTCTGTGACCTTGGGCACGTGACAGAAAAAGAACTTTGTTCTCGGTAAACTCTCTTGAGACTGGATAAAAAGCTTCTAATCTTCCGTGGCTTGAAAATTGATTTCTTTAGGAAATGAGCCATCACTACTGATGGACACTCCGTTCCCGTTTTTTTTTTTCCACGCTAACGTAACTTCGCTGGGTGTCTGTTTATGCAGTGTTTCCTTTATACCCGGCGCTGGCCCAAGTTCTTTCTGCGGGCTACTTCTTTTATTCATAGTCTCCTATGAGAAAATGTACGCTCACCCTCTTTGACAAATGGAGAAACTGAGGCAGGGGGCTTATATGAAAAAGAGCAGCCCATCTGCTGCAGTCTGTTGGGCTGAGCCTCTGCTCAGCTTGCACTACAATACAAAGTAATGAGTTACACGGTGATACTGTTACTAAGGATGCTAAAAATGATTGTCTGTAAAAAAAAGTTCTCATTTCAGGCTGAGGCAGAAGCTCAGTCAGGGTAACGCTTGCTAATCAAGCACGAGGTCCTGAGTTCAGATCCTCACATAAAAAGCCAGGCACAGTGCTGCAGGCCCATAATTTTGGTGCTAGGTTTTAAATCTCTTAAATGAATTGTGTTGGGGTCTTTGCTGAATAAGCAAGGAATCCTAAAGTAAAGAACACAATACAAACAAAAATACAGACTTAAGACCCAGGCATAATCATAAAGGCGTTTCAGTGAAAGTTTCCTTATCTGATTGTGGCCATTTAAGATTGTCTTTAAAAGAAAATAGTATGGAAATAGAGTCAGAGCAAATTGATAAATGTAAGCTCTATAGCACCCCTCTCTCTTCGCTGAGTTATCTAGAAGCAGAATTTAAAGACATTTTAAAATCTGCTCTTTGCCTTTCAAGTACTATTTTATTCGAAAGGTGCCAAACCCATCCAGTTAAATGGTGTTTTGACAGTTTGCAATGGGCCTCCCCCACAGCAGTCAGGAGGCCTGGGTATCGAGCTCCCATTGGAGAGTCCCGGTAATGGGGGAGGGGGTGGAGCGTTGCCTATGAAGGCCAGGATCCCTGACTCGCAGGCCCTGTTCAAACACAACCATTGACACTTGTGGACGGCACTGAGGAGCTGGCATCAAAGCAAATTTTCCACTTAACCGGAAACTTTGGCTCAACTTTGCTCTCGGGTTCCCTGGTTCAAAAAGACATGGGGGACTAGAAGGAGGAGGAGGAGGAGGGAGGGAGGGGAGGGTTGTAGGAGGAGAAGGCAGCAACAGCAGCCACTCCAACCTTACACATTACTTTTTTTTTTCCATGGCTGTGGGGTGAAGAAATATCTCAATTAACTCTCAAAAGTTAATCATCTCAGATTAACTTTTAAGGAAATAAAGGTTCCTTTGGCCTTGAAATTTCCAAGACGTGGCCATGTGGCCTCATTGCTTTGGGCCTGTACATCATGGTGGCATGGTGGCCTGGCTGAGGCCTGTTCACTTTATCGTTGCCAGAAAGCAAAAGGAGAAAGGAAGATGGGGATTCGGGGCCTCCAGTGCTCCCTTCAAGAGCATGCACCAAATGATCTAGCTTCCTTGCATAAGGTCCTCCCTCTGAAGAGGCTGTGACTTGCCAACGGCCAACAGCACTAGAGCTGGGGACCCAGTCTTCAGCACCTTGCTGAGGGGGAGCACAGCAGTAGAGCACAGGTGGCGTCTCTGAGCATGTGTGTCAACATGGGTGTGTGACATCTCAGTGATTAAGAGGGATGGAGTCTTTTAGAACTTAATAGGTGTGGCTTCCGGTTCTAAACCCCTGGACTTCCTTGCATTCTTTTCCCGCTAATCCCAGGCAAATATTCTGAATCTTTATGAACTTTGTTTATTTAATAAAACTCAGGATTGGCAAAAGGCACGGTGGCGGGGTGGCAGGGGTGGCGGGTATTCCTCAAGTCATTGTATTATGTACTTCAAAATATTTTTGCTTGGAAATCTTATGCAGTTTGTGGCTCAGTGTCTCCTTCCTGGCAAGCTCAACATACACTAAGTTAATAACTAGCCTTAATAGCCTTACCCAAGAAACTGCCCTTTCACTTCTTAGGCAGCTACTCTTTTTAGGCAGCTACTCTTCTGGGTACCTTTCACAGAAATGGTAACATGGTGCCAGTTGCCAGGACATCGGATAGTCTATCATTTGATTATTCCCCATGAATACACCTACCTTGTAGTTACTTCTGTCCACTGGAATATGAAGATAGTAAAATACAGAGAGAAAAAAAAAAAACCTAGAGGGTCACAAAGCCAGCAAGTAATAAAAACAAAGATACGCCTCGTCCTCAGCTCTCGTCACTCGGGTGGGCTCCAGTAACAGAGGACATAGTCCTTAGTAGTAAATGAATTGCCTACTCACTGAAAATTATACCTGTAAGTGGTGGACAAACTAGCCTCTAGAGTTATGTACATATGAAACGAGTAATTTTTTTTTTTAATTTAGCACTTTAAAAAATAAAAAAAGGAAAAGTTTGCAAACAATTGTACCAAGAGTCAACAACCCAAAGCAGACACACATTCATTTCACTGTGTGTTGATTGAGCATCCACCATGAGCCCCTGTGCTAGGCAACGGTAACTATGACTTTCGGTCCAAATGCTCTCCCTGGCAGCTGTTGGCGCTATCTGACTCACTTTTGCTTTCTAGTCGGGGTTCCTGTAAACAGAATCTGTATCTCCACAGAACTGAAGAAGTCCCACGAATGTGCTTGCTGAGTCACGCTACATCCCTCTGGGTGACAACACTGGCAACATTGCAAATTCACAGAGGAAATGCCTATGTCAACTTCCTCGTCTGCATAGGGAAATTTAAAAAGGAATGACATCTACCTCCCAGAAGAAAAGCTAAGTGAGTTGATTATGGAACTGCTTTCTACGAAGCACCATTTTATCACATTTTAATACCAAAATGGTTAAATTTTGTAAAATGATAGTGAGAACTTTAAAATGGCTTCATATTTCAATACTTTACATGGATTATAGCAAATTTATATCCATCAAATTATTTATGTGGGGGCGTGTGCACAGAAATGCAAACAGTAAGTGGCCAAGTCAACTTTATACTGAAAAGTCTAGTTATTTAAAGTGATGGACTTTAGAAAGAGCCCTCTAATAGTGAATGCTAGATGTCAAATCTAGCTGTAAGTATTAGAAACTATTTCTGAATTTTTAAATTAAAATTCTTCACAGTGAAATGTGCATTTATTTGGAATGAAAGCTTGCATCTTAGTAAATTACCATACATAATTCTAAAAGTGGAAAGAGGTTTCTACTGTTTTCTAAGTAGGGTTAGGTCACAGATGACTGTGGCTCTTAAACATTATAGCATATGCAAAAGTTTTGCTGGGCGGTGGTGGCGCATGCCTTTAATCCCAGCACTCCGGAGGCAGAGGCAGAAGGATCTTTGTGAGTTCGAGGCCAGCCTGGTCTACAAGAGCTAGTTCCAGGACAGTCTCCAAAGCTACAGAGAAAGCCTGTCTCGAAAAGCAAAAACAAACAAACAAAAAGGTTTAAAACACTCTCCTGGGGAGGGCTTAAATTAAAAATAAAAAGCCAATTTCTAATTTGTTACAAAAATTAAAAAACTATGCGAATTGTCTTTCTACACAAAATCAACTTCACCTTGATATTAAAAGCTTCACATTAATCATCGCCTTTCCACTGCTCATGAACCTTGCCTAGCCCCTTGATGTCTCTGCAGTTCAGCCTCTCTGTGGACCACCTGGAAACAACAGGCACCTGTGCTTCCTCTGTGAAGCTGCAACTTCTAAGGGGAGAGACCTGTGTGGTGCTCCACCTAGCAGGATGCACCAAAGGCCTCCAGGGAGGCCTGCCGAGGACAAGCTGTTGACTAGTGTCCCAGATCCAGACGGAAGCAGCCACAGAGATTTGGGCTGGTGGTGAAAACTCGGAAGGCCTCGTGTGTTTATCATTTCCTAAGCGCTGAAGTGTGAGTGTATATAGAAGCCCAAATACCGGCCTGGCGTGGGACTCCTGGGCTTTGTTTTGCAATCCCTTTGGGCTCGGGTTTTCTAGATCATGGTATAAACTATTTTATATGCACACACCTCTACTCTCCCTTCCCAGACTCATCCTGCTACACTTCACCAGCGACTTGAGTTCTAACTGCATAACCCACAGTACCCACACAAGACAGATCCCAGGAGCGAGCAAGGCCTTTAGAACAAACAGCACGTTTTTCTCTATTAACTCTGTTCTTTGAAAGCCAGGAATTGGTGTGTTTTCATAAAGTGGTTGTTGGGGGAGCGGGGAGAGGACACCCCAGAAGACAGCAGAAAGCTCACCACAGTAGCTTTCTTCCTTCACAAGTATCAACCACTAAATAGTTTTGCTGCGTGTCGGCAGCAATCTTGTCTATGTGCACTCAAAGACACACAGGCCGGTAATGAGCTGTGTGTGATTCACCCAGGAGTTTAGTAAGCCCACTAAAATGGAAAAGGTCATTTGCTTCAAAGAGTCCGTGTATATCAAGGTGAAAGAGAATTTCTAAGCACCCATGGGGCTTTTGTTCCAAGGATGAACTTCTGGTGGCAACACAATTATATGTGTGCAAAGCAAACCCCCTAACTGCCCCTCCTCCCCCCTCCCAGCCAAGCTGTGCTCTTCTTCCCTCCAGGGTTTACACAAGGACATAGTTACACACCAGAGATGTCCTTTTGCAAAGATGACCCAGGTTTGCTTTTGTAAGCGAGGATTGTGGATGGATGGGTTTCTCTGTGCTCTTTTCACGCCCTCTTTGGCGGTCACCCTAGAGAGCAAAGGCATTCTTTGCAAGGCCACGAGGAGATGTTTCAGCTGCCGTCTGTGTGCAGAGAACACACACACAAAGGCCACCTAATCACGCTCCTCCCGAAAAACCGGGCTCTAATCCACAGCCCTCAAGAGAGCCAAGCAGCGCCAACAGCTACAGGTGCAGCGTCAAGTGTGAACCGGGCGTCCCGATAACCAAAGGACGGCTATTGCTGTCTTTGTTTTTCAATTGTCTGGAGTATTGCCTCAATTGTGAACTTTCTTTTTAATGGGCAACTCATTACTCTCTGGCAACACTCAGAATTGAACATTGTAGCCATTGCCCTGCACAGTTTTTCAGAGGAATCTCTAGTCTCTTGGCGGCAGGATGGTCCAGCTGACGTTTAAATATTCTGACATCCACAAGGAGAACCATGGCTTCTGACATCTAAAGAAAATCTGTTGCCAGCTATGCGTCCTGTATCTAGTATTAGGTAGGGAACTAAGGTGGATGGGGATTGCTCTAGAGGCACTCGGGACCCTGGTAAATGCTGAGGCAAGCAGGAACTTGACAAACATCACTACAGAGCTATCCTTTCCCCAAGTCTCCCTGCTCTGTCCATTTCTATGGCCACAGCTGCTGCCTCTCACCTCCATTGTCTTCTCAGTATTAACTCACGGATGCTACTCAGGCATGTGGAGACTCAGTGACTTGTCCAAAGTCACATACCTAGAGACAGATGAAAGGACACAGCCCTTCCTCTGGTTCTCTCTACTCATGTTTTCTGCCACATCACCAGGTTTGTCTTTCTGCTTTCGCCCCCATACAGATGTCGGAGCCTGGCAGGAAGACACAGGGAAGCATGGCCTTGAAAACGGATGTCATGGGACTGTCTGACTCTATTTAGGAGTCTTCCTCACTCAGAGAACTCAGAACATTAGAAGAGAGTGGAAGTCTTCTTCAATTAGAAATATCATTCTTGTTTTAGAGAAGTAACAAGCAGTAGGTGAGATTCCTAAAGAAGAATAGTCTAAACTTACACCTTAATGTCTACCCATCAGCTGGTACATCATGATAAAGCAATGAGAATGTGCTGTATTCGCACTGAAGCAATGGCCCATAAATCTCAGAAGTAAAAAGGAAGCTCCTGCGCCATCTGGTTCAAATTTCTCTCTTAGAAGGATTTTAGAAGAGAAGGGTTTTTAGAAGCAAAGGCACAGAGAAGTAACCAACCCTACTCTCCTATCTTTCATGGATGAGGAAACAGGTTCGGAGGGATCCAAATAATTTCCCAAAGTCACACAACACGATATCCAGGTTATAAAAAGAACACAGGGGCTGGAGAGATAGATGGCTCAGCGGAATAGAGCACTGGCTGCTCTTCAAAAGGACCCAGGTTCAATTCCCAGCACCCACATGGCAGCGCACAACTGTCTGTAACTCCAGTTCTAGGGGATCTGACACCCTCACACACCTACACGCAGGCAAAACACCAATGTGCATATAAAGAAATTAAAAAGAAACATAAAGAAATTTAAAAAAGAAAAGAACACCAGAGTCCCCTAATAGCCAAGGCAGTGTGCTAGTCTAGAAGCAAGCAGCAAAACACAGCCAAAGGATACAGGCAACGCAACAGTCTTCCCTTGGATGACACACATCATACTTTGGGGGGGAAAAAAAAGAACCAGGAGGCCTAATTATATGAAAAGCGCTCCACCTTCTTTTGTTTCTGGATAGACAGAAATAGGTAGGGAAGGATAATGATAATGCCAGTTCTAGCCCCAGTAAACAGTTTTTCAGTATGCCCATAATTAAGCCAAAAGGCAGCAACAAAAATCAGCAGGGCAGGAGCCAACTGTTTCCATGAAGCAGAGACACAACAGCCCTGAGTGCCGGGCACCGCTACTTTTCAAGCATCCCATCCTGGTGTTCTCTCTCACCACAGGGGTGACTAAGACCAAAGGCAGAATTGCTCCAGCTGCCGCTGATTCACCTACTTGAACATATAACAGATCTCTACTCAGAGATTTATAGCCCAGTGCCTTACCCTGATTTATAGATGGCAACATCATGGAGGTTGAGAAAATGGGGGCTCCCCAAATTCATAGAATGAAGGGAAATATCAGCAACTGTTGCCTGGTAAGGAGGGGATGAACGTACATCCCGCTGAGAAGATCAATGACGACGTACAGATAGGAAGCTGACCATTTCTTAGTCTTAAGGACGACAGGCCCTCAGAACCAATGATGAACTTGGCACAACTACATAAATTGAAGAATAAATCAAAGGAACATGTGTCGTCTCCCCCCCTCAACTTCTGGGTCCCATCCTGGTTCTGTCATTTACTTTCGACTTGAAAGAAAACTTGAGAGAGCGTCCCATCGGCAGGTCCACACTCCATCCCTGAGTCTGGGCCTTCATAGTTTGTCCTGTGCTAAGGACAACTGACAATCAGATGTCAGCTTGTAATGAAGGCCAGGTGCTGAATTAAAGGATCCGGATTTAGAAGAGCTGGCTCTCTGCTCTGCTCCCCAGAGGTCATTTTCCTCTGGCTTTTAAATTGGCGGGAAGGCAATTCCCTTCAGACAGTAGTTAGGGTGAGCTACTGTTTGGGGACAGTGACTGCCTCTACCCCTTTAGTCCCTTCAGCCACCATCTGAGAAACATCTTCATAAGTATTTCACTAACATCAGACAGATTACAAAACGGAAATCCTAAGATGCCGTTTGCCTAAGGTCATTTGTCTCCGTTGTGGTAAAATAGGAATTGGAGCCTAAGTCTCTCACAGGCTAAGCCTAGAGTCCTCCCCCTAACACGTGTTTGAGGTGCTCCACCAACTGGGAGACAGAGGAAAGGGAACACAAAAGAAACTTCCAACCCTGAAAGAAGAGCTATTTTGGCAGGGATTCCATTTTCAACGTTACTTAAGGTGGCAGTGAGATCCCGATCACCTGTCAGCAAAGAGCAAACGCTCACTCAGGATTCGCTATCTTCACATCAGCAGTTAGGGACATAAATAAAAGTTAGCAATTTTAATTGGTTTGGCACTGACTTTCAGATTTCCATATGGTTATTTTCCCTGTTTTATGTTAAATGTAATCGACTTCGCACTTGAGCCTCAAAGTCTTGGCAGAATGTATCAATTAAAAGCTGCATGAATTAGGACTACTGGAAGCACACACTGCAAACTGAGTGACTGCAGAGACGAGATTTTAAAATGCTCTTTTCACAAACACGTTCGTGTTCTATATCGTAACTGCCATTGTCACCCGCGTGACAAATATCTCATACACAGAAAGAGGGTATTTCTCTAGTATTGTAAAAGCTAAAATCCTATGTGTTGCTTCCTTGGGAGCTTCAGTATTCTATCCCTAAAATAGACCTTTCCTCATTGTTTTCAAGACAGACCTTTCCTGTCTCAGGATTCCTGACATCCACAGCACCCACAACTATGGAAACCTGTAGGGGACTAAAATGTAAGCACAGCAGACATAAGCATGAACACAGCAAGCTGACCACACCACTGGCCTTGCAATATGGCCTCTCAATTGTAATGCATCGTGTTAGGGTCCTGTGTTTTTAAAAATAGCTGCTTATTGAGGGCGATACTGTGTCTAAGCCAGAGTCACAGTTTTCTTTAGATACCATAAATTCATGCACTATGAGAGGGGGAAAAAAAAACCAAACACAAAGAGAAACTTCAAAAATACAAAAGACCTTCCTCATTGCAGATTTAAGACATAATTTACTGTCCTGGTTGCTCAGCATGACTGCTGTGTGTACTTATTTTCCAACTACTGAAGTCTGTCACTGGTACTAAGTAAATCTAAGGGTTATCCATCAAGCCCCAAGTGGCTGCTGATGGAATTTTCACACTTATTTAGTTTGACTGAAGGCTCAAAATGCCTAGTGTCCCCACGATTCTTGCACAGCTATATAACTTAGATTGAAATCCTTTGAAGGGTTATGATTAAATTCTTTTTTCACTTATTGGGTAAGAAGAGCACACAGAACAAGGGAGCTAGAAGGGAAGTTGGTATTGTTCCTAGATTGACAGTAGAGTATTTAATAGACTTTCCTTCCAGGCAAAGACAACATCCAAAATTAAAAAGAAGAAGAAAAGCCTGGATCTCTCTTAGTGTCCAGTTCCCTATACCATGCCCTACACATGCACAGCTGTGCAGAAAATTTCTTTGCCACTCTTGGATTAGGAGACTTGACAACCGGAAAGAGAATCTAATCCCTTCCTTCATTGCCGTGGATTATTTTGTTGATTTTGTGCTTTCTTTCCCCCCAGTGTCCAATTTTTTAGGAACAAGAATGTGAATGGCTCGAAGTATCCTTAAAGGAAACCTTGAAGGCCTTTAGAGGGGAGACAATGAACGCCTTCATTCAATGAGAGCACTCCCCTCTTTCTGCCTACAAACCCTTCAGCAGCAGCAAGTTCCCCCCTAAGGGCCTGCACTTTAACTTGGTCCAAACAGGTCACATTTCTAAAATACTTAAGTCGTCTCAAATGTCTCTGGTCGGCAGCACTGAGTCACCCTTGTCACCGGCCACAGCCTTTCAGGCTGGATCTACCTCTTTCTGGTTTTCAATGGAATTATTCCATGTAATCCTATTTACACAGCCATTTCATCAAAGCGAGAAAGGCGATTACAGGGCTCTCGCGCTTGTTTTGCAAAGAGGGTGCAAGGATCATCAATCCTACTGACTCTCAAAGTGACTCCATAGCACATTGCTGGGCTTTGGCGTGTTGGACATTAACCTTGTCTGTCTCCTGTTTTCTTGTTTAAATAAGAAGGTTGGGGCTCTCTTCCGGAACCAGAAGCTGCTCCACACTGAGCTGCCACCATTATCCATGTAAGCAGATGCTCTTATAAGAAAAGAAATTGGTACCCCACCCTTGTTTGTTCCACAAAGCAGAAGGCACGTACACACCAAGCAAACACAGCAAAACTTTTCTTTGTTGCAGGAATCGTTCACATCCCCATCTCAGGAGCACACTATGGTGATCTCACGTGTGCTGCCTTGGGTAAAAACTAACCTGTATGCAGGGGCGGAGACCTGCCATTCATTTCTCTTCTTCCCCCCTCCCCACCTCACTGACTCAGGGAGAGTGTTCTAGGGGAAACACCTCCTGTACGCCAGGCCATGCTCCCTTCCCTGTCCCTTTCCAAGTCCAGGATAGGTGCTTTATTCTTGCCGTTTCCTAATGGGTCCGTCTCCAAGCCTAGCCATCTATTTAAAATAAGACGTCATATGAGTAATTTAATTAATTACTTGCAACACACCGACGCCCTGATCAATGCAGCAGATGAGTACAAACCCTCAAATCTCATTCCCTTCCATACATTTCAGAAACTGCAGTCACCCACAGAAGTGGGGGGGGGGCGTGAATGAGCTGCTTTACCCAACCTGCTGCAGCTAACAGAACAAATCAGAAAGGAAGAACTGTGAAGAGGTAGCAACCGCCGAGGGTAAAAAGAACTAGAGATAGGAATGCTACAGTGGCTCTAACCCCGAGCCAGATCTGTGCGTCAACGAAGAAAAGACATAATTGTACCCCCGGGCAATGTTTTATGCATAAAGCGCAATTTAGCGACCCTGGGCATTATCTCAATAACTATCCTTAGGAGGTGCACATTTAGAGAAAAAAAAAAGAAAAGAAAACGAACTTTTACTGTTTTGTAATGGAAGAGGGCGTCATGCAGTGTGGAAGTACTACAACTCCATCTAGAGCTTTCTGAAGGGCCCACCCAAAGCTGTGAACCCGGCCGACTTCTCAGGCTGCCAAGTTTTCCCCGCCTGCCGGGCAGGTTCTACACCCCGCCTGGCGCTGCCGCCTAGGAGCTCAGGGTTGGCTTCACTCCAGTGGCTGCACCCGCGTCCGCACCGCGTCCCGCGCCCACCTGGGGACTGCATAGATAAATCTGACTGCGAGAGTGAGCGAGGGTGGCGCGTGGGAAGCTGTTTCATAATCTCCCCGAATCCGCGGGGAAAGACCTCCCGTGCTAAAAAAGCCTTCCCTGAGAGAAGTCGAACTCCGAGGCCAAAGAGCGAAGCCAGCATCTGCGGCTTGCGACTGACAGCTCCAAACTTCGCTGCTGCGGCTGCAAACTTGCCACCGTCTCCCTCTCACCCTTGGCGCTCCCCAGCTCCCGGGCTCACCCCAAACCCCCGCAGCGGGGAGGCTCGGGCTCGCACACCACGCCTGCCTCCCCCGCACCTTCCTGGCTCACCCGACGGGCGCAGCCCCACATGGCCCGGCTGCCGATCCCAGGGCACGCTGGGCTCCCCAGGGCTCCGGGCGCGATTTTCTTGGAAAGGCTTCGAGCACCTCCCGGGCGTGCCCTACTCACTTGTGTCTTCTTCATAAGGAAAGGCAGCGCTGCGATCCAGCCAAAGCAGCGGTGTGGCGACTCCGTTTAGCTGTTCTGGTGCTCCAGCATATTGCACGAGCAGCGGCTGCAGATAGTCCCAGCATTGGGTAGCCCGAGCGCAGCGCCCTGTCCTCGGCCGTTGCTTTCCCGCGACACTCCCGGTCCCCGGCGACAGACAGCAAATGAAGCCCGGACTGCTGAGCTGCCGGCGCTTTTTATATACAGCTCCCTCCCGCCCGCCCGCTCGCTTCGGACACGCCTCCTTCCCTTCCGGAGCCTCGGGGAGCCAAGTAGCTCGCTCTGGAGGGCGGGGATCGTCCCAGAGGTTCGACCGATCCGGCCTCGTCCGTCCGTCCCCCGCCTGGGTCCTGGCCAGAGTCCACTGGGGCGCGGGGCGTCTCGGACGCAATCGAGCAACCTGCAGCAGTCGCCCGGGCAGCGCGACCCAGCTCTGCAGCAGTCTCACCTTGCACCGCCGGGGGACTGCGGTTCCACCCGGCGCTCCGGAGAGGGTCTCAGCTCCGTCTATTACGGTGAAGCGGCACCGTGCTACAGACTTCACCTGGTTCTGAGCAAAGACTTTTCCCCGCCCGCCTTAGGGAAATAGAACCGCCAACAAAAAAAGTTTAATTACAATCTATGGTTTAGCCATTGTCTTAGCCCGTCTCTTTCTTTCCTCCTCAGTTACTTTAGTGAGAAAATTATTGAGTCAGGGTCAAATGTTACTAAGGGAGATGTTTCTGAACAGTTTACTACAGTGCCTTTTGAAAACAAAATTGAAAGAGATTACTAAATGTGCGAGCTGTCCTCACCACAAAGGTTTTAAAGATCCACTTTTTGGTTAGGAAAATTCGTAAAAATCGGAACGATAATGCAATGGTCAAAGTAATAACTAACACCATTATGCGATGGCTCAGTTATTACGTACTAGGTAGGTGTTGTGTAAGAACTATGCATAAATTATCTCTTTAAATCTTTTCTATGGACCTAGTGAGTAGAGTCTGGTGACTGAGTCTGCGTCCCATTTTACAGATAAAGAAATGGCCTCAGGAGGTTAATTTTCCCAAATAGCCAAGAAAGAGAGTTATGACTTAAATCCAAAACCTTGGATATACTGCCTTAAAAAAGTTGCCAAGCAATAATATTCTTGATTTTCCAAAAGCACTTCAATATTTTTATGTGCAACTGAGGGATAATAAAGAAGCATCTGGTTATTTTTATAAAGAAAATATTGACCCAGCACCCCCATCAGTAATCATTTGGAGCAAGCGAGCCATATAAATTTAGAAGTCCAGTCATTCTCATAAGAGAGGAGTATTCCAGACTTGCCTTGATTGGCTCGGTTGCCATTGTTAAAAAACGAATGTGCCAAAGTCACCTTGTTACTTGTCTATAGCAGCTGTGAGAATTTAACACAGACTAAACGGTGGGAAACATCACACGTTAGTCTTAGTGTTTGGGGGGTCAAAAGTCCAAAATGCCTATTGTTGAAGGCAAATCAGCTGTTGCCAAGACACGGTCCTTTAGGCAGGCTTGAGTGAGAGACTTCATTTCCTTGCCTTTCCCAGCGTCTAAGGCTGCCCAGGTTTGTAGACTCATAGCCACCTTTATCTTCAAAGCCAGGATTGCTAAACTGAGTCTCCTATCAGCCAACTCTTACCTTCTGGTCGGCCTCCCTGTGGCACTTCTAAGGATTTAGGAGATTGCATTGGTTTACCGGGGGTTATCCGGAATAATCTTTCCACTTTCAAAGCAATTGTTTAGCAATCTAAATTCCACTGACAGCTTGGATTCTTGACAGAAGTGCTAGGGAACATAAATCACAGATTCCAAGCACCGGAGCAGGGCTGCTTTAGGGGCTAATATCCTGTCTACATCACTCCTCTGCAAGCTTGTGGAGAACAGAGCAGAGGCAAATCTCTGTGCATCCTGGGGAGCTCCCAGCTGGAAGAGTAAGTCCTTCTGAAGTTATAAGATTATTAAATTTCAGTGAGGGAGACCAGAAGAAAAGCTGAAGATATTATATAACTGACTGATTTTAAAAAAAATAGCCAAAAGGTATAGCAAACCATTTTGACCAGAAGAACAAGAAAGCAAAAAGGCACCAAATATAAGCACATTGGAAAAATCTTTAAACTAAGGGATCCCTCCTGGCAATCCTTGTCTTGACACAGCTCTTCACTGGCTCTTTGGTTTGTCAGACAGAATCTCCCAAATACCTGCTATATGTACAAAAGAGCTTTATCCCTTTAATTTGTGTTGAGATCTAATGAGAGATGGTTTTGAGGAAGGCTGACTTTTTCTCGACAGAATGTACAACTTGTCTCCAAGGTTCAAAGCCAGGCAGGCATTCGCAGCCACAAGGAAACCTGAGATGACTTTATGTGGGTGCATGGCTTATACAAATGGTGAACTTGTTCATAGCATTAGTATATGCTAAGAAGTGTATTTAATAATGTAATCAGTCAACAAAATATAACAAATGATTGACTCTCAAACCCTTTCTGTATAAATTGTCTTTATCAAGAACTAGTATTAACAATTGCAGGCTTGGTGGCGCGTGCCTTTAATCACAGCATTTAGGAGGCAGAGGCGGGTGGTTCTCTGTGAGTACCAGTCTAGACAAGGCTACATCATAAGATTTTGTCAAAGAAGAAAAGGGATGGGTGAGTATAAATCTGTAAAATATTAAAAAGAAATGCTTAATTGGAACAGCTGGGGCATAACATGTGTTCTCCTCTATTAAGTTACATTGTGGAGTTGAAAAAAGAAATCAGTTATTAAAAGACCCAAGTGTGGGTCTCAGAACTATTAGGTGGATGTAACTCCAGCTTCAGGGAACCCAGTCCTCTCTTCTGAACCCCCCTGGGTACCTACACACCTGTAGCAGACACAGATACACACACATGCACATGAATAAGAATAAATATTTTAGAAAAGGATTACTTTTAAGTGAGCCAATGCGATGACTTAACAAGTAAAATACTTGCAGGGCAAATCTGATGACCTGAATTAAATCTCTGGAACCCGTGTAAAAGTAGAAGGAGAGCATCATCTCCACAAAGTTGTCCTCTGCCCTCCATGTGCACACTCTGACATGTGTGCATCCCCACATACATCATACATATGCATGCACAATAACGAGACATGAAAACATTTAAAGATTATTTTTGAAGTCAAGTATTTATTTTTCCCTAACATTAATGAAGTATATTTGACAAATATTGCATATTTGTACCATGTACATTTTATTATATATGTGTGTGTGTGTGTGTATGTACATATATACACACACACACACACTTGAAATTTTATTCTTTATTTTACATGGGTGTTTTGCCTACATGTATGTCTGTGCATTTTGCCTGCATGTATGTGTTGTACATCATGTGGTACCCAAGGAGGCAGGAATAAAGGTGTTGGATCCCCAGGAACTGGCGTTACAAATTGTTGTGAGCTGCCTTGTGGTGCTGAGAATTGAACCCTGGTCCTCTGGAAGAGCAGTCTGTATTCTTAACCACTCAGACATCACTTTAAGCCTATAGTGAGATTTTAAAATCAAGCTTAAGTCTACTTTCTTAGCAACGTCTAAGTATATAGCACATTGTCAACTGTGGTTACCACACTGTTATTTGGGTGATCCAATCAAGTGACTTGAAAGTCAAGGAAGTATAAACAGTACAAGAGAGGGATTGGGAAGAGATGATAGTAAATTGAACATCATGGGTTAGCTCATCCTAGGATGAGCAGTAGGTCAGAAATAATCGCCGTCACAGTTATTTATTTTTCAGCAGACGCAGGTCGTCATGAATCCTTATCATGAGAACCAAGAATCTATTAATACAGGCAAGATGATGCCCTGGTAGACAAGGCCCATGGGGTGTTTTTTCACAGAAACAGTAGGCTCCTTACCACACAGTTCACAGTTCAAGATGCAGTAGGCTGGGCAGAAGGCATTCGTACGGCTATCTAGTCTTCTATACTTCTGATGCTATTGGTAGGTAGTTCTTTGTGCATTTGTAAACATTAGTAGAATTAATGGAAAACTTTGGGGAGATTTACTCTTTCTTTTGTTGTCAGGCATGTTTAATTTAGAAAAATAGATGTTATTATAAGTCTGTCTTGAACACAGGACCTCTCTTGTGTTCACTTATTCTGTGGTTGTCTTCTTTTAGATATATGTTGATTTTATGTGCAGATTTGTGTGTGTCTCTCTCTGTGTGTGATGTATTTGTGTTTATGCACATATGTGTGAGATGCACTCATATGTGGGAAGTCAGAGTCTAAACTTGGAATCTGCCAGGTTATAGTTTTTGAGACAGGGTCTCTCACTACACCTGGACCACAGCAATTTCATCTAGACTGGTGGAACACCCATAATCTAACGTCTCCTCCTCTCCCAGTGCTGGGCTTACAGGCCCATGTGTTCATGCGTTATTTCTGAGGATTTGTATTTATGCTTGTGTAACATGCTTGTGTAACAGGCTTGTGTAACAAGTATTTTACCCAGAGAGCCACGCCCCAGCCTCATGTACCTGTTCTTTTTAAAAAGTGGCACACCGAATTGAAACCTGCACAGTCTAAGCAAACTGTACCAAAAGGGTGCCATCCAGTTCCAGTTTAGATAACGAAAGAGGAACAAGCCAAAGGGCAAGAATCATTCTCTGATTACAGAATCCCCTTTGCTGAAAAGCCTTTGGTGGCTTGCCACTGCTCTTGTCTTAGAGAATCCTGAACCTGCAGGATAGTGATGATGCACGCCTTTAATCCCAGCACTCAGGAGGCAGAGGTCGGTGGATCTCTGTGAGTTTGAGGCCAGCCTGGTCTACAGAGTGAGTTCCAGGACAGCCAGGACTGTTTCACAGAGAAAACCCTGTCTGGGGGGGAGGGAGGGAGACAGGGAGGGAGGGAGGGAGACAGGGAGAGAGGGAGACAGGGAGGGAGACAGGGAGGGAGGGAGGGAGGGAGGGAGGGAGGGAGGGAGGGAGGGAGGAGGAAGGACTGATTTTAAGGCTGCCCAGGCATATCCTGAGCTTCTCTAGAGGCAAGCAATTTTCCTGCTCTCCACAATAGGCTCTCCTCTCAGTGCATCTGCAGCTCCCTTTCCTACTCTCTCATCTTCACCTAGGATATATCTGCCCAGTATTCAGGGAGGAATCAATGCGCCCTGTATTCCCTTCTTCAGGGAAGCTACTCCTGACGGCTTCCATTTGCTAGACTCATCTTATTATAAACTGAATCATAAATCCCTTGCCTTACACAAAACAGCTGCGACTTCACATCTGTTTGCTTTCGTGGTCATTTTGCGCAAACCAAAGAGTGTGCACACCTTCCCATGTGTATAATTTCATCTCCAGGGTCTAGGACTGGGAGCACAATGCTGGGACAACTACCAAATACCAATCGGACTAAGTTCCAGAGGCCATCTATGAGCCCGTTACTAGAGAAATGAGTCTGAGAGCTAGAACCTCTGGGTGCATGTCAGAAGAACTAATTCAACTTTACAAAAATAACTCTTGTTATCAAGTCACTGGTTCACTTAGTAGACAATATTTTCCTAAAGCACTGTTTTCCTCCAAATATTAACAATTCATAGTCAATAACTGATTTCTGCCCCAATACTTTAATATTATTAGTGATTTCTTCCAACTCATTGCCCATTCTTATCTCTTTAATATTGTGGATTATTTTTGTCCAACTCATTGTCCGTCCTTCAGAGAAGTCTTGTGAATCTCGCCTAACTATCTGCGGATAGCATTGCAACTTTGCTGCCGAATTTACTGTTACGTGGGTACAAATCAAGCCATGCCACTATACCGCCAGCACACAGATTTTTACTCTTGGTCCTAGAGAATAAAATTAAAGACTCACAAGTTGGTGACAGTGTGTGTAGTTTTCTGGGCTCGTCTTTTGCAGGATCGACCTCCTTTCAACCGCCGCATTGGATATTGACCCCTTTCCTGCTCATTCTTTTTGTTCCTTTGCTCGCTGTTCCTTTAGCATGGAGCAGCTTTTCCGCTATTTTCTGCCTGAAATCTTCTTTTCATTCCTGAAGCCTGGCTCGAATGTCACTTCCTCTCTGAAGCAGAGCAGTTGCTCATTCCTCACCACTTCTAGTTAGGTTTACTGTTGTCAATGGGAACATTAATTTGTAACACACAGCTTCCACTCCATGAAGAATAAAGAGCATTGCTCAAGATACACCTGGTGAAAGAATACAACAAGCTGCGGAAAGCTGAGTGGAGCCTTCTAGAGAGAGCATGCTTACAGGGCTTGACGAAGACTAGCTTCTTGTCATTTCTTTTTTCTCTCAGGAGGGTAATATCATTTTTAATTAAAAAAAACTTCGTTTTCAGATAAAAGAAATGGGATCGTTTTTGTTTAATTTGCCTTAATTTGTGTGAGTCTGTTTTCCACTCTTTAAAGGTTTTAGAAACTGTTTTACTTCCTGGCCATAGGTTTAAAACTGAAACAGAATTTTGGTGAATTGTAGTTACACAACTAACCCGCAGCTAGAAAAACAAAACCCTGAGGACCAAGATGAGCCCATTTATAGTAGAAGGAAGGCACCATTCGCATGTCTAGACCTGACTTATGAGAACTAACCCAGCCAATCCAGAAGTAGAGCTGCCAATAAAGATGAAAGAGAAAACATTCTGTTCCTGAAAGAGGTGGAAAAAAAATCTTTTAAGACATGGTCTCCTCGTGTTGGTTAATTCTGTTTCAAGTTCCTAGGTTCCAGTGAATAGCTTCCTAAGTTGGTGGGACTATAGTAGGCATGTACCCCCTCACTGCAATGGGTGGTTTATATTTTAAAATATTTAGTTATTTGTGTGTATGAGGGAGTACATTCACACATGTCTGTGGGTGTGCTCATGCAGAAAGGGATTGGAGTTCCAGGCCTTGGGGGGATGCCCACTTTCTTACATATGTTCTGGAATCAAACTCGGATTATCAGGCTTGGTGACAAAAGCCTTTAGACACTAAGTGATCTCACTGGCCCAGTGATTTTAAGATCGTTCATATAACAAGTCTGAGAGAGGAAGAAAGGGTGGAATTGATTTTCTGCATGATGTGTTATTCTGGGAATGTTTTTTATATATTTTGTTTCCTCACAACCTAAGACTGTATGCATACACTCTGGATGCTCAAATGTCTTAGAGTTTTACATCTTGTATGTATTCTATTACATAACTCTTCTCCATTACCATGTACGACATATCATAAGATTGCACATTCTTACATAATGTTAGTTATGTCTTCTTCTCCGTGTCTGATCAATTTTATGTGCCTTAGATACATTTATTTGGGCAGTGACATTATCCATTTTCAATTATTTGGTTATGAGGAAATTTATGGGCCTAGTGCTCTTTTTTCCATATTTAACTTTTGATACGTATGTCCGCTAAGAATCATTTAAATGAGAAATTGTAAGAGCATGGTTTATTGCCTAATTAATGAGAGTGTTTTGTATAACTCTCTCTCTCTCTCTCTCTCTCTCTCTCTCTCTCTCTCTCTCTCTCTCTCTTTCTCTTCCTCTAACAGGAGCTGCACCATCCTTTCATCAGAACAACTGAAGGCCACCAGTCTCTCCACAGGGTGTATGATTTTGGAAGTGGTCAAGCTAATGAAGAATGTAGGGGCCTAGCTAATTGTACTATTTTGAAATGTTCTAGCTGAAGACGAAATCTTCCTGTAGGAACCAACAGAGATCACGGGTGGCTCAGCAGGTTAAGGCATTTTCTGCTAAACCTGGGGAGCTGAGCTGTAGTCCCAGGCCCCACAGGGTAGAAAGAGAGTGGTGTGGAGCAAAGATCTGATATTAAAGCAAGTAGACAACAGATGGACTTCACAGCGCAGATTCTACAATCTAAAATGGGCCCTGTAGACCCACTTCCCCTCCCCCTTTTTCTTTTCTTTTCTTTTCAGCATATGTGCAACTTGCTCAGACAAGTAAGCAGCTTTTTTCATGTGTTCTTCCAACGTCATCAACCCTTTCAATTTGGATAAAGATACTTGGCTAACAATGTGCCCTATTGTATGAATTTTCTCTCAGCTAGAAACGGGCAGGTCACAAATGACCTCCGTGTCTAGTGGTTATGTGCAGTTTGACCAGTCTTGAATGGACTCTCCAGAAGCCTTGAGGGAAAAGATAGTGCTTGGGCTTTAAGTATCCCAAGCTTCAAAAGCTCCAGAAACTGCCATCATTGGTGGCATAAATCCCCCATGTTCACCCACCCTCTTTTCTGGTTCCATCCAAGACTGTTGCTCTATATTCTGGGGGTTTCCTTGACAAATCACATATAGCCCAGGTGAAACATTGGACGAGGTGATCATTGCCATAAACATTGATTTTCAAGTAAACAGTTTCTTTTTGATGATAGAGGACGCACGCTTAAATTGGATTCATTGTTGCTCTGATAGCTCCCATTCCCCTTATCATGTTTAAGGTGGCACTGTGAAGTGTACTGGGTGCCAAGGGTTAGACGCATTCTACATAAGAGATTCAGTTCACAGGTAGATAACGAGCTCTCTGTAACGAGAAATCTCCAGGTACTATGGCACACTCACGCAAGTACCTCAGTCACATGAATCCACCTTAAAATCTAGCTGATGTGATATGAACACTGGGCATATACTATAAATAAGAACGGGTGGGCATATTCACAAAGAGCATATTGTAAGGAAAAGTAGGAAGTTTGTGGTGGGGAAAATATTAACCAATTAATCGTTATCACTAATCTAAAAAAAAGAGCTCTCATTGGTGAACTAAAACTGTTTAGGATTGGTAGACTGGCTAAAACGAGTTCAGAGATAGTCATTCTTAAGAAAGGTCTGAGAGAGGAGGGGGAGTATAGGAATGGGTAGGGGAGATGATGGGGAGAGACTGGGAGGAGAGGAGGGAAGGGAAACTGAAGTTGAGAGTGTAAAATCAAGCAAACAAAACAAACAAACAAACAAAACCAGAAAGATCTGAGAATTCAATGAGATCAAAACATCCTAGCAATAAAAACAACACTAGGGATTTGATCCCTACATATTCTGAAATACTCCCGTTACTGATGTGGGAGGATGTTTAATGATGTATTTATCTTAGACAAATCACTCATACAAGAATTTAATGGAAGAGTCCAATTAATTTAATTCCATTCAGGGCTGGAGATTAATCTCCCAGAATCTTTGGTATGGCCTGACCTTTGTCTACACAGCCAGTATATTGTTGGAGATCTATCTAGATGGGGAATGGAGCATTGACTCTGTCAGGAACGTGCTTCTCCTGTAAGCATCGGAACCTGAGTCCTACAGTGACTATAATCCCAGCGTTAGGGGATGGAGACAGGCAGATTCCAGGAACTTGCTGGCCAGCCTGGCTAGCCATTCAGAGGGTTCCAGCTTTCGTGAGAGATCCCTATCGACAAAAAAGTCAGGGAAGTAATCGAGGAAGATGATGTGGGCCTCTGGCATCCCCATGTATGCCATTGGTACCCACACTTATACACATCCACACCGAGACCCTCATCCTTCTTTCAAAATCTACAATGGATTCCTAGCTAATTTTTACCCCATCATATGATAGAAAGAAGTCTTTATTTACTAAAATTGAGGATTAGGAAAAAGTATGTATCTTATATTAAAATAATAAATATGTGAAACTATTTTTAAATTTTACTATGTCCTTTACATACTTAGCTTAAATTTTATAATAGGAATACTTATAATGTCACTATATGTGGTAAAACTTAAATCTATGACTTGCTTTCAACTTATACCATAAAGAACCCAAGAATCATGCACATTTAGTGGGCGTGAAGCCAGTTCACAAATGTTTATGAGCACCTCCCAAGCGTTAAACACTATAAAGATATAGTAATGAATAGCCATTATTTTTTGAACACTCGTGCTCTTAAACTGTTGTCTGACAAAGCTTTTCCTGGGGGAACAAAACTGTGCACACTCCAGACAGGGGCCCCAGAATACACCGAAGTCCAGACACCAGCAAAGTCCAACACTGGTAAACCAATGTGTTCTACTGGGCTTACTTAGAAGAATGTGAGTGAGGGGTTATTTCCAGGCTGGCCTCGAACTCGTGATCCTCCTGCCTCTGCCTCCTTCAGCAAATCCTACCGGCGTGGGTGGTTATTTCCAGGAGCAGAAATAACTCCGAGACAGCTGCATCACCAAAACCCACCACCAAGATCCACCCCAGCGTGGGTGACAGCTCACAAGCTGGGCATCTGGAGCACACTGCACAGTCTGCAGGCGGCTCAACAGGTTGGAAGGGGTTCTTTCCTGGCGCCTCAGTTGATCTAAACCTCTTCCGGGCGGCAGGGCTGGTTTCTGCCTCTTCTGGATTGATACCTGGAGTCTTTCTCGCAGCTTTTCTTCTCTGGGGTTCTTCACAGCTCAGCTTTTCTTCCTCTGAGTGTCTTCTGCGCCCCTGGAGGTTTACTGTTTACCCTTGCAGGGAGAGGCCTGATGAATCTGGTCAGTTTCGGGGAGTTCTTTAGGTACGGGGCATAATATCCCCGTTACTGTTTCCGGTAAGCCATTTGTCATCGTTTCCAGAGAGAAACATGGGATGATCACATTCACCAGAGGTGTGAGTAGCATCCCGGTTCACAGATGAGGAAAGTAAGCCACAAGATAAGTCACTTCAAGGTCACAGGGTTGGGATTCAACCTGATGCCTAAAGCCCATCATTCTAATTGTAAGGTTTTACTTCATAATGATGCACTATAATAATTCTTTGTCAGATAAAGGCATATATGGAGTAAGAAACGAGCGAACTATATATAATACTCTAGTATTTACCCTGCACGGTTTTCTTATCTGGTAGAAAGGTAAAAAGGTAACTTGTCAAGTCCTAAGGCATGCTGGGTAGCTCCCAGGACTGCAGGATAATTAAACACCTTTCAAAGCCGTGCTCTCAGCATGGAAAATGTCCCTAAGGACTTTGATTCAAATGAC
This sequence comes from Arvicola amphibius, assembly GCF_903992535.2. Lineage (NCBI taxonomy): Eukaryota > Metazoa > Chordata > Mammalia > Rodentia > Cricetidae > Arvicola > Arvicola amphibius. The sequence goes on along the minus strand of NC_052063.2, from coordinate 15,080,402 downwards.
TGATTTCATGACAATGAGGGCCTCTAAGTGGAACAAGGTTCTTTTATGTAGAGCAAAGGAAATAGTCAGGGCAGCGCTGAGCCCTTTCGTGGTGAACATGGGAATCTGAAGATTATCGGTGCTGATTTTTTTTTTTTTTTTTTTTTTTTTTTTTTTTTTTTTTGGCCTTAATCCCTGTTATTGGGTTTCTGGTTACCCGACCTTAGTGTGGCCTATACAATATCATCTCTGTAACCTTTGTGTTTGTCGGCTTATCTGGATGAACTCTCGGTGGAAAGTGAGAGGCCACCTTCATCTAGCTTCCAATGGCGCTAACTAGAGAAAGAGAGGCAGAAAAAAAAAGTTTGCGTTGAGCAGAAATAAGATATGAAAGCACGAACAGTGAACTTAAAGAAGGTGTTTGAAGACGGGAGGATTCCTAGGGAGAAGGTTCACTAAAGAATAGCCTACAACCCAGGACACTGGGAACAAAGTGCCCTTACTGAAAAACCCGATCCTTTTCAGAAGTACAAAGTTTCTCTATTTGAACTTTACTAAAAAGTTTTCGTCAGTTCGTCCTTCGGCTGAAGCTGCCCACCTAAATCTCATGCATCAAAGATCGACATTGTTAAGAAAGATAATCCTTGAACTCCTAGGAAGAGACAGGGAGAGCTGGCATAAAAGAGAAAAAGGGGTGGGCAACGGTCCACACACCTTCTTCCTTAGAAACAGTAGAGCAAGTTTGGATTCTGGAGACTAAGAGAAAAGGCTTCAGAGTCAAGGAGAGAGGAGAAAGCGAACAAGGACATTGTAAGACACAACACAAATTCTTTACAGCAGTTTATTAAACTAAAGGAAGGCACAGTTTTTGTATCTTCTGCGGATCCCTTTCCACCGTTGTAGTGGGAGTCACAAGGCAGTGCAGGGGTTGGACATGGGATTAGATTTCCACTCCTCCACTTCCTCTTTAGGAACCCTGCAGTAGCTTCTACAGCAGGTAACCTGCTTGTACCTCACTTAAATACAAAGGGGAAGTAGAACTTCAGAGTGTCCTCAAAGCCCCGTGGGTCTCTTCCTGGTGGTCTATGTGACTTTAACCTGCAAGCTTTAGAGGCTTCATCTGTAAAGACGGAATAATAACGCTTTATGCTCTTCAGTCTAGAACTTTGTCCATGCTGGGACAAAATACACAGAACTGATGATCTTTAGTGATTTATACCTTCTCAAATGATAATAACAATGACTGCCTAGTACTGCCATTTTAAAGATTAAGCAATGTTGAAGGTCTCCAATTCTTAGAATCCAGGTTATGAACACAATCGAAATTAGGACTGCATTATCAATTCTATGCAAAGTCTGTTGCAAGCATTTGCTTACTCAATATTTACTTTTATAGAAAAAAACATATATAAACCACAGCAGACAACATAAAGCAACGATATCCCATAATTTTAGGTTTTTTTTTCAAATTTCAAACCATAGCCATGGTTTGATGAAGAAGAACACACACACACACACACACACACACACACACACACACATCTTTGTTTTCCAAAAAAGGGGGCTAAGATTCAGAATATACGTATTAGAGATGATCTCATTTTAAGTAGAGGAGTCATGATAGAATCTGAATTGCTAAGTTCTCCTCAGGGGATAAGAATGCTTGCCTTGCAAATATGAGGACCTGTGTTCAAATCGCTAGCTAGGTGTGGCTGCGTGCAACTATAAACACAGCACTGGGGCCAGAGCCAAGAAGATCATCACTGGGACTTGCTAACTACCAGGTTCAGTGAGAGACCCTCTCTCCAGGGAAGAAGACTCATTGAGCAGGACACAGCTCAGCTTCTTCTGACCTCTGCATGTTACAGCCATTATGCTGCACCTATACACACATAGGCACATACACCACACCAATAAAGTCAAGCATGTGCACACACAAGAAAAACAAAACAACACACCCATGAATTCCTAAATTCTCTTCAAATTACACTAAATTTCTGCTGTCCTGTTGGTCTGTCATCCTTGCTAGACTAAGTCTCTTAGAACAGGAGAGAAGCAACCAAGATGTGCTTTTCTATTATGAGCCATGATACATCATAGCCTTAGCTTTCAGTGTCTTAGAGAGAGACAGGGGTAGCTGGGGGTAGAGTTTAGATCACAAAGAAAAAAAAACAGGAGTAAATTGTACTACTATTGGTTTTGAGCTTTGAACTCATTTCCAACCCTTGAGAGTTGAAAATTCACCAAATGTTTTGCTATCTCTGAAAAATAAAAAAAATTATGAATGAGCTCTAAAGACCACAAATCAAAATTTTCAACTCTAAACAGCTAAGGGGAAAACTGAAATATTTTGAGCAGCAGAGCAAGTGGATTATAAATATTACTAAAATTTTTTGAAATACCTATTTCTAACAGTAGATTGTTACTGTCCGTACATTGCTTAAAAACCTTGCTTCTGTAATATATTTGTTTTCACAAGTAAAATATTTTAATATTGCCTTTGAAGTTTTGTTAACAGTTCTAAAATACTTTAAGAAACTGACAGAAATATAGAGAAACTGTCATGTACTATTGATCTATTTTAATTCAGTCCATGATGCCTATTATAAGCCTATACACCAAGCATGTAAGACTCTGAGGGACCCATGGTCTCTGCACGTGAGAGAGCCAGGGTCTGAGTTTGATTTTGATGGTGATATGTGTATATAGTGCCAACTTATGCTGAGTTCTGATATATGCTAGCTACTCTGCTCAGAGTTTTGCACGTGTTTTCCTTTTCAAACACCTCCTGCAAAGTCCTTTGAAGATAATATTTCATTAGCTCAGTTTATAGATGAGGGAAACGTAGCAGAGATTAGGAAATTTATCCAGGGACACACAGCTTATCAATACATTTCAATCTTTTTCTTAATTGACATACAGATACAAATGAACATATCTATGCAAATATAAAAATTCAAATATAGGGCTGGAGAGATGGCTCAGTGGTTAAGAGCACTGACTGCTCTTCCAGAGGTCCTAAATTCGGTTCCCATCAACGACATGGTGGATTATAACCCTCTGTAATGAGATCTGGTGCCTTTTTCTGACCTGCAGGCAGAATGCTATATACATAATAAATAAATATTTTTTTTTAAAAACAATTCAATTATAAAAACATTGCATAAATACCCCTTGTTTCTTTTCATCAAAGAAGAAGTCTTTGCTGTTTCTCCTGCTTGCGCTTGTTCACATACAGGCGATGTGTGGTTAGGAACACCAGAGTGCAGAAAAGGCCATGCCTTAATATTGACGAGAGCAAAACTCTCCCGAGACCAGTAAATCTAGCCTTGCATGCTCTCACCTCACACAGCAGCCTTGTTTTTATTTTGAAAATTGAGATCAAGTATAAGCAAAATGACATTTAAACTTAGGGCTGGCTTCTCAATAAAACTTCTAATCTTGAATCACATTTGGAATTGCATTTCAAAGAAGTACACCAAGCACATGAAGCCAGACTCTTTTAAATAGGAGTACAAGAGAGGCACAAATGGAAATTTAAAAAAAAAAAAAACCTGGAAAGCACAAAACATTAAAAAATAATAACTTCTTGTGGTGATATCTTGTTTGTACTCTAACAAATAAAGCTTGCCTGAAGATCAGAGGGTGGAGCTAGCCACTAGTTAACCATAGAGGTCTGGAGGTCTGTATAGACAGACAGGAAGTGAAGTGGCTGGGTGGAGAGAGCAGTAAAAGTCAGAAAAAGACATGAGGTCTGTCCTTTTTGGCTGAGGAGTTAGCAAGGTAAGAGTTGGCTGTGGCTTGCTCCTTTCTCTCTCTGATCTTTCAGCATTTTCCCTGATATCTGGCTCCAGGTTTTTATTATTAAGACCAATTGGAATTCATGCAACAACTTCTCTCCGCCATATTTAACCTTTTGTGATGGGAAACACTTTTCTTTTATACTTTGCCAATTTCTCGTCTCCCCCTCCTCTCCAGGTTCTCACATGTACTAATGACTAGTTTATATGCAGAACAACTTTCTTAACTTCCACAGAGGAAGGAGAACACACACCAGTTGTCTTTCTTTGTCTGACTTATTTCAGTTAACGCAGTGCCCTCAACTGTGTATAACATTTCAATGTTCCAAGTTTGTATGCATTTAATTTCTAATATTTCACTGCCACTTTTTCTCTCTCCTGTTTTGATCCTTGACTTTTTTTCTTTGAAAGTTCTCCTATTCTATTTTTTGGTCAATCAACGAACTCCCTCTTAGTTACATCTGCATTATGTTAAATACTATTCTAGTTAGTGTGTTTCTTTCAAAGTCCCCTAGTTACAACTTATTTTCCAGCACAATTTCTAAAGAATTTAAATCCTTACTTATTTGGTTATACTATTTTTTTAACTATAAAGGCAAGTAAAACTATGAATTCATCTTCTCCTTCATTGCATTCTATACATCATCTTTATCTCCAAATGGAACTTCCTCCAAATCTGCAATTTTAGTTTTTGGTTTCCCCTTAGACCTCATACCTCTATTGATACAGGTTAATTGCTTATTTATTTTCTTTCCTAAATACCTTAGAGCAGAATTATATTTATGTATTTTGAAAATGAGCATGGAGTCAGCTCACAGCTCTGAGACCGGGATGGTGGACTTAGTATGAATAAGTCTGAGAATGTCTGCTCGTAGAAGTGACAATGACTTACTTAAACCAACAGTAAAACTAACTGAGGAAAATAAATTACATCCCTTACCTGTTATTTTTCTCAGGCTTGTGACGTTGGAATGAATACTCAGTAGTTGGTATAAAAGTCAGAAATAATTACAAGGATGAAAAGCATTTATTACTTATAGAATTTATGCTGTTACGCGGTGTCTAGTGTCTAACTTTGGAGGTGTATCTATGCAAGAAACCATCTTTACCCTTATTTTTGTTTTGCTTCATTGACTAATTTTGGGTACTTTTTTTACCGCACATAGGTCCAAATTTTGCTTAATATTTTGAAGCTGATTTAGGCAGTAATTGTAGGCATCTTCTTGCAATGTATCCATTTGCCATTCTGTGGATAGTTAATGTTTAATTATGGAGATGACATGATAGGGCTCAATTTATTCTACTCTCTTAACCTATAAAATAAGTCAGCATAATGCCGGATAGTGAAAAGTTGGCCAGCAATCTGCTTTTGTCTGTCATTCATGTCTTTATTTTGTCTAGTCCCGTTTCTCATTTGCGATGGAATAGGCTATATTATAGCAAATTATACTTTTTAGATTGCGCGACCACAAACGAACATGTTAGCTGAGATGGAGTTTATCCACAATGATGACGCGCTTAAATATATATATATCCTCAGCCTTGGTCCCCTGGACCTGCGACAAGTTATGTAGTCCTGGGGGGCTTATACCACACTGAATCCACTCAAGCCACCTAATGTGTTCCCTAATAAATCACATATCTAATTAAAAAATTATTGTGCTACCTTTCACTCCATAAATGTATACAGTGAACGTTGTCAAGAGACAACCTTTAAATTGTATATAGCAAGTTTCTATTGTGTTGAAATATGTTCAATATGTTGGTCAGTCTGGTGAATTTATACGGACATTTGATACTTAGCAAATGATATTTCAAACATGCTTTAAGATTATATAAAAACTTTTAAAATCCACAAAGGCACCCAAGAGTGATTGTTAAGATTTAGATGCTCAGCAAGACATGCCATATTTTGTAAAATTCTCTGCCTCTCCTGCAACAGCCTGATAAACATTTAATGTTGTAAATTTTACTGCTCGATATTTAGACATCTTATAGTGATTTTACACTAATTTAAAAATAAAAATGTTGGGACAATAAAGATGAATCTATGTTCATTAAGCAGAATATAAAAACACATTATATTAAATTGATTAAAAACAGGCATATACAAAATTAGAACTACTAAGTTTATCACCTGCTTCAAAACGGTTTTGTTTGTTTTTTTTTTCTAATCTGTTTTACAGCCCGTCACTCAGACTGGATGGTACTATGGTAATGGTTCTAGATGATGCAGTGACAAGCAAGAATCTAGGAAATCTCTAAAATGAGGTCAAGGGACCAATAGACAAGTAGCAGAAACTCCAGAGCCATGACGTTGTGAGAGCTACACAAGGAAAGTTACCCAGTACCCTCAAAGGGATCTTGGGCCTGTTGACACCTGGAATTGGACTTCAGGCTGCTAGACCTGTGAGACAATTGTTCCTTTAATTTCAGTTGCTTTAAACCACTTGGCTCCAAGGTTTCTGTAACTTGTGGCCAAGACACCATAGTCATTGTCTTGATCTTCTAAAATCCTTCTCTTCTTCCCTTACTATAGGGTTTTGGGTTTATTCTTCTCGTTATTTCTCACTACAGAATAAGGTTAGTCCTTTCTCCTTCCTAAGAAGTGCATGAAGGGTCTCATGCTTGGTAGGCAAGCACCCTGATACTGTGCTAACGCCCCAGTTAAATATAGCTAAGTTGATGCTTTAGCTGTATTTAAGGATTTTTTAAAACTACTAAATAGAAAGTATTTATGAGGGGCTCACGTTATAATGTGATATGCTCTGAAATGTCTTCCTAAACTATAAACTAAAAATTACTAAATTTTCAAAGTCTTGTTTCCCCTGGCTCAATATGTCTCAGATTTTTCCTGTTTAAGTTATGGATATATGCTCATTAATGTAGCTTCTCTTCATGGCTCAGAGACTGTTCAGTTATTAGGCTTCTCCCAAGAAACAGAACAAATAAGAGATAGGCAGAAACACAAATATACACAAAAATACATATACTATGAAGAATTGACTATGATTATAGAGACCAAGGTGTCCCATCTGAAAGATGGGGGTTCAAAAAGCCCTATAATGAAATTTAGCTCATCTAGAGGCCTGAGAACCAAGGGAGCTAGTCCTAATGTAGAGGAATCATTTTCCAGTCCAATCAGGCAGAAAGCAAGGAATGGGTCCCTCTCTCCATGGTTTTGTGTTTCATTTAGACTCTCAATTATTTTGAAGATATTTACATTGGGGAACATCAGTCTTGTTTAGTGCACTGATTGGAGGATCCCGTTTGGAATATCCTCGCAGACACATCCAGCAATGTTTAATCTGGGTACTCTGTGGCTTAGTCAAACTGACATTCAATGGTAGACAGGGAGAACATATCATTAGAAGAGAAGTCACTGTGTATGATACTGGATACTGTGGCTGACATTTCAATCGTGCCTAACAGCCAACTCTATTAGATGAGGAGTCTGTGTGCAGGGTATGTCTCCTGACATAGTAACTCTTATGACATCCAATGTCAAGCTACCGTCTTGACAGGCGGTTGAGACTATTAAAAAAAACCTGTTTTTTATTTTCCTTTTCCTTCACGTCTGGCATGTACTATATTTAAAGATATTTACATCATCACACTGATTTTACAACCCTTTTTTGACTCAGTATGTATAATAAAATTCTTACGTTGCATTTATAGACTATTTCGAGACAGTAGTTATTAACAAACATTGCTTTGAGTGGGAATGCCTTTTCCCTTTTTAACCTCCTGTATCCCATTGAGTTTCCAAAGTGATGTGTGGCAATATGGTACCTAAGTATGTTGGGAAGTGATGGCGGATGCATTAAGTGGTTAGCTTGCTAACAAGGATGTGGAATTAGGTTAACTCTTGAGGAATGGAGTGAGTTCTTGTTCTTGGTAGACAAGAGCAGCTACAAGAGAACATTATTTACAAAATGAGTCTGTCCCTTGTGTTTTGCCTGGGTCACTCTGCATTGCCCCTCAAGCTGGAGCAGAATGACTCCTCTCCGGAGATCGAGAAGTTGCTGCCATGTGGGTGGTCATCCCAGCCTTTAAACCTAGGGTTCTCAACCTGTGAGTTGTGACCCCTTCATAAAGGTAGCCTAAAACCATCGACAAACACAGATATTTTTACATTATGATTCATGGCAGTAGCAAAGTTAAAGTTATGAAGTAGCAATGGAAAATTTTATGGTTGGGGATCACCACAACATGCGGAACTGCATTAAAGTGTTGCAGCATGAGGATGGTCGAGACCACTGGTTTACAATTATGAACCTTGGCGTTATGGTGACAGAAAGAAGAATGAACAAGTAGATACTATGGGTATCTCTAACTCTCTGATCAGGCTGTTTTATGCATTTCCCAATTGCCCTGAGTATTTTGGTATTTACTTTCTAGAACTGTCATTGCAAATTCTCATCCATATGCAGTTTGTCTGGAGAAGCTTCATATACTTGAATCTCATAAACACATTAAAGAATATATGTTCTGAAAGTGTCAATGTAGTGTTTTATACGGATGAGGCTGAGACTGACACTTGGTTTGTTTAAAATTTCTATCCTTGTTGACATCTCTGTGTGGTGTTGTGTGTGTATAGATGTCAAAAAGGAATATATATATATATGTATATACATATATGCGTAGACATATATATTTCCTTTACTGGAAATAGATTTTTCTCACATAATATATCCTGATTACTGTCTCCCCTTCCTGTACTCTTTCCAGTTTCTCCACACCTCCCCTCCAATCTGGATCCATCCCTTCTCTGTCTCTCATTAGCAAACAGACTTTTAAACAATAATAATAAAATAGAATAGAATATGTACCAGGATTTTTCTTTTGGGGCACTGACCAGCTCCCAAATCATGACAAAGACACTTATTATTGGTTTTGAATGTTCAGCCTAGCTTAGGCACATTTCTGGCTAGCTCTTTTAACTTATATTAGCCCATTTCTCTTTATCTACCTTTTGCCTTAGGGCTTATTACCTTTCTTACTTCTGTAGATCTTACTTTCACTGCTTCTCTATGGCTGGCTGGCTGGCATCTGCCTGGTTTCTTGCCCCAGGCTTGTCCCTCATTCTCTTCTCTCATTCTCCCCACACCTCACCCTCGAGCCTAGATTTCTCCTTCTATTTATGCTCTCTGTCCACCAGCCCTGCCTATCCTTTCTCCTACCTAGCAATTGGCTGTTCAGCTTTTTTTGGTAGACCAATCGGGTGCCTGAAGCAGGCAACGGGAAACAAATGCATATTTAAACACACACCCTTACATCATTAAACAAAGGCAGCATATACAGAAGTAACACGCCTTTACGCAGTTAAAAGTCATATTGCTGCAGCATGAACAAATTGTGACACGTCTTTGTCTACTTAAAATAACATTCCATAATAATAAGATAAAACAAAACTAACAACATTAGAGTTAGACAATCAAACAAAAAGAACTAAAGAGCTCAATAGAAGCCTCAAGAAATAGAGACTCATTGGTATGTATGCCCAGGAATCCCATAAAAACACTAAACTGGAAGTCATACTATATTTCAGTAAGCCAGTGTGAGCCAGCTACCACCAGGATCAACAGCATTGTATTTCAGAGAGCTCAATGCCGGGGATGGGAGACTTAGACAAGAGACAGGTGAGAGGTTTACACAAGGCAAAGTATGAGGAGATAATACGGCAACTAGTCTAAGGATAGAAGAGTCCTTTCCTCACAAGCAGGAGGCCCCAGGAGCAATTCCTGGGAGAACGGCACACAAAACAAAGCAGCTAAGTAAAGGAACAAACACTCAAAAAGCAAAAACAAAGTAGCAATGCCCATCATTGTCCCACCTGTAATCTTTTCCCGTTCTTTCTGTGAGGTTCTAGAACCAATCTCTGTGAGAAAAATCAGAGAGGGAAGGCAAATAGGAGCGCCTACTAGAATGGGAGCCAAGGGCCCAAGCATCTTCTTATATTTTCATTCTCCTGAAGAGGCCTTCTCAGGTCCGTGTCCTCTGGTACCCAGCTCTTCCCTTTAATGAGCCCTTATTCTCAAACCTATAGCCTAACAAGAATTGAGTAGGGAGCGATCATCATCGTTGGGAGTGCTTCTAACAGTGGAAGCAAATGAGTCGTCTGCCCCAACCAGCTCCAGAATGAGGTAATTCCCATAAAACACCTATCTTCCTCTGCTCTCTCTTCCCCTTTCCCTCCTGTAAATATTCTGCTTTTTTTTTTTTTAAAGACAACCCATCACTTCATGGCCTCATTTGCAAATATGCTATCTTAAGGATATCCTTCAATTCACAGTCTAGGGTGGGGAGGTTTTAGTGTTTAAATATGAATTTTTCACATAATTCTTATTTCTGATAATTTTATTTCCAAATAAAATGTATATCCTAAATAATGGTAAAAATATTTGCTCAATGGCATAATTCTAGGATTCTGAAAAATGTGTCTGGGAAAAAATCATTTTCATTTGGAAGAGATTAATGTCCCTTATACCAGTATTGCTACATGATGTCTTTATCTTTTTCCTCCCCCAATCCCAAACATTTTGCACCGAAACTTCTTGTTTCTAAAAAATTGTGTTATACTACTTCTTGACTAATAACCTTAGTTGATTTTCTATAACCTGTAGGGTGAAAGTCTGAAGATGTATGACAGCCTTATACTAAAGAAATTGCTGACATAATTTTGTAGATGATGTATATAGAAAATTAATTATTTAAAAACATTGGAAGCCAAAGAATTGGCACAGGTTCATAATTAATTTCTGAGGGTAGAATAAAATAAGATTAATAAAACCTTAAAATATTTATTTAAGAGTCATTCTGCCCAAACTTATAGCCCATTTAATTTCTCATTCCGCCATTCCACACCACCTCGGCTTGGCTGGGTACCAGCCTACACCTGTCCCAAATAATATGCCTGGCCTCTTCTCTAACCCACAAGTCCCAAGGCTTCAAGCTTTCCATTTCTTTAAAGTCCTAAGCTTTGTATTTCTTTTAAAGATGCACAGTTTCCCCATGAGGAGTGTAAACCCAAAACTGCATTACCGGGTGGGTGATATTTCTTTTTATTCAGACTCCTTCTGAAGCCTCTTGATTCCTAACCATTATGTTCAGGTGTGTGACTTCTGGTTTTGCTGCATTTGTTTAACTCTGTGAAGCTGTGCCTGTCTAAAACACCTGATGGTCCTAATAAAGAGATGAACGGCCAATAGTGAGTCAGGAGTAAGGACAGGCAGGGCTGGCGGGCAGAGAGTATAAATAGGAGAACTGAGACACTGAGACGGAGCAGCAACAAGAGAACAAGGAGAGGAGGACCTCAGGGGCCAGCCACCCAGCTACACAGCAAGCCACAGAGAAAGAAGAAAGGTATCCAGAAATAGAGATAAAAGCCCAGAGGCAGAAGGTAGTGGGGATTATTTAAGTTAAGGAAAGCTGGCTAGAAACAAGCCAAGCTAAGGCCAGGCATTCAAAACTAAGAATAAGCCTCCATGTGTGATTTATTTGGGAGGTGGGTGGTAGGCCCCTCAAAAAGCCGAAAGAGTAAGACTTCACACAACATACCCATGCACCCCCCATTTTAAAAAGCAACCTAGTAGATCCTTCTTGCCCTTCTTGTCTTGGATGCACAATAGCAGCCAGAATCACACTACCCTAAAACAGTCCTTTTGAACTTACGCTACACTGCACATGCTAGCGGTTCTTACTCCTCTGTCCCTGTTTGTTGTCCCTAATGTCACCTCTAACACTCACCACTCCTTGAAATATGAAATATTCTTCTGTATTTGCCTATTAGCTGTTTTTTCACTCAAAATTAAAGAATAGGGGTTATTACTATTTTTTGTCTTGTCCAACATCCTGTCCATTTAGTAGTTGTGGAATATATGGAAAAATGAAAGAATTAATGATTCCAAAAGGTGGGATTAGGAGGCCGTGCTGTTCCAAACTGTAACTTTGTAGCAGCTAGTTGAGTAAGAAGGAAGACAAAGATCACCCCTACAGACAGGGCTATAATTTGTCCCAATGACACGTCATCGCTTTAGTAGGTGACAGAAACCTTGAGTAGACAAAGACGTGCATGTCATTTGACAGATGATGTATGGTTCCTCGCTAGCAGTCTACTAGGATGACCGGGGCTTAGAACTATTACATGGCACGCTGCTGCTCCGTATAATTGTGCATCCATCCCTATTACTTGTTGGCTAAGGGAGGTGTGAATGAATCCAAGAATAAGGGCACTGCTTTGTGGGAACACGAAGGCTGGGGCTGTCTTTGAGGAGCTCTGGAGAGGCATGAGTATGGATGGACAGAGAGGAAAGCTTTTGAAGGACGCTTAAAAGAAATCCCACACTAGCTAAGAACTGACTATAATAGAGGGTTATTTATTTAGGGGTGGGCTCACAGATCACAATCCTCTGCTGGAACGGGGAACAGCAACCGAATACCACAGCCAGAAAAGAGGCTGGACACGTGCTTTTCATAGGCATATATAGTTTAAGAGGCCATGCCCAAGTGGGCGGGTAACTTAAAGGCTACTGGTGGTAGGAATTCCTACAGCAAACTTTTGTCCTACATGCTGAAGGAGTTAACACCAGATGGGAGGCATTTCAGACCGAGGAAACTGAACTGTCCAAAGATGAGGGGCTGGAGAGATGGCTCCGTGGTGAAAAGCACTTGTTGCTCTTACAGAGGAGCTGAGTTTCATTCCTAGCACCCACATGGCAGTTCACAAACATCTGATTCCAGGGATCCGATGCCCTTTTCTTAACTGTGTGGCACCAGGCCTGAATGTCGTACACATACATACATACATACATACATACATACATACATAATACATACATACACACATACATACACACACATACATACATAATACATACATACATACATACAGGCAAAACACCATATGGAAAATAAAATAAATCTGAGAACAACTTTTATAACATAGAGGAGAAGGACCCTGGTGTCTTGGGGGAAATGTTCTTGTTTATGATAAGAAATAGCTAGAGATGGAGGTTGGGGCTGAGGTAGAAAGTATCTTAATGACATTAAGTGCTTGTCCTAAATAGGTTATAGAAAAATCACTTAAGATTATTAAGCAGGAGGTAAATGTGTAGGGGCGAGGTGGGGAGAGGTAGGGGGAGTGGGTGGGTGTGTTTTCAGAAACATGAACATTCTTAGCGCTATTGTTAGGGATTAAAAGAGAAGGGACATTTTTTTTCAGGATGCTAGCTTGGGAATCCTTCCATCTGGTCCAAGTGGAAAGGATGAAGATCACAGCAACAGTGACGGAAGCTGAGCAGGTAGCAGAGCAGGTAAATATTTTGTAGCTGTATTCCTTAGGACTTCGGGATTGCCTGATTCTCAGGACGAGGATGAGGAATAGTGAGGCAGCCTCCAATTCAGACAATTGGCATACTGTGGTCTCCATAAGTCACGTGGCTAAGACGTGGGGGCGAGTCGCAGGCTGGCTTGAAAGACACCATGCAGTGTGTGAGCTGAGAGAGAGAGAGAGAGAGAGAGAGAGAGAGAGAGAGAATTTGGGCGACATTCCTCAGACCTGGATTTTATCAGTTCTATCAGATGGAGAATGAAGACCAAGCATAAAAGGACGCTAGGTTCTAGGGAGCGGATGTTACACGGGGATCGGTTAAAGCTGAATGAAGACTCAGTCTCGTTGGTGTAAAGAGGAGAGAGCGGCATTGCTGCAGAAGGAGGAAATGGACAACTGAGAAATACTGCTTCCAACGATGATAACGTTCAGCAGTTAGCGGGCTTGGGGACTTTCTCAAGAGCCATAGCTGGATTGCAGGGCTGGCGAGGAGAGAAAACAGGGCAAGTAATATGTTTCACGTGAATATATACACACCATCCGCCATTGCGCCCTCTACTCTGGCCTTCTCACGGAAACAGATTCTGGAGGAGGTGAGTTCATTTAGCACCTTGTGCTTCTATGAAGACTCTAACTGTATTCACGAGTTTGCAGGATGTGACTGCCATTCTTTCCTGTTCCCTTAGCATCCTCACGGATGCTTTTTATAAGCTCCAGGAGCCTCACTAACAACGGTACTTGAGAAGGCGTGTGAGGCCTGGGAAACCTTCATGTCGAAAAAGGTCATGTGCAGCAGTCAGCGTTCGTCACGCCGAGCTGTCTGCAACTTCAATTTGATTGTTTGTGTGCTGACAGTGTTCTCTTGAGTCTGTCTGGCGGATCAAAATGCCTCAATCCTTTCATGAATAGAGCGTTCCACAACCAGAAAGTCGAAAAGCACACTGTACATGCACGCGCGCACACAGCTACATATGTAACTGTACAGAAAAAGCAGACGGGCACACATCTAACAGTTGGCAATGAGTTCCTCAGAGGAGAGGACAGGTCAGCTGAGAGTTAAAGGAAACTTTTGCCTTTTAACGCTGCTTCTTCTGTACATATTAAGTTTTCAATTAGCATATACTTGGGTTTTATTTGACTACTTTAAAAATTGTCTGTGTGCGTGTGATGTCTATGGATACTTCCGGGAGGACGTAAATATCTTTTTCTGTTGCTGTCCACCATATTTTTTGTGGGTGACAGGGTCTCTCACTAAACCTGGAGTGCTCCATTTTATCTAGAATGCCTCCAGGGCTCACCTGCCTCTGCTCCCCTGTGCTGGAGTTACTCACGCTCGCCGCCACAAATAAGCTTTTAATAAAGTGGGTGGTGGGGATTTGAACTTTCACCCTAGGGCTTGCACGACAGGCACTTTGCCTGTGGCGCCATCTCTCCAGCCTCAATTGAGAAATTCTTTCGAAGACAGGATCCCCTTAAGTGAGAGGCCATGCCTTCTATCACATGTATCCTCCCACAATGTGCAGCAGAGAATTGATAATACATTGACTTCAAACATGATTTCCACATTCCAACAAGTCGGTCTTATCTGTGAGCCTGTGAGTGAGTGGAGAGGTATGAGAGGGTAAGGGGGTACAGAACAGAAGGGAATATAAACCCTGAGAAGAGGTTCTGGTGCTCCCTTCAGCATCCAGATGGTGTGGTACACTTGAGTGAGTCACGGCATGGTGTCCAACTGCGTCCGAAACATTTCACTCCACCCAACACATAGGATTCTGGGTAGGTGAGGCCTAGACACCTTAAAGCACTCTTAAAGAACACATCTAGTGATTCACATGTGTATAGCAGCAACAGAAATGTCCCTGCAAATATAAAACATTACTCACTTGGGACTCTAGGACCTGAATGGTAGGCTCATACTCTCTGCATAGTTTGGACAGACCGCTTTCTGCTTAAGTATTTCCCTTTAAGGATGTCATTGTTTTGGAAGCCCACGATTTTTAATCATTGTATATGTGACATAGCACTGTGAATAAGACCCTTTCCTCCAAGAAACACTTTCCATGATCTTGTTGACATTTGTGCATGGTCCTACAAAGGGAAAGGAAGCCATTAATGAAGTCGTGCTTATTGAGTGCAAGCCAAAGCGGCCAACTGACTTTATTTCCTATCTCAGACCCTTGGTTGCTTATCTCTGATAAGAATGCCTGCTTCTCCAGGTCATCAGTGTGGGCCTGGGAGTGATCCTTGCCACGGGTGACAGGAGTGCAGCGGTCACAAAAAAACGCCTCCTATCTCTTCCTGCTTCATAAATATTTAGATGTGAAGTGTCTGTAATGGCTGGAACAGGAGATGGGGCTGGCCGAAGAGGCTTGGGCTTAGAAAAGTCTTGAAAACAAAGTTCGTTTTCCTTCCTTCAAGCTCATGGAGTACGATGCTGCCCACTGGGGAGATGACACCGACTGTCCCCTGCTCTCTGTGCTCCGCAACTCCATCATCAGGAGCTCAGCAGCTCGTTTTGCTCCAGTCCCAACACTTTGAACTGGATGCTTTGCCTCCCGACACACAGTGGTCCAGGATTAGCCCTATGAGATAGCTTTGGATTTATATCCTGATCCGAGGAAGCCAAACAAACAACTGCAGAATGCCTGTCGGAATAGAGAGGCTATCTTCTGGCCTTTGTTCTACTGACCAAGAAGAGAAGAGAGAGGAGGGGGAAGGAATGGAATTTGCTGGAAAGAATTTTTTAACAGTATATAGATATTTTTAAGAACTTGCCTTTTTTCTCCCCTTCCCTTCCCTCCCTCTCTTTCTTTTCTTCTATTTTTTTTTAACATTATAGCAGATACGATTACATTCCCAGAAAGCCTAGTTTAATGAGAGGAAAGCATGTAAACTTACCATCATAAAAAGTGACAATTCAACAGATATATAAGTAAAACTCCATGAGAAATTCTTATATTTGTTTTAAATCACTAAGAACACAAAAATGTGGTTTCCTTGTTATTCTATAACACTCCGCTGAATTCAGCACAGCCTGCTATATCATAACCACAATGCAAATACCCTCTACCTCCTTCACAATGCCCTGAGATTTCCTAATGGCACACAGGGAATCAGTGTCCCAGTTGTATTTTGCAAGACATTTGCCCCTTCTTTGCTCTGTTTTTCTTTTCCAGAGCAAGAACTATTGCTCTTTCTACTTTGACCCTCTTCTCATCTTCTTTCTTTTTTTCCTTTTTTCCTTTATTCTTTGGTTTCTCAGGACAGGGTTTCTCTGTGTAGCTCTGACTGTCCTGGAACTCACTCTGTAAACCGGGCTGGTCTCGAACTCACAGAGATTTACCTGCCTCTGTCTCCCGAGTGCTGGGATTAAAGGCGTGCGCCACCACCGCCCAGCCTTTTCATTTTTTTCTTTAAAACGTATTGTATTATATGTATCAGTGTTTTGCTTGCATATACATGTGTGCTTTGTGTGTGCCTGGTGCCTGAAAATGGCAGAGGAAGGCATAGGATCTCCAGAAACTTGAGTTACTGATGGTTATAAGCTTATATGTAGGTACTGAGAATCCAGTTTCAGCTTCTTGGAAGAACAGCAAATGTTTTAACTGCTCAGAGCCCCCTCTCTCTTGTTAGGGAGATAGGACTCAGGACTCTGCTGCACTCCGTAACTAACTGAAGTACATCCCTAGTGTCTCTTTCTCTTCCTTGTTGTGATTATAAAATATTAGCATGTCTGACATGTTGAGTTCCGATAGCACTAGTCCATAGTGTGTAGTGATTTATTAATACATGCTTAATAGAGAAACACATTAAAAAAATCACAACTGCTTATGAATCCTATATTGAGGATAAGCTGAAGAGTAAAGTATAGAAAAAGTCTGATAGAAATGGTGTGCATTTAAAAAAAAGGAAAAGGTGCTTGGACAAATAGTGAGATGGGCAGGTCATTCTGAGACACTCTTAGGCTGATTCGTTGGTCCCTTTGGATGGAACGTGATGGGGATAATATAAGATGAAGAAAGGATACAACCAGAGAGCAAGGAAAAGGGAGAAAGAGTGGAGGGAAGGGACAGCAAGGACCTGCAGGGTACTAATAGCATCTCATCTTGAATTTTTTTCTTTATTGTGACCCCTTTATTTATAGTTGACCATTCTATCTGTGAGTTTGGCATCTTCATCATTCTAGTAGGTCCAGATCAAATATATTTGGATAAAAGGATGTGTTTCTGCTGAACATGAACAGATGCTATCAAGACAGCTCTCCCTAGACAATACACTATAGCTACTATGCAACATCTGCATTGCATTCAGGAGTACAAGTACAGTACCACTTAAAATGCATGCCAAGGTGCTCAAATATGATATGCAAATGATCTGTCATATTAAATAGAGGGATACAGCATATGTGGATCCGAGTATCTGCAGGGGGTCCTGGACCCAAACTCACATTATGACTTTATTATAATTAAAGCTTTAGTGAAGCCCTATTAATCATTGAGGCTTAGAGTAAATTTTTCTGAGGGATTCTGCAATTGAACTCCTTGATCTGAGCAGTAAACAGCTCAAGATCTTAGCTAATTCCCTTTCCCCAAGGCCAAGAGAAAGGTGACAGCAATCTTTCAAGGGCCATATTGAAGTCATCATCTGTTCAATTCCATCAGCTGGCCACGGGAAAAAGAGAGAAACATGGGAAAGCAAGAAGGGGACAGCCAACCGTTGATCAGAAGAATGAGGCGCCACTGTTCTCCAAGATTGCGAGTCAACTGAGAAAGGAGAATCTGAACAGAGATGTGGGTGCTGGAACCCAAGCAAACTCAGAGTTGACCACCAACCACCACACCACTCATCTCTGCAATTCCACTGATTTCTTAGTCCCCAGGAATTCCCGGCTTCTCAACAGTGCATCAATTTGGTGTCAATTATTTGGTGTCATTGGTCTTTGCCGTTCATGCTACGTGATGGTTTGCATGGGGCCGGGTGCTGTCCAGGGAGTCTTTGAGACTGAATTCCTCTCCATCTTCCAGCAGACAGACGTAGGTGTTAACCTCTGCCTCCACCTCCTCCACCTTGACCTTCATGTTCCACAGCTCTTCTTACTGCTGCTCTTGGTGTAGCTGCCGGCTCAGGTCTGTGGCAGTTCCCAACTCTTACATCTGCATGTTATAGTTGGTTTCTGTGTCCCTCGGCTTAAGCTAACCTTCAGATTTCTCATGGAATCTAAGGCCTGAAAAGTGTGTCTCAGCTCTGTAATTATTGTCGTGAAATCTCTGATCTCTGGAGACTCAGTGGTGGCCATTGTGTGCTGTGGGACAATGGTCTTTTATCGTGTTTCTTGTATTATTTTTAATAAAATGCTGATTGGGCGGTAGCCAGGCAGGAAGTGTAGGTGGGGCGATGGCAACCAGGCAGGAAGTAGAGGCCTGGCAATGAGAATTCTGGGAAGAGAGATACTCAGTCTCCAGTCATGACCCGGCCACAGAGGAAGCAAAATGTGACTGCCTTGCCGAAAAAGGTACCAATCCACGTGGCCAACATAGACAAAAATTATGGGCTAATATAAATTATAAGAATTAGTTATTAGGAAGAGCCTTAGATACTGGGCCAATCAGTTTATCATTGATGTAGACCTCTGTGTGATTCTTTGGGACTGAATGACTGCAGGACCAGGCAGGACAGAAACCTCAGTCAACAACTGTGGTCCTCCTCAATTTTCTGGGACTGGTGCCTGCCTGAACCTTTTGATTCTTCTGAACCAAGTGCTCATATGGGGCCTTGTATCTATCATGATCTTGCTGAGAGATCTTGCTTCTTAATTTGGAAAACATCCTCTTTCACTCTGGACCCATAACTGACAATTGGGGCTTCTGGGCTTTTGTCTTTCCTGGTCCTGATTCTCCTTCACTAACAGTAGCTTCTCCCTGAGAGCTTTGATTTAAGACTCCAGCTGCAGTGTGTAACGCTGGCATCAGCAGTTGCCTTTCTGAGTCCCTAGATGCCATTCTCCACAGACTGACACGTGGCCAGATGTCTCAGAATTGACTGTCACGTCATCCACAGCAAGATGAGAATCACCAGTCTGTAGGACAATGCAAACATTGTCCACACAATTCTCAGAGGTCTGAACCTTCAGGTCCTCAGTGGTCTTGAGGCTGTGCTCCCAGTCTCTGGCCTTCTGGGACCTTTCTCTGGTTTCCCACTGTCAGTCTCCAGGCTTCCCACTCTGTCCACGTATGAGGCAAGGTGGTTTTCTCTCTGCATGCCACCCATTTCTACCAGGCCTCTGGGCCCTGAACCTGCCTAGATACTTATGGAGCGGGATATAAAGATGCCAGACCTGGAGCCCAAGGTACCTGCATAGCCATTGATTTGTGCTGCTGGCTGGTGGGACTACTGACTGGGAAACCAGAGAGAGCCCAGGAAATGGTAGTTGATGGGGAAGGGGTGGGAGCAGATACCGAAGTTCATACTGTTTTCAGAGATAAAAGACCAATAGCTAGGTATGGTGACTTCAGTGATTTTTATTTTAAACATTAAGTAAACCTGAAGATCCTGGAAAAGGATTCACCACATCGTGGGAATGTGCTGACTGACTGGTTTGCAGACATGAATGAACCCAGTGCTACCATGTTCTGTAAGCTGGTATTTTCAGCCATCTCTCAACTCCAGGGATATCTTGTTATTTAGGTTGGTTGACAGTACACACCATGTGACCTTTGGCATACAATGTTGGTATCTGCAAAGGAAGAAGACAGGGAAGTACCAGGAAGGCTGAACTCTTAGAGGTCATCCAACTGGTTAGAAATGAGTGGTGTTTATTTGATTGGCAGCTCTCGTAAAAGAGAATGTCGATGAAAAAACAATCCGACTTTGTAAGCAGGCGTAGCGCTGTTTCCCGCTGTCCTCCTGGAATTCAGCCATTGATACAATGCTGGCTTTACAGACTCATTTTCCCCCCTCAGTCCTTCTTTATTCTCCAAAATTCTCTTCAGATTAAGAAACATAGAACCACACAGAGAAAGAGTGATCCACTGATAAAATATTCACAATCCATAGGCTTAGAGCTTAGAGTTATTTTTCTCATCCTTGAGGATTCTCAGTTTAGCGATAAATAGAGGCACTTCTGGGAAGACTGAAATTAATTTTTGTCTCACGTTGTTGTCATCTAGTTAACACTCATTCACTTCATATAAGACCCTTTCTGTGTCAAACAATGAGGGTTTTATACAGAATAATCCGTAAGTATAATTATGTTTGATCATTTCACTTCGGTGAAAAAACTCTTTTCTTAGTCAATCGTCTGGTTTCTGGGATCAGAGGTGAATGGGGGTATTAATTGTGGTTGTCACTTAGCACAGCGCGCCGGTCCTGATATCAGGAGCCAGGGGCTTTAGAGGGAGATATAAATTGGTGCCACAGGCCTGGCGCCAGGCACAGACAGGGCCTGGCCTCAGTCATGACAGATGTCCTACTGTCAAAGTGATTTCTGGATGCTGTGACCTATTACCAGCTCCTCTGCCCCAAAATGCACAGCCAGAATTGAACAAACTTGTCATTAATTTGTCTGTTTGCTTTTATGCTCCTTTGCTTTCCTGGCCTCCCTGGCTCCATTGCACTGCATCAGTAAAGAGACCGTCATCTGGATAAAAGTCCGTGTGAGGGGATGCGACTGAGGTGGCAGGGAGCTTGAAGGAGCAGGCTCCTCAGACATCTGGAAGCTAGAAGGACACCCAGGGGAAAGGATGAATTGGAAAAGAAAGCTTCAGAAATAAAGGGCTTCTTCAAAGGATGTCGCGGGCAAAGAGCAGCCGTGTGAGGGTTACCTGGTAAAGAAAACCCAGAAGTTGAGAAATCAAAGGGAGCCAGGCTAAGAAAAAAAAAAAAAAATAGAGGGCAGAAGTAGTTGGGAAGACAAAATTCATGAAAGACAGACTCTTAGGAAGCATGTGACACTGATGGCTTCAGGGGCTCCCCTATCCTTTTTCCAATCTCCCCAGCTGGTGGCTGTCTTTGTAAGTAGCATAAACTTTAGGATGGGGGCCTACCAAGAGGAAGTGGGTTGCAGGGCTGGGGGTGGGAAAGGATGCTCCAGGCCCCAATTCTCCCCGCTTCTGGATCCTGTGGAGAGGGAATAGGTTCCTCTTCAAGCTCCTACCACAGAAGCAGCCCCAGCTGTAATGTCTCTATAGCCATAACACTGACTGACCTAAAAGATAAATCATTTTGTTTGTTTGTTTCTCTGAGGTTTCTCTCCGGCAGTTTGCCCCAGAGGTGACAAAAGTAACTAGCATCTAGCATCAGAGTATATACCCATGATACTCCTGAGCCCTTCTCTAACCCATCAGCCTTTGAGTAGTCATGTTTCCAGCAATTAGATTTCTCTGAAGAAATGTATTATGAGTATCTACAGAGATTATTTGATTAGTAAGCAGCCCCCATCCTTGAGCTGATGCTTTTAGACAGTGGTTCTCAATACCCCTAATGCTGAAACTCTTTAATACCGTTCCTCATGTTGTGGTGACCCACACCATAAAATTATTTTGTTGCTACTTCATAACTGTAATTTCACCACTGTTATGAATCATAATGTTTATCTACATTTTCCGGCGGTCTTAGGTGACCCCTGCGAAAAGGTCCTTTGATCTCTCCAAAAGGTCACAACCCACAGGTTGAGAACCACTGCTTTAAGACTTAATGAATAGGGGACTTGGAAGACTGTCTTTTATTTTGAAATAAATTCTGTCCTCTTCTGTTTTGCCATTGACGTCTTATGCAGCAGTGGATCAAAGGACATCAGAAACAGAGATGTTGGCAATAAAGCCTATCACAAAGTAGAAATGGCTCTTTGTGGTCCCCAAAGTTCCTATGGACCATAGCTCACTGAGGCCACCGCCATTTTTCTGAAGCTGTATTTGCTGTGCATACTCACTTTTCAATTAACTGGAGATGTACACTCATATTTCATTACTTACAACTTATTTATATTTAATATCCAAATGTGTTATAGGTCAGGAAGGTCTCAATTTCCTGCCATTATGAACTTGGCATGTAATCATGAAAAAATAGATGAGAGTCAGCAGAACACAGGAAATATTGATGTGAAAAAAAAAAAAACAAAACAAAACCAAAAAACCACGAACTCAAAAACACTCAAGAAAATCTACAGTCAAATATGGCATTGTCAAGGATGTCCATGCTTTGAAATGATTTCTGCTGCTGTCACTACTTTCCTTTAGCTAGTATGGCTACCTGACACTTTATCAAATTCTGGTGCTTGGAACTCAAGTCTGTGATTGTGTCTGTAAAGGTATATTACGTGTGACCTTAATATCTAAAAATGCAGATTAGATGAAGTCACCTGTCCTTTCAAACGTATGCAATCAACTGAAGGCCTAATTAAAACATAAAGACTGGAAAAAAGAGGAATACGTTTCCTGTCTGGGACTCTTTGAGTTGAAGTATTCTGTCATCCTTTGACCTCAAAGCTGAATTTGCACGCAGATGAGACCTATACCATTGCCTTCCCGAATCTTCGGTTTGGTAACTGTAGATTCCAACATTTCTTAGCCTCCAGAATTTCATAAACAACCTCCTTACAATATCAGTCTCCCTCTCCTTCCCTTTTCCCCTGTCTGTCTGTCTTTCCATATCTATATATGTATATCTGTGTCTAATACTTATTTGTATATATGTATCTCTCCATATGAAATATTTACCTCCTTTCATTCTGACCTCTATATAGCTTTCTCTTGAGAAGCTCACAAGAGTTTTCTAGACCATAAAAACACTATGTTCAACGATCTGTACTCCAAGGGACAAGAGGAGCCATTCCCATTCATGTGTCTTGAACTCCCTTGCAAGGCAGCCCTGTTTAAATAGCTCATCGGAATAAGGAAATGTGGCTTCCTTGAATCCCCTCCCCTGACTTACTTCATTAAATAGCTCTGTCTATTGCTCCCTGGCTTGGAGTCCCAAAAGGCTTTTAGCATCTGGCAGTGCTTTCTCAGTTCCCAACTGCTGATACGACGCTGCTGGTGACTCGCTCAGCTTCTGGTTGTCTGTGCACTTGTTATTTTCAAAGCCTACTGCTCTGACAGCTTCTACTGGAACCGCTGCCGACTTCCCCAGTGTGCCTTCCACCCACATGGATGGATGGGATGTGGGAAACCCTTAACTCCACAACATTAAGAAGAAACCTCATATATTAATTTGTCAGATAAACAGATCAAATAATTTTTTTCCTATTGGGTTTTCAACTCACACCCCCCCACACACACTGAGAAAAAGATTTTTGTCCTAGGGACTGCCAGGCATTATTTTTGTTATTGATTCTTTAAGGATTTCTGATTATTATGCCTTGGGAACGGACAGAATTCAAAGAGCCATATCATTTGTTAAATCAGCCACAGCATTTACTTTGTTCTTTTTTTTTTACAAAACATATTTATCACCTTAAATATTTACCATTGCTTTTTGATAAGAAGATTCTAAAATCTTCTCTATGCTATTTAAAAACTTAATTCATGATTATCTAGTTTCTCCCCCTCGTCAGGAAGATTGGGATGTCTTCTTCCACACAAGGACGTCGGAAGCCATCTCGGCAGCCTCGGGTTGGGAGGAACAGCTCAGGGACAAGCACTGCCATCCATGTTTTCAAACAAATGCTCTGATCCCCAAGCCTTCAGTGTGCCATCCCCACGTTCACCATCGATTTGACTTACACGGTGTTCTGTCTCTTAAGCCCCCACGTCAGTAGAAGTTGTGTTTCCCCCACTTGCCCTAAAATATCCTCCTCTCTTTCTATTTGTCTATAGCAAGGTGCATGAAAACTCAGCGTCAGTATTGTCTCTCAACACTGGACACACTTTTGGGATGCCCAATTTATCTGTGCATGTACTGGCTTTTGAGAAAACGTCTCGCTTTGTAATGCAAACTTCCCTCACACTTCTAGTCCTGCCTCAGCCTCCTAAATGCTGGCCCTACCAGTACGGCTGGCTATCTTTTGATTTTAGTGCCTGGGATTTTCCAGTTTAAGCTCCAGTGACAAAGCAAATTTACTGCTGTCGTTTCCCTCGGAGGAAAGGACTATCCCCGGGATGTCCCTGGGTTCTGCCAAGCCTCTGCTAGCCCATCATGAGAACGTTCCAGGTTTATCTCCCTGATGTTCCTAGCACCTGAGCTTAGGACTGGTCCTTGTCTGCAGGGAGCTGTTGCTCTAGAGAGAGAGAAGGTATGTAAATATAGTGACAGTAAAGAGGGAGGGCAGCTATAAAATGAGGTCTGTAAACGCAACTGAACTGCAGCCTCCGGGGCAATTAATTCTGCTGTTGGGAGAAGACCGGAGAGGGCTTGGCGAGCTCCGAAGATGAGAGCTGTTTCTCCGATATAATTTAGCCAAGGAGCCCAGTAGGAAGGGAAAAAGAGGAGATCTGCTAATGGTAAAATACTCTGGAGACTTGAAAAGGATTTAGAGAGGCATCGTATACGATCATTTTTTGAAAAGAACATAAGTGTCCCTCTCATATGATGCCCGATCCAATGATTAAGGCCAGGAAATTGTGTGCCCACCTTTGCAGTTGGCAGGGTCTATCTCTGCCTTTATTACTTTTCATTTTTAGCAACAATTTTCAAGACACTTTTAAGAACTCAAATTTTCCTCTGCTTCTAAATAAAGTGTTGTCTTCTTAGGGAGAAGCTCCTAAGAAGCTTCTTAATTCTTTTACTGAACACGTATAAAGTGCTTTATGTATCTTATTTACTCACTTGGTAAAGGATTTAATATTTTCTAGGAGACAGAGTTGCTATTGCTAACCACTGTAAGGTTTGACTTATTTCAGAAGGTCATAAGTTGAATTCATTAATATGTTCTATTCAAGGGACCATTCGGAAAGAAATATTTGTGTGTGTGTGTGTGTGTGTGTGTGTGTGTGTATGTGTGTGTGTGTTTCAAGTTTTAAAATAGTTTCTGGGTGGCACTTCCTGATGTACCTACTGCCCTATCTCAATCAAAAATCAGTACATGATATTCTTGATGCCCACAGAGTTAGGCTATTTGGGGGCAGCTACTTGAGGAAATATATTTGGAAATTTTTTATGCACAATCGTTTATCCAATCTTATTTAAACACTTCAGTGACTGTAAGAATTTTGTTTCCGTTTCCATTATTAACTTATTATTCTCATTAATTGATTCTTCAGCAGTTTTCTATATAGACATTTTTTTCAGCTGTTTTATTGGCAAAAGAACTTCCGTCTAAAATAGAAGAACTTGAGCAAGCTGTGCAATGTTTTGTAAAAAAAAAATAGTGCATAGTCTTAATGAAGAATAAAATTGTAGACAAGAAATTCTAGCATTAATCAGTAAAGGAAATATGAACAGAAGTATCAGAGACATATCACAAAATGATAAATTCTGCCTAAGGGGCTGGGGATGTGGCTCAGTTGGTTGATTTCTTGCCTGTCATGGTGGTCCATTCCTGTAATCCTAGCCTTTGAGGTGTGAGGCACGAGGATCAGAAGGTCAAAGTCATCGTTGGCCATATAGCAAGTTCAATGTCAGTCTGGCCTACTTGATTCCCCACCTAAATAAAAGAAAACAACAGCCAAGCATGGTGGCACACACCATTAATCCTGTCATTTGGGAGGCAGAGGCATGTAGAACTCTCTGAGTTCCAGGCCAGTTCTCCTGGTTTACATAGCAAGTTTCAGGAGAGCCAGGGCTACATAGAGAAACCCTGCCTGAGGCGCCTGCCTCTCAAAAAAAAAAAAAAAAAAATTCTGGTTGAGAGTTGACAAGTCTGAGAAAGGCAAAGTGCTTGGGTGGATGAGTTAAAACAAAGACAAGCCAGGCGGTGGTGGCACACACCTTTAATCGTAGCACTCAGGAAGCAGATGCAGGCAGATCTCTGTGAGTTCGAGGCCAGCCTGGTCTACAAAAGCTAGTTCCAGGACAGGCTCCAAAACTACAGAGAAACCATGTCCCAAAAAACAAAACAAAACAAAAAACAAAACAAAAAGAAACCAAAAAACAAAACAAGAACAACAACAAAATGAAGACAAGAACCTAGAGAAAAGCAGACAATAGCTCAGGTACCATGAGTGTGAACAGGGAACGGCTTCTCCAGGCAGGCAATGAGGTTGGGAATAGGGCTGGGGAAGGAATTACCAGGCAAACTTACTAGAAAATAGCTGAAGATAGGTCCTGGAAAGAGAACATCAGTAACAAAAAGAGAGACTAGAGCATTCAGCAAAGACCAGTAACAGGGGTACGATAGATGTCAGGCAATATGAGAACTTTGCCTGTGGTTCTCACAGTCGAGGTGGCCTAGGGGCTTAGAAGAGGTGGCCATGGGACAGAGAAATGTTTGGAGAGAGTGGACATGACAAGACCAGGACACCAAAAGTAGAGAGGGAGGCGGAGACGTCTTAGAAAAACGAGTGGCAGGTGACTATACATTCAGTTGTAGAGACAGCATGAATGTACACTAACATGCAAAGAAATGAAGGCTTGTGGAAGGAGCCAAAATACTTAGGCTTTTGATGGCAGCAAAAAACAGGGATGCAGGCTTTGAGTTAGTTCTTCCTTCCAGGTCTGCGAAACTTGGAAAATCCCTGTGTACTGTCAGTTTCTTTTTCATCTGTTGAAACTGTGTTTGTAGAGTTGTTGGGTAGGTCAAATGGGAAAACAAAGGAATGGCAGGCACAGCAACTTCCTTGGACTATCAGGGCACCCCGCCCATAAATGTTACTTTCACTGTCTCCCTTTGAACTTGAGAAGCAATCAAGGTCCAAACGAGTTATCCAGCTGCAGAGAAATGAAAGGAAGTTGAAGCGGGGAAACTGATGAAGAGGTTTCCTGAGAATTATCAAAGGTGGGAAAACAAGAGATTCTTGATTTCACATAGATATACTTCTTATTTGAGATGGCATTGCGGTAAAAAGTATCTGTCTTATTTCTAACATTGCAAAGACCAGAGGCAAATAATTATTACTCTTACTGCATTGTATATAGTTTAGATAAGAGTATTCCAATATGCTTTCAAGACCCTCTTTAGAAGTACATCTTACGTAGAGTGTACTGTCTATCTTATTGATCTATTCTTCCAGTTTAAAAGAAAAAAATGAGCTAAGGAGTTATAGAAACAGATAATCACTTACATAAAGCAGGGAATAGGTTCTAGAAAGTCAATGTGTTCCCAAAGAAGCACACTCAGACAAGCTGTGGCTGTGGTATGTTTTGAACATGGTAAGATGGGAAGGGAGAAAAAGTCAACACAGCTGACATGCAATAGGCAGTTGGTGATGACTTGTTGGGTGAATAAATAGACTCATATTTCATTGAGCATTTTGAAATGACAATATTTCATGACTCCTTTGTTTTAAGTCATTCTCCACTGGGATTTTTTTTCTGATACAAATACAGAAAATAGTTTTCCCCTAAGGAGCATCTAAATAGTCTGTATTTGTTTCAATTGTCGGGTTGAATCTGCCAAGTAGATTTAGTGCTCAACAGGTTCCCAACCCTCTGTTCCCATCGCTCCCTACTCCCAAGAGGGCATGGAGTGCATCTTCTGCCAACATTAACTTTAAAATACAGAGACTACAGAGCACTTCCATCCTGTCTAGTTGTCCACCTTGTTCTGAGATTTGAGATTACCAGAAAGAGAGGTTCCCTACTGCCTCCCGGATGCTTTGGGTAGTAAGAGATCTATTTAATTTCAGACACTCCTGTTTGATATCATAACTTTATCATGTGTTGTCTAGAGACTGTTTCTTTTTTTATAGCCCTGTATGAGTCCTCTGTTTCCAGGCAAAAGCATGGTATGACCATCTGTCCGATTAAACACTTTCAGATTGTGTATGTATGAAGTCACTTGCCTTAAGAGCCAAGGAATACTGTCATCCTAATCTTCTGCAGCTTGACCAGCGGATGCTATCCTCTGTGCCAGTTTCCTGGTCCCATGCAACATCCTTTTTCTTCTGCTCCTTTTACAGGCAAGAGACAATCCAAAATCCCAAGGGATCAGTGGGTTGCTTGTAACTCTTGGCTACAGAAGAGGCAAGTTATGCAGTCTAGTCTCTCAGCCACACGGTATGTTCGTTTGTTTGCTTTTTTTGACATCTAAGTTTGTTCTAAAACAACTTTATTTTAGTGTTTGAAATTAAATTAAACACTATCCCTTAGTGGTAAGAGGGGATATAGTACATCGGAAGATGGCCGCTGTCCAATGGACTGGTGTGGTCCTTTGGAAGGTTCTGACTTCGTGACTTACAGCTTTGTCTATGAATTGTCCCTCAAGCTCCCGGGGCTCTGCTTCTCAGTCAGTTTACAAACCTTCCAGGATACCTACCATAGAGTTCCCACTTTCTTCCAGGGCATTCCCTTCTGTCTTGCGAATTTCTTTTTCTTCTGAAGTCATTCCTTTTTTTTTTTTTTTTTTGTCTCACCAAGACAGTTTTTTTCCTCTAAAATAATTCAGCTCCTTTTAATTAAATGGTAGAACAAAAGCCTCTAGAACACAAAACCAATTTGCCTTTCAAAGGGAGAATCTGCTTTTTCTATTTAAAAGACTAATGTATTTCATCAATATCCAGTATCTGAGATCCCTGTCTTCCTTGGCTTGGTGGCTGTACCTGCTTTCATGGGGTAGGAGTAGCCTAAGTGGATGCCTACCAAGGACTGGGATTTGGGGTAGAGAGGTCTCATGGGTTGAACATATTGTGTGTACATGCATATTTGTAAGTTCAAATATAATTTAATTTGAAGTATTGGTAAATAAATAACTGTATATTTATCCTCAAAGGATTTTATGAAACATGACTGAGGTGTTGGGATTATGATTGGGATTGACTAAGTACAGTTGTGAACAAGACGGACAGACCATGGGAATGCAGATCTAACATTCTACCAGGAATGTGCCTGGACTGTGATGGCAATTAAACTGGAAGATAAGCACTGTTGTAAATACCACACACACACACACACACACACACACACACCCCACTAGGGAAGGAAGTATGGAATGGATTCTTTCCCACAGCTTCCCGAAAAAACCAATTGAGCTGACTGTCTGGCTTTGGAATTTTGGCCTCCAGAACAGTGAGACAAAATGATTTCTATTGTTTAAGCTTCCTAGTTTGTGGTACCCTGCCACCGTCCAAGCCAGCTCATACCAGAGGCAGCACACTGTGACTCACGTGCTCAGGCTGATGGGGCACCTCACTGTTTATCCTGCCGTACCTCTTCAAGGATGAGCACATTCCCAGCCTTTGTTTTTGAACATGTTTCTGCTTTTATGTTTAATCTGTGCCTCTTTCAAAAGCATCTAATTGAGTCTTTTTTTTTTAAAGTTGTCTGGCAATTTATAGACATTTTCTAGGATCCCAGTCTTTCTCTTCAGATCATTTTATCTTATTTGATAATTATCACTATGTTTACATGTGGTAACTTCATAGACTGATGTAGGGCAAGTTTAGGTTCACAGAGATTACCTATATATGCCCTACACCTCAGACTTACCTGTCCCAAACCCATCTCCCCCACCCCACCACCAAGAGTGACTTGTGTGTTACAACTGATGAACCTACATTACTGTTGTATTCCAGTAACGGTGCAGTTTGTATTCCTTTTAACTTCTGGTAATACAAAATTTATGAATTTAGACAAATGTGTGGTAACCTTTAGCTACAATTTTTGCAACACACAGAGTAGTTTCATTGCCCTAAAACATCTCTGTCTATTCACACACCACCTCTTCCACTAACCTCTGGTACCCACTGGTTCTTTTGCCAACTAAATAGTTTTTTATAGTTTTTCTCTTTTCCATATAACTGGAAATATACTGGACAGCAGTTTCTCAGAATGGCTTCTTTCATTTAGCCATAATATATTTATTCACGTGTTCTTCCTGTCTTTGCATGTTTTGGTAGTGGCTTCATTATTTTTAGTTCTCGATAATATTCTGAGATTCACCATGATTATTCATTCTCTGAAGGGCATCGCGTTTGTTTCTATGTTTTAGCAATTATGAGTGGAACTATAACTGACAACTGTGTGTAGCTTTCTGGGTGGCCATAACTTCACTGGGTAAAGACAAAGGAAGATTAGCTGCTCTCAGTAGGTTTAGCTCACAAAGTGGCTGTTCCATTTTGCTTTCCCTTCTGCTGTGACTGTGAGTCCCTTTCTTTCATAAATTTATTAGCCTTTGGAGTCATCATCAGTCAGGATTTTGGCAATTCTAATACGTAGATTGTGTAATCCTGTCGCTTCAGGAGAACACGGGAGGAAAGCTTGTTATCTGTGCACCTTCTGTGATGAGCTGTCTGAAGATCTTGGACTCCCTTTTTAAATCAAATTGTTTTTTAACATCACTGGCGTGATTATTCTTTTTCCCTCTTTAGGAACTTGGTACCACTTTTCATTTGCTATACCTTTTGAAACTATTTTCTTCCACTACTACAAAGACAGAAGCTTCTCTTTTTATTCTCTTGACAGTATTCCTCATAAAACAAGAGATTTTAACCTTTAACGAAGCCCTGTTTATCCTCCTTGCATGGCTCATGTCTTTGGAGGAGAAGTGAAAAAGCCATTTCAAAGTCCAGGTCATCTAGGCATTCCCGAGTTATCTCCTAGGAGGGTTATAATGTGGCGTTTTCCATTCACGTTTGTGATCTGCTTCGAGTGTTTGTGAGGAGCATGGCTATAGGTCCTGTGAAAGGTGTATCAAGAGTTGTTTTTTTCTTTTAATATTTGGGTATTCACTTGTGCAGCACCACTTGTTAAAAAGGCGATTTTATTTATTGTATCCCTTTGCTCCTGTCAAAGATTACTTGACTATCTTTCTATAGTCCTTAGTCTATTCCATGTAATTATTTATAAACATCATATTCTCATGATTGCTATACTTTTTGGTGTCTTAAAGTCACGTGTTAGTAGTCACCCAGCTTTATTCATTTTTTTCCAGTTGTATACTAGATATTCAGGATCATTTGTGACTCTATATGAATTTTACAGTCAGTTTGCTCATAAGTACAAAAGATGGCCGGAATCTGGGTTAGAATGATTTTGACTAAAGCTGGAAAGAACTTTGCCAGCTTGAAAATACTTAGTCTCTTTACCTGTAAACATGATCTGTGATGGTGTGGGATGCCCCTCTGTATGCTGTGAATATGGTTTAATACCATTGGTTAATAAAGAAGCCACTTTAGCCTATGGCAGGGCAGCATAAAGTCAGATGGGAAATCCAAACAGCTAGAGGAAAAAGAAGGCAGAGTGAGGGAGATGCCAGCAGCAGCCTGGGAAGCAAGGTGTGAGGGAATAATGGGTTAGTTTAAGATGTAAGAGCTAGCTAGGAATACGCCAGAGCCATCAGCCAAATAGCTTGTCTTTGATATAAGTTTCTGTGTGATTACTTGGGACTGTGTTTCTGGGAAACGAAAGTGCAGTCTCTGTTTATACTATATCTCTCTATTTTACCAGTTCTTTTTCAATTTATGATACTAGCGGTTTAAGTTTTTTTTCATTTCCCTGCCATCTTCCTGAACAATACTTTTTATTCTGAGAAGAAAAAGTGGAACTGAGTTAGTTTTTAATTTTGAATTTAAGAGCCATTTTAAAACTTCGGACTGCCCCTCGCCTCTTACTTACTAACAAATACTTGTAGGATATAAATTTCTCCTTGTGTTTTCCTGGCTGTATATATCTACACATTGAATCTACACATTTTTAAACGTTGTATTTTTATTTATATTAATTCAAACTGTTTAAAAATATTAAATCTCTTTTTTGGAACTATTAATTTTATGTCTGAAAAATTATAAAGGGTATTGAATTTTAGTAAAAAAAAAACCTGATGATTTGCTAAATATTAGCCACAGTAAATAAACTCAAAACTTACAGTTGTATGAATCAATTGTCAAGTAAGAAATAAACTTTCTTATTCAGGATGACTAATTAATGTATAGAAACCTTCAATTTATGTCTTTTTAAAATAGATATTTAACTATGCTTTCATGACAACTTCAAACACCATCCAAAAGGGTTCTGATGTTGGGGATCTCTAACTAGGGGACCCATTCCACACTCTGGTCTGACTCATCCCATTCCAAACCCCGCCCCCGTGAAAGTCCACCAAAAGTCAGCCCCTCCCTGGGGCTGCTCAAGAGCCCAGCTACAGGCTATATAAGGTTTTCTGCTCTGAAGAGCCTTATACATTCCCCCACCCTAATTCTCCCTTTCTCTTTCTGATGCTGGATCTCAAATTACTTGAGCCTGGAACAATCTAGTCCATTTTCAAGAATGATCTCCTAGATCTTGTCTGCTTGCCAGATATGGAACCTCTTACCTCTCTTGGCCTCAGTTATTTGGGTAAGGAACTCCAATTTTAAGATTGCAGAAAAAGATTATTTGAGAGAGGATAAACCCCGCATGATATTTTCTCAGCTCTGTCTTGATGTACAAGTGTACAGTCTTCATAGGAGTCTATGGCACCCTGGGAAGAAGTAATTCTAGGAAAAGAGGTAACCTCCCGGTTATTATGAAATGCTCACTCATAAGTGTGTTCCATTATAATAAATCACCAGCCTTTATGTAGCTTTTAGAAATCGGGCGGCAAGGAATCAGTTCAAGGAGGAGCCGCTTCCCTTCCATTTCTTTCCGTGGTGTTGATCGCAAGCCCTTTCTCATCCCACCTGCTCTGTGGAGTCACAGAGCAACGCAGAGCAAGCACATCCACTTCCTCCGCTGGAAAGGAAGGAGCTGAAGTCCTTAATGGGCCCTGATGAAATTAGGAAATTCATACTCTCCCTCCCCAAAGAGAGCGTGGTAGTTGTTTTAACAGCTTAAAAGTATCTCTCAACTTCTCTCTGTGTTCATTAAGGAAGCACGTGAGAAATTCCCATGTGGCCAAGTATGGATTTTCTTTTTCCTTTAATCACACAAAGTAGTTTCTCGCCGCTCCTCTCCTTTCAGCCGTCGTGAAATGGACTAAACCACAGGCTACTGAGCACCTCGGTGCTTTCTGGTTGCCTTCACGGTTAATTGCGGCTTGCTGGCACACACAGACCATTCTCCCTTATACGTGTAGCAATGTGTTGCCCCCTCTCCTAAGCAAGCATACAAGCCTTGCGGCTGAAGTTTCAAGGCACCCTGTTAAAGATTCACAGTCCCTGATGATGGGGTGGGGCGGGTTACAAGGTTGTAGAGTAAAGCCGGCAGCTGCTAAGAGAGGCGCCGGGGAGGAAGGGAGCTGCTCTGAAGGAAGACCTGGAAGGTTTGGAGGTAACCATATTTTAGGGCCCAAATGCAACAAAATCAAAGGTTACCAGACACGTCTTATACATTTGAAATAATTTCTCAAATGGGTTCAGTACTGTCACACAGCTGCCTTTCTGCAGAAAATTCTGAAAAGTAACCGCTAGCCTGGCAAGTTACGTGGAAACCATTACAAGTGGTTAGTCCCTTTATTTTAGTCTGCCTTTCTCCCTACGTCCCTCCCAGCTTTAATATGTGGTTTCACTATGTAGGCCTGGGTAGTCTTGAACCACTATGCAGAGGCATCTGCTCTCAAACTCACAGAGATCCACACGCTTCCGCTTCCCGAGTGCTGAGAATAAAGGGGTATACCATCACCCCTACCTCTTCCCTCGGTTTACGAGCATCATCTATAAAAATAATATTCCAGAAGTTCTTTTGGTGTTTGTGTATATGAAACTCACACGTATTAATGCAAATATGTAAGATTTATGTGACAGAATTTGAAATATCAGATTTTATAGTATTTTATATGATTTTTATATGACAGGTTTGTCCCCCAATATAAATACGTACATATATGCATGTATATATGACACATACACATATGTATATATGCAAAACACATGCACATACATGCACACACATATGTGTGTACACACAACATATACACATGCATGAGCACACACATTTATGTATGTATACACCACACGTAGTCATGCATGAACACACATGTATGTATGCATACACAACACATACATATGTGTGCACACACACGGGCATATTGTTTGTTTTGAAGCAGTCATACCTACGTAGCATGGCTAGCATGTAACTCTCTACGTAGACTAAGGTGTACTAAAAACTGGGGCAAGTCTCCTGCCTCCAGCTCATAAGAACTGGTTTATATGCATGTGCGACCACACCTGGCCCCAATTATACTTTTGATTTGACTGTATTAAATTTCGCTTCTGCCCTGAAGCATATACAATGGAAAATGAATACAGAATCAGGTGATAGGGACCAATGCTTATATATAGTAGGATCCAAATCTATGATAGTTGAACGAGTAAATAAAGACATGTTGTTGAATGAAGAAGCCCTTAACAAAATAAAGTAAAATATTTAACTCAAATATCAGTCACTGAAACCATTTAATATATTTATCATATAATACATCATGTTTTATATAATTCTTACATGTCTTACATAACTATGACTTTTTACTACTTTTTTATTCCATTATGATAATTACAATTTTAATGAATAGGATATATGCCACATTAATGCATAGTTTTAAAGTGTGTTTTATGTTGAATTTACCTAGATAATACCTCAACAAATAAGACCACACTTTTTCCACAGACCATAGGGTATTTACCTTCACTAAAACCATCTTTTATTCTAAGGTTCTGAATTAGTTTCTTTTCTGCTCAAATCCTCTCTGATTGTAGTCTGAACTGCCATTGAATCAGGACACAAAAAGGATGAAAGGCACCTTTCCCCTGTCAAAATGTATTTTCCTGAAATCATTTTTAACAGTGTGTTTGTAACAGTTACCCTCAGGTCTATTGAGAATTATTTTTAGCAGATCTTTATATCAAAAGAAGATTAGCTTGGCATTCCCAGGATATGGTAAAGGCTAATTTGAGAATTGTTAGTAGCAAAAGAACTGTAGATTCCATTCAGGAATGTACTACAAATGTACATTTCTTCCAGTGCTCAGTTGACACTCCACAGATCACCCAGTGCTTTCTATATTGTTGAATCTCTAAGCTGTTTTCAAACATTTATCTTTAATAAGCCTTTTTCATTTAGAATGAATTTGTAAGAGAAATACTGTTGGGTTCCATTGTGCAAGTGTTTTCCCCTTTATATATAATAATATATTTGGTTTTTCGAGACAGGGTTTCCCTGCAGATTTGGAGCCTGTCCAGGAATTAGCTCTTGTAGACCAGGCTGGCCTTGAACTCACAGAGATCCACCTACCTCTGACTCTCGAGTGCTATCACCGCCTGGCTCTGATGATCTACTTTCATATGTTGTTCAAAGTGGTGGTCTGATGTACAATGCCAAATTGGTATCATCTATCTGTGACATTAAAGTAGCATTTTTTCCAATATGGATCTATTAAAAAATATCAAACACATAGAGGTTCAGGACCAACTGACATTTAAAGTACAGAGTATAGCCTTAAAATAATCTTGTTTGCCAAAAGTCCTTAAGAGATTCTAGCAACATCACTTGTACTAGACCAATGAATCATCTGTGTAATTGTAGCCCACCCAACTCTGGAAAGTATTTCAAGATGATTAGGTATGTTTATAATGACATCTCAGAACAGTTTTGACATAGCTGTGCAGAATACACAACTGCTCTCCTTCCAAGTATAAGGGACAGCAGAGGCAGCGAAAGCTACTTCAAAAAACCCTTTAACTCCAACTTTTATCTGAGCTTCACGAATCTTAAAGCTCACACATAATCAGAATTAGTCTCAGCAGAAATTTTTGTGTCTGTAGTGGTTTGAATGAGAATGGTGTCCACCCATTGGCTTACATATTTGAATACTTGGTCCCCAGTTGGTAGAATTGGAAATGACTAGGAGGTGTGGCCTTGTTAGAGGAATCTGTCACTAGGGGTGGGCTTTGAAGGCTCAGAACCCACACCATTCCCAGTGTCTCTCTTTCTGCCTATTGCTTGATGTTCAGATGTAAGCTCTCAGCTACTTCTCCAATGCCATGCCTCCCTGCCTCTGCCTTGATCCCCACCACAATGGCCATGAACTCACCCTCTGAAAATGCAAGCCGCCAGCTGACTCTTTCTTCTAGATGTTGCCCTGGTCAACACAATTAACACAACATTTTTTTTGAAAAACAATTTGTGAATACATTTTTTAAAAGTCCACTTTCACTTTCATGAACCTAGCAAAATTAAACATTATATATGATGGTAGTGCCTTTTCATATACTGTGTGCTTGTACCATAATTACTTACAATGTTCAAAACATAGAAACAACCAAATTGTCTATCTGGCAAGAAAAATGCCAAACAGGCACTATTAAAGTATTTTTCCTACTGGTAGGGATAGCAATTTGGCTGTTAAATTGTGGTTAGTAAGCATTGAAAAATTTATCTAATAAATGAGATATAAATTCTGTGTTCAGTGTGATTACAATTATGTCTTAAAGAAAAGCACTGTGTAGTATAGAAAAGCAATGAAATTAAACAACCAGGGTATTTATTGTCAGAGTACTAATAATGCCAGGAAACTATGGTCCTTTTATCTTCATAAAAATTTTTTTTCCATAAATTTACATTACTTCAAAATGAATTACCTTCGGTATTAATAATTAATATCTAAGTATAAAATTCTTTATACTTTCTGATGTGAGTTTAACAAATAGGAATAAACAATTGCGGCTGAGAGGCTCCCATCCAACTAGAACATATTCTCCAAGGGCATAAGGTAGCCTCAGGTAGGACGGTGGCAATGTCTATGGAGTGATGCAACAGGAGGAGGGTTGAGGTCAAAGGAGAGAACAAGCACACGAGGAGAGGAAGAAAGGTGGTGGAATGGTGGAAGCCTCTAGAGTTGGGGACAAGCCTAAAGCTGGTCAAACTGCAGAACGACTCAGGCCATCTATGGTTGTTCAAGAAAACAAGGAGATACCACATCTGTGGGACCAATATCAGAGGTGATGGGTAGTATTCAATCTGTACTCTTTCTCACCAGGATTCTATCCCAACAAGATGTGAATCCAATTAGTGAAATCTGTCTGTGGTCCTTCTTATAGATAAGAAAATGAAAAGACGAAAGCAGAAACAACCTTGAAGACTCAACTAGTTAGAATGTGAGTTACACAGGATTGGTAATTCATTTTTTTTTCTTCCTTTTCCCCCATTGCTATTGTTTTGATCAGGGTTTCATGAAATCGCTCAGCATGGCCTAGAACTTGTGATTCCTCCTGCTTCAGACTTCTGAGAGTCCGAAGGTATGTGTCATCATGCCTGGTAAGAATTCTCTGCCAGGCAGTGGTGGCACACGCCTTTAATCCCAGTACTAGGGAAACAGAGGCAGGCAGATCTCTGTGAGTTCTAGGCTAGCCTGGTCTACAAGAGCCAGTTCCAGGACAGGCTCAATAGCTACAATGAAACCCTATCTCAAAAAACAAAAAGCAAACAAGCAAACAAATAAAAACAACAACAACAAAGATTTTTCATATCTATATGAATTGGCTATTTTCAAAAGCCCTGTTGAGTGTTTTGTGTACGTTTGCTCATTTCATCCGTTCATACCTTTATTAAATAGATGATATGGTTTCTATTTTACAGAGTAGAAACATGAAATATCAGGTCTTCACCTGGGGCACACGGGGTGGGGGTGGGGGAGACTGGACTAGGATATGCATTCAGTTCTCCACAGCCCAGCAACCATCTTTTAATTCTAGTGTGGAATAGCCCAGTAGCTTAAGTCTAACAAATTGTTATTATATTTTCTACCTCAAGGGAACAGGGCAGAAGAGGAGACATTCAATGCTTCACTGTCTACGAAAATCAGTTAAGCTACTGTTACCCATTAACTTGTGAGTGGCCACATAAAAAGGCCACATCTACCCGACCACACTCAATATAATCGGGATGAGTCTAGACCTGGATGGAGTCAGACAGTACAGGCGAAGTAATGTTGATAACATTAATGGTGTCTACAGAGAAAGTCTCAAAGGCTGCCTCCAGGCTTGTGAGAGTTGACATTTGGTAGGAGATAGTAGATTCATGTCGACTAACTTCTTATGTTTCTGGAGCTTCACTGTCTGAATCTGAGGCAAACAAACCAATTTTTCCATATAGAGGTGACATTGTCGTGTAAAGGGTATGGTCAGGTAACAATTATTGACCAAATATTTGCATACATAGTTATATTTCTGTAAAAGAAAAAAAAACATACACTGAACACATGCTAGTAAATTTTTCACATATAATATATATAATATTATATATATATATATATATATATATATATATATATATATATATATAATGTAGTTGGTACTCTGCATCTTGCTTCTGTGATAGCTTTTGAAGTGGAATGACTTCCTTTTCCTCCCTTTCCTAAGTTCCGTTCCAAAAGACTTGTCTGAGCCTCAGCAGCCATTCCTCCTGGGTCTCACATGAAGTTCATTTAAAAAATGCTAACCTAGATCTTGTCTTGCTACTAACGGATTCAACAAAATTTCTTTTCACTCTTGAAAAATAGCATATCTTCACAGTGTGCCATGGCATGCAACTTGTCCGTAACCCCATTTACTCCAGAGGATTAAGGTAGAGGAATTGCCTGGATAATTTGTTATGACCTTGATCTAAACAATGGCAACAATCGTAACAACAAATGAACATCTTTAGACAGGTGCCCAGTGCTTTGGCAAAAGGGTCAGTTTATATCCTTAGTGGAGTGAGTAGGAGATTTGAATTCAATAACAACAGCAACAACAACAAAATGCTCTGTTATGTAAAAGCAAAAAAATAGTCTAATAAGAGCTTGAAATAAGGCAACCGAGGTTCCTCTTCTTATCACTGAAAAACAGTCATGTTAAAATAGAGCCTTTGCCACAAAAGACCTGAGAAAGCATTTCCCCCTTAAGACAATAACAGCTGACTTCTTAAAATGTGATAATCGCACCTGAAGCTATCTATTCTGGAGCCACGTTCAGACATATTCAGAAATGCGTGACAGGAAAAGATTCAGGAGAAAAAAAATCCTGTTAATAGCAAGTGTCTCTGTGTTTGAATCCCAAGGTTGTGTTTGGTACCCAAAATACAGCGCACTATTATAACTGACTCCCTTCATTTTTCCATCACTCACACCTGCACCCCTTGCAACTCTGACCTTCAGGATCCAAGTGATGTGCTGTCAATCACTTATATTCTTTGGCTGCCTTTGTGCTCTGCATCTTTCCAGTGATACTAGGTCACGATACTACTCAAGTGATCACTCCAGTCTAACTAGGACACATGGCACCATCCTTGCCTTCATCCTTGGCCTGTGACATATCCAGCTTCGTAATCTTCTCACACAGAGAGGCTTGAGAGTCCTCTGCCAATTCAAATAGGAGGATGGCACGCTCTGCATCTCCTTCCTTGGCTTGTTCCTGAGATAGATACAATCTCTCAGAAGGAAGCCAGAGGACCTGTCTGTACCTAAGAAAGAAGCTGCAGCTCTCTGTGCCATCTTCCGTGGCTTGCTATAGTGATAATTTACAACTAGACATCTTCCCCTGCAAGGAGGATGCAAAACCTCTGCTCCCGTTTGCGTTACTGGGGGAGCAGCTGTCCCGTTGCCTTCTCAGCTTGCTCCATTGATAATTCCAGTCCTACCATCTCTCTTTGGAATGAGATTGGAAGCCTCTGCCAGCAAGAAGAGAGAGCAGCACTCCTTGAGCCTTCCTCCATCTCTCACTCCCGATCCAGATATCTACAGCCTCTAG
Source organism: Arvicola amphibius (assembly GCF_903992535.2). Classification (NCBI taxonomy): domain Eukaryota; kingdom Metazoa; phylum Chordata; class Mammalia; order Rodentia; family Cricetidae; genus Arvicola; species Arvicola amphibius. The sequence goes on along the minus strand of NC_052063.2, from coordinate 15,040,566 downwards.
TAAGAGGGAAATGAAAGGGACCACTTCACAGCCGCCCCTTTCTTCCTGGTTCGCTACAGAGATGACTACAGACCAGAAGGCCCACCTCTACAAGAAAGATGTGCCATTTCTTTCCATACGCGAAGGAAAGTGGATCTCTCCTGCACCCTATTCCTGACTTGTTCCAGAGACAATCTCAGCACTGCAGTCTTTCTGTAGACAGAGAAGAAAGGACTTTGCCAGCAGGAACGGAAGGAGGGACACTACCACGCCTTCTTGTCTGGTTAGCTCTACAGGTAAGATATATCAATGATTAGCTGGAAAGAGACAGGGGCAATCTTTCTACATCCGAAAAGCGGACACGCCCACATCTTCCTTTCTAGCCTGTGTCAGTGATAACTACAGGTCAGAAGTCACCTTGAGCCAAGAGGGTAAGAATTCCGCTTGCGTCACCTGGACAGTAAACAATCCCCGTGCCTTCATTCCTAGCGCACCACCACATCAACAAAACTATCCGTGCAGAGGGCACGAGGCAGTCTCTGCGTGCTATGCCCTGAGTACCCTGACTATTATAACTTTGTGCAGAGGGGCATACCAACTCTGGGGGATTGTCAGAGCTCTGCCTTCCCGGGTCTTCAAAATTATAACGTTGAATTTAGTTGATGCTATGTAATTTGACTGCTAATACAATAACAGAATATACTTAACCCATAGCATTCTCAAAAGCAGTGAGTGCGTGGCGGTCTCTGCTGCAGAATTCCTACCCAGCAGTCTCCACCCTTTCTCATGGCCCTGTCATCAGGCCATCTGATCAACACAGCAGCTGACAATAACAGGTCCAATACATAGGTTAATAAACCATAACTTCTTTTCAAATTGTTTCTGTTAAAAGTAAATGCAATTTCACCCCTCCTCCACCCCCGCCCCGTACTTCAGTGAGTCATGTTGCCATTCTTTGGGGCTGTGTCTTCCTCTCCTTGGTTCAATAATGGTTTAGGTCTTGTTACTATAAGGCACATGGTGTTACAGTTCACTCCTCCACAACCGGCACATTTCATACAGAGCTTAAATTAAAAGTATAAAAGTAAAATGAAACAGTACCCTTCATTGCAGAATGAAGGCTTTGTCATAGTCTGCTGAATCAGAATATGGGCAATTGGTCATATGCAGAGAATTGAATGCTGGTTTTAGTCCTAAGGTTTGGAGATAGCAATGTAAAACATATGCTTCTGAGGTCACATAAAAGTTCAATGCATTCTCATCCTATGAATCATCTTCTTGAGAAGTCCTGGAAGACAAGTTATTTGTTTCAATGTGTCTATTTTTTTCTTAAAATGTTTGTTTTGTCTAATATATTTCACCAACATCTTATCCCCCACTCTTCTATTGTTGTATATAATTTATTGGCGAAACTCTAAATCGCTTGCATGACATGGTTCTTCATTTCAAGGTCCTTGGCTTGCTCATAGGAAGCTAGGTATTTGTAAGTGACGTGACCTAAGACCACACAGGGCAAGGGGTGGAGGTGTTGTCCCGACACGTGCCCATCACTCCACTAGAACTACATACAGAGGATCCTAGCCATCGGTAGGGAAGGGAATAGGCTGTAAGTAGCCAGGAAAGAGGGAGGTATTTAATTTTCAACATCTTTCTCTCTGCTCATACCATGGAGTTTGAGTTTTACTAAAACACTGACCAACAGTCCCTTAAAACAAGAGTACAGGGTGTGAAGGCTGCAAGAGATATGGGAAAGAGGTGCTGATGTGGACCAAAGCTTTTTAGGGAAGTAGATGATAGACAGGAAGCAAGGCTGACCCACCCCGCTATGTACAAATTTCTGCTGTCACTGCTTTAACTTTTTTTTTTAATTGAATGAGACTTAAAGACTATGCTGGCCTCAAACTCAGAGGGCTCTTCCTACCTTTGCCTCCAAGTGTTTAGCTAAGAGACTTATACTACCCTGCCTAGCTAGATAATCTTTTGATTACTTTGTTATTGATACTTTAACAGGGGTTTTTCAACTATGGCTCCTGGGCCAAACCTAGATTGACTTGTGCTTGTATCCATTCCTACATACTTATGTGTATTTTGGAAGAGAGGTGATTCAGTGGGTGAGAAACATTTGTTGTGCAAGCCTGGAGACCTGTGTTCAATTCCCGAAACCAATTAAGAGGTGGAAAGGAGAAAAACGCCCCCCCCACACACACCATGGCACATATGCCCACATGCACACATTACTGCACATCACACTCCACACACACACACAGACACACATACAGAGGCAAGCTTTTGTAGCCTGTTTGCATAAAATGGGCCATCCCTATTTCAGATGATCTTTGACATTTATTTCTTGAACATAAATTCTTTTCTTTAAGGACTGTTAAGAAGAGAACAGATATTTATGGAGAGTTCTCGGCTAGATTGCTTCAGCTAGTTCTACAAAGCCCTATTAAGCAGGAGCTCATGTCCACTTTCGTAGGTTAGAGAACTGAAAATTCAGAGAGCTTCGGAGATGGTGTAGGTATTAAGATTGGGAACTAAGACTCACATACATACTTTATTATATTATATCTTGTTTTGTTTTGTTTGTTTGTTTTTGAGACCAGGTTTCTTTGTGTAGGCCTGGCTGTCCTGGAGCTCTCTGTAGACCAGGCTGGCCTCAATCTTAGAGATCCGCCAACTTCTGCCTCCAGAGCCCTGGAATTAAAGGCGTGTACCGCCACTGCCTGGCTTGTATTACTTCTTATACCCTGTCCATGCATGAAAGTAGATTTTGCGTGTCCCTACAAGTACAAAAAAGAAAACAGCTTGTGAGGGTCTAAGAAGGGAGTTAGATGTTTAATGGATCTGGTCACCACTGGGACCGAGTATATTACGAAGCTGTTTCAGAAGGAAAGCTTTGGGCTTGTGGAAAAAAGGCAGCCTCAGGGTCTTCATCATTCCAAGGATATTTCCTTCTAAGAGAACTGACTCCTGTCACAGAGTCCGAATGAAGAAGTAGCCTTCCATACTCTGTGAATAAATCTATTGAATAGAGAAATATTTCTTCGATAGTCTGATTCAAGTAGTTCAGTCTATGTCACTTTTGATGTTTTTACACCTACAGCTAATACAACAGCAGTCGAACAGTAAGCAGTCCCTGGAGCATATTATACTGCTAATTATTGATCTCCACAGCACATTTCCTTTAGGCACCGACACATGAGAGTTCACTTAAGCTACACAGGGCCTTAAACAAAGAGAGTTAAAATAGACGAGGGGGGGGGGGCATATGTTGAAGCGGTAGTCGAGCCAAACTGGAAGATAGTGGGAGCATTATCTTTTTATTACAATTTTTTGGTAAAATGTATTTTGATCATGTTTCCCCTCCCCCAAACTCCTCCTGAACCCTTCTGACCTCCTTACCCAGCAAACATTATGTTCTTTCTAAAGGCCACAAGAACAAAAAAAAAAAAAAATCAAAACAAATGAAAAACCAATAAGACAAAAATAAAATGTCAAAGCAAACTCAAATGAAGCAAAAAATCCACCACAAAAAACGTGGTGTTCCTTTGTGTTGGCCAACTACTCCTGGTGTGTGGCTAATATACCCAGTGACACTCCTTTCAAAAAACGAATTTTCCTTTTGCCAATGGGTGTCATCTTCAAGTAGCTTCTTGGTTGGTGTAGGATTGTGCATCCATTTCCTCTGTCAATGCTGAGACCCTGCCTGGCTTGAACCGATGCAGGTATTGTTCATGCTACCAAGTGTCTATGTGTTCATATGTGTATCAATACAGTTGTGTCTGCAAGACACTGCTATTACCTTGGAGCACTCCCTTACCTCGGGCTCTTAAAATCTTTCTGCTTCCCCTTCTGCCTAGATCTCCGAGCCTTGAGAGGAGGAGTTTGATGAACCCTCTTCTAGGGTTGCAAACATTAATTCCACCTGGCTGATCGGCTGACATCAACATAATCAAATAAGTATCCACTGAGATGAAATATTTCGGGCACTAAAAATAAATACTGGCTATGCTATGACCTATTCAGTTTTAATTACAATCATTACGTTAATTAATTAATTAATGTGTGTGTAAGGGCAACTTACCAGTGGTTGTGTCGCTGAAGGAAATAGCTTCTCCTCTATCAAGCATTCATTGCCAGTTTTCCCTCAGGGAGAGGTGGGACCTCATAGCCCCTCCCCCATCCGTGATGGGATTCCATCTGCATCTATTTTGCCTCTGACTCCAAAGTGTCATTCTTTAAAAAGGAAAGCTAAGGCTGATGCACGCAGCCACACTGGCACATCGGCTGTAGCACATGAGAAAGCCAGAACATAAGCAATGGAGTCAGAGGCAAAATGATGTAGGCGGACTTTGCTGTCCCATCAGCGGACTCCCCAATAACCATAAAGAGGCTTAATATTCATTATAAACACTCAGTCAATAGCTCAGGCTTATTATTAGCTACCTCTTACATTTTAAATTAACCCATTTCTATTCCTCTATGTGTTGTCCTGAGGATCATTTACCTCATGTACAGACTTCCCATCCTGCTCGTTCTGCATTTCATGGTGTCTCCTGAGACTCTGCCCTTCTTCTTCCCAGCATTCTCTCTGCTTCAAAACTCCTTCCTAGCTACCAGACAATCAGATCTTTATTAACAATGAGATTATCACATCTTTGCACTGTACAAAGATTGTTCCATAGCAAAAGGGAAACTTCTCAATGTATGCTGTATCAAAACTGGCAGAGGTAGACAGTCTACAGGGTTTGAAGTTCTAAGGACAGATGATTATTCTCCCTGTAGGATCCTAAGAGGGAAGTTCACTTTACAGATGTATCTTTCCACCCATGTAGTAGCACCCAAAGGAACAAAACAAAGCAACAAAAAATAAAAATAAAAGGCCCAACATGAGTGGAACATTTCAAGCATTGTTTGTGCTTTGTCAAGAATGGGAAATAATCCCATCACTAAAATGGTAACTTGAACTCTGGCCTAACAGAGAGCCAAAATTAGTAGAAAAAAATTATTAACAATGTAAGTAAAACGAGAATTCAAAACAATCTTGAGTTATAAGAACTCTCCCAAACTGCACAGAATAATATAGACAGAAAAAAAAAAGAGAGAAGAACATAGAGAAGGGTGAGAGAAAAAGATAGATCAACAGCCATGATTTAAATGACAGAAGGAACCATGCTGGCCGCCAGAGAATGACATCAAAGCCTCCACACTGGGGACAGTGTGGACAACGAATGTTGCTGACAAGAACACACTAAAGGATGTTTTCTACTTTCATGAAGCTTGACAAACACACCTGAGAAATTTTTCAGTCACAGCAGCCATTTCTCTTGTAGTACCATCAGGCTGGGGAGAAGTCTCTCCATAATTTGATTGGTTGGGGATAAGAAGATTGGTGGGGGCTGGAGAGATGCTCAGCGGTTAAGAGCACTGGTTGCTCTTCCAGAGGACTCTCGTTCAGTTCTCCACACCCACTTGGCAGCTCACACCGGTCTGTAACTCCAGTTCCCGGACTTCTGACTCCCTCAGTGGGGTCACATGCAGGGGCAACACTAAAGAACATCGTCACTGTCATCATAAAATTAAAAAAAAAAGGTTGATGGACGTCTTTTCGATTACTTTCAAAGTTCTCTTCCACGTCAGCACTCTACGGTTTGTGTCACTGTGATAAAAATGGAAGTTGATAAGTGACCTTTGAACCCACGCACTTCTTATGATTATAGTTTGTCAGTGAAGTTAAATATCCTTAAGTGTTAGAAAATTACATAGGGACTTTAAAAGTGACAACGTAAGATGTGAATTCCAGAAAGTGTATTCTATGTGGTAACTTCTGATGGCACCATGTTGCTGTGGAGCTTTTAAAAGCATGTAAGATTTAAGATTTATCTGTGCACGTTACAAAGCAAATTGTTTCTGTGTGAAATGAATCAAAGCAGAGGAATCAGAAAAGAAAGGCATCTGTATGTATACAAAAGGGATAGAATGTTAGGTTTTGGCAACACATACAAATTAGAGCATAACTTGTCATAAGAAACATTTACAGAGACCGGTGTCATTGATGATTATTATAATGAACTACACATACATACTTTAAGGATTTTTTAAAGTTACATTGTAGCATCATTTGATTTTAGGTGTAGATGAACAGAAAACAACTTTCATTTCCATCTTTAAGTATACTTTCCCTTTCCTTGATCTCTGCCCTCCATGCATGCCCCATCCTGTCCCTCACAAATTTTGGACTTCTTTTTCTTTAATTTTCATTGTTTTACATACACACACACATGCCTAATGTATCAGTACAACTTGTTCAATCCGTTTTTTGTTACTTATATGTATATGGTTTCATTGTACAGGAGAAATTTTATCAATCATATGAATTCTTTAGATGTCAAGGGTTTATAGTTATAAGTACATAATGATAACAAGGAGCAGATATCTCTGGAAGACTTGTCCAAACTGTGGGGGTCTCATTGCTAGGTTGGCCATAACATGATGTATTTTAAAGAAAAGACTCAGACATTTACTTTTAAAGAAATGTCTATTGTTGTACAAGATTTGTATTAAGGATGTGCATATTTGGTACATGTACATATATCTGTAAGATTGCCTGGGTCTGCAATAGGAAATGAACAGCCCATATACATTAGGCTTATTATATCCTGAGGTTACTGGAAGGATTTTGGGAGGAATAAAATAAGAGTCACTCAATTTCTTGGCTAGTTTTGATGCAAAACTTTCAAACAGAACCAACGAGTTACATACAGAATGAAATTCATTGTAAAAAAATTGGCTAGTTAGATTATGGAGGTTGAGTCTCATAATCTGCCATTTGTAATCTAGAAGCCTAGAACAATGGCTCAAATCTGCCTCTGAAGGCCTGAAAGCCAGTGGGGGATGGGGTACTGGTGGTGTACATCCTGGAGCAAGGACTTTCCATTGTGCAAACAAAGGGGGACTATGTCTTAGTTAGGTTAGTTCTATTGCTGTGATGAATCCATGACCAAAAGCTAACTGGGGAAGAAAGGCTTACACTTCTCCATCACGGTTCACCCATGGAAGAAGTCAGTAAAAGCAGGGCAGGAACCTGGAGGCAGGGGCTGATGCGGAAGCCATGAAGGGCTGCTGCTTACTGGCTTGCTTCCCTCTTGCCTACTCTCTTGCTCCTCATTACTTTCTCAGCTTAGTTTTTTTTTTTTTTTTTTTGAAACCCAAGACTACCAGCCCAGGGGTGGCTTCACTCAGAGGTAGCTGGACTCTCACACCCAAATCATTAACTAAGAAAATGCCTACAGGCTGGCCTAATCTTATGGAGGCATTTCCTCAATTGAGGCTATCCCATCTCTCTGATGACTAGCTTGTATTAAGTTGACATAAAACTAGCCAGCACAGACTATGACTTCATTGCCTTCCGGTACTTAAAAAAGTGTGTGTGCGTATGTGTAAGCGTGAAGAGGCCAGAGGAGGTTGATGGGTGTTTTCCTCTATTCCTTTCTGCTTTCTTTTTTTCAAGGCAAGGACTCTCGTTGAATCTGAAGTTTACCACCACTGCTTCAGGGATCCACCTGTCTCTTTCCCTTAGTTTTAGGATTGCTGGCAAGAGTCACTATGCCCAGCTTTTACATGGGAGCTACAGATTTGAATGAAGGTCTGCTTGTTTTCATAGCAAGTACTCTTACCCACTGAGCCAAGACCCCAGTTCCCAGTTTTGGTACTTTTATTTACCATGGATTTAGTTATTGTATTTTGTTTCCAATTATTTATCTTCTTTTGATCTCTTACTAAATGACTCTAAGCTTTATACTATAAATATAGTAATATAAAATCAATCAACACAGTAAGTGTTTCATTAATGAATTATCTGTGGGCCTACTGACTCAGGAGTGCCACTTCCCTGCTCAAACCTGATCCATTGGTTACTAAGCCAGCTACTGAACTGTCATCTCCGGGGTTTCCTTGTCACCCCTGACAGCTTTTTGATCCCTTGCTTTGGTCCTACTTCTTTGCCTTGCTTTAGTTTCTGGGTTTACATCTAGCTACAGCCCACTCAAATCAGTCAACATAAAATTGATTCTAGTTTTGTGATGTTTTTCTTTAATAATGATCCTAATTATGTACGTCGTTAATTGCATCACTTAACACTGGTTTTAGGATTACCATATTCATCACATTCTAATTCAGTTAATATGAGCGAGCCATTATTACCGAGGCTGTTTCTAATGCTTTGCTTATCATTTCTAGATCGACAGAACTGTCTCAGGTCCTTGCATTGCAATTAAGCTTGTAAATTTCCTCATCTGTTTTCAGTAATACAGCTTCAACCATGCATGCAATACTAAAATTACAGAATTCTTATGCTTGTCTTTGTATTTCCTTGCAGAAACAGAAACAAACCTACCATAGAGCAAAGCCCAGGACACTTGGTATTTTCATGAGTTTTAAGTAATTTTCTCTTCTTCATATCTGCAAGTAGCTGTGGAATTCTAGCTTTTATTTCTTTGTAACATCCACAGAATCCCATTCCTTTTCTTTTCCTTTCCCCCAACAGTGTGTAAATGAATACATTTTGAGGTTGCAATAGATCCACAGATTCCTAGAAATAGCCCCATTCCTATTCACATAAAGAAGTAAGTGTGCTAAATTGATAACAATTATTGACTAATTATCATTTTCTTCAAGTAGGTTACTTTTAGCTCATGTGGAGGGGCAGGCTAATCAGGCGTCTGGATTGATTGCATTATTGTGTGGTTCATTTGTCGGTGATTTTTGCTCCTCCCACCCCAGACATCTGCAAATATAGATGAATAAGCAGTCACTTGGTGCACTGGGATTTGTCTTAAACACACTTTCAACTGCCACTTTTGTTTGCAATGGAACGTTTACCAAGGACCATAGACCGTGGCTCATATCAGTGCATCCAGATTATAATCCCATATGCCTTATATGACTATGAACCGATATCTTCAGAAGAAATGATGGGGGAGAAATGGAAAAGAAAACAACAGTGGTATCATGAATTATGATAGGAGTGTTCTTATTTCAAGGACTTATTTAAGTGGATGACCCGTGGACAAGGCCTATTTTGTTTGTTAGTGTGTTATAGACTAGTATGTTTTAGAACAGACTCTAATACAAAGAAAATATGAATGAGTGACTGTATAAAGAACTATGGTATCTCATTTAATCCCAAGAGTAAAATTAAAACCAATATTTTTTTCTCATTGGTTATAGTATCAATTAGCAGATAAAATTCAAATTCACCTGTGTATGGCTCCTGGTTTATACACCCAAAGATTTTTTTTTCTCTGAGAATAGTGGTTTCTACGTAGTAATCAGAAAAGAGGCAAAAATATTGGAAGCATGAAGAAAAATAAAATAAAAAACAAAAACAAAGCAAAAAAGGTCCCCCTGATCAAAACAAGAATGAAACACATCCCCTTATGTAAGCTTAGGTATTTTTATCCATTAGCTTTGTATCAGGACTCTGTCTCTTTCCACATCTTGGCAAGAACTGGCAGTTTATTTTTAAATATTCTCTCCACACAAGCCACTCCATTGTCTTCTTGTGGTTTTAAGGAGGACTGCCAGTGGGTGTGGTGAGCAGTGGTTAGACCCGACCGTCAGAACCACTCATGTTGTTGACGTCAATTTTCATTGTGCTCAGACAATGATCTGTTTGACAGATTACACTCTTGACAAGCCCGGGGTAAAACACTATATCAGAATCTGATAAAAATGCAGACACCTAAAAACATTCATCAATTAATGCCTGAGATGCCCAGCACAACTAACTTCACTATCTTGAAGAGCTTGGATATCAAACGTTATGTCCCTAGTATGTGGTGTGTAACAGATTCTGTTACATGGTCCCCTACATTGCATCACAGTTAATATTTCTGGTTTAGTGTTGTTTTTCAAACTACATACAGACATGTCACTTACAAAGGAAGCACAGTTGTGGGCTATCAACAGCAGAGGACTTGGCAAAGTGGATGTCTGAGTCAACAGTTCAAAACTGGGAGAACTGGCCAGGCGGTAGTGGCGCACGCCTTTAATCCCAGCACTTGGGAGGCAGAGGCAGGCGGATCTCTGTGAGTTTGAGTCAGCTTGGTGTACAAGAGCTAGTTCCAGGACAGGCCCAAAGCTACAGAGAAACCCTGTCTCAAAAAAAAAAACAAAAAAAAAACAAAAAAAAAAAAACCAATCAATCAAACAAACAAACAAAAAAACCAAACTAACAACAACAACAAAAGTAACCTGGGAGAACTGGTGGAAGTCCTATGATATCTGAGCACCCGTTAATCCATGTGCCTTGTGCCATGAGTCCATGCATTGGTCCATGCATTGGGTTCTGTTCTCCAGGACTTCTGCGAGCATTAGATGGGAAGATGTTTATCAACCCATCTCATGTCCAGAAAAATAGGAAACACCTGTAGTAGGTGAAATGGATTTGCTGCTGCGAGTCTCTGGGACTGCTGGCCACCCGAAAGCAGCCAGTCCCAGAGACTGGCAGGGAAGGTGGCTGGTCCCAGGCGGCGACAAACGGATAGGCGGCGGTGGGAGACACAGAGATAGGCACACCATACAGAATGGAATTGGACATTTATTTGGTGTTATGGAGGGTAAGGAAAAGGGGAGAAAGGAGGGGGGAGGGAGGAGACAGAGAGAGTGGGGCTGAGGTTGCAAGCAGGAAGGGAGTGGGCGTGGCTTGTCTCTTAAAGAGATAGAACATTACAGTAGGACTAAGGTTGCATTGCTCCCTTAATCTCTGTCTCCCTGTCTCTCTCTGTCTCTCTCTGTGTCTCTGTCTCTGTCTCTGTCTCTCTCTCTCTCTCTCTCTCTCTCTCTCTGTGTGTGTGTGTGTGTGTGTGTGTGTGTGTACGTGCGCACGCACATGTTCCGGTCTAAAGACATAAATATTTGTCAGTCCTTTCTTTTCACGCTGTCCACTACTCCAGGCAACTGGCCCACACCCTCTGAGAATTCTTCTGTTCCCACCTCCCATCTCCCCATGGTAGGAGCTCTGGAGTTACAGAAGAGAGCTCCCGATAGCTACTGCCTCCTTTTACCTACAGTCTGAGGATTCAAACTCAGATCCTCAAGCTTGCATAGCACTCTACCCACTGAGCCACACCCCCTTTCCATCTGTGGAGTCAACATCTCCGCTGCCTCATCTCTGAACACAGTAAAGGCAATGAATGGTCAGCAGTGCTGTGATACACAGTTAGTCTAAGGAGTGGGATGCTTCCATACACATGGTAACCTTACTTAGGCTTGTGATTGACTTTGTTGTTCTTTAATTTCCACATCTATAAAGTGGGCATTAGTATTTCCTACCCAGAAAGATAACACAAAGATGAAATAATTTCATAAGCATTAAATGCTCTTAATAATGCACAGTATAGAGCAAGTCCTCTATATAAGTTAGCTGTGATTTTGTACTATACATTCATAACAAGGCCCCCAAATATTTTTAAAAAATGAGATTAGTAAATAAAAGTTCTGGGGGTTAAATTTCATATTTTAAACATTTATAATTTTTCAAAACAACAAAGTCCGTCACTGGCCTGACTAAGGTCACCATTATGGCCATTTCAGAGAGCCTGTTCTTAAACACAGACGAAGATAAATTGTCCCTGTTTTTGGAGAATCTGACTCCTACTTCTATGCAGTTTACATAATGGCAGAATCGTGTCCAGTTAGTCCCCTTGTCTTATCATAGCCCATGCAAACGTGTTTTAATAACTAGATCTTCATATTCCTACCATAATATCTGGCATATAGCAAACACTTGCTACATGTTGGACTGTGTGGTCCTACAAGCACTGGTGGTAGACAGTGTTTCTCTTTGGTGAACCAGGATGCCACGCAGAAACTGCCAATGCCTCTATACCATCCCGATGGACAAGTTACATCATGAGAGAACTGCGGTAGTTTAGAGTTTGTTGTATTTTAATTATGGTGGCTATCTTACCCATAATTCACTTGGAATCTTGAGGCACGAACAAACGAATAACCCCCCCCCCCCCCGCCCACCCCGGACACATTTTGATTCATTAACTTGCACGTTGCACTCACTCTTCCCTGCTCCATTCTCAGTAAGAGGAGCTGTTCCAGGCGAGGAGAATACACTGGAACTCATCTGGTGAATGAATGTCGCAGAGGAAAGAGCAGAAACATACAAGGCTGATTAATAACTGAGTGGAAGGTTCCATGCAGGGATGACCGATACCAGGCGGCAGTCTGAGTGAGCCCATTAGTTTTAATAAGAATTCACAGAGACTGAAAAAGAACTGGATCTTCAATGAACATTCCCTTTGTACGCATTCAGTGGATGTTATTTGTGTGTTACAAATGTGCGTACAAGTCTCTGTGTATTTGTATGTGTGTGTGCGCGCGTGTGTGCCAGTGTGTCTTAGAGACCAGAGGTTGGTGTTTAGTGTCCTCCTTATTCACTGCCCACCTTGATTTTTTGCAACGGGGTCTCTCACTGAACCTGGAGGTACTGATTTAGACCAGCAATCCCGGCCAGCAATGTCCAGGGATCCATGGGCCTTAGCCTCCCCCATGCTGGGACTACAGACTCGTACCACTGTGTCTGGCTTCTTATGTGGGTGTGGGGCTAGAACTCAGGGCCTCCTGTTTATGTGACAAGCATTTCACTGACTGAGCCGTTTCCCAGTGAGGGAAACATTAATATGAACGCTCATCCAGCAAACTTTAATGCGAACATCCACTTGGTCTTCTTCGTTACAAAGGATAAGCAAGCTCGCTCACGTTTTGCTTTCACCAAAACCCCAGAGACTAGCCTGAGTAAGGAGAGGGGCACTAAGGTGTCTAAGTTCCTGTCCTTATAGTAACAGTGAGATCAAAAAGAAAATCCAGGATTCTAGCTTGAAAGGTGGTATGCGGGCTTCTGAAGCCTTCACATGTTTTAGAGAAGGTTCTATTTACATTCCAGAAGCACCAACTCATAGTTTAGCTTGAGTACTACTCCCTTAAATAGAGGAAATAGCTTGAAGTTAGTCACTGCGTGCTTTTGCTCATTTATTCAGGCACACTAGTTCTTAATGTATGCGGTTCGACAAAACGAATGCTATCAGGAACCACGTGAATATAGAATTCTGACATTAGAAATTATGGGTTGAATCCAGCAAAGACGCCATGATTATAGTTTTTTTATCATATAGTTTCCTCTGCGTTTGCAGCATGTGAATGACACCCCTACTAATTACCAATAGCTATTTTCAAAACGTCGCCCGTGGTCTTGGCAATAATTAGTATTATATGTATAGAAAACTGGCAGAGCAGATGCAGCTCCCCCATTCACAAAGTTGCAGGTTTTCTATAAATAAAAGGAGGTGATAATTATTCCTGGAGGATTTGCACTTTGCATGCGAATGAGCAAAGGAAGAAGAGTGAGGGCTCTCAAGGCATAAGATGGGGGAACTAGCCGGTTAAGATTTCCAGCTTTCATCCATAACTCGCCTTTCAATTAGATCACCCTAGTTCTTCCTCTACCCAAATGATGGTTAAACACGCTTAGGAAATGCAAGCCACACAACCCCAATTAGGAGGTGTTCCTGTTGAACTCTTTCTGGCAATACTGTTCTGATGAGAAGAGTTTTAAGGACAATATTCCTATGAAAGAGCGGGGACTCTCTTTCAGCTATTTGATTTCAGGGCATCACTGTCGGAGTCAATTTTTCTGTTGCAACAGAATACACGAGGCTGGATGATTTAGGAAGAATAGAGGGTCACAGTTCACGAAACGGAGGCTGGAAGCCCAAGCCCAAGCCCATGCGGTGGCATCCAGGAAGGGCCTCATGACACTTTAACTTCTGGCAGAAAAGCAGAAGCAGAAAAAGTAGATCACAGACAGTGAGGACAAAACTGTCCCCCGGGGAGGTAGCAGGCTCACTTCACAACCGTTCGCCACGGAGAACTGCTCCAGTCCTAGCCTAGCGACGACAGCTCGCTCACCGTTATGGTAATTAACTCAGTCTTGAGGGAATGCCATTAATCTATCTTAAACAGCTTAACCACCACTTAAATGTCTTTTAGCCTGGCCAACACTGTTAAATGAGGGCTGAATTTTCACGTGAATTTTGCAGGGGCAGACCAAATCCATGCCACAGCAGCACCCGCGGTTTGAATTAGCATGATGACACTTGCATATATGAGACCTGACGATACCTATAGTGGGGGTTTGCAGATCGAGTAAGCTCATGCGTGCTTTAGTTAGTGTTTTCAAGGTCTTCCAATGCGCTTAGCCTTGCATTTCCAACGTTATGTTTAAGAAAAGCCTCTAAAATCCATGTATAGCAGAGATTCCATTCCAGAGACTCTGTTTTGGTTCATTGTTAATGGAACCCCAGGGCAATGCCAAGGACTTTTCACCTTCAGGCTGTACTTGGACCTGCATGAATGCCCAGTACTTTGGGACACAGTAAGGTAGTGGTGTAGGAGAGCTCGAAGTGACTGGGTTTCATGCTCTCAGTCCACTCAACCAATGCGATATCAAGAAGAGGAAATCTACAAGGTTAATATGTGTGTGAACTGCTTACAGATGGGGACACATTTTGAGGCACACTTCAGCAGGCAGCTGATGCTCTAGGAACATCATAGGGTATACGTACATACACTGAGGGGTTAGAATGCCTCAGAGGACAAAATACTGAACCATGTTGGATGCTTTCCATCAGTGACTGAGATGGAGTGACAGGTTGTGGAGAACATCGAGGAAAGTTCTACTCTACTTCGGGGCACATCGGGATAGGACCTCTGTTGCCCATGTGGATAATCAGCTGGATTCTGATTTTTTTTTAAATCTTCATTATTTTCTTGACTCACTTTTCGACTTTCCTACTAATGCTTTCTAAAACAATCTCCTAGATAAATAACTTACACTGAAATTCTTGCCTAAGTCTATTTTTAAGAGCAACCGTAGACGTAGGTATTTGTGACATGAACTTAAATGATAAAGCAAACAACATATAAATCTACAGGCATTATTTAGAAGGAACAATGGTATGGATAAAAAGCATTGCTGTTTTTGCTGAATTCTTGTTTCATCATTACTTACCAACAAGAACTCTTCAGTGTTCACACATATTAATATGACCTTGCCAATATAGCACTTATGAGGCAGTTAATGTCATTTGTGGAGCTGAAATTGAGTCTTACACATAGGCATTTTACTGTGGTCCTTGTGCATAAGACTTTTGGAAGCCCAGATCTGAAACTAGTGTGTTTAAGTATCATTGAGCAGAAAGTCTTCCCAAAATGCAAATCCCTTTTAGAACTTATACCCATAATATTAAACTGTCTTCTAAGTCCTTGTCTGTAGATGAGTATAGCTCTTGCTCCTCTGTGGAGGAGCCCCTTACTGTAATGGACAACAGATAGCACAGAGAGACTCACAGTCAGCATGCTGAAAGCAGGACGCTGTGAGTGCTTACCCATTGATGGGACACACACACACACACACACACACACACACATATCGTTCAGCTGGAAACTCCACCTCAGCCTCACTCCTCCCTCTCCAGATACCATCCTCTCAGAAAGAGCACCACAAATCTAGGCTCTTCCCTCCAAAGCTCGACTATATCTACAGGGTATTCTACAGCGTCGGTGGAGAAACCTAATATCGGGGTACAAAAGCCTATTATATATTACTACTTCCCCCATGCCTCAGGGTATTACTGTGGAAGAGAGGGTGGAAAGACCATAACAGCCAGATGTTGGGGAGAACGCTGCAAAGCACAGTCTGGGGACAAGACTCACAATAATCTGCCTCCCAGCATAAGATCAGCACAAGATCAAACCATCAACCTTCCAGTGTGGATGGGGAGGGGCTCATAAAGTCCCACCCCAGCTTAGAGCTTTTAGCAGTCGGCAGTTTCTGGGGAAGGACAGTCAGTTTCCTCAGAGGTGGGGTACCCATAGGTTGTCCATGCTGTGATACATGGCTCCCCACCCATGTGCATTTGGATAGCTCTAATTAGACTTAGCGAGGTATTAAAGAGAACAACAATAAAGAAGATATGAGGTTGGGTAGCAGGTGGAGGGAGGAGTATGGGAGAAGTTGCGGTGATCTGAGTTGCCTTATATATAAAAAAAATAAAACTCTTAAATAATAAATAGATCAACAAAACTTCAAAAATTAGTGCCTTCAGGAAGAAACTAATATTTACCTAATATTAGTTAACCTTGTTGAAAATCTCATGACTACCTGAAATAAAGGCCATCTTTCTTTAAAAATCAAGTAAATTTTATTCATGAAGAATACTACTCATTATAAAAACATTTCAAAATAACAAATAAAACTTGAGTCATGGAAGTCGCATGAGTCACTCACTCACCATCTGCCAAGCAACTTTTCCTCAGAAATGAGACTCGAGTCCAGTTGATTGATGTCACAAGGTGATAAATCACTGGCAGAAAAATCTTAATTCTGGTTCACTTTTTAAAAGAGGAAGTTCTAGTTTTCTGTAAAGACAGAGCCAATGGCTCATATTCACAAATTTAGGATGTGACTAAAATTTGTAAGTTGCAAAGACTTGGCCTTCTTGTCTACCGCTGATTTACAATTAACCAGAGAAGATTCTCTGAACATAGGAACCTTGCTGTGGTAGAAAGTGAAGAGAAAAGCACTTCTAATAATCCCTAATAAGACTCATAATCATGCTCAATGAAGAATTACTTGTACTCAGTACCCTAGCAATATTTAATGTACAGTAATAAAACAACCCCCAAACCTCAGAATAATGAGGAGTGTATTTATCTTAATAATAGCATCATCATGGTGGAAAACAATGTGGGACACTATTGAAAGCATAAACACTAATGTCTGGCAAGTATTTGACTAATGCTAGCCCCTTACATAGTGAAGTTAGTTTTACATAATTAGAAATGAACTCTTTTTGAAAATAGGAGTTTATTATTTTATTCATTTTATTTGAATGTGCCTCTGGATATGAGTTCAAGTGTCAGCAGGGGCCAGAAAAGGATACTGGGCTCCCTGGAGCTGGAATAAGAGGTGTTCGTGCCATGCCCAACATGACTGCTGGCAACTGAACTTAGGTCCTCTGCAAGAGCACCGAGTACTCTTATCTGCTGAGTCATCTACCCAGCCCCTCTACCAAATCCCAAATGAACATGGATTTCTTTTCTCCTTGCTGCATTCCTTTCTCTCTTTTGCTTCTCTCTCTCTCTCTCTCTCTCTCTCTCTCTCTCTCTCTCTCTCTCTCTCTCTCTCTCTCTCTGTCTCTCTCTCTCTCTCTGTCTGTCTCTCTCTCTGTCTCTCTCTCTCTTCCTTCTCTTCCTTCCTTCCTTTCTTTTCCTCTCTTTTTTTTTCTTTATGATTGGAGCTAATTATACAATGTTGTCTTAAGTAGGGTTAAGTTTTGGTAAGTTTGCCTCCACACAGCCAAACATCAGAAAACAGAGGACAGCTTTTCATGTTAAGTTTCTCACAATTATAGACATCGCTGCAGTAAAATAGAAAGTCAGTATGCAGCAACTCAGGCATGCATAGTTTATTTTCTAAAGGAAAGAATAAATGTGAGACCAAAGGCCTACTTTAAAATGTTAAGTGTTTACCTATATGGTATTCTGCCAAGGAAGATTCCGTTTAGTGGTTGTAAGTTATTTGTAAAACTAACTTGTTCTATAAAAAGAGAGAACAAGTGTATCTCAAATTTTAAAAATAGCAGTTCTTTCATCTTTGCACTATGGTTACTTAAATATGTATTTGTTACTGTCACTTCAACCAAATTCTGATCATAGGATCAGATATGACTTAATGACTAAAAGAATATTTATGTATACCTACTTGGTACACATATTGTCCCAAGCTTTCGAGACACAAAGGAAAATGAGACAAAGGTCTCTTTCTGAAACTCCTTTGAGAGTTTGAAAAAAAAAACAGATGGAGAGAGAGGTTGTTCAAGAATGATCAGATCAACTACTGTACGTCTGCATCACTCAGGGTGACATTCAGACATAAAAAGTAAAAAAAAAAAATGGAGCTGATCTGCAACAGGGTGACAATGCCCCTAACTAGACACCACAGGGTAACAAACAAAAACCACAGTGTCAGACATGGATTATGTCTCTTAGAGTTCCTGATTAGTGAGGTCCACAGACCCTGACCCAACATTACAGGCTATTACCATGGTTTGGGTTGCCCTCCATAACTGTACTATTGCCTTAGAGACCACATATGTTACTAGAGAACACGAAGAAATCAAGCGTGTAGTCACCTGGGAACTTTATCCCTATTGGCTAGCATTCATCATGCTGGAAGTGCTGTGTACAGTACTGAAAGAGAATCATCTTATCCTTTGTAATATTGTCAGCCTGTGAAATACGATAATGACTGGCTTGGCAAGACATGTCTACCGGTGCAATGGTGGCCCAAATATCACGGGTGTAGACAACAACTTTCTGATTGAAGTCTTATCCACAAGATGACACCCATAGGAGGCATGGGCCAAGAACCTATGGCTAGACAGGTCATAAGCCCTGAGGGAGAACTTACTATTATTTTGCCGCAAAATGACATAGTTTTAAATTGATTCTTAATTACTTGTTGTTGTACCCATAGATTAATTCATCTCTCAACGCTCATTGGAGAAGCTTCTGTTTGCAGTACATAGCTATTAACACAGAGACAAAAAAGCAAAGAAAAAGAGACGCTGGAATGCTCAGCTCTAAATGGAACATACGTGGCATGCCTTCCTCCTAAGGCTCAGCTATTACATAAGACAGGCCGGAAAAAGTGTAAGAGACAAGATGGTAGGTGACCACAAGGAACCAGTGTCTCCTGAACAGAGGAGGACAGCTGCACAGGAGAACTCAGGATGGGTTTGAAAGCATGTTCAGGTTTGACCAAATCCCAGCATGGAAAGGGTGTTGTGCATGAAGGCCCGGAGGACCTATTGGTAAAGGATAGTTTCTAGGCCATAAAAAAACTAATTTTCTGTAAGAATGTAGCCCCTGACCAGTTGACCACACTCCACTGGAAAGACACATGTCTTAAAATATTATGTCAGAACAAATTCAATTTGACAGGTTAAGAACAAAAAAGGACACAGAGCTGGGTGGCTAGGGGATGGGCTGGATCTAGAAGCTAGGAGTGTTGTAGAATATTCCTTTACATTGTGTGAAGATGTGTCCCTGGGATTGGTTTAATAAAGAGCTGAATGGCCATTAGCTAGGCAGGAAGAAGTTAGGCAGGATTTCTAATGACAGGGAAGACTCAGAGAGAAAGAGAGGCAGGGTTACCAGCCAGACACAGAGAAAGCAGCATAGGCAGTAAGGGGAGATGAGGTAACGAGCCATGCAACAGAACGTAGATTAAAATACATGAGTTAATTTAAGTTATAAGAGCCAGTGGGACAAGCCTGAACTAAGGCCAAGCTTTCCTAATTAATAATAAGTCTCTGTGTCATTATTTGGGAGCTGGAGGTACAGAGATAGACTTGCTACATAGAGGAGGAGGAGAAAAACGATTAAAACACATTGTATTCAGTTCTCAAAGAACACACACACACACACACATGCACACACAATGATTGGTTATCTTAGGAGAGTTTAAAAGGAAACAGAAAGCAGTAACCATGCCTTACTCAAGTTGTCTAGGAAGATCATTTTTATTGAATTTATTGATTATTGAGAGGCTGTCAAGCACATTAGAAACATGGTACTAACTTCAACACTCAAGAAGAGGAAAGTTAAATTATCCAGTGAGATATTATTTATATAAAAATGAACAGAAGGCCAGTGAGATGAGTCCATGCGTAAAAGAACTTGTCAGCAAACCTGACATCCTGGGGTTAATTCTTGGGACCCAGATGGTAGAAAGCTAACTCCTGAAAGGAGTCCTCTGAACTCTACACAATCAGTGGTGTGTGTGTGCCCCTCCCATGCACACTGAGTGCAGGGGAAGGGCCCACCAGCCCCTTCTTGTCCCATCTCTCTGTCTCCTGGTAGGCAGCCTCTGTCAAATGCTCCTGAGATATTAATGTTCTGCCTTGCCCCCAGCCCAATGTAGAGGCTTCAGTCATGCCTGGATTGAAACTGCTGAAACCATGAGTTAGAATCAAATTCCCTTCTTAGCCACAGCAAGAAAGGGGAGGGGAAAAATCACCTTTATGAATCAGAGGAAAAGGGTAAGTGATATTGACTAAACAATATTTGAAAACCTTTACCGGTTAAGCATACTGTCCAGAATTGTTCTCATATTTGTTAGAACCTGTCCAAAACGCCCATTAGTTTCTACAACATTGCTTTTAACTACTCAAGGTTGAACCCCAAATATCTAATCAAGTTCTTAAGCTAGAACTGAGCCTGCAATATGACTTGAAATGGATAATCAAATAACTAAGAGCATTCAGAAGCTAGTGCTCAATCTGAATACAAGCTTCAGCTCTTAAAGAGTATGTCTTGGGTTTTTATTGCAACGGCAGCTCTTTTAATTGGGGTGACTGGCTTACAGTTTCAGAGGTTCAGTCCATTATCGTCATGGTGAGGAGCATGGCAATGTGCAGGCAGACATGGTGCTGGAGCTGAGAGTGCTACATCTTGCAGGAAGGAAATAGGAAGTCAAACTGACTCTCAAAATGAGCCAAAACTTGAGCAAAAGAAAGCCCCCCCCCCCAAAGCCCGCCCCCACAATGACACACTTCCTCCAACAAGACCACACCTCCTAACAGCGCCACACCCTTTGGGGGCTTTTTTCTTTTAAACCACCCCAGAGCGCTTGCAGCGTGAACCGAGGTTGGAAGTCTTATTAAATAGGTATAAACGAGCTTGCTTCTGCGACAGAAATAAACTAGTTTGCTTCCTTTCCAGTCTTCACCGTAGTTCCACGGAACTACTCTGAGCACGGCTGTCTGGCTGAACTCAGAACAAAGACTAAGAGAAGAAAATGATGGAGAGGCGGCCGTGAATGATGACAGGAGCCTGGAAGCAAAAGCAGCACACTGGCCTGCAGCCACTCAGAGAGACCAGTGGCCCACACGGCTCCTGACACGAGGAATCTTGCACGAAGCCACCTGCTTCCAGGGTCCGTTTCCTTGTTTCTGGAGCCTGTCAGGTGGACTGAGGCCAGCCAGAGTTCAGCAGTAGGAAAAGCTCATTTGTAATGCTCCGGCAATCCTGGCGGCTGGAGGAAAAGTCATTCAAGGAACAGGAAGTACGTAAAGCATGCTCAAGCAAATTAGTTCAGGTGATTTATTGGTTCGCCCGTCCGCGCACAACTTCGTGGAAAAAGTAGAAAACAAATTAAGAAGCTACAATTCAGCTACTTTTACGGTTCCACAGGGTACAGGCTGTTCAAATTCTTCAACACAGAAATGCCCTTTGCAGGCGCCATCATTTGATCCGTGGAAATCAAGGGGAGCTGCTCGTTTGTGTCCATTCCTGCCACTCTCCAACTCAGTTGAAAAGAAACTACCTTTGCCCCGCTTTGAACTAAAACGAGGCTGCACAGTCCAGCATGGGATAACTCCTCCAAAGGACTGATTAAATCTCTCTTTTCTTCTCCGGATCAAAGGGAGCTTTAAAAAAAACAAACTTGAGGTTTTATATCTGCAGGTATTAAATTCTCCCTTCACATTTGCGTTCGTTCATGTAGCATTTGTGTGGCTTATTACAGCATCTTTCATGTAGCAGATCTGAGAGCCTCTTTGTGAAGCTGGAGATAATACCATAGTGTGCTATAGGTTGTAAGCCGGCAAGTAGCCTTTTTGCAGACAGTAGCTGCTGTGCCCATGTGAAAAGTCTCTTTTTCTGGCCGAGGTTGAATTCTCCATTCATTCTAGGAACTGCTCTTTTTTTTTTTTTTATTTTAACAGGTAACATGTTAGGTGGCCATTTTCCCCCTTTCCCTGTCAAGCAAACAGAAGTTGCTAAATATAAAAGTATAAAAGTAAATGAGAGCCACCTGGAATGATGGTTGGACCTTTAGCTGGGACCTTCGGCTGACCTTAAGAGTCAGGGGTCTCAGAAATATAATCCACTAGCCTGCTTTTTGAAGTGAGTTCAGTTGATTTGGATGAAGGTCTTTTGGGGGGAAACAATGGGCTAAAATCATTCTTAGAAGAACCTGAACAGGGTGCTCCTGAACAGCCTGCTTTGCCACTTTCTGGGGCTGACTGATGAATTTTCTGGAACTCCAGTCATGCGCATAACAGTAAATTAAGTTTTGGAAATGACAAAAAAAAAAAAAACAACTAGAAAAGATTTAAAAGGAAGTAGCCTTTCTTAGCCTCTGATTGAGTGCTATGAAAATCATTGGTCAATGTTGAATGGACAGGAAAATAAGAAGCCATTGGTTGATTTTAAAGCATTACAGAGATTTCAATAAACCTAATTATATGTCATGAAATCCAATTCTTATAAAGCATCTTGGTGAAGGCAAATCTATAGATTATAGCGTAGATTAGTTTAATAAGATTCTGATGAACGTTCCAGCTTGTTTGCTGTCAAATCAGCAAAGATACCACACGGAGATGGCAAAATGCCTGCCATTCAGTTGTAAATATTGATATGCACTCTACTCAGAAACCCAACACGGGGCTGTAACCTGTTCTGTCCCAGTGTCCTTCGGGGGACCGGCAAGGGAAAGAAGATAAGGCCTTCTTGTTGGCAACAGCGGCCAACAAGACACACCTGCACTCCATTCTGTGAAACCTGGGAGTGGAAGGAAGAATAGAAAACATCCCAAATATTTCAGCGGACCACACAGTGATATTGCTCCAACCCGATCAGCCAGCTGCTGGAAAGGTTGCCAGCTCTGAGAATCTGGCAGTCTGGTGGGAGCACCTGGAGAGAGGAAGCAGTCCTACCTGCTGTAAATCCACGTGATCCAGATGCCCAGAGAAATCCATTTGAATGCACACATGCTTAGCTGGTTCTAGTGTTGCTTTCAGAAGTGTTTCTACTCTGTGGAACCTAATATTCCTAAGAAAAAATTAACTCCTTATCTTTCTGTCAGTTGGTCGTGATTGCCTTGAGGAATTCAGAGGCCGCACATGAAGCATTGGGAGACCAGGTAATTGAGAGATGCAGGGAATCGGAAGAAATGCCTGCATTAATAACCTGGCTCCATGAGTCTCCACCCATGAGCAATGGAGCATGTGAATGCAACATTCTGGACTTCAACTTCCTATAATATTCAAGATTATAATGATGCCGAAGACAGTGACATCAGTTTGCTTTGAGGATTTTTTTTTAATTTGGGCAACTTTTATCTATTTATTTATGATTTGTTTTTATTTTATGTGCGTTGGTGTTTTGCCTGAATGGAAGTCTGTATGAGGGGGGTCAGGTCCCCTAGAACTGGAGTTACAGGCAGCTGTGAGCTGCCACGTGGATACTGGTAATTGAACCAGGGTCCTCTGGGAGAGTAGCCAGTGCTCTTAACCACTGAGCCATCTTTCCAGCCCCGACAATGACATTGATTAATACGTGTTTATCATAGTGTTTGATTCTTGTCTTAGGTTTCCATTGCTGTGATAAAATACCATGACCAAAACCAACTTTGGAGTTGGGCAGTGGTGGCGCATGTCTTTAATCCCAGCACTCGGGAGGCATTGTGAGTTCGAGGCCAGCCTGGTCTACAAGAGCTAGTTCCAGGACAGGCTCTAAAGCTACAGAGAAACCCTGTCTTGAAAAACCAAAACAAAACCAAAACAAAAACAAACAAACAAACAAACAAACAAAAACCAACTTTGGTAGGAAAGAGTTTATTCCCATCTTACAGATCTCAGGTCACATCTCATCACTGAGGAAACTCAGGGCAAGAACTCAAGGCATGAACCTTGGGAGAAGAACTGAAGCAGAAGTCATGGGAAGAACACCACTTAATGGCTTATGGGTTACTCTGGGTTTTCTCAGCGTGCTTTCTTATTTAACCTAGTACCATCTTCTCAGGGGCGGCATTAAACACAGTGGCCCACATGCTCCAGCATCAATCTGCCCAAGAAAATGCACTATAGATGTACCTACAGGCAATCTGATGGGGGCGTTTCCTCAGGTGAGGGTCTTTTTCGCAGATAACTTGTGTCAAGTGGATATATAAAACCATCTAGGACAATTGGCACCTTGTCTACCGGCACACAAGCACATCAGTATTGAACTGTCGCATTTCTTTCTTGCTAATCCCCAAGATGGCATATTGATACCAACATCACAATAGAAAACATAAATAACTGTAAAGGTGCCACAGTCTAGAAATTCAAACACTTCTAAAAGTTCACTCTTTTTAAGACATTCAGCATCTCTTTCAAAGTTCAAAACCTTTCAAACTGACCCAGTCTCTCAAAGGTGGACTTGTACAATGTCAATGAAACAAACAAAAACGGGTTGAATGCTTTCTTATTCCAGGAGGGAAGAACCAGGACACGGTTACATTCAAATCATAGGAAACCAAAGACCAGCTTCTGATCCAAAAGGCTCTTTGGGCACGATGACTTTTCTGGCGCCTCTCTCCATGGCACACACAACTTGTCTACTGCATAGAGACTGCACCCTTATCCAGAGCCTCTCGGGGACTCTGACCCTGCCACGTGGTGCCGAGCCTTAGCTTTCTCTATGAATCCTGGCCTTCTACTGCCGCAATGGCTTTAGCTTCACCAATGGCCTCTCCTGGCCTCTCCCACTTGACCGCTTTTCATGTCTTCTTCAAACCAAGCACCACCTATGAGACTCACATTACCACGTTAAGGATCCAGCACCACCTTAGCCCCTGTTGGACCACAATTCCTGTGGGATCCCAGGAAACCCTTCTTAGAAGGTTATGCCTCAAGGATGCTGGTCTGAATCACAAGTGATACTTCAGGCCCGTGTGATGGGTATCAGTTGTCCCAGCAAAGCAAATATTTAGCTTGAGTGGTTCTGGTCTCTTAATAATCACCACTAATTCTTCAACTCCAGTTGATCAAAACCATAGAATCTTAACTCAAAATAGCAAACAACCCTGATAGATTCTTTAAGGGTCTCTCAAACTTCCCTCTAAAACTTCACAAGACAGGCCTCTCTCCATCAGCTGCGCTTTTCTCGGCATTATCTTTTAGATTTCCACAACAGCTCGTTAAGCTCTGAACGCCCAATAGCTTTTTCTAGTCCAAAGTTCCAAAGCCCTTTCACAATTCTCCCGAAAGCACAGTCCGGCCTGTGGCAGCAATATCCCATGACCTACTACCAATTTCTGTCTTCGAGATTCTACTGCTGTCATAAAACAGCATGACCAAAAGCAATCTGGGGAGGAAAAGGTCACCTTACCTTACAAATCTTAGGTCCCACTCCATCACTGAGAGGAATCAGGGCAGGAACCTGGAGGCAGAAACCTGGAAGCCAAAATCTGGCAGCAGGTGATGCGAGAGCCATGGAAGAGTGTTGTTTACTCTTTCACTCCTGGTAGCTTTCTGAGTCTGCTGTCTTACACAGCCCAGGACCACCTGCCAGGGCGGACTGGGCCCTCCACCCACCTGCCACTGTGGACTGGGCCCTCCACCCACCAGCCACTGTGGACTGGGCCCTCCCACAGCAATCTTTTCTCAACGAAATGCCCTACAGGCTTGCCCAGAAGCAAAATCTGAGAGAAGAATTTTCTCAATTAAGGTTCCTCTTCCCAGACATATCTAGCTCCTGTTAAATAGACAACAAAACAAAACCAGAAAACAAAATAAAACAAAAACCCCAACAGGTCAGCCCACAGTGAATATTATCCTATTATTATTATTATTATTGCTTTTTTTTGGAAAAAAGATTATTCTTAATTTGAAAAAGAATTTATTGTTTGAAAAGGGGTCTCTGGTAGCCAAAGTTTGTCTCAAACTTACTATGGAGCTGAGGGTAACCTTCACTCCTCATCTGCCTGTTTTCGCCTCTAAGAATTACAATTACAGGAGTGCGCTACTACAGTGAGCTTCAGTATGCTTTTAAAGATCTATTGGAGTCACACTTTGTATGTAACAAAATGCATACGTTTATATTGCACAATCTACTGACAAATTCCAGTTAACAAACTGGAACGTACTGGTTGTTTCCATCACCCCTAGAAATTCCCTAAGACACTTTTTAACATTCTATCTCCTCTGAACCAGGGAAACACTCCGGCTTCTAAACCTTTTACTTCGCTTATTGCCTCCTTCTAAAGCCTCATCTAAATGGTCTTACGATGTCGTCCTGGCTGGCCTGGGACTTCCTCTGTTAGACCAGGCGCCCTTGAATTGGTTACAGTTCCTCACTGTCTCTGCCGCCCTAGTACTGGAAGTCTAGGCAAGTTCGGGCATGCCTGCGCAAGTGTTTCAAGTTCTCATCGCATCACAATACAGCCAGCCTTGCCCTGGAGAACAAGCAGACTGTCTTTTTTAACCACTAGGAATTAATTGTTGCATATATCTTGTAACAAATACATGCTTTCATTCACTTTATTAAGTGCCCAGATATGGAATTGTTAGAATATATATATATATATATATATATATATATATATATATATATAAAATGTTTAAGTCTATAAGCAACTTCCAGATCCTTTTCAAGTTGCATTCCACACCATCACTGATGATAGATGAGGGAACCCCTACTCCACACCCTCAATATTAAGCATGTTTTAGTCCTCCAGGAGCTTTCTCACAGTTCGAATCCTGAATATTCTCTAAAGCCTACAGTGTTGAAGTCTTGGTCCCTGACATGTTAGGAAAGGTTGCTCCCATTCTGTGGAAGTGGGACATATAAGAAGGAAGGGTCAAGCCACTCCTTGGAAGGAGGTATCCTGTCCCTTTTTGCTTTTCGGCCACCCATGGAGTGAGCTCTTTACCTCTGTGTGCTCTCTCTATAATGTTCTGTGATCACTAGAGGCCAATGAGTAACTCGCCAAAACTGAGCTAAAAGTATTTCTCCCTCTTTTTAAATTAATTACATCAAATATATGGCTACATTGATGGTTTGATTCATTTGTTTCCCTAAAAACTAATGGTGTTGAATAGCTTCTCATATGTTTTAGAAATCGAAATATCTTTTATTCAATGCCTTCTTTTAATAAGTTTTTTTATACTTTTACACATGTTTTGCCTGCCACTAAAAAGGAATTCTTAATGTATCATAAACACAATTGTTATTATCTTCTTAGAGCATGGATTTAATTTTGATAGCATATCTTTCATTACTATGGTGCTGTAGTAAGAATCTGTTGTGTCTAAGAAACTTGCACCCACCTCAGCATTGTAAAGATGTTCACCTGTATTCTTTTAGTTTACAGTGTTCATTTTATAATTAGGTTGGTTGATACATTTAGAATTTTTTGATCTTAAATAGTTTCATTTGCCGAGAAAAGCACATTCTTCTGCCCTTGAATTACATTGCTGTCTTACAGGAAAGAGCAGTTTACAACATGGCAGTGGGCATCTGTTTGGGACTCTAGTCTTCCATCTACCCCTTTTCCTGCCTTTACTCTGCGGCTGTGTTTTCTTGATAAACGTAGTTTGCATTCTTGAAATCGCAGCTATCGGTTTGCTCATTACCCCATCAATTGCTCCGGGAGTGTCCCAGTCTGCACGTAGAGATGCAGGTTTCTCTCATATTGGCTCTCTGTTTCCCCTCCTGCAGTAGAAGTTCTTGGAATTAGAAGATCGGCGCTTTGAGAATCACGTCGTTATAATAATCTATAGCTGGCGGTAACTCGAATCAACAGAACAGCGGCACTGAATTTCCCAGAACTAGAACTATGTTTCTTTTCATCTTTATACTTTAACTTACATACTTTACTTATAGTTATGCTTTAACATACTTTAACACTTGAGGCGCTTGACTTTCCATTCTCATCTAAGCCAGTCTAGGATGTTTACCAAGTTGGACAGTCATCGAAACAATTCTCCCTCATATTCTTCCCAACTTTTCTAAAGCGTCTTTCACCTATTTCCCCTGGCATTATTTTCGGTTGTTTCAGGGGCTACAATACAAACTCTTACCTGATCAGAGCTCACTTAAATCACCACCACCACACCAAATACCCCCAACACACTAACTCCAATTCCTTTTCTCTTTCCTCTGTAGTAGTTAAGCTCCATCCTTACGCTTATGTATGTCAGAAGATATAAAGTATCATTTTTTACTTAAAGTGGTTTACTTTTTCAAGAATTTTTTTCATTTCTTCAACTGCCATAGAATTTCATCATTTCCTCCCCTTCCTTTCCTCCCTCCAATACCACACACAAGCCTTTCCAAGTTAGTAGCCTCTTCACCTTTGATTATATCTTTGATTATATCTGTTACACACATACTCTGAGAGAGAGAGAGAGAGAGAGAGAGAGAGAGAGAGAGCTTTCAAAGCTGACCATTCTGCACTAGACAAACTATAAGAAGGCTCACCGCTGACCTCCTTTAAATAATTTTTAACAGGATAAAATAACTTTCTATATCCACCTACATACATACACTTTCCTTTGTGCTCCATGCAAAGTGGTAGTTGCTTTTTTTGTTTCTTGTTTTTTTCTCCTGTGCTTTGCCAAAGATGACTTAGTCTCTTAAAGACACACTTGTTCATATATGGAAATTAGGCTTGGCAGTGATGAGGTCTGCCTTTGACTCACATCCCTAGAGGACATGTCTGAAGCAGACTGCAGCTCAAGATTTGCCAGAGGAAGGTTATCAGAAAAGCAGCAGCTGGAGGACAAGAACAGCGGCAAGAAAGGCCAGCTGCATCCTAAATCCAGCTGAAGATAGAATACCGCTTCTCATTTCTTCTGTCATTCGCTGTGATGTAAAGAACCTAGGAGACATCACAGTAAGCAAAATAAGTTCGGGGAAAAAGAAACGAATACTATGTGTAGAATCCAAGAAGGCAGAACCCATTGGGAGAGCAGAGTGGCATTAGCAGCGGTGGGGGATAAGTTTCAGTCAATCAGACTCCACAGGGGAGGTCTGCAGCCCCAATTCTACTAGCCAGTTCGGTATTGAGCAAGGTCGCTGCCCTTTGGTTCCCGCTGCTAGCCAATTGCTGGCTAAAGTGGCCCTTCCTCTTGGAATGGAAGAATGCTCAGCCTCCTGGGACAGGTGGTTTCTGTTAGCTGAAACGCAGTCTGTTGTGAAGGAGCAGATGTGCTATGTTATCAGCCGAGATCTGGCTAGGCAGTAAGTTATCCCTTATAGGGAGGCGAGAATACAGTCGAGTTTTGAAAAGAGCACCCAATACTCACCGATGTGTTTCCAATAGACTGAGTACATAAATTCAGAAATGAAAGTGGGGAAAAAAGTCTCTTCCTTTCCCCTTTGCTCTAGTGGGCTGCTTGAAGAAACTGACTTTCTTGCTATTTGGAGAAGTTGCCTTTGTTACCGCCACAAGGGTATGTTCTGTGGTTGTTGATGCTCCGTCGGTAGAAAGGCCAGCACAGAAAGGGTATATGCTGCCAGGTGCAATTGGCCCTGATCTTTATGAGAAAAGTGACTACCTCTCAGTGTGGGAGCTGAGTAAATGGGTCTAACACACGGCCGAGGTTTTATAAATGCGCGCCTCGTTTAGTAGTCCTATGAGTATGAAAAGGAGCCATGATCTGACGCAGCCGTGACCGCTGTGACGGCTAGAAGCCTAGCATTCCTCGGAGATGAGAATCTGTGTTGCTACCCAAGACAAACAGCTAGGTCGCAGCCCTGCGTTTCTAGGGTGGTGGAAAGCTAGACTTGGAGTATCTGTTGTTTGATATTAACTTCAGGGACAACGAAGTTACTCCGGCCAATAATATTCCCCTTGTATCTCTCCTAGGAATTTTGATCAACCACCTTGGCGAGGTTGAGGTGAAGTTAGTATGAAAGGCATGTGCATTTTTATGGGGCGAGTTATGAGCTGAAAGTCTCGGGGTGACTGACCTTCTCTGACCGCTTCATTGAGCTGGAGATTCTATCCCCAGCTGAAGTGAGTTTGGCTATTAGTCACAGGGAGGAACTGTCCGTCATGTGGGCTGATAGGCGCAGAATCACTCTAGAAGTTGCTTCCATGAACCCGTGTATTCCACTGGCTGTACAAGGGTTCAAGGTCTACTCCTTGTCTTTCAAAGGGGAGCAATACTACTGTGAACTCCGCGATCTACTTTTCTTCCTGTTTCTTTCCTTATGTCAGTTCAAAACCACCTTCCAGATCAATGCTTCCTGCTTCTAGGGAACTGAAACTAAGCCAACATTAAAAACAAAAAGAAGCCAGGAGGTGGTGGTGCACACCTTTAATCCCAGTACTTGTAGAGGCAGGAACAAGCAGATATTTGTGAGTTCGAGGCCAGCCTGGTCTACAGAGCAAGTTCCAGGACAGCTACGGCTGTTAAACAGAGAAATCCTGTCTCGAAAAATCAAACCAAACAAACAAATAAATAAATTAAAATTAAAATTAAAAAAATAAAACTTAAAAACATTTCTATGCTCCCTATTTGTATTTAATTTTACTTCTTTGTCTCCAGAAATTTCTCACTGTCTGACAATACATTTTGAAATATTCTAAAAACATTTTGCTTAGCAGAAGTGTTATTCTACCTATCCTATTCTATGGTTTCTGAATGAAAAAGTGGATCAGTTTATTTCTACCCAGGTTTAGGCAAACCACATTCTTAGTTGTTACAGTTATTAATCACTTGGCATGTATTAGGCATTATGCCTAAAATATTACCTTTATTAACTCATTATAATCGGGCCACTAATCCTACAAATTATCCAAAGGTATTCTAGTTGCATTCTGAATAAAGAAATTATGCCACACAAATTTCAATTAATTTATCTTAAACAATGTTAATGATAAGGGGTCAAACCAAGGTCCTACTTAGCAGAATAGTTTCAAAGCTCATAGATTACCTACGGAGGTACAGTAGCTACATACTATAGCTAAGGAAGTTTTCCTAGCTAACTTTTGCCAAAATAGTTTTTCACAAATTATGTGCCAGCACGAGGGGTTTGAAAGTGGTTTTCCTGTTAACTCCCACATATGTTTTATCAAATGCAAATTGCACTCAATTTGAAGCTTTCTGAAGCAGCTTCACACCAATGGATGATGGTGTGAACATTTTAGATCTGTGATAGGAAGAAACAGTGGAGCCGGACAACAGTATTGCCCAAGTAAGAATTGTAGACTAAACATTCAGGTCATTTTTACTACTTTTTATTATGCTACTGAGTACCAATAGGATTTCCTGATAGTTTCAAATCATACGTTTAAATTCATTAAAACTTCTTAAGAAAATGCATTAGGGGCTAGAGAGAGCACTCAGCAGTTTGAAGTGCTTCCTGACCTTGCAAAAGACCCAGATTTGATTTTCCAGAACCCACATTGCAGCCCACAACTACCTGTGCCTCTAGCTCTAGGAGACCCAAAGCCTCCTTCTGACCTTTGTATCCTCCTGCATGCCTGTGATGCACATACATGCACTTAGCACCACATACATGCACACAAAACATCTAAACAGAGAAAGCAGTGTACTGGGCACAAAGTATTTGCTGAATGAGTGGTAAGTAAAATGTGAAATAGCATTTTGCTAATGAACTGAAGGAAAAATACTACCACAAGAAGTTGAGGGTAGCCGGGCGGTGGTGGCGCACGCCTTTAATCCCAGCACTCGGGAGGCAGAGGCAGGCGGATCTCTGTGAGTTCGAGACCAGCCTGGTCTACAAGAGCTAGTTCCAGGACAGGCTCCAAAGCCACAGAGAAACCCTGTCTCGAAAAAGCCAAAAAAAAAAAAAAAAAAAAAAAAAAAAAGAAGTTGAGGGTAAGTAAGAGTTATGTGACCAGAACATCAAGCACGTCTCTCTGGTAAGAAGGAGATCCATGTGTTAAAGAATTAGGTACCATGAAGAGAATGTCTTTCCCTAGTGTGTATTATGGGCATCACTGTCAAAGATCAGTGAACTTTGAGCCAGGCAGTGGCAAGCCCTTGAAGCCCAGCACTTGGGAGGCAGAGGCAGGTGAATCTCTGTGAGTTTGAGGCCAGCCTGGTCTACAGAGAGAGTTCCAGGACAGCCAGGGCTGTTACACAGAGAAACTCTGTCTCAAACAAACAAACAAAGGATCAATGGACCTTACATGATTAGTTTATCTTTGGTTCTCTTGTGCATCCCACTGCTGATGTATCTATTTATACATGCCAGAAATATATTGTTTTGAGCATGATGGACTTATACTATGATTTGAAATCAGGAAGTATGATATGTAGTGATTTTCTTTCTCAAATCCCTTTTGCTATTCAGGGATTTTCTTGTTTGTTTGGGTTCCATATGAATTTTAGGATTGTTTTTGCCTTTCTATATATAGTAAATGCCAGTGGGATTTTGAAAAGATTTGATTGACTCTGTGTACCACTTTACAGTGTATGGACGTTTTAACAATATTGATCCTTTCAATGTGTGAGGATGGGCTATCTTCTCTTTGTATCTGCTTTAATTTCTTTTTTTAGGAGCTATGCAATTTTCAGCGTACAGGTCTTTTGTTTAAAAATCTCTTTGCTTAAGTTTGTTTCTATGTATGATAATATACTGTTTGATGCTGTTGTAAATTGGTCATTTTCTTAAGATTCTTTTTTATAAATATAATCAGAGATTATAGAAGTAACAGTGGTTTTTAGATGTTGGTTTTACATTCTTTAATTTTGCTGGTATTTATTTGTTCAAACAAATTTGTAGTCTTAGAGTTTTCTAAATAGAGATAATTATTCCTTTTCAGTTTAGACAACTTTAATTTCTTTTTCCTACCTAATTGTGTTTGCTAGAACTTCCCATATTATGTTGAAGGGAGGTGGTGAGAATAGAAATATTTTTCTTTCTTTCTTTTTTTTTTTTTGATCTTAAAAGAAAGACTTCAATTTTTTTTCTATCATTAAATGTGATGCTGTGAGCTTCTCCAACATGGCCTTTATTATAGTGAGATCATTGCTTCTATACTAAGCTTATTGTGCTAAATTACATTAAGAAAATAGGACATATACACATAGCAATTAGGCCCAGATTGAACACCACACATACAAATTATTATGAAGAAGATTAAAATTTAAGATTTGACATTGGAAGAGTCTTAGACGAAAACAGAAAAAGTTATTGGATATTAGACTTGGCAGCTAGTTCTTGGACATCAAAAGCACAGACCACAAAACCCAAAGAGACAAGTGCAATGTCATCACACTAAAAAGCTTTTTTGCATCAAAGAAAGTGATCAGCAAGGCAAAAAGGCAAGCCACAGATGGAGAGACAATATTTCAAAACATATATGATAAATAGCCAATCTCAGAAATGTTCAAGGAATGTCTTCAATGAACAGCAATGGAACAAACAAACCAATTATGAAGTGGGTGAAGGCACTGAGGAGAAGCCTTTGTGTAACAGTTTCCTCTGACCCTGAAACATTCCAAGCTGTAGGAAGCTGCTAAGACAGAAGGTAAACAACTCAAAATAGCCCCAGGAGTCCCTGAAGCTGACCAGATTCATTAGGCCCCTCCCTGCCAGAGTAAACAAGGAAGACTGAGCTGCGAAGACTCAGAGACCTGGATCTGCTGCCTGGAAGAGGCAGAAACCAGCTGAATTGCCTGGAAGAGGTTGAGATCAACCCAGTCTGTTGGAAAGTGCTGTGCAGGGTACTCCAGACTGCCAGCTTTCGTGAGCTGTCACCAGTGCTGGGGTAGGCTTTGGTGATGCAACTGTCTTTGTATCATTTCTGCCCTGTCAGTATCCCCTCACCCCTATTCCTGTAAGTAACACCTATGAAACTCATTAGTTCCCCAAATTGGACTTCAGTGGGTGGCATCAGTACTTTGATCTGTCAAGGTCTTGTTATCTAGGGTGGGTAGTGTTGCACCTCACCAGAAAGAGTATTTTCCTACAACAGTGTCTGTCAGTGCAAGCATACACATACACGGAGCGGTACTAAAATTTCCAACTGTCAGGAAAACTAACCTGCAATATTATTTCATACCTGCTAAACAATTTCCTTTATGAAAAAAAAACAGGAAGCAAATGCAGGTGAGAATGTGGAGTATACAAAGAGCTCATTACTACTGTGGGATGGTTAGTTGGGATGACCACAGTGGAAGACACAAGCACTTCCTTGATAAGTTGAAACTAATACTCTCCTATGACCTAGCCGTCTCACATCTGTATACAGACTCATGAGACAAAGAAACCTCAGTGTGAGCTGGGCGGTGGTGGCGCACACCTTTAACCCCAGCACTCAGGAGGCAGAAGCAGAAGGATCTCTGTGAGGATCTTAGCCTGCACTACAGAGTGAGTTCCAGAACAGCCAAGGCTGTTACACAGAGAAACCCTGTCTCGAAAAAACAAACAAGAAACAAAACAAACAAACAAACAAACAAAATGGTCGTGCAGGAGAATTGTCTGTATTCTGTCAATCATGTTTTAAATAAACGCTGATTGGCCAAGCAAGAAGTATAGGCGGGTCAACCAGACAGGAAGTAGAGGCAGGGCTATGAGAACAGGAGAATTCTAGGAAGGAGGAAGCCCATTCCTCCCAGTCCTGCCCAGATCACTGAAGAAGTAGGATGTGACCTGCCTTGCTGATAAAGGTACCAAGCCATGTGGTTAACATAGATAAGAATAATGGGTTAATATAAGTTTAAGAGCTAATAAGAAGCCTGAGCCAATGGGCCAATCAGTTGATAAATAATGCAGACTCTCTGTGTGATTTTCTTTGGGGCTTGCCAGCTGTGGGAACTGGGCAGGACAGAAACCCCAACAAGCCTGGCCCTCATGTTACAAAATGGGAATCTCAATGTGAAACCTGCACACTTATGCTGGTTCCAGCATTATTAGCATAGGCCAGGACAGCCACAGAACCGAAATATATCCATTGTATGCTACTTGAGATCAATGACCACGCCCTGCCCCAGACTATGCAATGGCCCTTCCAGTGGCAGGTGGCCAAGCTCTGTCATTCACACACACACACACACACACACACACACACACACACACACATATATATATGCAAGATTATGACACAGAATCCCACCAATCCCAGGCCACCATGGAAAGCTACTCCTATCGCCCCCAAGAGGCCCTATATAAAGCCTTCTTTCTGCCCAATCTTTGTTGCTTCTTGCCTGAACAGAGGCAGACACCCTCTTGTATCTTTCTCAGTACTTCTCCTGTGTAAGGTTTCTTTTTTGTGAATGACTTTGTGGTATTCCTTGCCTCCCAACTGCTGAGATACCTTTCCCCTCAGAGCTGCAACACTTGCATGGGAGGAAGGGCGGGCTTTCCCCTCTGACCTGTAATGGTTATCATCCATCACCAGATGAACGCGTAAAGGAAAAATGTGGCCTATACATCAAATGAAATATTATTCTCCCTTAAGTAGAAGGAACTCCTCTTATGTGTTTATCATGGCCGAGCCTGGAGGACACTATGCTTTGTGAGTTAGACAGAGGAGATCAAATATTATGTAGTATACTTGCATGACAAACTGAAAATAGTCAAACAAAACAGAGAGTAGAGTTTTTTGGTCTCTTCTCCCCGTCTCCACTCTGGGAACCGAAAAACCATCTGGGAATGTTTTACACATTAAACCTGGACTTTTAAGTCTTAATTTGGTTTGATTTGGACTACTGAACCATCAGAGAGTCTTAATATTGAGGTACAGAAACCTTTCAGTGAAAAACAGAGAGGTTTGAGTCAAAGGTGTAATGTTAGAGTTTTGCTGTAAAGTATAGGGATTATAGTCAACAATATACTAAAAATATGAAAAAATAAAATTGTACTTTACACTAAAAATATGAAAAAATAAAATTGTACTTTATACTAAAAATATGAAAAAAAAACCCCAAAAGGCCAAACAGAAGGCTCAGTGGGGAAAAGCATGCAGTGTGCAAGAGTAAGGACCTAAATTCAAGTTTCCAAAGCCCATGTGAGAACCTGTGCATTGTTGTGTGTACCTGTAACCCAGCACTGTGCAAAGCAGAGACACAGGGATTCCTGGGAGGTGTTGCAACTCAGCTTAACTCCAGGTTCATTGAGGCATCCTGCTGTATGGAACAAAGCATCGGTAGAGCAATGAAGCAGGGTCCTATGTCATCCTCTGGCCTCAGCATAAGGGTGTGTATACTCACCCTCACACACATGTGCACATTCACATGCACACACACACATACACACAAAGAAAGAAAAAAAACCCTGATAACATATATAAAAATTATCTGAAGAATATACATCAAGAAAGAAGAGAAATGATATCACCTATAAAAATTATCTGAAAAATATATCTTATGCTCAGTGCTCTTAATAATTAAAATACTGGTAACTAAGAGAAAGGGAGAAATAGCTGGAGAGGATGGGTGCACAAGCCCTTTGTGGTCCTGTGCTACTGCACTCCTGTCTGATTTCCTTAGGCACATAAATGTCTTTAAGAGAGATTTCTTAGTCTATTGCATTTGCTTCTGTGGGTCCTTACTTCCTTGAGCAATCCCTGGCATAGAACGGTTGTTTTATAAATATTTATGGAATCACTGAATGTATAAATATAGCTACTAAAAATAATGTAATGTTAAAACAACAGGTTCCCTTACGAAGAGCTCTTAGACAACTTACATGTACAAAGCTGCTCAAAGTCACAAGACATGCATTTTTTTCTTTCATTTCTCAACCTGCATTCCAGAAATTTGTGTCGTTTATAGGTAAAAAGATGAGAGGATTCTTCCAGGTCTCTTCTTTTGGCCAAATGTGTACTGAGAAGGACTGAATGAGTGGGAAGAATTGGGTTGTGCCCTCAGGAGAGTTTGAGATTTTTTATAGTAAAAACTATTTGGCACATAGAGAGCCTTTGAATGGGCTCGGCATCCTTCAGAATGAGACCCAGACAAGGCTCTTTGCCTTTGTTCTGCCACTGCTCAGACTGGAGTCTGTCCTCCAGTCTACAACCTAGTGACCTCCCATTTTCCAATCATTAAATAGAGCTTATAATCCTGTCCTTACCTACAATGGTCCTGGGAAGTGTGATTAATTAGCCAAGGTTTATGAAACACTTTGACATCCTCAGATGAAAGACACTAAAGGGATACAGAGTGCTATTATGTTTTTTAACAACCGGTAAACCTAATATTAAAGCAGTGACAACTTATACTTTAAAAAAATTATACTTTGAAAAGATCAAAAGTTTTTATCCAATGTGATTTTATACCCTTTGCATAAAGAAACAGACAGGGCTGGGATAAAGCCTGTTTCCAGTTATGATCTGCAAAGGAAATGAAGGGGTACCCACCAATGTTCTGTGAGTGTGAAACTTCAGAAGAGGCTGGGTGGGGGCTGGGTAACTGCATAGTTCAACAGATTGCCCCAGCTCTGAGATTTGAACGACCCAGTTGCTTGCACTGCGGGGAGCAGGGGAGACTTAAAAGCCAAATGGCTTCATCATACCTTATACAAGTGTTCACAAATATCAATACTTTCTCCACTAGCTATCAAGTAGAAAACACAGTAAGTACTTCCTCAACCCCTCCTTCTACCCAATTGCAGACCTGTGCTCTAATCTGATAAGAGCCACAATAACTAACTCCTTCCTTGCCCATGCAAGCACGATAGAGATAACCTCAAAGAGGCAAAAAGCAAGAACAAACTAAGGACCCAGTTACCTAATAAAAGGAAAACAAGGGACCCCTTTAAGGTGGAAGCCACTGGAGGAGTCCGAAGAACTTTTATCCATTTCGTATTTGTAAATAGACCACATGTAAAAAACAAAACAAAAAAAGCAAAAACAAAAGACTGCACTAAGCATGACGTTGTCCTGGGTGACTGAAATCCCTACTGAATCCTATGAGGAACCGATTTTCAAAACCTAACAAGTCCTAGCTTGGTCATTTTTATAAACTTTCACAAATAAAAATAAAACCTTCGACTAGTACACGTTGATCATGTCATTTTATAGTCCTGGATAATAGGGAACAGGGATGTTTTCATGGGTAGGTGTCTGTGCAAAAAGCTGCCATGCAGAAAAGTGCCCAGCCAAGATATCATCCCCCTGGCCACACACAGGTAGATTAACAAAAACCCAAAAGTTCAGAGAGTAAATGACTCTGTGATATATTTGATAAATGTACCATCTGTGTCCAGATTAAACGTTCAGGAGCCTGATAAGAGAAATAAGAAAAAGTGATTATAAATGAAGTATTGCCTCTCTATATTTTAAAATATTACACCTGAAGCATATACGACATACATCTGTCCAAATGGAAAATGACCATGCTTAGGATGCTCTTTGGGGCAAGGAATGAGATGGGAAGGAGAGAAGTAAGTAGAAAGATAGGGAGCGGGAATTGTTAAGACCTCTAACAATTTCATCCATTCTTCCCTTCAAGAGCAGATACCCATAAAACTTCTATAATGGATGTCATGACTCTTGATGGTTCTATCAGCGTTATTTTCCCCATGCCCTGAATAGTGTACATTGGATGATGGTGCTGTACACAGATACATTTATTTGAGTCAGTATGACTTGTAACATCAAGATAGTTTTCATCTTGTGGTCAATGATGAATAAGGGTAGTTTTGCTAGTTGCAGGTTTATGACTTAAAAACCTAAAATGAATAAATTATGCAATACTGTAGATTAATTAGCCCCAAGAATTCAGGAATGGATGAGTTTCAGAAACTTCGTTCTGAGGCCTAGTAGAATAAGGTAGAAAAGGGACTCTGGATGTGTTGGGATGAAACAGAGAAAAGCAAATATGGCAAATGATTTGAAAGAGACTGAGAATTGTAAGGCAATATTACTAGACAATGTTTTGTAGCAATACATTTGAAGGTCCAAAGTACTGATTTCTTCTTCAGGAGAAACTAAATGATATTCTAGGAAGTCATTAAAACTAACAAAAATGGAAAACCCAAGCTAACAATCATCAAAGACATTAGGACAGTAATGTAAATACAAATCTTTAAAAAGTAAAACCTTTAAGAAATAGGCCTTTGTTCTCTATTTAAACCATTTCTAATTCTTGGGAAAGACACAGGTTTCATTAGGCCAGTAAGTGGCTACAATATCACAAACTTAATGTATTCAATAATTTAAATATAAAGCTTAAAAATGATGTTAGTTGACAGAAATAGTTTACCAAAGGTGCGTACACCATGATCCAAATGAGGTTATTTGAGATGTGAAGATGGTCTTGAGATAGTAAAATCCATTAATGCAACTTATTATACGAATAAAGAGATATAATAATTTATTACTTTATACAAATTTGAAATGCTCATGCTTCTTTGGGGACATGATACCCAATATTAAAATGCACTCTAAATCAGTGGTTCTCAACATTATGATTCATGACAGTAGCAAAGTTACAGTTATGATGTGGTAATGAAAATAATTTTGTGTTTGGGGGTCTCGTCAACATGAGGAACTATATTAAAGGGTTGCGGCATTAAGAAGGTTGAGAACCACTGCTCTAAATAGTAATATTTACAGTGTAGGTAAATAGAGTATTTATTCAAATCTACTATGGCACATAGTACATAATGAGATTCAGCTACTACTTAAATTAAAAATGAAAGATCTCTCTGCTTCATACGTGCATATGCATATTATATATGATCTATTACATTGGATTATGCCCTTTTTCTTTTATCTTAAAAACTTAGTATTTGCAGAGGTGTGTCTTTATATGCATCATTCTCTGTCAATATTTTCTAGGTCAGTGCTTTGTTAGATAATCACTTCCCTGTGATTTTAAATATTTTAAACAAACATCTCTTTCATATATTTGGTTTGTTTGTTGTTGAGATGTGGTATAGCACAGATGACTCTTAGAAATACTTGCAAAGGAATAATCATAAGGACTCAATATTGTATGATTTTATTTGTGTGAACTTTTTATAATAGGTGAAACTAGACAGAATAGTTTGGGGCTCACATCGGGCTGAGGAAAAGAGGGGGTAGACATGTGTTTTTGCCATGTGGGTAATGGAAGCATGAAATACATCCCTCGATTAAGTTGTGGTGATGGTTGTACAACTTGCCTACACTAACAACACCACTTCTAAAGTTTAAATTATATATTCTGGATGGCATCTGAATCATCTATTATCACTAGTAAGCCAGTTTATTTATTGATGTTACTGCTTTAACACTGACAGTAAACAGGCCCAATCATGATTTCTCTGCTTGCAGCTGTGAATTGAGAAGTTCTTTCATATCCTGAAAGACACTGCAAGAGGCTGGTGATGGTCATTCCTGCTTCCAAGTTGGGCAGAAAAAATAAAATCAATCTATACTTAACAACAGCAACAGAGTCATGAAAATACCAGGAAAGTCCCAGTTATCTAATATCCAATACATTTTATATATATATATATATATATATATATATATATATATATATATATATTAAAAGAGTATCCAATACATTTTTAATCCCCAATAATCGTATTTTTCACTTCTATGAGTTCTAATTAATTATTTCCCAAATCAACTTATTGTAGGCAGAAATTTCTGTCCCACCTGCCAGTTCCCAAATAGCAGACACAGAAGCTTAATATTAATTGTAAATGCCTCGCCAATAGCTCAGGCTTATTACTAACTTACTCTTACAACTTAAATTAACTCATTTTTATTAATCTACATTCTGCTAAATGGCTTTTACCTCTATCCCATTTTGTGTATTCTACTTATCCTGCATCTGGCTAGTGACTCTTCTGACTCTGCCCTTCACTCCAGCATTCTTAGTTTGAATTCCCGGCTATACTTCCTGCCTGGTTACTGGCTAGTCAGCTTTTATTAAACCAGTCTGAGTGACAAATCTTCACAGTGTACAAAAGGATTATTCCACAGCAACTTTTTCTATTTTTTTAAAACTTACCGCCTCTTACATATTTAATAATAATTTAAGGATTCTTATTGAATAATTTGTCAAAGACTTTATCTAATTAAGAGTATTTACTTAAGAAAGTTTAAATCCCTTACATAAAGAAGGTACTCAGTAAATAATTTTTGAATTTATGAATGAATGCCTACTGCAAGGAGAAGAATTCTCCCCATTTTCCCACTGTTTTCCTAAAGAAGCGTCATTGTCTCAATTCTTGTTTTTCTTTATAACACAGAAACAGAAATAACTCTGCCAAAGTTGTTAAGGATCAAAATGAAAGTATGTCTAGTTACTACCGGCCACATAATCTGCATGTAGTTAGCCACATTGCCTTTCTGCCATCCTCCACACTGCTGTTTGGTGTCTTGTCGAGTCTGAAACATTGCTTCAGGATTTGCTGATTGTTCGCTGTGTTTTACTGCTCAGGAGGGCTTCATTGCTTCTCTCATCCTTACACAGCCTGTTTCTCGTTCTTGAGTCCCTTCACTGTTGGGCTCTTAGGCTTTATATATAACATTTTATATATATATATATATATATATACATACACATACATATATACATATATATGTGTATATATACACGTATATATGTATATATACGTGTATATATACATACACACACACACACACACACACACATATATATATATATATATATATGACAGTCCTTGTGTTTTACTTCTATTTGGTTTGTTTAGACGCTGGATTGATTGGTAACAACTGTGCGATATGACCTCAGGGCCGGCTATTCCACCTGCCTCAGGTGGGTGGGTGTGGGGGATGGCATCTCTCCACCAGCCAACCTGCCCGGTGACAGATAATCGGGTCAACTCTCCCATGTTCACATCTTCTGGGCTAATTCATCCACAACTCCGCTAATAGGATCAGCTCGACTGTGCTGCCCAGCTGGTACAGGGATGCAGGGCAGCAACAGGATGTTCAGGAAGAATCCCAGGGATGGATCACCATCGTTGGTGTGGCAGAGACCAGGGATCTCAAACCAGACCACTGATTCTTTGCGATGAACGTCTACATGTAAGATGTATGGCTAATGGGGCTTGCTGCGTGACTCACTGTGTCACACTGCAGCTTCTGTCATGAGGTTTTCCTTTCTCCCATTTCCCTTCTTTTTTCTCTTAATTTTTATTCTGGGGGTGGGAGTGAGGGGAGGAAGATGGGGGAAATCAGGAGGAAAGATGTGAAAGACACAGAGAATAAAAAGAAAGTTAAAAAATAGCTATGCTATAGTGTAAAAATTCACTGAATCATAACTGAATCTTAACTAACATACATCCGGAGGCCACTTCCAGTTCTGCTTCCTCTCAGTTTTACTGGGTACTCTGTTCAGTACCTTAGGACCTGCACTTTAGACTCCCTTCGATTGATTCAGGAGTTACTTTAGCTAGCCCCTGAGGTATTTTGTACGTCCTTCTTTGAGGGAATAGAGAATCCACTAGTCACAAATCCAAGTACCGTTCATTGGGAAGGAAATGAAAACAGACAACTGGAAACTTAAAATTGTGTATCTGTGCACAGTGCTCTTTAATTTTTTGCCTTGCTTGAGTTAAAAGTAACAAGCTATGCTTTTGTAAAATGATCTGCAAAGATGTTTTTATTTTTTATTTGTCTGCTCCCTTTGGTACAGAAATGTACAGTATACAGTACTCAGCAAACACTGAATTATTCCATAACCCTCATCCTTCTTAAAACAGGCTGAAATTTAGCTCCCCCTACTCATATTATCCAGACAAACATGTGACTAGCAAGGCACCATGGGAACACAGCGTTATCAACGTGATAGTCTTGGTACCATACAGTTCAGAATCCACATGACCTCCTTTTTTTCTGTGAGCAATCTGAAGCAAGAATTGAGAGAAAAACAAAGAAAAGAGGACATGCCTTCTGAGGTAGTAAAAAAATAATATTTTCAGCTACTGTTCAGTCTTAAAAATGCTTTTTTTTCTTTGTGTTCTAACTGTTCTTGTAATCTGTACTGAATGTTCAATAAAGAGACTCATGGTTGTTCACCCGAAGTCAGAAAGCTATGGTTTTATTAATTATACTCATAGTGTTGGTTATTTTGTTTTCATTCTTTTGAAATACATTCTTCATTCTGAAAAAAAAAAAAAACTCCTCCCCCGACCACTTTGGACAACCCAACCCAATTCTGCTTTAGCCCAAGGGTCAGGAGACTGACCAACTGTATCTTCTGGGAAGAACTCTCTGTGAAAAGACAGACACAGTCGTATTTGGGATCATTCATTCCTGATAAGGGCTATGAAACTCTACTAAAACCAGGTAGCTAGAGAAGATAGCCCATTGTACATCATTGATTCTAGGGTCACTCACAATTTGACATAACTGATATGGGGTGCTTTGCATAATGAGTCATTTTATACAGGTTAGCATTTTTTAAAATTTTTTTTATGGTTTATTTAACTTTATTTTATGTGCATTGGTGTGAAGGTGTTAGATCTCCTGGAACTGGATTTTCAGACAGTTGTGAGCTGCCATGTGGGTGCTGGGAATTGAACTTGGGTCCTTGGGAAGAACAGTCAGTGCTCTTAACCGCTGAGCCATCTCTCCAGCTCCAGCATTTTTGTTTTCTTAACTTTGTTGTTGTTGTTGTTGTTGTTACACTCAGTGATACTGCAGATTTTATGAAATACATAAAGTATAATCACCCTAGACTTTTGGGGAGCTTGCTCTCTCTCCTCTCCTCCTCTTTCTTTCTTTGAAACTGTATCATTAAGTAGCCCAGATGGACCTCAGATTTCGTATTCTCTGCTTCCACCGCCTGTTCCTCGGTATTCACCTACGTAGCCCCACACTGTTAACTACGAGTGCCGAGTGCTTTATGCCGAGTGCTTTAATATTAGGTAAAGAGATGCTTAAGGCATAGTTAAGGATCTCAAGAAAGAGACTTGATAGTCACTTAGCTTCTTTTCGACATACCTGAAGAGAACTAATAGTCGCAGAGCAACAGAGGGCATCTTTAATCGGACACAATAAGCCAGATTGTTTGCCAGCATTCTCTGTCAGAAAACTCTGATTCTGTGCAGTCTGTGGATGGAAATACAATCTTGGAACACATTGGAAGGCCTTTGACATAGGCATGATGCATAATAATCCCTAGAATAAAGATTATGTGCAGAGAGGGTTTAGAGGGAGGGAAAGGAAGGGAGAGATGACGCAATTACATTATAATCTCAGAAAGTGAGGGTGTCATTGAAAAATAGCTTGCAAGCCTCGGACTATGGGGCTGTGACAGAGAGCTTGCCTGAGTCCTGTTTCCAGCCCTGTAAACAAACAAGCAACGATCCAGAAACAACCCCAAAGACTTGCCGAGATCGGTGACT
This sequence comes from Arvicola amphibius, assembly GCF_903992535.2. Lineage (NCBI taxonomy): Eukaryota > Metazoa > Chordata > Mammalia > Rodentia > Cricetidae > Arvicola > Arvicola amphibius. The sequence goes on along the minus strand of NC_052063.2, from coordinate 14,996,382 downwards.
CCATGAGAAAGAAATCTTCCTCTCCTCCTCAGAAAAACTCAAGGAGTTTGCAGGTACTGCCTGCCCAGGCCGCGTTTTCAAGTCCTCTTTGGGGGACGGCAGTGGGGAGCTGACGAACATACATATGAGAGTGGATGAATTTCAAGAGCTAAAGCTGCCAGCTTCAAAACGTGAAACTTTCGAACGTCAGCGTGACAGGTGAGACTGCGTTTGCTTCGGCTGAGGCTTGCCCATCCTGAAACAGAATCCCTGAAGATTTCTGCAGCCTTTTCCATGCCGCTGTATGTAATCTGACCATGGCTTATCCTCTAGCTACCAGGAATGCTCTCTAAAATTTCAAGTCACCCAATAATCATAAACCCTTCCAGCCCCGTAGAGCAGAGGATGTACGTGGAGACATTGTTCTCTCTTGTTCAGACGGCTTCCCCGAAGACAGTGCCTATGTGCATAGCTAGTATATTTTGGCCTTAAGCCTTGCACCTCCTAATGCTTTTCAAGTGATTAGGACTGTCTTAGAAGTGCTATAATCCTTTAGAAATGCACCTTTCGGTTTTTGTCGTTATTGTTATGAAATTGCTAGGAATGCATGAACCAGTTAAGGAACAATATTCTCTGGCAGTCAAATGACCAGAACAAATATGTATAGGCCCCATCACGTCTGCTGAGCTAAAGATAGCTTGAGATAATTTCCTAACTGACTTATTTAACACCGATATTATATAATTAGCATTTGTGCTCAGTCTGTTTCTCTTTTAAAGCCATGGAAAAAAGGCAGAGGATCAAACCTTTATGCAACAAGGGTGTGGACCCACCTTTGAAAAAAAAATCACATTCCACTTCCCAGGCAGATGGAAAACATATCAAGGTCTTTTTTGTTTCGTTATTAGATTTTTTTTCCAGTCTGCCATCACATTGAGAAAAACGAAACGATATCAATCTAGTTGAGATGTGTATCATTTCAATGCTTTATTTGAACAATAAAAGTCGGGCTGCACTCTTGAATGAGCACTTGGGTTTATCCTGAAAGAACAGTCGTGATGGAACTGAGCATGCCCAGATAGCAAAGTTATAAGCTCCTCTTTCATAACTAGCTTTAAGACTCCACCCACGCCTGAGCACATTGTAATCCATGATATGTATGTTCCTGGGATTGTTTTGATTCAACTATGTAAAAAGCAATGCTTACATTTTATTTGAAATTCGCTGTTTATGAATTATGATCTATTTGGCATAAGTAAAGTCAAACATGTACTAAGGGTTTAAGTTAAGCTTTACATAAGTTTTTACTGTTGACTAGCTTTCTGGGATGCCTACATTTCCCCCCTGTTTGCATTTTTAGTGAAAAGAACAACATATTTAGTATGTCTTATCATAATAAAAAGGCATTTTAGAAGACATCACTTGGAAAACCAAGTACTCTAATATCAAAATAAATAATTCTGCACTCCTTCTATATTTCTAAATTGCAACTGTTAAAAGCATGCATCTTATCTTGCAAATGGCTAAATAATTACACGGTAGTCTTAGGTATCCTTTAAGAGAAAAATTCTCTGCAGCCAGACTTCTGCTTCTCATTCTTCCATATTACCTAACAGCGGGGTGACTATCTCCTGGAGGATCAATTCCATGCTCACACTCAGAATTTCTTCCTCTACTTCCTCCTTTTTCAGAGCACCGACCATAACCCTCCACTTTATTTTAGTTGCTAAATTTTATAGTCACAATGCAGTTTTATAATTAACCATCTATTATATGAATTACCAGAATTTAGCCTTCTAATCTTAGCTCCTCCCTTTATAGCTTACTTCCTGATGTTCTGCAACCCCAACACGTCTTTAATTCCAGTAGACCCTGCAATCCCCCGAGATCTGCTTTCCATGCTTATCCAGCTCCCACGTGCTTTCTGTTCTCCTTCAGTCTGGGGTCCACAATTATAATAATTTGTTTGTGCATCATCAAGTTCTTAGAAGCTCTTCTCCCATCACGATCACCGACAAAGCCCAACTGCTGCCAAATCAAACTTTCCACACCCTTGCTAGCAACCTTCTAGTGCCAGGTGACTGAAGAACACTGTTGTGACACAGAGCCTCTTCAACCGGCGTCACTGTGAAGCTGGGCTCTAATGTGTGTCAACACTCCGTCTTTTCCCGTCTTTCTATGGATAATCAATCTTTACTGAGGGCATCACTAACCAGGATGCTAACTATTCTCCCTTATTACCTGGTCCACACAAATCTATGCTAGCCATTCTCTTCTCTTTCTCTATCATGCCCGTTAGTCTAATCAACCTGATCACTAACACTATCACACAAGGAAACATCCATTTCTTTCATTATAAATACACACACATACACAGACAGACAGACATCCTTCACACTCTTCCTTTTCACAATATGGTCACTGTCTTTCCTGTGTAACCAAACATCCCCCAGCCTCATTTGCATATATGTGCTCTCATTTCAACTGTTTTATTCTCATTCTGATTTAAACTCTGTTCCTTGGGTTTTAAACACTTTCACTGCATCAAAAGCTTTTTCTTCAAGGACATGGATGTTTCCAAATTTATTGTTCGAGTTTCTTTGCCCCTATTTGAGAGTGGATTTCGAATTCCTACTTGAAGCATCCTCATTCCTAGGACAACATATGCCTCCCAGGTCTCCCAGTTGCTTCCTTTCCTTGTTCTTTTTATTCTTGGATTTTATATTTTATTATGTTTCAAAATGTAAGATTTCTAGATATTTTACTTTCTAGTTAGGTACCTTTAGTGATCTCGTTAGTTTTATTATTATTTTTTAATTGAAAAGAGATTCTTTTCACAACCACAGTTGACTTCCTCCACTCATTCTAGCTCCTCCCACCTCCCCTCTCCCCCAGATCCACTTCCCCTCTGTTTCCTTTCCATAAAGAGCAGGCCTCCAAGAGATGTCAGTCAAGCAGGACAAAACAAGATACAATAAGACAAGCCAAAAGTCTTCATATTGAGGCTGAACAAGATAACCCAGTAGAAGGAAAAGAGTCTCATGAGCTGGCAAAAGAATCAGAGACACACCCATTCCCGCTGTTAGGACTCCCCTAAAACCACCAAGCTGGTAGCCATAACACATACGCAGAGGACCTAGTGCAGACCCCTGCTTTATTCTCATGACTATCTTCAGTGCCGACAGCCCTCTACTGCAGTTCTTGAACTTAGTTCCTTTCCTCTGCTCATAAACTTCCCATCCACTTGTTGCTCAGAATTAGCACTCAGATGCCTAGACAATACCTAAAATTTCATCTCCTGGAAGCTACTGATGGTTCTTACTGTGTTTTTTAGTTTATCCCCATTTCAGTGGAAGAGGAAAAAAAAAAAGAATAGCTGGACATGATGGCACGCACTTGAAATCTCAACACTCAGAGCCGGGCGGTGGTGGCGCACACCTTTAATCCCAGCACTCGGGAGGCAGAGGCAGGCGGATCTCTGTGAGTTCGAGACCAGCCTGGTCTACAAGAGCTAGTTTCAGGACAGGCTCGAAAAAAGCTGCAGAGGAACCCTGTCTCGAAAAACCAAAAAAAGAAAAAAGAAAAAAAAAATCTCAACACTCAGGAATTGAGACTAAAAGAAGTCATGAATTTTGAAGCAGACTGTGATACTTGCCTGGCTTAGGTGATTGCTGCACAGCTTGACAGCCTGAGTTTAATTCCTGGGATCTACATAATAGAAGAAGAAAATCAGCTTTCACAACAAATAGTGCTTTGAGCCCTATTTCCCCCAACACGCATATGAATTGCAGTAACCAAGCATTCACTCAATGAATGTAATTAAACACCAAAATGCACAAAAAGAGCCTACATATTTATACCAATATAAAGCAAGTATGGGTGAAAATTTATTTCATGTATTAGAAATGTGTTGGTTCTTGTCTATGGTTAAGGGAGTTTGTTATTCTTCAGGGGACCTGAGTTTAGTTCTTGACACTCAGAATAGGTGGCTCAGAACCACCTGTAACTCTGGCTTTAGGGGATCCAGCACCCTCTTCTGGACTCTGAAGGCACCTGTATACTCTCATTCATGTGCACAAACTCCCCTCATGTACCAGATTAAAAACCAAACAAATCTTTAAAATAAAAATGTGTCAGTTCTCAGAGGAAGGAGGCAACACTCCAAAAAAAAAAAATGATTCTGAAAATCAAGGAGCAGCTGGAGCGACCATTCAGCAGGTATGAGCACCTGTTGCTCTTGCAGAGTTCCTAGGTACAATTCCCAAGCCCCATATGGTGACTCACAACCGTTCGTATCTCCAATCCCATGGCATCCAATTCCTTCTTCTGTTGTCAGCGTGTACCCGGTACATATGGGCTGTATGCATGCACATGTAGGAAAACCACTTAGACAAATAAGAAACAAAATTGAATATCATGTGAGAAAAATTATTTTCAATAAAGGGGAAAAAGTGATAGAAAAAAAAACAAATAAAGCTAACAAAAAAGAAAGAAAGAAAGAAAAAGCAAAGGACCCAACAGAGACATCCTAGGTATAAAGAGAAGCATAGTCTATAGTGAAAAAAGAAAAGAAGCAAAATGAGTTTCCTGAGCTTGAAGGGAATGTGGACAAGGACCTTCTCACGAAGCTATTGGCATCATCTGCTCTATTGGGTGGAAAACATTTGCAAAAGTATACATGTAAGTAAGTAATTCTTCGATAGTATTTAGTAACGGCAATGGAAAATCAGCATTGGTTTAGGCCCAGATTACTAAATCAACCTTGTCAGAACCTGTCATCAGCATTGGTTTGGGTCCAGAGGACTAAATCAACTTTGTCAAAACCTGTCAGGGAATTATCTACTAAGAAAAGACAGAGTATAATCCTTTCTTTTAATTTCTAAATTCTTGATAATATTTTTATGTAACTCTCGTCTTCATTATTTCTGTCTCATTTTCAAACCACATTTTCAAATCTTGTGACTGTAGCCCTAGAACATCCTTAAACCCTCCCCAATATTATGACTTTTGCTGGTGTCATATTATCCGCATTTCTTGCCGAGATCATTGGCATTCCTTCTGACTGCTTTTTGTTCCCCTTTGATCATCACTTTCCTCTTGTTGAAATTGTCTACTTTATACCTTCTCCTCCTCCTCCACAGAAAGAGTATTTGCCATGGGTCTTCAGGGCTCCATGATCTCTACCCTTGAGCAAACTTCCTGTTCTCTACGTTCACTTCCAGTGGACTCAGAGTCTCCGGCAATGCTCAGGTCACACAGCATATTTTTATTTTATGTCCTTCCTCCTTCTTCCTGTTGCCAGAAATGTCTTTTCCAGATTCTTCTGGCTCATCCCACATTTACTGCAAATCATGCTCAACTATCAACTTTTCAAGAAGGCTTTCATGGCCACTTTGCAATTATCTCTCTGTTGTAAGAAGGGCCACTTGTTGGTTCCTGGCTGCGCAGCCCCAAAATAATCACACAGAAACTGTATTAATTAAATCACTGCTTGACCCATTAGCTCTAGCTTCTTATTGGCTAACTCTTACATATTAATTTAACCCATTTCTATGAATCTGTGTATCCCCACGTGGCTGTGACCTACTGGCTAAAGTTCCAGCATCTGTCTCCAGCTGGGCTACATGGCTTCTCTCTGATTCCACCACCTCCTCCCAGCATTCAGTTTAGTTCTCCCTGCCTATCTCTGTTCCCCTATAGCTCTGCTATAGGCTCAAAGCAGTTTCTTTATTAATCAATGATATTCACATCATACAGAGAGAAATCCCACATCAATCTCTCCAACATTTCTTACCTTAACACTCTCTGTACTGTCTTCTTGCTTTGCTTTTCTGTGCAGCATTTCTCGCCTTCTGACTTAGGCTATCTACCATCTGTTTTGTTCACCATGTCTCCAAACTTGAGTGACTTTTAGTACCTGGAAGCTGTTCTAATATTTATGAATGTATAAATAAGTCTCTCTGTAGTGTGTGTGCGTGCGTGCGTGTATGCATGTATGTGTAGGTTGTTTCTGTGTGTATTGTGTTCTTCTGTATAACTGTGAATGTGCATGTGCCTTGGTACACTTGGGAAGGCCAGAGGACAACTTTGAGTGTTAAGCCTTGCATTGTTTACAAACAGGGCTCCTTAGTTTGTCGCTGCATGCACTATGCTAACTGGTTCTTGCATTTCCCATCTCACTGTGGAAATACTAGATAGGTTGAGTATCCCAAAGTGACCAGTACTGACTCTGAAAAGAATGAGCTTTACTTAAAAAAAAAAAAAAAAGTTTCTGTTTCATTCCCTGGCTTCTTCCAAAAAAAGGTTGGACGCTTCGTAGGTAAACCAAGAACAAGAAAGCCTGTCCTGACAACGCAGAGTGTTTCATTTCCTTTGAAAACAGTTTTTCTGACATTTCTTCTGGGGTTTGAGCTGATACAACATAGAAAATGCCATCCATCCCGAAGAGCCAAACATAACTGAGAGTCAAAAGATAAATATAATGCACTTATTGCAGTTTGTCGTCCACCCATTTGGAAACTGTCTTTACCCTCAGGGCAGGCACCGATCTGTCTGCAGTTGGTGCGCCATTCACTTCATTGCTAATGTTAAACAAGCAGGAAGTGAGTCTTCAGAGCCGCTGTGGCCTTTAGAGCGCTTGCTCTCCGTCAAAGCTGATCCAGCAATAGATCAGAAAGTTGCAACCCACCTTTTCACATTTTCAATATGCATTGTTTTCTTCTTTACACAGAGTCAATAAATTGAGCAGACGGCACTGAGAGAGTTCTGTGCCTTTATCACTTCGACTTCGCAGTACCTGCCTTTATAAATGTAGGTCAAAGGAAAAGCATGATGTTTCTTTTGCTTTCTCTAAAGTCAGTTTTAATTTCTTTTTTTTTCTTTTTATCTGGGCTATTTCTGCTTCCCTGGATGCTTATGGTGCCAAGGTAGCTGAAGGATGTCAAAATACATTGCCCTAGATAAGTGTATTGCTAACTATTATTATACCATATAATTAAAAGTCCTTCTGAAGTCTACAAAGATACCTGGTATAAATCTTGATAATATCTTATGTGTTTCTGCTCCAGCACGTTGCACACTCGACAGCGATGATTAATTAATTTCTGTTTAAGATGAAAGTGGATAAAAATATTCACTGCACCGAACTTATTGGGAATTAACCATCATGCTCCGCTTATGATTTTATAACCGTTATTTCTCTTAAATACTAGGCGGGTCCATGAAACTTGGCGAGATCATTAAAGATCATTTCTTATGAACAATAAAACCAATGAAAATTCCTGACATGTGGTAAAACTCAGAAGCTATAGAAAAATAAGTCTGCCCAACAACATTTTGAGCAAAGAAATCTATTGGGTAATATGATTTTACTCGTTTACAGATCTTAGGTAATGTGATATCAACTTTTATCATGCATGATATTAAATTTATAGATAAAAATTGAAGCAGGTATGTGTCTTTGTGATTTCCCAGACAATAAGTAACTGTAATTATTAAAACTCGCAGTTAAGGCTTGTTCTTTGAACTGCTGCTGTACCTACTTAAACGTTGTGCTAAGTTCTGGACTCATGGTGATAATACGGACACACTCACTAACCTAGGGAATTTGTTCCCAAAGGATAAACAAACAATTTCGGTATGGCATCCTCATAGGGGTAGCATCTTCAGGGACCTATGAGAGCCCATTCACAAACAGCATCTGTTTCAGGGGTGTAGAATTAGAGGAGGGGAGAAAATAGTTCCTGAGAAAGAATGCCATTTGAACTGCAAGCTGAAGGATAAATAAGAATTTTCGTTGAGAAGTGAATTCTAGAAAGAGGGACAAATGTGATCAAGGTTTAGAATTCAAGGCTTGCCTGATAAATTCTAGCATTCCCAAGTATAGCTACCGGGAACGAGAAGGATACAACAGGGAAAATTGAAGCAGGAGCAGGATGTCTGGGTTCCATCCTATACTGTTTGGAGCTTTGTTCTGAAAGCATCTGGAAGCTATTCAAGAATCTTCAGGGGGTCCAATTAGTATTAGAAGATGCTGGAAAGTTGTGGAGAGAGAAGGCAGAAAAAGGAGTAATTATCAAGCCATTGGAGCAAATACAGAAAAACTACCAAACTAAATCATCAGCCGCAAAAGGGGAAGATTGAGGACAAAAGCCAAAGTTATGAAAGTGTAGAACTTCAAATATTTGGCAAATGGCTGTTGAAAGGGCCGAGAGACAAGGAGGAATGTACGATGACTTCAAGCTTCTCGGGGCTTTTTGGAAAGGCTAGATTTTGTGGAAATTGAGTGTCAGCGGAACAGGACAAAATCAGCTACATAGCCCATGCAGACTTACCTGTGTGCTTGTAAAACTCAAAGGGAACTGACTAACTGGGCAAGTGTTGTTTTGAACTGTGTTTGAAAGTAGCTAATTGAGCTGTCAAGTATACTGTTCCAATACTCGAGCACAAAACTCTGTAAATTACCTGGGCGTGGCTCGTCATCATTCTCTCCCACAACCACCTTCATCCAGAGTCAAACATTCTTACTCTTAATGTAAAAGAGAGAAACATTTAAATTAAATAATGGGCTTGTTTTTAAAGTAAAGGTTAAAGGCCTGGATTCCTGTAAGAGTCCATTATTTTATCGAAACACTAAGTGGTTCTTAAAGACTCATTCCACATTTCAGTATTTTCCGAGGCTTTTTTTCCCCCATTCTTGGCCAATTTTATTGAAACATGGTATACTTAAAGTTCTATTTAACTTTATATTTTGTTGTTACAAACAAGGCATGCAATGTTCAAATGCTAATTTTAAGATTTGATTCTCTTAAATTAAAAAGGACACGGACATTCAACTCATTTAATTAAAAAAAAGTAAGAAACAAGCTAGTCCACTCTAAACTAGGAGATATGCATGGAAGCTGGGACTGTACAGTGTTTATGACTGTAACTGTAAGCAGACTAGTACCCCAGCAGACTACAACCAGGAACCATGACTAAGTCTCTACAAACAGTGACTCGGGACAGGACTGGGCATTACCTATTGCGTCAGCTTTGCTAAATCTCCGAGTGACGACATTGTTCATGTTTCCATTCTCACAGAGCTTCAGTTTTGTGGGATACACTTCTGCTTTGCAGTGCTTCACAAACATACCCTGTTCTACCACCTTTCTTGCTATTGGCTCTTGGCCCTCCATCAATGTGTACCAGCTGACAAGTTTATTCCAGCCCTCGGTTGGCAGCAGTATGTAACCCGACTCATCAATAAGGTGCTCTTTAAGTGACTGGGCATCGCCATCTTTGAGTAGTCCAGAGTTATCAATGGGTTCAGGATAGATATTTTGATCTCCCATCTGGTATTTATCCCAACTGTCAAAGCCAACATATTTCTTCCACTGTTTGAACCAGTGACTATCTACTAACTACCAGGTGTCCCCTTTCCGGAGCGAGGTTTTGAGCAGCGTAGCAATGTCAGATTGCTGGGTCTCTAGGTTTGCTGCTCCACCTTCTGCCATCTTCTTCCACTAGCGGTACTTTTTCTGAGGCTTTTGAAGTTAGCCTCATCCCCATCTCAGGAAACATGGTGTATCAGAGCTATTGGAGAAGGTAGATACCGTTCGGAGAGCTAGATAAAGGAGATTTTTTTTAATTGATTTTTATTGTGCTCTGCATTTTTCTCTGTCCCCTTCCCTGTCTCCCCCTTCCCCTTCAACCCACTCCCAAGGTCCCCATGCTCACAAATTACTCAGGAGATCTTGTCTTTTTCTACTTCCCATGTAGGTTAGATCTATGCATGTCTCTCTTATGGTGTTCACTGTTGTCTAGGTTTTCTGGGATTGTGATTTGTAGGCTGGTTTTCTTTGCTTTATGTTTAAAAACCACTTATGAGTGAGTACATGTGATAATTGTCTTTCTGGGTTTGGGTTACCTCACTCAAAATGATGTTTTCTAGTTCCATCTATTTGCCTGCAAAATTCAAGATGTTATTATTTTTCTCTGCTGTGTAGTACTTCATTGTGTAAATGTACCACATTTTCCTTATCCATTCTTCAGTTGAGGGGCATTTAGGTTATTTCCAGGTTCTGGCTACGACAAACAATGTTGCTATGAACATAGTTGAGCACATGTCAATAAAGGATATTTTTAACATGTAGATACTAGTTCTCAATGTACTGGCTTTCTGAGATTTACCGATTCGCTATTCCTTTTGAGGGAGAATTCTGGAAGACAAGTGTCTAGTCACCCATGTAGGAATCTTAGGGGTAGAAAGGAGGAACTTCTTAGATGTTCTTTCAACATGGAAAAGCACCCATTGAGAAGATGAGGCAAACTGAACGAGAATGAGGACTAGAGGTTGACCCTCATGTCTCCTCATCCATATTTAAAGAAGTAATCCCATGAGTGGAAGAAAAGAATTCCTCAGCAGACTTGGCATGTCCCTGAATGGTCCCAGAGACACACAGTGAGGGGATTCTTCAGCAAAGGAGAAGAGGAGGTGGTCAGAGATGGTTGATGACGGTGGTAGTTTCCTACCTTGTGTAACCAATGGAGGAGTTGAACAATCTGAGCCATGCCCACCAGCAGAGAGAACCTTGAAGCATGTGCCTGTCTATCCATGCCTAGAGCCTGTTCAAGCATCTGCCTCTCACCCTTCAAAAGTAATCACCCTAAAGAGAAGACACAGAAAGAAAGGGAAGCATGTGTCCTTAGGTGGCTCTTTTAAATAATTGAGCAGGTTTTTCCCTTAATCCAGTTTAAAGCAAACATAACTACCTTGAACCATGGTTGTACTGTCACAAAGAGTTGAGGCTAAAGAATCTCTTCTTGACCTTTTGGCTAAGGTCAAGAATTTAGGCTATGGAGATGAACGTGGTTATAGAACACAAAGGAGGGTGACTCTAGGGAGGGTAATTACAGAATTACTGTTAAGACATGACTCCAAACTGGAGGTTGATGATTCACAGTTTAGGATTATGCAAATTGATGGAAAGAATGTGGCTTTGAAAGAGACACATGTGTGATGGGTGTGCCTGCAATCCCAGTCCTTGGGGGGGTGAAGGATTGACATTTTACCTTTAGCCTGTGCTATGTGAGACCTGCTTTCAAACAAACAGATAAACACACACAATGTCAATCTTCTGCTCAGAAACTGGGAGCAAGTTTATTTTGTTTCACTGATCAATAAGGTTCACCTCTGTAACTTTTGTGGAAATGGATGGTTTCTACTATTTCAGGGAACCAGATAGTTTTGAAATAAATCAGCATAGGACATATACATAGAAAGCATCTTTTTTATAATGAAGGCAAATTCTCATACGCTTTACATTATTTTTTGGATTGTTTGTAAAGTTCCTTTCCAAGTGTTAAATTTGCTGTTGGATTCCATTAGGTTCTTAAGAGTTCAATCAACTTTACTGTGTGTGTATGTGTGTATATGTGAGTATGTGAGTGTATTTTAATAACAACTGTGATTTTTCAAAAAATATCTTTCGTTTCTGAATTTAAATTTTACTTTTATCCGAAGTTATTCTCTTCCACTTGTTTCCCCAGGCCTTTGTCCTCTTCTAAATTCTGAAAATTGAATCTTATCTTCATTGATTTTCTTGATTTTAAAATATCTATATATTATATATGTATATATATGTCAATTATTTGTAAATAGTATTTTCATTCATCTTACTAATAAAATGCCTACATTGTGAAGCTAGAAATGGTTTTAATACCCCCTAGTTTAATATAACTAGTACTTATTGTATTCCTTAGTTCTAATGTGTGACTTTTTAAATTTATACTATGCAGTTTGTGGCTTACAAAAATATTTGAGTTTTAATTTCTAAGCAATTTCATTTTTAAAAAAATAAAACATAATACAAAGATTTTATTTTATAGAATATATAAGTATTTACTACTAGATATTTGACCAGTGTTTTTGATTTTCCTATTGCCACTTGAGATACAAATATGTCTTTTGGTAGTAAAATGATAAGATGCTCAAAATACATTCAGTTTTACTTTCTTTGTTCTGTTTGATCTTTCTCTTTTTATCTCTTTTGTTTCCCTCTTATGGGCTGATAATGATTTGTTAAAAATCTTATAATGCTGTTTCACTTATATCAGTTTTTACATTTATTTCTATTTTAATCTTCCAACAGTTTATTAGAGAGAATGTAGACTTTTTAAAAAGTCTCCACTGTCATGAACATAAATTAATGTTTTCTAAGCTGAAATCAAGGTAGGAAATAAAAATATCCAACAGTGTATTAACATTTTCCACTCATTTGCATACTGGCAGTGCAAATACAAATCTGGTCTAAAATGTACAGACTCTCAAGCAACAATGTTCAACTTTCTTCATCCTCCATGCTACGAGATATAAAAGCTCAAGAGCCAAACAATACCAAATGCATAGGCTTCAAAAACCATCGAAGTTAAGGTCTTCATTAGTCTTTGCTAAAATACACCTGAACACTGGCAAGTGATCACATACAATAATGTGATGTGGGAGAGTCTTCTGTTTGAGTTGATTTCATTGGTTAATTAAGAAACTGCCTTGGCCCATTTGATAGTCCAGCCCTTAGGTGGGTGGAGTAGACAGAACAGGATGCTGGGAGTGAGGCAGATGCCTTGGGCAATCGCCATGCCTCTCCTCTCTGGGTCAGATGTGATGGAGCCAGCCGCCAGGGGTCAGACATGCTGAATCTTTCCCGGTAAGACGCCACTCGTGGTATTACACACATTACCAAATATGGGTTAAAGCAAGATGTGAGAATTAGTTAATAAGAGGCTGAAAATAATGGGCCAGGCAGTGTTTAAAAGAATACAATTTGTGTGTTGTTATTTCGGGTTTTAAGCTAGCCAGGCGGCTGGGAGCCAGGCGGGAATGCAGCCTGCCGCTCTCCACACTGCAATAATGTAAAGTATATTTTTTAAAAAAATAAATCTTAGTGGAGTAATTCTGGAAGGGACACTGGAAGAATGGCAGGGTATCAGTTTAAGAATCAGCCAATCTGTTTCCGCCCCCTTCAAGTCCGTGGTCTGGGATCTAAACTAGGGACCTTGGGGCTGGAGAGATGGCTCAGTGGTTAAGAGCATTGCCTGCTCTTCCAAAGGTCATGAGTTCAATTCCCAGCAACCACATGGTGGCTCACAACCATCTGTAATGAGGTCTGGTACCCTCTTCTGGCCTGCAGACATACACACAGAGTATTGTATACATAATAAATAAATATATAAAAAAAACTAGGGACCTTTCCCTAAGCTGAGAGCTTCCTAGCATGCACGTAGCTGTATTATGAAGAAAGAAGACTTAGGTGAAATGTGTTTATTTCAGAGCTGCTGTATCAGTTGCCTGCCTAGGATCACAACTGCTTCACAGTATCCCGGGAAGGATTTTGCCTTAGCTGACTTAAACTGCCTCATACAATGGTACATTATCAACCCTGGTGAAACCTTTAAAAAAAAGTTTAAAAAAAATCAGGTTGAAAAATGGGTTAAAGGAGGCAAACATGGCTTCTGCCTTTAAAGCTGTCAACTCAGGGATTGTCGCAATTATGAAATCTTGCGGAAGTTACTTTTCTTTCTCCAAATCCAGGCGATGACATTCTTTACTCCAGATCTGGCAATTTTTCCAGCATCACTGTTTTGTGAATTATCTGTTCCATCTAATTCTGGTAAATCTACATTCTCATTATCACCCATGTGATCCATCATCTCAGAGAAATGGTCAAAATTGGACCCATCTTCGTCTGAATCCTCCTCCCGGTCTTTCCAATCGTTGAAGTCCACACTAAGTCAATTAAGCTTTGCCCTCTCCTTTGTTAACCTAGAACACGATTGGCCAGATTCTCCTTTCCACAAACAACATAAAATTGATCTGTTTGTTCTTTTATGCTTGGAATCATTTGGATCAATAGAGTGAAAAAGATCAATTTCATTTAAATGCTTAAAATCAACACTTCCTCCAAAAGAATCGAAAGTGTAAGTTTGGATTTTTCAAAATTTGCATTAACATCTGTCCTCAACACAAAATTCAATAAATATGTCATCTCTTCGATCATACCTCTTTGCATGGCGAATGGGATGGGGGTACAGGCGAATGGGTGGGAGGGTCTCACTGGTCGCTGGGGCAGCTGACAAATTGACCTCTGGCCAGCAGCTACTCCAGCATTTTCTGCCCAGTCTTTACAATTATTTCTAAAAGCAGATTCTTAAATGAATTTTGATGCCTACTGTACTATTTTCCTATAAAGGCATATTTTCAGCTTAGATATTGCCTTCTATCAACTAAAAAAAAAATCATCTTAAGAATTGCCTTAGTTTAAATGCCTTTTACATTCTGCTTGTTTTTGGCTGGTTTGTTTTGGTCAGTCCCCTTGTTTCCATTGTAGCCTAAGACGTGAGCTATTGCCTGCCGTGTTTGCTTACATGTTTGCAGTCATCCTTCTACCTTGTACTAGGGATGTCTTCCTTTCATGAGTTTTCTCCATGCATAATTATTCTACCTCATTATTGTCTAGAAAATAAAACTTCCACCATGGTTGAGGTTTATTAATTATTTCCCCAGCTTCGCAAACCCTGTTATGAAGCTGCCCTATCTCAATATATCTAGACTTTTCCCCAGTTTCATTGCCTTCTGTTTTCCTGTCAATGGTCTATTTCTTTTGCATTTTGATTAATGATAGGATCTGTGCTTGGAGGAGATAGTCACATTAAAAGCATTTACTGGAGGAAGGCCTATTTTTTGATTGTTTTCTTTTTGGTCTTGAAGCTAAATGGCCTCAGTGACAAGAATGCTTAGTGCCTTCTCTTTTGTCAGCCTTGCATGAAAAATGATCATTTTGGTAGCTAAAGAACACTTACTCTTTGAAATAAGGAGAACTGAACATCCACAAAAGGAGAAGGTGTCCCCGAGCTCCCCATGAGTGTTGGGATGGGGGCTCACTGCCCTTTGTTCCATCTGCCTTGAAAATGTGTGGCTCCCCTTGAGATCTGCATGAGACACAGCATGGCTAAGGACCAAGGCTCAGCCTTGGGTAGAAAGCCTCATTACACGCGTCAGCAAGAGCTGAACTGGCTGACTATGACAAACACTTGATTTTGTGGACTCCCAGGCTGTGATGATCTAAGTATAGTTCACCTTACCATTGAGATCAATGAGAATACAATTTCTCAGTCCTAAATCAATAGCTTTCTCTGCTGTCTTTCCCTTTACTCTTCCTCCTACATTGAGAGGAAAATGATATAACTTTCCCCAACCCACTTATTCCGGGGAGGTGACATTCTCTGTACATACTACTCTATGTGTTCATGTTCCTTTAAAATGCTTCCACTAGTAAACTGAGTTTAAAATTCTCAAACATGAAAGCAAGAAAGCAATGGCTGTTTTTAATATTCTATCTTTTTCTAGCTTACCGATTTTTGGTTTTGACTGTTAGTGATTCTGTTGACAGATTTTTCCTGTCAGGAAAAAAACTGGAAATTGAATGATTTTCTTGAGCAGTCAAGGGATATGGGCTTATTCTAAATATTCAGTTTCTAAGCATGACTAATTTTATGTAGATTCACTATACTGTGGTTAAAAAATATACTTTTAAATGTTTGTCCCTAGACTTAAAAAAAAAAAAACCTCAGTAGCTTATAATTACCTACAATTGACTGTTTCTTGAGCCTCCATCAGAGCTGAAAAAAGGATAAAGGAAAACATTCCTGTCCCTCGTGCCTGTGGAGGAGGTCACAGAATGATAGAGTGAGCTTTAAAAAATACACAGAGGTCACACTTATAATGAGCTGGTGTCAAGAAAACAATTAATTAACAGCAGCAACAACAACATGACAATAGAAATGAGAAAATACAATGAAAAATACAACAAAGATATGAAGAAAATACCGATTCAGAGAAAAATCCTTGACCCAGAAATGCTGCACTTATTATAAAAGTTACATAAGATATTAGCTGGCTATGTTTTAGACATTTTATGATTAATATCCACTTGTCTCAAATTCCTTATTTACTAGAAATGTGGTATTCATTAGGCCAAGGTCATGGGTTCAATCCTGCTATGAGTTGGTTACACAGTATTGGGTCAAGCAGAGCAGTGTATGTTTTTTCAAAGATTGGTCTTCTAGAACCATGACATTATTTATTAGACAAAAGCCTATGAAGAAATCTACTACACTCTATAAGCCTCAGATTCTTCCTATAAAACATAGATGTAATAGCCTCTTATCTTCTTATCACAAAAGAATATAAGGGAAAAGGAAAAGTATTTAAAACATACCTCTAAAATATGGAATTCACATAATATATGGTTGATGCCATTTTCACCATACTTGCCTTGCCCAGCATCTTTCAAGCTATATGTTTGACATACAAGAGCAAAAAGCACCTCAGCTAATTTAGGGATAGCCTGATTTCAGTAGTGAAATTCTGTAATTTAAAATATCTGCTTTGTTTGTTCTAGGATGTTGGGTGTGGCTACCCTATAGTAAGCTGCTCAAAAGGAATAGAGTCGAGTCTCTCTGGTTGTTGTGGTTTAAAGACGAAATGACTCCAACATGCTCATGTGTTGGAGGCTTAGACCCCAGCTGATGGCACTATTTTGGGAGGTTCTAGAAACATTTAGGAGGTGGGGCCTAGTTTAGAGGTAGTGGGTTAGGAGTGGGTGGAAAGGGTAACAGTGAATGTTATGAGTGGTCCCTGGTCAGCTCTTCCCTTCCTGTTTCCTGTCTGGCAGCGTAGCCTCTGATATATTCCTGCTACCATGATGCTCCGCTTCCTCCTTGGGCCAGAAGCATAGACCCAAGTGACTTTGGATTGAAGCTGCTGAAACATGCCAAGCAACAATGAATCTTTCCTCTTAAGCAGTACTGAAAATTGAACTGACACAGTAATTCACAGTTCAGTGTTAGTTTTGCTCATGAACAATGTGCTCATTAAGATGTTTACCATAACCTTTTAACTATCTAAAATATGGCATTTCTTTGTAAGATCAGTATAAAATGCTAAACAGGGCAAATTGGGGTTCTGTCCGGTGGGAGGTCCTTCTGTCTGTGTGTTGCTTTTATTGGTCAATGAATAAAGAAACTACCTTGGCCTGTTGACAGGGCAAAACTTAGGTAGATGGGGAAAACTGGACTGAATGCTGGGAGAAAAAGGCAGAGTCAGAGAGATACCATAGAGCCACGGCCAGAGTCAGACATGCTGAAAATTTGCTGGTAAGCCACTGTCACATGGTGATACACAGAATAATGGAGATAGGTTAAATTAATATGTAAGAGGTAGCCAATAAGAAGCTAGAGCTAATGGGACAAGCAGTGATTTAAATAATACAGTTTCTGTGTGATTATTTCAGGGCAAATCTATCCTGGCGGTCGGGAACCAACAAGTGGTTCCTCCAACACTGCCCTAAGGAGAAAAATGATTCAATTTTTTTTGTGAAAGAGAAACTTAAATGAGCAAACATGTAAGTAAATAAGAATATGCATGTAAATTGAAAGACATATATGAAAGAAATAAAAAACAGACTTCTATGAAAGACAGTACAACAGAGTCCCTGTTTATGGAATATGGGACTCTGTTAACTAAAACTGAGCCCTGGAGGATGTTAAATTGTCATCAGGAAAACAGTGAAGTGGGGCGGGGTATATTGAGACAGAGGAAGAAGGAAGAACATGGGTATAATCAATCGTCCTTTTTCATTCTGCATCTCAATGTACCTTAGTACCTGGATTCCCAAGGACAGTTTGCTGAGAAAATTAATGGATCTACAAATACAACTTTCTTTCAGTAGTAATTAATTCTAGTAGTTCAGTTTTTTTTTTCTTGCTTTTGATGACAGAATCATTTGGGACTCAGTCACCTTCCCATTTTTAATCTTTTATATTACACTAAACTGGGATTTCTGTCTTTTATCTTCCCATTGTAATCTTTTATATTACACTAAACTGGGGTTTCTATCTCCACTTTCCTTAACACTGTAGGTAAATTGGGGACCAGGTCATCCTTTCTAAAGCATTTTCAGTTGGTGGTCTATACCATGAAGGCCTGGGATATTTCCGATTTACCAGCATGATTACGACTATCATGAGTGGTGCAGGAATTTTGCTGGTTGCTGCTTCCTTCAGACGAATTAACTGGTTTTGTCTGGATATCTTGAAGTTCTCTACCTGATGTTTCCCTGACTTTTCAGTGTAGTTTGCTGTCTGCACTGAGACCCTTCTGCTCCCCTCTTTGGCTACTAGCTTATTCCGAGACATTCAATCTTGAAGTTGAAGGAAGCTCACTACTTGTTCTCATCCCTACCTTGACGCCATTTTCCTTACCATAGGCTTCTACACCCTTCTGTGTCTTGTTTACTTCCACTTCAACATGAAGTGTACAGAAACTCTTTACATGGCTGCCATTTCTCTCTCTGCTGAATTTTCTACATGTTAAATTTGATTCTCTCCTTTGGTAATTAAGACTTTAGAAATGCCATAATGTTGAATGGTTATCTCTTTAGCACCTTGAGGATTCGACTAGTACTTCTTTTTCCTTTCTGTTTAGGTTCTTTCTCTATCTAGTCTTTCTTGTTCCTGCCTCTGTCAGGAATATGATAATACTAATAGAATTTCTTTGGCGGAGAAAATGGGCTTTCAGATATTACAAAATAAGTATGGAACTCTTTGTGGGATAACCAGAAACACAGACTTGAGTTTTGATGAAAAAAGTGTGGTAAAAAGTACTGACATCTGGCAAAAAAAAAAAAAAAAAAAAAAAAAAAAAAAAAACAAAAACAAACAAACAAACAAAAAAAAAAAAAACGAGATAGAAGGTATGTGACCACAAGTCAAAGCCAGCACATTCATTCATCAGAAATGAAAGCTAGTACGTCATTTATAAGAGGAATTTAAATTCAGGTCAATTTTTTTTTTTTTTTTTGCCAGAATGTTCTAGAGTAGCTATTTTTAAAGTCAGTGGAAGACTTGAAACTTTCAGATTTGGCATCCAAAGCAACAGACTAGCTTAAGCTCTCTGTGAGCTTCGGAGCCACCAGCAATAACTATAAGGTGAAGCTAATAAAACCACAAGCTGTAGAAACACAGGTGTCAGTATGGGGGTTACTTTGTGGAATTCTTTGTCTGATCAGATAAATTGCTATAATTTAATTAGCTGACTACATCCCACAGAATGGACATGGTGGCATTTTTTTTTGTTTGTGCTCTAACAAATAAAGCTTGCCTGAAGATCAGAGGACAGAGCTAGCCACTAGTTAATTACAGAGGTCTGGAGGTTGATCCAGCCAGACCGGAAGTGATATGGTTGAGCAGAGAGATTATAAAGCAGGAGGAGACAGGAAGGAGCTCAGCCCTTTTTTGGCTGAGGAGTTAGCAAGGTAAGAGTTGACTGTGGCATTTAAGACAATATCTGGCTAATTAAAACTCATGTAACAAACAGGTGCTTCCGTTTTCATTTTGCATTTACATATGAGATGAAACAATGAAACCAATTGGTTTCCGATTGTTCATTTGCTGGTAGTTGGATGGACACCAACTTGAGAGTTACAGAATGAGTTATTCTCTCTCAGCACCCTCATACCTTGCTTTCCCTAGTATTAAGAGTTTAAGGGAAGGAACAACAGAATTGCTAGTGAAGACAATGCACAATGTATCAGTTGTACATCTTTATCTAACAATAGTGCGATGTGTGTGACAATGTATATAAATGGTTTAAATTCACTAACCCAAAGGCATAGGGATGAATAGGTTAAAAAAAAAAACAAGGCCATATATATGCTGTTATATGACATACATTTAATTTGTAAGGACACATATAGACAGAAGATGATGGTCTGGAAAGGTAACTTCTGTGCAAATGGAAGCCAAAATAGTAAAATATATTTCTACCGGGATTAGACCTTCTTATTCCACTATGGGGGAATTTTCTGTTTTGCAATATATGCTTATGTAATTCTTGATATTTTTCAACAAATTATATTATATTTGCACATATATAATCAAGATTTATGTTTTAAATATTGTATTTGGATATTTTGTATGTTACTGTATAGAGAAAAATATTTTTTTAAAAAAAAACAGAGAAACAACTTTACAGAGTAGTTTTTAGATATGTGGCTCTCAATTATTTATTCATTCATTCTTTCTCCCATCTATTTATTTTCATTGTTGGGAATTATACCCTGGGCTCCACGTATGCCAGGTAGAACACTACTACTTAGCTGTATTTCCAGTCCTCATTCATTGTCATAGATGCATTTTAATCCTCCCTTCTGGTGGAGTATATCCAACTGAAAGAAACATCCAGCGGGGACATGTGCCCAGCTAGTGAGGGCTTTCTAAATTGAATGTTTAGGCAGAAAAATAGTCAAGTAGTGGAAAATTTGCTAAATAAAACAGACATATAGTTAAAGTCTTTTAAAATAAGAACTGTCATATCCAAGTAGCTATTTTATTAAAACAATACTTTCATTTTACTTTAATATTATTTATCATCCACAGACTCAGCCATCAACATTAGTTTTAACACACTCAGCATAACATGTTTAGACTTTCATCCACGCTTAGGTTTTTACCCATTTGTGATCATTTATGTTTCTTTATGCTCATTTCTTATATTTTTAAGATTAAGATTTATTTGTTTGTGTCTCCTTTTTTTTTTTTTTTTTTTTTTTTTGGCTCACCCACAGCTGCTTCGGAGGTGGCATCAGCATAGCAGAGCTGGTGGAGTGAGACACAGCCTTTTCCTACAAGGCCTCAGAGTTTAGCAGAGCTGTGGCCCAGGCAAAAATCTCGACAGAGATCATAGACTCCAAGGAATAGCACTGCAAATACTGGCTTGCACGAAGCTAAGAACTTTAACATGATAAACTTTTATTTATTTATTTTCCCCTTTCAAGATGTGTTCCCACGAGGAGTTAAGATAAGAAAAAACAAACAAGATTAAACAGAAACAATGGGTGGCAATGAAGACTTGGGCCTCTTTCTGAGTGGCTAATTTAAAAAAAAAAAAAAGGTCAGATTAGGGTAAAATATTAAACAGGTTATCTTAGTAAACTACTTCTTAGTCTGGTAAATAATTAACATCTTTCTTCAGAATTCCAAAAAGAAATGCCAAAGCTCCTTTTGTAGCTGTAGGAAAGCAGTCCTCAGTTGAGGAAGTGACAGCATAAAATATCGCTTAGATTTGAACTGGGTAGGGGCATGTTTAAGAAAAATGTAATAGAGGTGGGTTAGGGAAGTACAATCTTGTACTTTCCCGCCCAGTGTCAGGGATTGCACATTGAGATCAGGAGAGCCTCGTGGGTACGGAGAACAACCCAGGTGTAGGGACTCAAGTTCTCAACGATTATAGTCATGGGTTGTGGTTAAAGATGCAAGAGTAGAAAGCCATCATTCCCCATTTTCCTTAACTTCAACTTTGTGAATTTGCCTCCCTACTTTGCTCTTTTATGCCAGGCTAAATTGTTGTGTTTAGGACATTGCTATGGGTATGTCTATGCACACGCATATATAATCGTGCAAATAATCATGTATTTAGACACATTAAACTTCTAAATGGGATTATGCTCCTTAAAATCATGAGCCAGAATACGTCTTTCCTTGATTAAAATGAGGATTGTATATAAAAAAAAAAAAAAACTCTTGGTGGGGAGATAATGCTGTTGTGTCTGAGGCAGGGGAAGCTTGCAGCGTTGATCACACTTTGGCTGATTTTAAGAAAAAGCATCAATAGAACTAGAAGCAGGACCAGACTTTAACTCTTAGGATCCAACCCTAGGACCTGCGCTCACCAACCAGGCACTATGTCCTAAAAGCATACAGTCTTCAAAAATAGTACCTCTAACTTAAGGCCAGCTGCTAAACCATGAGCTCATGGGAGATATTTCACAGCCAGACCATAGCAATAAAAGCACGAATGAAGGTAGCTCCTCCCATTAAATGTGGGAGTCTATTGGTTTGGACGGAGGGTGTTTTTGCGAGGTGCGAGGCATGTTGTGCGTGCCAGGGCAATGCTCTGCCACTGAGCTCCATACTGCTCTTCTCAGTCTCTTCCTGTCTGTAAAACCCAAACCCCTTTCTGCTTAGCTCACAGAACACCCATTCTTCGCTACGGAACACAGGATTGCCAGGCTCTCCGAGTGTGTGCAACAGTCCGCGAATATCTTAAACTTGCTGTCTGTCATTTTATCTTCTGGCACTATATAGCTAATGGGACTCTGCGTTCCGTTAAAATTGCATTCATGGAGTGTTGCAGCCAGGGATGAAGGAGTAAAACAAGAAAGGGTCTTGCAATAGTAGTTTGAGGAGACCAAAATACTCGTGGGAGGAAGAATAGGATCTATTAAGAAAGTAGAAAGGACATAAGGGAGGTGAAGTGAGCATCCCGTTGCCGAGAGCATCCAGAGTTGAACAGGGATTTAAGTCAACTGAAGTTAAAGCCAGACCTATTTCCTTAACTTGCCAATTTTCCTTTCTTCCCCATCCAGGTGTTTTGGAACACATGCTGATCATAAAATCAGTTTTGCTCTTGGAGTATGTTGCTTCATCCTTCATAGCAGGATGGAAGTGGCTCTACAGAGATGTGAAACATTACTCCACCAAGTGCTTATGTTCCTACGTCATTAGAGAAGAAAATTGCCCCATTCCTGGAATGCTTCAGTATTTTTCTACTGAGCTGACCACTAGAGCATAGGTCTTCTTGATGTGGCAATTTATTTCAGAATAGAAAGGGGGAAAGCTACACAGCATACCATCTAAGCGACTAACTTCTTACCTAATCAAGATGGAGGTCAGTGCTGGGAGCAGTTCTCTTTTAGCTGATTCCAAAGGCTTTACTCCAGTGGCATCATGGGCATGGAGGGTGAGCCTCACGCTAACCAGCTATATGAACAGACTTTTCACCCCTTTCCCTCCCCACAAATTAAATCAATGGGAGATCTGTGTTTATGTTAATGACTGAGTGTGAACTTTACATGTTAGCAGAAGTATTGGGGGTATTATTTTTACAAGCTTTGTGGGAAACGAAGTTGAAAATAGCTGTGATTATGCACATCTTGCTTGTTTAGCTGTTCTTATTATCTAGGCACAAAACAAAGGATTCCCCCAAACATAGATTTGATGACTCCCTGATGCCTATAGGGTTCTTCTGTGTTATATAGATCCGTATTTTTAGATGTTGAGACCCCAATTAACTTCAGTTCATATCTGTGAAGTACAAGTCTTTACTAATTAAAGACAGAACAATTGGACATGTCACCAGAGTTGTGGTTCAATAAATCATATTTTTACCCAGCCAACTCAAAGCCCCTGTGGTGCTTTATCATAAAGGCTGGCAGATACACAGTTACTTTGTGTGTAGGTGATTTCAAAATCTTGGTCATTTGATTGCAAGGACAAATTGTCGACATTCTCATAAATTAACACATAGCTTCTGTTCCTTTGCTAGATTGTGCCTATCCAGATTAATAGTTTTTCCACTGTCTGTAGCTTCTTTATACCTTCCATTGTTTCCCTCCCCTGGAGATGGTGTTTTATGAATATTGTGATGATACTACGCCACAAAGGGTAGTCTTCTAGTAGTGAATTTATTGTTTTGGTACAGGTGATCCATGATCTTGTGCAACACATAAATAGCATTCATTTCATGGGCTTTTCAATTTATGATGATGGTCTCCATTTGTAAGTTATGGAAGCTTGTATGAGGCAGGTAACCCAAGCTCATTTGGTCTCTTCTTGACCAAATATGTCAGGACTTTCTTCTGCATCTCAGGTACCTTATATGTCTCACTTAATATTTATAGCTCTAACCATGGCTAGCTAAGTTTACATGCATTTTTTAAATTTAAAAGATGCCTTCATACAATCTCAAAGCAATTAAGATAACCTTCCCCCAAATCACCCAAACAGGTCACTGAACAAACACTTAACCATGGGCTGATTGTTTTCTAGATCATGTGGCATTTCTCACATGCCATAATGGGTAATATTAAGTATTTTGATATAGGCATTTTGCTAAGAGCATAGTTCTCCAGAATAACTCTTTAAACCTCCTCAAACGCTAGTAGATAACACTATTAAAAGTGATATTTAAATCCTCTTTAAAATTGAAGGTCCAAAGTTAATCGGATGCCACTGAGTCATTGGCTACCATCACCCATTTTAAAGTAATTTTGGCATGCTCTCTTTCTGCCAGTCACTGACATGGATGCTGGAGGCAACAGTAAGCAAATGAGAGACCAGGCTTTAGCATTGAGTTCCTTGTGATACTACTAAAGAAGCTCACAACTGTTTGCATAACTAATCACATTTACTATGACCCCCCTTTTTACGGGATACGTGCAGGATTGCAAGAGGCTGAAAACATTACACTATGAGGACGTGGGCACTTCTGTGCTGTAGGAGAGCAGCCTTAAAACAACCATGAAAATGACCTTGGGCTAGTTATGATGGTAAAATGATGCCGATTAACACATATGATGCAGTGATTATTTCTAAGCGTTGTTGTTAAATATAAACACTGTTCTGATTTCATTTGTGGTTTATTTTTTTTCTCATGGTTTATTTTTTTTTATATTTAAAAATTTCCATCTCCTTCCCTCCTCCTCCCCCCTCCCTCCACTCCTCCTCCCCCTTCCCTCCCCTCCTTCATTTGTGGTTTATTATGGAAATTGTTTTCTCTTATTTTTCTATTTTTGACATATGTACATGGCTACACGACTTTTAAAAGTGAAAGCAAAATATCTCCAAATGTTAAACTATTTCTTAAGAGATTTGACAACCTTCATTGTGCATGTGTGTGAGTGTGTGTGAGTGTGTGTGTGTGTGTGTGTGTGTGTGTGCCTGCAAGAAAACACTGACTCTTTTCTTCTCTGTGTTTGGTTAACTAGCTTTGTGTTTCTGCATTTCTGGTATGTGTGGTCTTCACATTTGGGGGAGGAAAGAGGGACAAGTCAGTGGCAACGATCTTCTCTCCTGGTTTCTGAATAACAGTTTCAATTAAAAAGAAAATTGAAAGCTCATTCAACCTTGAATTAATGCTTCCAAGATTAGGACAAATCTATGGGACTTAGGATTCCAAGGTGCTAGCCCATTTCTATACTCAGTAAGCAATCAGACTAAAAAATAAAATGAAAATAATTTTATTGATCAATCACATGTATGCAGTCCTGTTGCCAAAGGATCAGAAAGTTTTATGTTATACTTTAAGTGACGCAAAGTCATGTATTACACAATAAAATATGCTCAAATCTTTGCTCCACAAACCTTACTTAAATATACTTATTTGATTCTCCTGTTAGGGAAATAATATTGGCAATGCATTTACTTAATAATTTTAAAAATATACATTAAAAAGAAACTAATAGTTATCCAAAATCCCATAGCACAATGACAAACCATGATTCTATTTTGTACATCTGCTTCTAGCATTTTAATACACACATATAATTCCTACTACAGACACATGTATGCACACACAGTACATAAAGACATGTATTTATTATGAGCATGAGAATATATTTTTACATATACTGGTACTTTCAGATATCTTATATTAGGTGTATGACATCTAGTGTCAACATCTTAGGTCAACCTATTAGCTTTTGATTGACTTTCAAGGGTTTCCGTTTTTCTTGTATTATATGAGGAGATGTTGATGCCATCAACTTGAAGGCGGAGTTGATTTAGCTGCCTAAGTAATGTATTAGAAATACATGGGCTATAAAATAATGCTCCCCTCATCTACTTCTCCTCCCTCTGGATGTATACATCCCAAACTCCCTCATAAATAAAGCCTTCTAGGAAGGTTTAAGAAGGCGATCTGTTTTAAGTAACATGTAACAACGAGTTTTGAAGTGGGAATCATACAGCTATCTTATTATGCGGTGTCCTGGCTTTTGCCCTGTTGCTGCAGAGCATGTGACAAAAATGAAACTAAATTTAATCTTATTTGTTCTTGATCGTTGTCACTACCCGGAAATAATTACAGCCCCACTAGTGTTATCCAAAAAGGCAGAATATAAGGAACAGAATTCCAAATGTCACTAATACCAGTGTTTCCTTTATAAAGGCTTTATGAATACTAGCTAGCCTCACCTGTCCATCAACCCTACCTTCCCATTTGCCTCTATCCTATTGAATTGCCCAGAGTCACTGACTGAGAGCTAATAGGGCTACTCCTGTATGCGGTTGCTGTTGTTTGTGAGTCCATAAATCAATGCTAAATTATGAGCCTGCAAAAGTAATACCTAGAAGAAAACCAAGTGACTTCTTTCTACGTGGGACATGAAGGCGATCAAAGTTGATGTGCAGGATCTCTGGCCCTCTTTGTTTACATGTAGGGCCAGCTCTAACTGGTGTGACATGGCCAAGTAATGATAGCCCGAGGCCAGAGACATGGGGAGCTGACGTCCTGACATTTATTTTCAAAATAGCTCAACATTTTCCAGGCCCATTCTGTCCGTTCTGCTGACAACGGTTCTTCTGTTCGCCATCTAGAACGAAGACATTCTTCTCCACATGACATAATTGAGGATCCACCTTAAACCACTTTGAAAAAGAAAGTTCTTCTCAGCCTCAGAGTGACTCTCTGTTTTTGCTTTCGGAAGAAATGAATGTGGCTTGGAAATTTTATCATTAAAAGACGAAGAAGCGATTTAAAAAAAAAAAATCCCCTTATCTTCTATTGAGAAGTGGGCTTTTTAAAAATAGTTATAAAATTTGAGGTGGAATTTAATAGCTGTGCTGTTGTCCAGCTTGTCTGTGGGTTTGGGGTTTGGTCACCAGCACACACACACACACACACACACACATACACATACACACAAACACACCAAGAGAGAACAAACAAAATCTCCCTGGGCCTGGGCCTATATTCCCAAGATTTCAAAGCCTAAAGCTGGTGAACTAGGAAACCAGGCAAGCCTGGATATGAAAAATTAGTAACTTTTAAATATTTTCAAGTCTTTCAATGTTTTATACTGATATTAAAGCATTAGCTAGGCAATGAGGCTCATTATAACAACAGCTGTAATTTTAAGCGTACAATGTCCTGTGGCTATGAAACATTTAGATAAAAAACTATGAAGAGGGTTGGGCTTTGCTGTTGTATAGAGGAGAAAGCAGGCAATGTGCAAGGGTACATTCTGGAAAAATGGCCAGGTGAACCATGAAGATTAAGGTTAAGGCCTTGGCACTAGATTGAGTGTGAGACAGCCAGAGTAAGACGTGGCATCCAGCCAGGATGTGGCATGATCACCCTGAGAGGTGCACTGAGTTGAGTCAACCTAGATGAGTCGGGTACTCTAGGTGAGGAAAGGAAGTGAGGATCAGCCGGTATGTTAGACAAAAAGTACGTCTGGAGGCTGCTTAGTTTGATTCTTTCAAAAATAAAAGAAACAATCAGGAATTGGGGGACTTTCGTGAAAAAATGGATACCCCACTTGGATACTTTCATTAGTGTGTGGAATTCAGTTTTAATCTACACCGAAATCTTTTTTTTTCACCGTATGGCAAACCTTTTTAAAAATATCCTTTTCATGATTTCCATTTACCTATCACTCTGATACTTTTGAAATGTAGACTAGGCTTTGGATGATGTAATTCCTCAGCTTGAGAGAAGATGGGGAAAATACAGGCATATTCTAAGGCCTTTCAAACATACCATTTGAACAGCCAGATTCAACGTAATTTCAAGATATTTAGTACATATTACTTAACTACATGCCTTTACCGGAGGAAACGATAATGCAAAATAGAGATAAATATATAGCTTAATAACATTTAATTTTTATCTTTATTTATTTATTTATTTATTTGTTTGTTTTGTTTTGTTTTTTGAGACAGAGTTTCTCTGTGGCTTTGGAGCCTGTCCTGGAGCTAGCTCTTGTAGACCAGGCTGGCCTCGAACTCACAGAGATCCGCCTGCCTCTGCCTCCCGAGTGCTGGGATTAAAGGCGTGCGCCACCACCGCCCGGCTTAATTTTTATCTTTTTTTAAATTGACTGTGATTTATCTTCAGTGAATATGTTATATTTTGCACCACAAGATGCTGTTATTTACAACATGCAACTATTTTTGTTTTCCTTTGGGGAGTTTCTAAATAGTCTTTCCCTAAGATTAGGATATACAGTTAAATCTAGGTAGCCTTTCAAGGACTGTCTCACTCCCTCCTTCTTAATAACCCAACACAGAACTGTGCTTGACGACCTCCATGGTGACATCATCACTGTTCAAAAAAACGCTTCTGAAAGTCAAGCGGCCTTTAAGCCAACCCCATGAGCTTGGAAAATATCAAAGGGGACTGAGCTGCTTAAATAATGAAACAAGGTCATTTTCTGCTTCCTCAGAAAATGTTTTTTATTACTCTGAAAGGAACTTTGGAATTGAATCAAAAAATGAATGGCAGTCCATCCTCCTCTAGAAGTTGTGTTTAGATTATTAAAAGGGTTTGGCTAGTGTCAGGGAAATTAAACGGGGACTAGACTGTGCCATTTCAATGTGAAAATGCCTATAAGTCTCCATAAGAAAACCACACATTAATATTTATTCGGGTATCTTTACAGTGGTTTCCAGAGCATAGCTCTATAGTAATAAGACATTAACGTGTGATTTATTCTCAGTAACCACAGAAAAGTTGAATGCAGATTTCATTATGAAATAAGTTAATCATATTCAAATTCTTAAAAAAATTTTCAACATCTCTCCCTCGAATAGCCCCAAAATTTTAAGCATTGGATTCTAAAAAATATACTGAATGAAATAGGAATTCTATGGAGTTTTGTTTTATTTCTAACTCTATTATGTAATTTTGTAGTGAAATTTCGTAGACTGATGCATAGGGAATAAAATAAATATCTTCTTTAATATATATCTCCCACATAACTGTAAAAAGTGGGCTCATTGAAAATGTTCCCCATAATCAAAAAAAGTAAAATTAGTTTTACCAGAGGGGAAGAAAGTCAGGGACAGCTGTTTT
This sequence comes from Arvicola amphibius, assembly GCF_903992535.2. Lineage (NCBI taxonomy): Eukaryota > Metazoa > Chordata > Mammalia > Rodentia > Cricetidae > Arvicola > Arvicola amphibius. The sequence continues at coordinate 14,967,452 of NC_052063.2, read as the reverse complement.
CCCTCTAACATCTTCATTTCCCCTTCTGTGCTCACATAATTGTCTCTCCAGTGAGTCACATATTTTACTTGGGCTTGGAAAATTAGCTTTAGACACATTCCAAAACAATCCTACCGTTGGCTAATCATTAACAAATGTTAATGTTAAGGAGCCTGACCCTTCTAGACAGACAGCCACCAAGAGGTAATTGCTTTATGAGGCTTTCCCCATAGAAGAGATTGCATCTACCCTGTGGGCAGCTATCCCTCTTTCTTTGCATTCCCCAATCAACTGATTTATTGGTTTTCTAAATTTTGGTACCACCATCATCCTGATAAGGAAAGTCTCTATTGCTTACTATGAGTCACTTAACCCAAAATCAAGATAGGATTTGGAATATTCCCCAACCTAGCAGAAAACTAGAAAAGAGCAAATATTAGAATTTACCTTACTTATGTAAATTCCCCAGCTGTGCCCTATGAACACCTCAAACGGATCCTCTTCTGTTAAATTAACCTCTAAATGGACATAAATCATGTGAAATTTTAATCTTCTCCAGAATCGTCTATTGTAGAGCTTAGAACAAAACATGTGTCCCATGACATTGTCTTTGCTCACGAGGACTTTTGTGAATCAGCAAACAGATTTTTTTAAAGCTGCCTAATACGGTGTATAGAAGGGAGTAGATTATATTTAACACAGAGCCTAATTAAAAAGATGGGTGTTATTTCTATTTTTTGCAGCCACTGTCGCATCCTTTTTAATATGATCATCCTCATACCTTTTCACCAACCAGAGTCAGGAAACTGGTTATTAAGGAACTAGGAATAATAATAATAAAAAAAGGCTAGGGTAAGCAGCTGTCTGTTATCTTCTCTCTATAGGAAACAACATAAAAATAAGCCAATCAACCAAAGAACAATGAGAGATGCTTAACAGAAGGCTGAAGTGTACTGAGCTGTAAAGGAGGTATGCCATGGCAATTGAGAATTATTTCTAATCACAGAAATTAGAAAATGATATTTTGATGACTAGTTTCTAGGGAAATTTTCAGAATTTCATAAGGATGGCTTCAGCTGAGACTCCTAGCAATAGTGGAAAGGGTACCTAACCCAGCCTTCCCCTATAATCAGATTGGTGAGTACCCTAATTGTCATCATAGAACCTTCAGGCAGATGCAGAGATACACAATCAAGCAACAGACTGAGCTCTGGGAATCAAGTCAAAGAGAGGGAGGACAGATTATGTGAGCAAAGGGGGGTGGTCAAGAACATGACAGGGAGATCTTCAGAGAACAGCTGACCCAAGCTTTTGGGACTCCACAAACTCTAGTCTGACAGCTGTGGAGCCTGCATGGGACTGAACTCTACCAACTTAATATGGGAGACAATTGTGTTGCTTGGTCTATTTGAGGGGATGCCATCAGTGGGACCACAATCTATCCCTGGCACATGAGCTGGCTTTTTATAACCAATTCCCTATGCTGGGATGTCTTGTTAAACCTTGATGCAATGGGGAGAAGCTTGGTCCAGTTTCAACTTAATGTGCCAACCTTTGTGGACTCCCATAGGAGGTCTTACCCTTTGGAAGGTGTTGGTGGAGAGTGATTGTTCATTCCTGGCCACCCAGACCAGAAATAAATACACAAAAACTATATTATTTGCAATTATGTTTGGCCAACAGCTTAAGCTTCTTTCTAGCTAGCTCTTATATCTTAAATCAAACCATTTCTATTAATCTGTGTATCACCTACTAGCTAGTTCTAGGTCATGGCCTACTAGCAAAGTTCCATCCAGCATCAGGCATCTGCCTTCTCTCTCTCTCTCTCTCTCTCTCTCTCTATATATATATATATATATATATATATATATATATATTTCAACCTGGTGATATTCTGCTCTCCCTTAGGCCCAAAGCATCTTCTTTATTAACGAAGGGTAATAAAACATATTCATAGCATACAGAGGATAATCCCACATCAGGGGAGAGGGGACGGGGGGTAGTTTGGGAGGGAGGCAGGAAAGTGTTGGAGAAGGTATGAGAGGGAGAATTGTGGTTGCAATGTAAAATGAATAAAAAAAATTAAAATTGAAAATTAAAAATAAAAAAAGAAACTAGAAAATGAAAGACGATGGAATGTCAGTTCACGGTCTATTTTTGTGAGCATGGCTGCTATTTGGAGCAACTAATGAAGGCTAAAATACAATCAGAAGAACTAGATAGAATAAGAATCTAGGAGGCCCTACAAAGAAGGTTAAAACAATTAGACTCCTATGGAAATTCATTTCCCATATAGTCAATCAAATATATTAGTTTTCAATTTCTTTATAATATCAAGAACTCAGTGGTCTATAACCTTTATTATCTCCTGGTTTTAGAGGACAGAAGTTCTATTAAACTGAGTGATTTGGGATCTTGTCTCAGGATTACACAAGATTGGCAGGTGGCTTCTGGGCTGAGTTCTTATTGTGGATATGGAGTGGGTGGGGAGCTAGGGCAGGTGGGAGGGATTGGCTTCCAAGCTTAGTTAAGATGGAGGAATCATTCAAGTCCATGCAGCTGTAGAGTTGAGGTCCCAATTGCTGGCTAGTTTACTTATGCTCATAGAAGCCACCTTAAGGATGCAAAGTGACATTTACAGTAAATACACCAAGGGAATGGGGAATTGGAAATGATCTAGAATTTTGCTTATTAAAATGATTCTTTTTTTAAAATATTTATTTATTATGTATACAGCATTTCTTCCATGTATGTCTGCAGGCCAGAAGAGGGCATCAGACCCCATTACAGATGGTTGTGAGCCACCATATGGTTGCTGGGAATTGAACTCAGGACCTTTGGAAGAGCAGGCAATGCTCTTAACCTCTGAGCCATCTCTCCAGCCCTAAAATGATTCTTATAACATAACTAGATGGTAAAAGAAAGTTCTTACATGCACTAAACCCACCAAGGAACTATTTTAGCAACTTGAGCTAATGCAATGCTACACCCAGCTTGCTACACATTGGGTCTTGGTTGTGTTTTTAGCACACAGAATTTTGACAACAACAACAACAACAATAATACTAATAATTTGCTCGTTGAAGAAATAATGGCTTCAAGTGGTAGAAAAAGTGTTTCTATTTACATAGCTCATAGTTTGGAGGCCCACAATTTAGACCCAGATTTCACCCTGGCTAAGAATCACCACACAACCTAGACTTCAGTTGAATGGCTAGAGACTTAGTGTGAAGGGTCAGGGTGAAGATAATACAACTGACTTCGTTCTGCTTAAACATTTCCATATTACAAGCCTCTGCTTTGATTTGCTCTGAGTGTTACGTGTACGCTGTATACAGCCTTTTGCCAGAGACTTGTGATGAAATACACCACACCACATTCAATCCTTGTAGAATTTTCCTGGTGTTAGGGATAAGAAAACTGAGATTGGAATTAACTATCTTACACAAGGCCCCGGAGCCGCAGAGCAGCAGTTGTAGACTTTGGATTCCACATTATCTAACTCTGAAGGATTTTATTACACTCTGTGGTTAACCTTAGAGTTACTAATGTCGATATGCACATATCTCTAGGAAGCAGAAGTGCTCGGGTATGATGGAGCGTTCACACTTCACATGTCTGAGGCCAGTTCTGTTACTCACCTGTTTCTCTAGCATCCGCTCCCTAATGCCAGAAAGGAGAACATTACATTTGGCGGGTATTAGAAAAATTAATGCTTTATAAGGGGTCAAGATTGTACCTATAAAACAAAACAAACCATTCTTTTTTTTTTTTTTTTTAGTCTGGGCCAGCTGCATGGCATAAACTGTGCATCAGTTCTCCCTTGTTCTTTGTGTACTTTCTAGGATTGAGAATTTATTTGACAGCATGGCACGAAAATATGCTTCCATGGGGCTAGCTAACTGGTAAGGAGAAAGAATTGTGAAGACGTTGAATGTGCATGCAAACAGAAGGCAAGAGGAAGGCTATGAATGTAGGTCGCTTGTTAAAAGGATTACCCAAGGTGGCTAATGTATATGACAGATTGGTAGAGTTTCTTACTTGGAAGTTGGGGAGACAGTGATTAACATATAATCTGTGTGTGGTAGTAAAGTTTGAAGCAATGACTATATCGATAGCAAGTTACATCCTGTACTGGGTTATCCAGCAATTCATTAAATATTTAGTAAACCTTCCTAGGCCTCGAAAGTGCAAGGTGTCAATGAAACACAAAGGTGAAGCATGAATTATTGCTCGAAGAGCGGGTCTGTCTGCTGACAGAGGAGAGGAAGCATGTGAGCATTGATGACGGCAAGCGGGAAGTCACACAGGAAGTAACAAGGTTCTGATGATGACATCCAGAGGGGAAGATAAGCCTCCAGCTGAGAGGAGTTGGAAATGATCTGTGGGGATGGATGCCGGCAAGCTTCAAGAAGGCCAGGCAGCTGGTGAGACATTTGGGAACTGAATGAGAGATATGGAGTGTCTTAGGGTTTCTATTGCTGTGAAGAGACACCATGACCATGGCAGCTCCTGGAAAGGAAACCATTTAACTGGGGCTGGCTTACAGTTCAGAGGTTCGGTCCATTATCAGCATGGCAGTACATGGCAGTCATGGTGCTGGAGAGGTAGCTGAGGTTTCCACGTCTGGATCAGCAGATTGTGAACCCCCAAGCCTGGTTTGAACTTCTGAGACCTCAAAGCCCACCCTGAGTGACACACTTCCTCCAACAAGGCCACACCTCCCTATGGTGCCAGTTCCTATGAGCCTTCAGGACCATTTTCATTCAAACTATCAGGAGGATACTTCAGTTCACCAGATATGAGAGTGATTATTTACCGTCATTAGAGAACTGCTATTCACAGTGGCGATAAGAAGGTACATAGAGAAACACTTGGTAACTTACCAATTAGACAAATTCTGGTAGAAAGAATTTCTGGGAAGAAAGAAGTGAAAAGTAAGGCTTCAGTGGGCAGAGAGCTGGTGCTAGTAGGAGAGACACTGACTCCAAACAAAAGTATTCAGGAGGAGTACGCAGAAGGGCAGGTAATGGGATTTTTATTTTTTGCTCTTTCTTCCTTCCTTCCTTCCTTCCCTCCTTCCTTCCTTCCTTCCTTCCTTCCTTCCTTCCTTCCTTCCTTCCTTCCTCCCTCCCTCCCTCCCCCCTTTCTTTCTCTTTCTCTCTCTCCTCTCTCTCTCTCTCTCCTCTCTCTCTCTCTCCTCTCCCTCTCTTTTCTTTTTTCCCCACAAATTCTATTTTATCTAATGGTTAGCCAAAATGACCAGGAAGGAAATACAGTCTGGATCACGGCTGCCTGCAACAGGGCAGGGGAGAAAGGGATCAGAGGAAAACTTTGTCATGGGTTTTCCAGACAGCTTTCCATAGCCGGAGGCCACAGAGTTCCACGAGCTCTTTGGGCACACATGGTGGCTCAGTGGCATGGCACTCATGCAGTCGCTGTGACAGCTACAGCTATGCATGCTTCTTCTGGGGGTTAGTGACGGACACTGGGACTGTACAGAAACTGGGACTGGGTCTGAAGTCCATTGGCATCAGAGGTCATGCACGATCATGGCACCGGCCCGACAGGCTTCAAATCCTCAATTTCAGGCAGAATCCCCTCATTCTGTCTACTTTATATTGGTCATGGTTCTGCAGGACATTTTTGTGTTTGCTTGTCAAGAAGACTGAAACCCTTCGGCCCATGCAAAAGTTTAAGGTTCACAAACAAAAAGATGAAAACAAGACTTAAAAAAAAAAACCTAAGGGGAATAAAAAGAACTGCTTTTTTTGTCTCCTTCTATTTCACAAGGACAGGGGTGTTAAAATATTATGGTAGCACGTGTACTTTTAAAATTACAACTATATTTTTAAACAAACCATTTGTTGGTGAAGCAACTGCAAAAGACATCTAAAATTATCGTGTCTATATTTGATTCATAGAATTGCTTGTTATAAACGAATGAATAAATTCACCCAGACTATGTTTATAATTCGCTTGTACGTTGTGACTTTGTAAGCCTAGCTTCATCCTGGATCACATTTTTTTTTTTAAAAAAAAAATCATGTTATATAATGTGAAGATGAACACTTTTAACAATAGCGGCAAGTGTGGCATGAAAATTAGTTGCTGGAAAGTCTAAGGCTTCCTCCTGTAAGTCACTAGGGTTAAAAAGAAAGAAGAATCATCCACATACATTGAGGATGCCAATAATAATACCTTACAAATGTTCATAATACGTAAGAACTAAACATTGCAATAAGGCTAAGCCCTGAAAGGCTGTTTGAATGCACAGACATCATTTTGACTTTTAAAATGCATGTCACAGACTTTGTGTGCTTTGTATTAAATTTTATTCAAAGTTTAAAATTCTAATTTTAAAAAGTATTAAATATGACTGTAGCTAGAGGCTACAGATATACTAATGTTATTACTAATTATACTAACACTAAAACTATACTGAATGCTTTTGAATTCAATTTTTGATTTGGTTTTAAATTCTAAATACAATAAAAAATAACCTTTAGAGACTACTGCTTTACATTCTCTTTTCCCTTCCTCTTTCATCTTCTTCTTTGAACATTTATTGAATTTGTTATGTATTTAGCAACTGAATTCATTGTGTATTAGGTTTGTGCTAACCCTATGAATCAATATCCCTTTAGGAGGACCAAATATGCCACTCACAATGTCCTATCCATAGATGGTGTAAGATTTTATCATGTTAAGAAAGTGTTTGGTAAAGCTCCAGACATTCCCTCAGAATGCACACAAGTTTGTGAGGAACCAGGCCGAGAAACAACCAGGCTGCTGCATACAGTGATGTGATGAATTTAGCACAAGGCCCTTTGGAACAACAATCAGGGCTCTCTTAATTTAGTATTAGCAGGCAGGAAGACTGGGCAGAATATGTATGACCTCAGTCCTGAAAGCCGCTAAAATTTCCCTAAACATTTATCTCATGTTGCAACCATTTAATACAGCTCCTCACATTGTGATGGTCCCTAACCATAAAATTATTTTGTTGCTACTTCATGTAATTTTGCTACTGTTGTGAATTGTAATGTAATATCTGATATGCAGGATATCTGATATGCAACTCCCAGAAGGATGTCAACCCACAAGTTAAGAACTGCTAATTTATCTCTCTATGGATCCAAGCATTCTAATCAGTGTGATCTCATGTACATTCCTTTCTACTTCCTTGAAAAGATAAAAGCCAAACTGGAGGCTTTTGGTGGGTATATGTGAGGATAGTGGTGTTGCTTAGATAACTACCTCCAAACTAGCATTCTAGCATTGATAACACTGAGATACTTACATTCAAGAGAATAAAGAGAAACATAAGGAATTTCGTGTGTGTGTGTGTGTGTGTGTGTGTGTGTGTGTGTAGTACTTTAAGGAGGGAAAGCATTGAGGGAAGTATTCAAACAGCCATGGCTTTTCAAGTCAGATGCAATGCAATGATATCCAACTCTCAGTTCACAAAGTTGCCTGCGCCCAAATTGAAGCATGGATACATTTTCTTTGAACAGCCCGAATTCAAACTCTCAAGCTTAATAGGATGGCAATCGATCAGATTTCCGTCACTTTTTGACAGCTTTCAATCTGAGCTTGTCAGTTTTTAGACCGTACATAGCCTAAGGGTGTGGGCATCCATCTGGTTATAGGATATGATGCTGTTACCTCTTACCAGTAAGACATCATTGTCTAAGTTCTCAGTTCTCTTCATGGCTGTTTGCCACGGAGATCTTGGTCTTTGGGGGAATCCAGGCTTTATGCCTGCCTGTGTGGATCCCATTCCCTTTGAAATCTCCTGTTTCAGCTGTGGTGAAATTTCAGAGTATGATATCTACTTCCTGTGTGGCCTCACAAGACACCTGCTCTCTCTGATCTTTACAAACCAACCCCGCTGTCTCGTAGTTTTTCTGGTTGCTCATTCCACTTCCTTTTCCCTCCTTCACATAATTCCTTTCAGATACTTTATTTTAAACAAAAGGCAGGAAGAGCCATTGACATTTGAATGCTTCTGAATTGGCTCTGGACAGATAGATCATAGGAACCATAATCACAAAGACTGCCTCCTTCATAGAGGTGGGAGGGGAAAATACATTGGTAGAACACAAAACTTTAATGTCCCAATAAATTCTTCTGCTACTGAAGGCACGGTCCATGGGAGAGATTAGCAGAAAGGAGTCTCCATTAGCAAACCAAGGGTCAGGTACCCTGGGGATGTGTGGTCATCTGCATCTTGAATCAATATCCTCCCTCATGGACGTTGGCAGACTGCTGGTTATCAATACCTGGCTGCTGTTTGAAAACAGCTTGTTTTGTCCATGTACGCCAAATGCCCATTCCTTTGATTCTTTCAAATTAGTGGCCCTGGGGATTTTGATTTAGCACCATAAAGTCTTCTTTAAAGTCATTCCATGTGTTCTCCAGATGCCTCATATTTCGAGAGGGAAGCAACGTCTCCATAGTCCCTGGGTCATAAGCATACATCTCTTGTCCCTGCTGTCAAGGAGACTCGACTTTCTCCTCTACAGTTGTTGTCATTATTGACTCTCATTGTTATTAATAGAAATTTCCACTCAACAGCAATTAAGGTTTTAAGGGTTTTTCTTCCTATTATCTCATTTGATTCTCAAGAGAGCCCGGAAAACTAGGACGAGTGTTCAAGTGTTATTATCTACGCTCCTTAACTATTGTCTTCATCAGAATACTTCAAAGATCATTCCGCACTATCTGAGGCCTTCTTAGGCTAATAGGCACAGAGTAGTTCCAGAACTGCCACTGATTTTGGAAGAACATTTGTTATAAAATGTGCCCGAAGTAAGATTATATTCCCCGGACACCAGCTTAAATCTTCACGAAGAAATTATCAGTATAGCAGGAAAATAATCATGATATTGCCTTTTGCTTTACCTTTCTAGTTTTCTCTTCTGCCATTTGTCTTTCTCTTTCCCCTTCCCTCCCTCCCTTCCTCCTTTCCACTCGTTCTCCTTCTCCCCTCTCTCCTTTCCTTTCCCTTTTCCTTCCTTCCTGCCTTCCTTTGTTTCTTTCTTTTTTTTTTTTTTTTTTTGGTTTTTCGAGACAGGGTTTCTCTGCAGCTTTTTTTAGAGCCTGTCCTGGAGCTAGCTCTTGTAGACCAGGCTGGCCTCGAACTCACAGAGATCCGCCTGCCTCTGCCTCCCGAGTGCTGGGATTAAAGGCATGCGCCACCACCGCCCGGCTCCTTTGTTTCTTTCTTTCCCTTCTTTCTGCATTTATTAACTTATTATCCTCTATTCATTCATATGCCCATTAGCGGGTTCATTTCCTCCTCATTGCTCCTCTCTTTTCCCATCCCTTTCCTTGCATGCACATGCAGACACCTCATTTTCTAGTCTCAGTGTTCTAAAATAATCTAAGCAATTATAATTTCTCAGGAACTCAAAGGTTATTTCACTGAGTCAATCACATTAACAATCAATATTGTTAATTATTGTACAATTAAAAATTGTAGTTATGTGTTCAGACTTCACTAAGATAAAAGGGCCTTTATTTTGATAGCATATTTTTTTGTTTCAATCCCACATCCACCTTTTTTTTTTTCAAAAAAAAAAAAAACCTAGATGTTTCCATTCTCAAAGAAATTGATTGGATTTCCCAAAGCTTTATAACTAAGCAGTAACTGAGACAGAATTTCAAATAGTTCTTGAGAGATTCCAAAGTCAATAACCGCTCTTCCAGAAGCACATAGGGAAAGTGGTTACATTCAAATTCGAATCCAAATCATAGAACAGAGATCCTTGGGAAAGGACATTAGAGGCCTCTGTTTAATAAAATGTGGCTCTTCTGGAATTCTCTGCCAAGTAATTACAGTTTTCTACTGGGAAAGATGTCTGTCTTTTCTTATTCTTTGGCTGTTGTTTTTATGGGCACAGAGACTACATGTCTCAATTTTCCAGACATGGCTTTGGTTTACATAAATCTTAATATAAAGATTACATTTATATTATGCATATAATGCATAGCTATTAATGTCATCCTCTTGTAACTCTCAGAAATGCCCCATTTGGGGAATGGTGGGATGGCTCAATAGGTAAGGATGCTTTCCACCAAGCCTGATGATCTGAGTTGGGATATTGGTAACCATAAGGTGAAAAGAAAGAAAACCAAGCCCACAAAGTTGCCTCTGTCTTCAGACATGTACCATTGCATGTGCATGCATATACCTACACAAAAAAGTAGACCCAAATCTCACCTATAAAACAGCCTAGATTCGATAGTCTCCTAATTATTGGAACACAGTCATTGGTCTCTTGTCAAATAGTTCCTCTGCAAACAATTCTCTGCTGATCTTCAGTACAATGACCCAGTTAGAAGTACTCTTACCACAGACTGACCAGGACATATTCTTAATTCCCATCTTCATCCCGTTTTCCTGGATGAGAAGTGCTGCATTTAAAAGCACCATGCCCATTTCCAAGCACCACTGTAATTTATCACACTAGGTAGCTAAGGTCAACAGAAATTCTACTTTCAGAGCACGGGAGGGCTGCAGTCTGAAGTCACCGTATGGATGTTTCCCTGTGGAGCCCCTACAGGAAAATCGGTTTCATATGTCTGGTTTCTGGGAAGCCCAACTGGTTTTTGACTCGTGCAGCATAACCCCAATCTCTGCCGCTCCTTTTTCTTGATGCTCTTTGTTGTCGTCTACCTCTTCTGTTATCCTTCCTGTGTAAACTGATACCCGGACTCGGCACGCACCTTATATCCAGGATGACCTCAGCTCCACTTTCACTCAGTCATACATAAATAATATAGGATTTATTCCCCCCAAATACGGTCATATTCCAAAATCCCAGAGATGAGAAATTGGAAACAGTGTTTTGGAGAAGGCACAGTTCAATCTATGAAAGACTATACACGTTGTTCTGAAAAGCAGCCCACGCATTTTCTCATTCCAGAGAGTATGCTTTTATTTCACAAAGCCTTATAACCATTAAACTAGTTGGTCATTTATTCCAAATACTCCAGTTCAGAAATCTTAAGAGATGATTTTTTGCTTTGTTTTGAGTTTTACATTACAATGCTTGTATGTGGTCACCATTTTAAAACTCCTTATAGCATGATGGAAATGAAAGGTGTGGCCATTTTTAAAGACAGTCATTTCTTCCTATCTAAAATTTTCTTTCTTGAGCACTCGGTGGCTATACTCACTTTTAAAAGGGAGAGACTAGTGATACTCCAAATCATGTTGATTTATGATGAGGGCTAGTTGGAAGAATCTACATTTCAGGCAGAAAGAAACATGACAATATTCTCTTGCAGATGAGAACTTTATTTTCTCTCTTATATAAGTTCAGATTGAAAACGATGAAGACTATTTACCACACAGACATGGTTTGCTGAAGATGCCACATTCCAAGAGAATCAGGCACCCATCTTATTTTATTAGACTAGACTCATATGCCTCTGACTTTAGGCCACCATGATGGGTATCTCCATTGTCATTGACTGGATTTAGAATTACCTAGAAGATTTGTTGACAAACACACATACACACACACACACCACACACAAACACACACTGTGGGCATTCCTATGAGGGCTTTTCCAAAGAGGATCAACTGAAGTCAGGACAAACTATTCTGAATGACAGTGGCACTATCCCATAGACTGGGCACCAGGACAAAATAAAAAAGGGAAAATCGAAAAGAGGTTGAGTTTCAATACTTTCCTTTCTGCTTTCTGGCAGTTAAGACGTTCACAGATCTGCTCCAGCATACCTTCCCCCACCGTGATAGAAAGACTAAAGCTTTAACCCCCTTCATCATCAAGTTATTTCCATTAGGTCGCCAGTCACAGTGGTAATTCTAATCCTGCCAGAACTGCTGGCTCCCCACATTACAGTTTTTCTTTCCACAAGAGAAAGAGCTGAATGCTGCTTTCTGTACCTTAAAGCGAAAACTCTTCTAAAAAACATTCCTTCTCTGATGGAGCCTGTACTGCTAACTACCTCACTGCAGGAGTAGAAGGTCATCCCATTAGGGTGCCCCGCCCCCTTCTCACCTCCCTGAGACTTCTTTTATTTTGAGACAGTGTTCTGGTGATAGTCAGGAAAAAAAAATGTTTATGGGCTGGTTTGAAAATGTGACCTCAGAGTGTTTGATGACTCCAGGTGACTGTGGGACCACAGACTGGCTGCAGGGAGATCCATCTGCAAGGGCTGCTGGGCAGGAAAACTGGGATCCCATTCTGGGACTTGTCTTCCAAGACTCAGTGGGCAGCTCAGAAATGGTGCCTCCAGACACTGGATTGGTGTTCACTGGGAAAGCTTTGAAGTCTGTCTTGTAGGCAAAGATGGAGGCTCTTTTGGCATCTGTGTTATTTTGCAGGTCTATCCTGTGTTGCTGGGGTACCCAACAGGGGTATAAAAAGAGAAGGATTTGAAGTTGCTTTTCTAACACTGCTGGAGGCCAGCCCAGTGAGCCACTGTGATTTTATGACACTGGGCATTCCTTGGGATCCGGAGCCTGTGTTTTCCTTATCCAGCTCTGTGTCATCGGTTTCATGACCATCGTCCTTGCTTTGTTGAGAGAACGAAAGACCGCCTATCAGATGCAAGACATAGCTTTCTTGTCTTGATGGAATTCCCAAACAAGATGGATGGAAAACTCCTTACTGTTTATAACTTCCTGCCAAGGTACCAGTTGTTTGTTTAGATACATGGCCACACTTCAACAATTCTGTGAATTTCATTTAGTCCAAGTAGCTGACAGATGAAATAAATATTGTTGTGGAGCTGGATGCCAGCGTACATGATAGGGGTTTCAGTGCCCTAACTAGACTCCTTCCCAAGTGAGGAGATTGTTTCCTCGTGCACGGGCCTCTGTTGTCACTGGAATATTCCTGTTTTTATGGATTGCATCCCCCAGGTTAATGTACTCACTCAAGAAGGCTTCCCAGGGTTGTATCTTAGGACTCGACGTCCCATGCCTCTGCTGAATGTCTTTCCTACTTTAGCACTGTGCTGGACGTAATTATTTTTTTTCAACTTATCCTCTAAAATTAGAAGGTTAAATATAACTGAGTTGCTACATAAAGTCATCTGAACTTAAAAAAAATGGTATAATGTTGAGATGTTCATCTTACCCCAGTCAGAATGGCAAAGATGAACAAATAACCCGACAACCCATGCTGGATGTGTTGTGGGATGAAGAGAACCCTCATTCGCTGTTGGTGGGATGGCAAGCTGCTGGAGTCACTACAGAAATCAGTGTGGAAAATTCTCAAAAAACTAAAAATAAGTCTACCATATGACCTAGCTAAATTACTCTTGGCTTATGCACAAAGAACTTGACATATTACTTCACAGATACTTGCTCGTCCATGTTCATTGCTGCTCTGTGCACAACAGCTAGGAAGTGCAAACAACCTAAATGTCCTTCAGCCAATGAGTAGATACTAGGGTACTATCCAGGTACAAAGAAAAATAAAATCATGGCCGGGCAGTCTCTTTTTACTCACCATAAGATTCCAGGGTTTCAGCTGGGCAGTGTGGTGCACACCTTTAATCCCAGCACTTGGGAGGCAGAGGCAGGTGGATCTCTATGAGTTCGAGACCAGCCTGGTCTACAAGAGCTAGTTCCAGGACAGGCTCCAAAGCTACAGAGAAACCCTGTCTCGAAAAACAAAACAACAAGAAAGAAAGAAAGAAAGAAAGAAAGAAAGAAAGAAAGAAAGAAAGAAAGGAAGGAAGGAAGGAAGGAAGGAAGGAAGGAAGGAAGGAAGGAAGGAAGGAAGGAAGGAAGAAAGAAAGAAAGGAGAAAATAATGAATTTTGTAGTTGAATGGGTAGAACTAAAAAAGCTGATCATGAGTGAGATAACCCAGACCCAGAAAGACAAATGTTGTGCATTCTTTCTAATTGAAAGAGCCTAGTTCCAAATCTTCAGATGTAAGTATACCTAAGGAACTGTGGAAACTGTGAATATTAAAAGGAACCATTGCTGGGGTATAAACGAGGGGAACACAATAGAGAGGAAAATATCAGGGTACAAGTGATGTTATGGGGGAAAAGGGGATGTTGTAGAATATTATTTTCAACTGTGTTACTCTTGTTTATACTGTGGAACATTTGCTTTAATGATATAAAGATGTGTTGCTTCTGTTTATGCTGCATTTGTTTAACTCTGTGAAGCTGTGATTCTTTGCCTGTCTAAAACATCTGATGGTCTAATAAGGAACTGAATGGTCAATAGCAAGACAGGAGAAATGATAGCCAGGGCTGCTAGGCAGAGTATAAATAGAAGGAGAAATCTGGAACAAAGGGGAAGGAGCAAGATAGAACAAGGAGAGGAGGACATCAGGGGCCAGTCTCCCAGCTACATAGCCAGCCATGGAGAAAGAAGTAGAGGAAGATATACAGAAATAGAGATAGGTAAAAGCTCAGAGGCAAAAGATAGACAGGATAATTTAAGAAAAGTTAGCTATAATCAAACCTGGAAACAACCTAAATGCCCCTTGACCGAAGGATGGATAAGGAATGTGTAGTACGTTTACACAATGGAGTTTACACAGCAGAAAAAAATAATGACATCTTAAAACTTGCAGGCAAATGGATGGATCTAGAAAACATCATATTGAGTGAGGTAACCCAGATCCAGAAAGACAAATATCATATGTACTCACCCATAAGTGGCTTTTAGACATAAAGCAAAGAAAACCAGCCTACAATTCACAATCCCAGAGAACCTAGACAACAAAGAATACCCTAAGAGAGACATACATGGATCTAATCTACATGGGAAGTAGAAAAAGACAAGATCTCCTGAGTAAATTGGGAGCATGAGGATCATGGGAGAGGGTTGAAGGGGAGGGGAGAGGAAGGGAAGGTAGCAACTAACAGTCCTACCCAGCTATGATGCCTTTGAACCACATCGACGACCAGCATGGCACAGTAACATTAAGAGTGCAGTAGTGGCAAGTAGGTTTTGGTGGTAACCAATGGCTTCCTCATTGGACTTAAAACTTACTAGGTAAGAGGGAAACCGTGCCTGATGCTGGAACACTATCCAACAACCCAGGGATAGTACGTACAGTCACGGATCTGAAGAACTTATAATCATCCCTTTACTAAACCAGCATCATCCCTACCTACACTCTAGTATCTGTCCTTTATACTCACACATAAGTGTAGTCCAGGCCCCTCAACAAGAAAACTCTTCAAACACTGAAGAAGAGAGTGCAAACAAATTCTAAGATCCAGAGGATCGGGGAGTTTGCTGTGAGACTGTGTCACACAGAAACTACACCCATAAAGTCTCACCAACATGGCTGCCTAAACATGAAAGAATAAGGACAACATAGGCCTGCGAAAGTGGACAGGGAAACACCCATAATGCCTCAATCTCTTGCAAAGAACAACGGCAACTAAAAAATGCTGAGAATAGGAGACATAGAGAAGAGCGCAGCAAGTGATTATTCATTTCAGAAAACACGTAAGTTCACATCCTCATCCACCCTCAGTCCACCCATGAAATCTCTTCTATTTCCCCCTTCCAGGGAGATCCATGCATCCCTCCTTGGGCCTTCCTTGTTACCTAGCCTCTCAAGGTTTATGGATTGTAGCATGATTATCCTTTACTTTGCAGCTAATATCCACTTATAAGTGAGTGTATACCATGTTTGTCTTTCTGGGCCTGGGTTGCCTCACTCAGATTATTTTTTCTAGTTCCATCCATTTGCCTTCAAATTTCCTGATGTTCTTGTTTTCAAGAGCTGAGAAATACTCTATTGTGTAAATGTACCACATTTTCTTTATCCATTCCTCATTTGAGAGACATTTAAGTTGTTCCCAGGTTCTGGCTATTACAAATAAAGCTTCTATTACCACGAGTAGGCAAGTGTCCTTGTGGTATGATTGAGCATCCTTTGGGTATATGTCTAAGAGTGGTATAGCTGGGTCTTGTGGTAGATTGATTCCCAGCTTTTTGAGAAATTGCCACACTGACTCCCAGACTGACTGGACAAGTTTGCACTTCCACCAGCAATGTAGCATTGGTCCCCTTGTGCCACACCTTCTCCAGCACGAACTGTCACTTGTGGTTTTGATCTTAGCCATTCTGACAGGTGTAAAGTGGAAACTCAAAGTCGTTTTGATATGCATTTCCCTGATGGCTAAGTATGTTGAACATTTAAGTGTTTCTTGGCTCTTTGAGATTTTTTTTTTTTTGCTGAGAATTCTCTGTTTAGATCTGTACCCCATTTTAAAATTGGATTATTTGGTATTTTGATGTCTGGTTTCTGGAGTTCTATATATAGATTTTGGAAATCAACCTTCTGTCAGATAACAGGGTGGTGAAGGACTTTTCCCATTCTGTAGGCTTCTGTTTTGTCCTATTGATAATGTCCTTTCCCTTACAGAAATTTTACAGTTTTATGAGGTTCAAGTTATTAATTGTTGATCTTAGTATCTGTGCTATTGGTGTTCGGTTCAGGAAGCTGTCTTCTATGCCAGTGTGTTGGATATTATTTGCCACTTTCTCCTCTATCAGGTTCAGTGTATCTGGATTTATGTTGAGGTCTTTTATCAATTTGGAGTTGAGTTTTACATAGGCTAATAAATACAAATCTATTTATATCCTTTTACCTGCTGAAATTCAGTTATATCAGCACCATTTGTTGAAGATGTTTTCTTCGTCAAAAAGTCAGGTGTCCATAAGTGTGTAGATTTACATCTGGGTCTTTGATTCTATTCCATTGGTCCACCTGTCTGTTTTTATGCCAATACCAGTTATGAAGAAACCTGCCACAAGAGAATCTCTCAGAAATCTACAAGAATGAGCCCAGGTAAGACTCTTAGCAATAGCAGATATGTAGACTGAGCTGGCCATCTCTTGTGACCAGGTAAGAGTTTCAGTGGAGGAATTGGGATGCTAACCCAACCACATAACCTTTGACCTACAGTCTGTCCTGCCTATGGGGTGTTCTAGGATAATGGTGGCCTAGAGATTGAAGGGGTGGCCAATCAATGATTGCTCTAGCCTATGCCAGGAGAATAAGCACATCTCGGACACTGTCTGGAGCACCAGGACCCAAAGGCTGGATGACCCAGAAATCTAGAGTAGAATCAAACACAACCGGAGGGAAAAATATCAATGTAATGATGCCCAATAATATTCTGCTATACTTATAGAGTGGTTCCTAATCCAGTTGTCATCAAAGAGGCTTTTTCCAGCAACTGAAGGACACAGATGCAGAAGCCCACAACCAAACATTAGGTGGAGCTCAGGGAATACTGCAGAAGACAGGAAGAAAAGATTGTAGGAGCCACACACACACACACACACACACACACACACACACACACACACACACACACACAACCTACAGAATCAATTAACCTAGGCAATAGGGACTCACAGAGACTGAACTGACAACCAGGGAGCCTGCATTGGACTGACCTTGACCCTCTGCATATATGTTACAGTTGCATAGCTTGGTTCTCTTGTGGGGCTCCTAACAGTGGGATCATGGGCTGTCTCTGACTCTTCTGCTGACTTTTAGGACCCTACTTCTCATACTGGATTGCCTTGTCTAGCCTTAACACATGAGGAGGTGCTTAGTTTGACTGAAACTTGATATGACATGTTTTGGTGATATCCATGGGAGGCTTGCCCTTCCCTGAACAGGAAGGAGGAGTGGATTGGGAGTGGTGGAGGCAGAGTGAAGTGGATGTGGAGGACTGGGAGGAGTGGAGGGAGAGGAGACTGTGGCCTATATAAAAATATATTTAAAAAACTTGTGTCAAGGATACAATAGTCAAGGACTATTTTGTGCTTTGTAACCAAACCCTGCCTAATATTTTATTAATCACTAGTTAAATATGATAAAACATACAACTTTAGAATCAACTGAAGAAAAATTAAGCTATTTAATAGAAGTCCAGGAAAAGAAAAAGAATGGAAATAAAGCAAGAAAGTAAAATGAAGGAAGTGTAGTATCTCTTGACACAACAGTAATTGTGACATGCATATACTGGTGTCATTATTAAACACTGAATGGAAGAAAATGTATACACACCTTGTCATATAGCAACCCCACTTCTTGAACTATATCCCAGAGAGATAATCATATTGGCCGACAGAGAACTTGTATAGGGTGTGTGTTATGGTTTACAGTTCTACAGCTACAGAAATATGCGGTGGTGATAATTTTGGCACTGAGAAGCAGAGAACTAAAATTTAAAAAGCAACATGGATGAATCTTAGAAAGCAGAATTAAACTCAAAAAGATCTGCTGCATATATCCTATGCAGATACAAATTTAAAAGAACCTATGCATAAAAGCAGATGTCTAAGACTAGGTTTTCTCGCCGTCAGAAACAGTAAGGAACTAGCAATATGTTATAGACCCAGAACTCAGGGTTTTAGAGTAAAGGATTCGGCGAGGGCTTATCTGGGTCATGTTTGCCCCGGTTTACACAGCAGTTAAGTGGTGTCACTGGTATGAAGTAGCAAAAGTAACCTGCAGCATGAATGTACCTATATGTCTAGTGCACACCATAGATGCTTAGGAAGCTAATCTCACGGGGACTTTCTCATGCAAGGCCTGCCCATTGCTTCTTAAGGACTGTATTTCCAGGGTAGATGAGTTATTTAACAATAATCCACAAGTCCCAGAGAAGGCATTCTAAGGAGACAGACACTACCATTCTCTTAAGGCTTGGGTTCTGAAACTTGTGTGGTATTAATTCTATCACACTTTTAACTGAAACTTTTGCAGATCCTACTCCAATTTCACCTAAGGACACAGTTTGTCTGATGGGAAGAAACTTCAAAATTCAGCAGCCATATTTAATATACCATACATGGCCCACAATGTTGAGTGAAGAAGTGGTAAGATTTGTATAAAAAACTTCCACTGATGTGTAATTTTCAGTGGTACACCCAGCTCTGAGACAGGAGAAGGCAGACAACTATGGAAATGAAGGAAGTCAAGGCCAGAGGATGAAGCAGTGTTGCTTTAGAGAGACTTATCTGTACCGACAAGGGTGTGCACTAGAACTCTTAGAGTGGTGATAGCCGGGAGCCAGGCTAAGAAAAAGTGCACTAATTCCTTCTTCAATCAAGCTTGAGGGCTACATGAATGAACAGTGTCATTTTAATGTCCATTAATTTAATTGCATTCAAAATTATGCCATCTTGTAAGTTATGTAATTAAATTGAAGAGTTCCTTTCTTAGTCCTTTGGAAGAAAATATACTCTTTTTCATATTCATGCATATCCTATTGGAAAATTTGAATTGCTTGAAGGGTAGTGGGAGGGTGTGGTGGTGGTGGTTGTGTGTGTGTGTGTCTGTATATGTGTTTGTGTGTGAGCTAGGATGGTAGTTATTATTTTTTTCGTCCTTAATTGTAGACTTGGCATAACAATCTGCCAAGGATTCTTCAGGGTGAGGCTCTAACAAGCTGTTGAAAGACGAACGAACCCTATTTCTAATTTAAGTTTTACATGATGCTGTAGCGTTTGGCTACTAAATCCAACTCTTCTCAGTTCCATAGCTCTCAAGAGGTGGCTCTTCTAGTTCAAAAATAAATCGCAAGGCTCCAAATGTCAAATGTGAACAAGTTTATCAAAATAGATTCATTAATTTCTGCTGCTTGGATGAAGTTCGTATGAAAGGAAGGAAAAACAACCAAGTTTAGTGTATGGATTTGAACAATTTTAAATCAAAGGCAGACCATCTTGAATTTAAAAATCAACATCACTGTAAGTGACCATTGGAACAGTGTGCATTCATCAATAATTTACCAATTCTTGCTGGTTCTCTCTACTAAGCACTTGGACCTGAGAGCAAGAGGATGGCCTTCTCAAAATCAGGTAGCCAGGCCCATAATAGCAATGATGAAACATATTACTAAAAGGGGAAATGGCTCCTATACCCATGAAAATTTGACTACAATCAGACTAAATATATTAATGTACCGAAATGCCATGTTAGTACTCTGTGAGTTGTTCAGCCTCCACCATTATCAGTCTCCAGAGCTTATGGAAGCATACGTTGTCAAACAGGAAAGCTCCAGGGAGAAAAATAGAATAAGATTTCTTTAGCAACTATGTGCTAGGCTAATAAGAATCATAGTAAAGATTAGACATCTTTAATCGCATCAAGGCAAAAATCTTAGAATCTTGAATGTTTAGGGTGTTGGAGAAGGCTTTGTGAACACCTGGCCTCTTGCTCTTTAATAATTTCCTTTTAGAAACACCCAATGGTACTTTTGAGTACCTTGGGATTTTGACTTTTTGCCCAACAAAACTGCACATTTATCTGACTGGAGAGATGACGCAGAGGTTAAGTGCACTCACTGCTATTCCAGAGGTCCTCAGTTCAGTTCTCAGCAACCACTTGATGCCCACTTCTGGTGTGCAGGTATACATGCAGGCGGAACACTGCATACATAATAAATAAATCTAAAACAAAAACCTCTGCACATTTATTATCAGATCCAAGGTATCATTGTGTCATTGTTGATTCTATTAATTTACTTCTGAAACAATGTAAAAGTAATCAATAAAGCCACAGTTATCTACAAGTTGAATGAATTGTTGCTTACAATAAATGGAGGTGAGGTGCTGTTAATAGATATGGAAGGAGGTATTGTCTATAGATATGTAACTGGAGTCCTGGATTTGTATAGGAGCTTATGAGTTCTACTGGGGCATATTCTCTGATATTGAGGCTAGGTTTTCATTGCTCCTTCCCCTGGGCTACAATGCTGCAGGAACTTTAGATGAGATGTAGGGCGTTACTAATGTTAATGAATAATAAAGGATCCATCACATCACAGAAGGTGGAAAGGAGAAAGAAAGGGGAAGGAGAACATAATTATGTTTTCACACCTGAGTGGCTATGTCTGAAATACCAAGCTAAGGCCAAAAGAATAAGGAATTCACCATACAGCTACTGACCCCTTGCAAATCAGTTAATTCACCTGTGTAATGAAACTTTCTTAAATCCAGTACCAGCCACATAGTAGATATGCTATATTCAGTTCATTTTTTTTTTAAATTGAGGTGACAACATTTTGCTCTGATTCATCCAGCTGCCTGCAGGTCTTTTTTTATTTTTGAAAATTTTTTATTTATTATTTATGCCCCGGCAATGCTAAAGCATGCATGGGCAGCCCACATATGGCGGTTTTGTTGAACTTGTTCATATTGGGTTTCATGGTCTTAAGTTGATGAGGACAACTGACCAGGTCTCTCTCTCAAGAGGGGACCAGATCTCATTACAGATGGTTGTGAGTCACTACGTCATTCCTGGGAATTGAACTCAGGACATTTGGAAGAGCAGTCAGTGCTATTAACCGCTGAACCATCCCTCAAGCTTTTTCTAATAGACCGCCAAAACTCTTTGGTAGTTGGAGTAATTTTTTTGTTTGTTTGTTTGTTTTAAACTTGGAGAATATAGCAAGATCCCAGGTTTCATTCCATTTTTAATTCCGTTACTAGGAGTTTTGTGTGCGAGTAGCAGGAAAAGTGAACACGCCTTAGAGCTTCGACGTTTCAGCTGCTTATCTATGGAAAAGTGTGAAGCTCCATTTCTATTCTATTCTAAGACAGCTAGGAGTCATCAACAAAGGCAATTAACATGAATCCGATACCATCTCCTATCCTGAAAAATGAAATGAAGAATCCAAACCCCAAAATGGATGTAACCTCCAGTTCATGAAAAGGATTCATCTTCGCTGGGGGAGAACCAGTGCTTCAAAATAAACCACCCCTGAGAGAGGCACTCTTTTCCAGAGAGATGGAAGATGCTGACTTCAGTTGAGACGTATTTTTTAGCAGACTGTACAAGAAGTGGCTTTAATACTCAGCAAGTCCACACATGACCCAGCCTGAACTGGTTGACTTAATCAGGCCTTTATTATCTTTAAGGTCTTTAAGTAGCATTTAAAAAAAAAAAACCTAACTGGGATATTTAATTAAAAATATCCCAATGAATAATGCTTTGTTGCACCTCTTATTAAATCCCTCAGTCCTTTCAGAGCCTTGAGTGTAATGTAATCAAGCAAGTTATTAAAGATGCTTGTTTCATGTTTGATGAAACCAAAATAGTGAAGCAGCAAAGGTTAATGAGGGCCTGTCTGTGGTAGAGCCGTCCGGGCATATTTATTTAGTATTTGCCGCACTGTTTACCCACAACAGACATTTCCCTGCTCATGAGCTCATTAAGAAAAACGTGATTTTATTTTTTTATCCCGTATACATAAAGGGTTGGCCTCCCACTTCTTTCGGGTGATGAAAGACAATGTCTATTAGATGGACGGAAGGTGATGTACCTTTCATCTTGATCTTTGATAGTTACAGTCTTGAGTTAGAGAAGGCAGAGGAACAAGAGCTCATACTAGATTAGACAGCGTTCAGCGGGGAAACACCAGCGCATGGCAGATCTCCTCAAAGTCAGGAATAGGGAAGTTGCAGAAGAAAACTCTAGACTGTATTAAAAAGAATTTAAAAAAAAAAAAACAGTGTGAAGCTGTGTGGGGTGAGGTACCCCTGGAATCCTAAACCGAGAGAGGTCGAGGCAGGAGGATTGCAAATCCCAAGTCATCATGGGTTACCCCATCAGACCCAGTCTCCAAAGCAACCAACCAAACAAAACGCAAATGTGAAAACTTAGAAATTACTTACCAAGCAGTGAGTTACTTTTCTGAAAAAGGAAAGTACACTTAGCAAACTTACACTTGCAGTTTGTCATTTTATTCCTCCTCTTTATGATATCTGGCTACATGCACCAAAGATACCCACAGACTGCCAAAAATGTCCTCTATGAATACTTCTATCAAAATATATTACTTCAAGCTATCCAAGGCCCAAACTTTTAACTTGGAGTACACAATGATGATCATTTCTATAATTTTATTCCATGTAGAAACACTCTCCTCATATATCAATTTTTGTGTGTCTATGTGTGCAACTCAATATATGTGTATTGCATGCATGCAGATGTCGGCAGAGGCCAGAAGGGAGTGTTGCAAGCCCTGGAAACTGGAGTACAGCCAATTGTGAGTTGCTCAGTGCAGATGCTGGGAACCCACCTTGGTCCTCTGTAAGAGTAGCAAGTGTTCTTAAGAGTTGAGACCATCTCTCTAGCCCCTAAAAACTGGTCATTTTGATATTAAGCTTTTGAGAAGGGATCTTTGTATAATCTAATATTTTCCAAATTTATTCCAATGGGGAGACTTCTTAAAATTTAACATCTGTGCAGCAACTGTTTAAGGCGAATATTTGGGGAAGTGCTTCTGTGGAACCATAATATTAAACTGGCCAGAGTTCCAGACCTTTGAGATTCCCCACTTCGTAAACCCAGAAGTTAAGAAGGAAAGAAACAGATGTTTGCAGATAAGCAAGCTAAGCAACTTGCTGATTCAAAACCAACCACACCAACCCCCTGGGAGTTCAAATCCTGCTGGATGCTTTATTAGCACTCCATTTCTACAAGCTGGCCTCAGAACAGCCAGATGGTGGTAACGCCTTCATTCTCATTATAACTGACGGCACCATGGAACGTTTTGTGTCCTCTTTCAAGAAGTTAGCACCGCAAGTGATGAATCCATGATGGTCAAAGATTAAAGCTGTAGCCTCGTGACTCAGAAGCTATCAGAGCCAGTTACTTAACATTTTATGCCTCCTTTTCCATATCTGCAACCTGGGATAATAGTAGTTCCCATCTCACTGAGAAAGTCACATGGCTAGGAAACAGGAAAAGAGCTCAGTTGGTGATGCCCTTGCATTATCAACATGAAACCTTTAGTTCCATCTCCAGAATCCACCCACATAAAAAGCTTGGTGAGGAGGCACAAACTGGAATCCCAGTGTCTCCAAGGAGAAAAAGCCAGGTGACCTTTGGGGAATCACTGACTAGCCATTTTAGGAGAATGAAAGACTTAAAAAATAAAATGTGGACCACTCCCAAGGAACAACTCTTCAGGCTGTTCTTTGACTTCCATATGCAAATGTACAGGTGCATATATGCAAATGCAGCCCCCCTCCCACAAACACTTGCATTCAATTACATACAAACATACATGTGCACATATACTGTGTAATACATATGAAACTCATAGAATTCAATAACTATCAAGTTCTTACAGTCCTACCTGTCACCCAGCAGGTGCTACTTCAGTTTCAAATATAAAATATTTTTTCATCAGTTTATGTCGTAACATTGGTATCTTCGGTTTGACTTTGGTAAGGTAAGGATGGAGGTTCTCTCCCTGCCAGTGTTGTAGGAAGGCAGAGAGGAAGGGAGAAGTAGAAAGAAAACCTGCCTTAACTTCCGTCATAGAAATACTAATTTTTTCATATTATTGTTGTCATTTATTGGATTTGGTTGATTGCTAAAAGGCAGGAAGAGGCCTGCCTTCATCAGGAAAGAAAGCTGGAATTTCTCTGGGTGACTTCTAGATTGTTGGCCTCAGACTCACAACCTGGCAGCTATGGTTCAGACACGCTTGCTTCTTCTACCGTACTCAGTTTTACTCCATTTGTATAATACAGAAGTGAAAAGCAATGCCTCAAATAATGAAGGACTCTTCCCCTTCTGTGAACATTTGTTGGCAGTCTTTGGCCTATGGTGCTGTTCCCTTTTTTACCAGGGCTGCAAGCCCCCTTCATCTTTCTGCTCAGACCAGGCTTACTGCCTTGTGGTCACAGAACATGGTTCTCCCAGCATCATGTTACATGCAGACACGATCAGCAAGAAAGGCCAAGAGCTAAAGGCTATTCTAGTTGAACCTGTTCCCCTTTTATGTTCTCCTAGAAGCTCCACACTCTGCAAGTAATTAATAACTCCTTAAGCACACATGTTAAACGCTGCCAGCGTTTAACATGATCTGGGGGGGTGGGGAGGAAAGCTAGGAAATAGCATCTCTAAGTGACATGGGTTTTATGCTTATCAAAATTGCAGCTGACTCTGGTATCCACCGTAATATTGCAGGAATAAAGAAATTATGTTCCCTCATGTCTTCTTTTGTCTGTGCAGCACACTGGGATAAGATTGCCCACCCCACCCCTCAACTAAATTGTTTTACTAACTTCCGTGTCCTTAGCATTCAATTCCAGTGACCCGGTCCGCTGTGAGAGTCAGTCTTTCCTCCTTGCTTCACTTAAAGCATTATTTTTGTGCCGTCTCCAAAGACTGCAATATTTTAAAGGCCACAGTATGAACTACAGCAGTTAACTTACAGTTGCTGGCTGATGAATGCTTGTTCGATGCACAAAGGGGAAAAATGAATATATAAAAGAATGGAATGAGCCGTGGGGTATATGACTGAAAAATGGAACATTAATTTTTTTTTGCACCAAGTAGTGACTTTTTGAAGCTCAGCTGTTCCTTTCTATTTATCATTTAGAAAATAATATTTACTTGGGAAGTTATTAAGAAACTAAGTGAAAGCGTAGAGGAACGCAGTATAGAAATTACTAAGACTACAGACAATGGGGTCGTACAGTTCGCATGTTTACCATCGCTTTTGATTCATCCCATGAAAGGCTTGATTCAAAGCTGGCTTGGATAAATACTGAATGAATGAGCATTGAATCAAAAGGAGATGAGGGAGAATGCTCAAGAGTTAGCAAGATTCCAAGCAAGATGTTATTAATGTCATTGTTCTGAGTGAATAATTTAGGGGTGTGTAATAGCTAAGTAATTAACAAGTTACAATAATTGTTACTTTAAAATGACGCTATGTAGGAAGCTAGCCTTTTTTTTCAACTTATTTTAAGATGTTATGGGGTAAACTGTGTTGATCATTCATGCTTTTGCATTTTTACCCTCCCCACATGTGCCGCTTCAGTCTAGAATTAAGAGATTTTGTTGCCTACAAAAACGCCTGGGGTCTAGTTCTGAGAAACTAGTGTCCCGCGTATATAGAAGTGCATTTTGTGAATACCTGTTCTTTCATGAAAAATGAGAGGTATTCTAATTTGCGTGCAGTATAGCTGTTTGCATTTACATAGCAAAGTGATGGAGATTCATGGGTTTGGTTGTATCTGGTGTGAGGCAGAAGAAAGCACAGACTTGGCCTCTTTGTAAGATCAGAGTGATAAAGGTGTCTTCAGGTGTGGAAAGGGAATGCTCTCTCTTATAATCCAGCTGGGACCAAACCCTAGGGCTCCAGTTCTTTGACTATCTAGTTTACTGAGAAAAAAATGGAAAAAAGCGGGGTGGTTGGGGTGGAGGAGAAAGCAAACTTTATGCTTTTTTTTTTTTACGTTTATGCTTGGTGGGTAGTAGGAAAAAGAGTATGCAAAGCAGAACCAAAGAGTCAAGATTTCTTCTCTTTTCCAAAGAGAGGGCAAAGATCAATTTTCGAGAGAAAGTAAAGAGGAGTGAGCGAAGGAACACTCAACAGTGGGAAGTAGTCGCCACGACAATGACCTGATAGTTACTGAAATGGTGGCATCTTCTTTCCTAAATCACATCAGCACCGGGCATCACAGATCCTGAACACACCCCGCTGTGACCATGCAGGAGAAGCTGAAGAAGACAGACAGGTACCCACCAGAGGACTGGGGGGAGTCCTAGCTGCCAGTTTTGCTCATTTGTATTTGGTGGGACTAGAAGACCAGGGACCCACAAAGGAAGAGATAAAGTACATCCCACCTAGGAACTGATATTTCTTACTAACTCTATGCCCCTCACTGTTCGTCTGCTGACTTTCTATGGGACAGCAGCTGATATAGGGTATTGCCTCACTAACTTGGAAACTGAACACCAGCTAAATGAAGTGTTTACAGATTTGGCTCCTACTGTTTATACCAGTTTGGGTTTGTGGAGGGAGGGAGAGAGAGAGAGAGAGAGAGAGAGAGAGAGAGGGAGAGAGAGAGATCACGTGCTTGAGTGGAAGCGCATGTGTGTCTTGGCACACTTGCAGAAGTCAGAGACAAGATATCAGTTTCCACCCTTCCATCTTGTGTTGAGAACAGGGTCTCTTTGTTGTTCATTACTGGGCACGCTAGACGATGAGCTTCTAAGGGCCCATCAGTTTCTAAGGATTCATTCACCTGTCTCCGTCTCCCATTTCTCCAAAAGAGCACTAAGGTTATGGGTGTATAATAACACAGCCAGCTTTATATGAATTCCGGGGATTTGAACTCAGATCCTCACAGTTGCAAGTGCATTACTCACTAAGTCATTTCTCCAGATTCAGTTTGAGTTTTAGCCCCACTCCTCAAACTAATCACCGGGGGGGGGGGGGGGGGGGTTCAAGAGTAATCTGATTCATCTGCGAAAGTTCTAAATCCAGTAAGAATTAAATTTACAGCCTCCATCTCATTCTTGCATATTTTGCCGTTCTCTCTGCTGCACACGTAAAAGTTTATATAACACATGAAATTCATGTTCAAAGACAGAAAAATATAAAGGCATAGAGAACACCACCAAATTTAAATTTCCCCAGAAATAATCCTCGTCAGGAAATGTTTATGTATGACCTTCAAATGCTTAGGAAAGCAAACGTTGAAACTTTTGAGACTGATTCTGTTAAATCAAGTGAAGACTTCAAAGCCCAAGAAGGCTAATTGAACCACATATTGGAATTTGTTTCACTTCGTGAGGAAGGGGATGCCACTGATTTATATTTGGTAAAATAGAAAAGTTACAAGAAGGTTGGACTTTCTGTTTGTGCTTTAGTTTCATTTGGGGGTGTTTGTTGTTTGTTTTGATCTTTTTTTCTCTAGGTGTGGACAAAGGGAGCTCAGGCAGCAATGTAATAAGAAGAGACTTTAGTGGGGAAAACACATCTATCAAAGATGTGTTTTCAAATGTATTTTATTTATTGATCCTTTCATTCACTTATAATACTTGGTGAGATAAAATGGAGGTCTGCACACATGTCTTATTTCAATGCCAGAGATACCTGCCAGAGGCAAGCTTCCTATGCCTGAGCCATGGTCACAGCCCTTATCATATGTTTGGCAACACACTTCATATAAATGACGTATGTCACCGATATTCTGTATCCTCAATGAATGACTAATCCACATGAATAGCAGCACAATTCCATAGCAGAGGTAGTAAACGTAGCACGAACTCAAATGCTTAGTACCGTGTCACTGAACAGGTACACAGTTAAGTTCTGAGGGGGGCTCAGTAGAAGAGAGCACTCAGAAGATTTGCTGTTATTTCATTAGGAAACAATCATAGAGACACTCTAGACTGATGCAATAGCAAAGCCAGGAATAGTATGTGATAACATTGGATAAAAAGACATTGCCCAATCTACAAAGTCAAAAGGGGGAATTTGTTCTGCTGAACAGAAATACTGAGGATCCAGCGTACTTGAGCAGGCTTCAGCGAACAGCAACTATCTTTTAGGTACATTTCTCTGTCACAGAATGGAAAGGAAGTGGGTAGGTGACTACTAATGAAGAAAAGGGGGGTGCTGTAGAATCCACGTCAGGGTGGGGACAGAAGCAATGGAAAGGAAGGGAGAGATTAAAACAAAGAATTGCCTGAACCTAATGACAAACTATTACACAGGTTGACTATTAGTTCTGATTTCTCCAGCATTCCCAATTTATATCTGATGAACCAATGTAATTACTGATCCATTCCGTTTTCTTGAGTGAATAAAATGTTATCGTCATTTTTATATTTGGAAAAACAGCTCTAGCCTAGGCAGTTGAGATAGTGAAATTGTCTTGCAGTACTACCAAGAAGTATAGGGAATGTGAGCACCCAGGCAAGAGAAGAATTCTATTTTGGACATGTTACAGGGAGGATCAGCAGGATTTCAAAGTGAAAAAGCTCAACAGGCAACTGAAATAAAAGACAAACAGATGAGTGGCCACCCCAGAGACTGAATATGTCATCATCTGCATTGTCATACTGTAAAAGCCAGTTTGTCCCAAGCTCCGTGCAGTTTGGATTCTGAATGCGAGGTGATGTGAAGAAAGAAAGACATTAACAACATCGAGCATCACCTACCACAGGCCAATATGCAACCGAATGTCTGGGGGACACAGTGGAAGATAGTAATTCATAAACCATCTTCAAGCTGGGTGGTGGTTGCGCATGCCTTTAATACCAGCGCTCGGGAGGCAGAGGCAGGCGGATCTCTCTGAGTTCAAAGACAGCTTGGGCTACAGAACAAGTACCAGGACAGGATCCAATAGCTACACACAGAAACCCTGTCTCGAAAAAAAAAAAAAAAAAAGCATCATTTTCAGTAGTCGTGACAGAGTCCTTCTTGTCCCACCCAACATTGTGGCTTACTTTCAGCTATTGTCCTTCAGACCTATTTGACTACACCCAGAATCATTTAGTCACTATCTGATATTCATGCTGGATGATCCCTTCTCCTCGCCCTAATGCCTGTTGCCACAACTTCACGCACATGCGCATCCCCACATGTACGCACGCACACACGCACGCCCTTAACCACACTATCTCAAAAGCCTCTCCCTAGCTTCTCCACCTCCTTGTTTTCTACTGATGTCTACTAACAATGAATTGCTGACTTCCATGTGGTAGTACCTACTCCTGTACTTCGAAGCCTAGGAACTCCTAACATGTTCTACTTACTCCTAAGACCATTCTCATTTAACAATTATTTATATGTCAATGATCTTTCTGAGGTCCTACATATCCATGCCTCTTCGTTCAAGCACTCTATCATTGAACTCTTCTGTTTATTTGTTTGTTTGTTTGTTTTTCAAGACAGGGTTTCTCTGTGTAGCTTTGGAATTTGTCCCAGAATTCACTCTGTAGACCAGGCTGGACTCGAACTCACAGAGATCTGCCTGCCTCTGCCTCTCAAGAGCCGGAATTAAAGGCATGCATAACCACTGCAGGATAAAACTCTTTTTTAAAAAAAAAATCATTTTACATACCAACCAGTTTCCCCTCCTTCTCTCCCCTCTTCCTACTCCCTGCACCCTTCCTCTTCCCTCCCTCCATTCACTCCTCAGGGAGAGTAGGGGATCTCATAGGGAGTTAACTAAACCTGGTCTATCTTGTTGAGGCAGGACCAGTTCCCTCCAGCTGCATCAAGGCTGAGCAAGGTATCCCAGCAAAGGGAATGCGCTCCAAAAACTGGCTAAAACTTTTAATGTAAGTATATAAGGTCTAGGTTAGGTATCCTTTGTGTGTGGGCTATTTCTCTATGTCACACAACTCTTAACTTGGCAATGCTCATATTCCATAAAACTTAATCATTTTAATACTTTTTCTTTATATGTTAGTGGGCGAATTAAAACCTTAGCACTTTGATTACAGCATTTTCAGAATATCTCTTTAACTTTTATTATAAATGATCTCACTTATCTACCTTACTATACTTACTAAAGTTATAATAAAATAAAGAGGTCTTGGAGTTTTAATACATCTGACATAAAATAGGTATTACCTCATTTATTGGAATGGCTGTTTTACTAACAATATCATAATGGGATCAATTGTATTTTGTAATCATATTTATTTAAGTTGTTGTTTGCTTCCGTATGATATAATGCAGTGAGGGGAAAAAAGAAAACAGCTTCTAAATTTAGAGCTTATATCTCTCCTAATATTAAGGTTACAAATAGATTCCTATTTCCAGATGGAGAGGGTCCTGAGCCAGTGTTCAAACTCTTTCCCATTCTTTGTGAATGTACCAATGCTGCATGGTTTGATTGCTGGGTGCATGAAAGAGCCTTGCCTCTCTGCTGAGGCTGCTGCATCTACAGCTGAATTGACTATCAGCATCCCGGTGACCATAGAGAAAGGCACAACTCTATGGTAATGTAGGAAGTATGAAAAGAGGGTGACATCGAGCTTCTCAGAAAAGTCCTCCCTTACGACAACTGCCTTGAAGAGCAAGCGTCGAGCTGCGGTGTGTCTCAGGCATGTGATCTAGACACTTACCACAATAAAATTCCACTGAGTTTTCAAAGGCATCTCCAACATTCTTAATGTAGGTGTTTCTTGCTTCATCTGTGTAGCCCGACCTTCAGAGCATAGACAGTGTTATGGAAGGCAGCCAGTGCAGACGAATCAAGAAGGTTAACTTCCAGCAGCTTCATCACCATCACCTTCCAGAAGGGTAGGTGTAATTTGCCAAACATCCATCTATCTTTACCCTTGGAAACGTGAGTAATGTTCTTATACTTTTAATTTGTACCTGTTCTGTATGTTAAAAAGCCTATGTACATAGCCAGAAATTAAATGAGTAGACATACAGGCTTGAGATTCAAATAGTGGCATGGGAAAATATTTTTACTGCAATAAATACATCTCTGATGTCTTTAGGGGAAATTGAATAGTATTTTATTGACCAAGATCAAACAATCAGTAATTACCACCCAGAGGCACAAGGCAAAATTGCAGCAAGTAGAGGCAGCATTGGGTTGCATCATATATGCCGGCACCATTTTGGGCTATGCCCAGGCATTTCCATAAGGAGCTTATGTAAGTTCCTCAAAGAGATGCCCGGGCATAGACCAAGATGGTGTTTGCTGGGAAGTCAGTTCTCGTAGGGTTATATAAAGAGGTCTTGGTTGCCCTTATCTGACATCTGGAAGCTTGTTATCTACTAAGGTCTTCAACAATCCTCAGATAATTAGAAAGCAGAAATCGTTCTGGTTCACTGAAAGGAAATAACCTTTTTTCTTTCCAATCCTTTATAAACAGCATATAATCAGTCAATTTGTTATCTATAATATAGATATCTCATTATAATATTCTGAATGATCATGGGTTGTTTTGGGGTCCTGAAATTTGTTTGGTTTGTGATACTAGTGAACAGACTCACCGAGTCACACATGCTTGACTACTGAACTATAGCCATGGTCTGTCTGTCCCTCTCTCTTTCTCTCGGTGATATGTTTGTACACACACACACACACACACACACACACACACACACACATGTTCTTTTACATGGAATCCAGTAACATGTTCTTGTGTCCTTGTTTTTTCCTGGATAAAATGTATCCATCTTACTTGGGACAGACCAGTCTTCCTTTAGGACATGACCAAAGGATGGATTTCTTGTGATTCCCTGCTTCAGGCTCTAACACTTCAAAAATGACATTCAGTCTCAGGCTGTTACACATGTCTTTCATGTCCATATGGCCCTATAGTAAAGTCAGTGAGTTTTAATTGAGCATTGCTGTATGTTCCTGGTTCCCCCACCCACTGAAGTTGCCCACGAACTCTTCCTTGATTTGTCTTGGTGTTGACTCCAGTACCTCAAGTTGCTTCACCCCTGCTGTTGGCATTTAAACCATTAACTCATGCCCAGCTGATTGCCCCTTAGAGTCTTTTACATGATATTACCTTTGCCCCTTGAGAGCTTTTCTTTCCCACAATTCTGCTTCTAATATTCTAGCTGGTTTATTATTTCAAATGTTTTTAATCCTGAAGAACATCTGGGGAATTTATTTTTATTAATTCCATTTTTGAGAACTCTGGGGAAAAAAATCCGAGTTAGACAGCAAACCTCTCTCCATTCAGTACAACGAATGTATTTTAAGCTCATGGAGTAAACCCCGGGATTAAGAAAAATAGAGCTTTGTGGTTTCTGACCTGCCATGGAAGAAATTTACACGTTGCTACTCCATCCAGAAAGAAGTGAAAAAATCTGAGAAACCTGAAAACCAAATACCGTTTTGTTGTTGCAGAGAAGGGAGGTTACTGAGCAAATGTTTGCCCCAGATCTGAGACACAGAGAAGCGAATATGGAGGAAGAGTCGCTCCTTGGCCCGAGTAGAAGAAACTAACGAGAAAAGCCTGGACTGAAACCGATGTCTTCCAGGTGGTGCACACCTGCAGGGGCAGCCGCTACAAAGACCCCATTGCCTCCAAGGGGAGTTAAAGGATTCTGGGTACTCAGTCACGGAGAGCCCTCGGACTTCTGTGTACCTTACCCCCCGGAGTTCTATGAGGACTCCACAGTAAATATCAAAGATAAACCCTTCTGCTTCCAGCAGGAAGATGGAAAAAGAAACCGTTTTGAAATACACTAAAGTATTCAGTCTTTACCAAGGTCTGCTCTCCAGAGAAACCCTCTAACAAGATCCCAAACTTCTGCTGAGCAGGTACCGATAACACGCAACTCCAGCTGGCATCCACGTGGAGGACAGAAAATAGCCAAATCCAGGCTCCCCCAGGTTACCGACGGAAGGGGAGAAATAGAAAGCTCCAGTTATCCAGGAGATAACTGGGAGGTGTTTGCAAAGCTTACAGAGCAGAGGCTCCGGCTCACTAAGAGATGGAGATCTACCCACTCATCGAGCTTCAGAATGCCGCTTCTAGGTTTACATGCTGCTGCCACATTGCTAGCGCTCTTTAATCTCTTTTTATTTCCCCCACTTAGCATGCGTTGTCAAGTTATCAAGAAAAAGTTACAAAGCAAGCAAAACAGCAAAACCAACCACAGGCAGAGTAAGTATTTGAACCTCACGCAGGCATAGCAGACGTCTTGAAATTATCCGATGGAGAATTCAAACACCTATAATTGCGATATTAAGGCATCCAATGGGTAAGGTAGATGTCATGCAAGAACAGATAAAGCAATAGAAGCAGAAAGATTCCAAAACCCAAAGACTGAAAAGCACGGAGCAGAAACTAAGAACCCCCATGTTGTGTTTGTTAGTGGACTAGACACAGTGGAAAAATAGGACCAAAGGGTGCCCCCCCCCAACACAAAACCCTTGAAAATCGAAAGTGAGCAATAAAAAAGACTGAAATAACTTCAAAACAGACCGTCCCAGAACTGTGAGACATCTGTTAATGAAGGAATATATACATAGTAATGATACAAAGAAAAGAAAGACATGAGCAGAAGAAATATTTGAATTGACGGTAATTGAAAATTGCTCAGCTTACTGTTGGAAACCAAACCACAGGTTTGGGATGTCCAAGAAACACAAGCAAGATGGAGAGTGTCCAGCACACATGCATGCCATCTTCACACTACAAAGATCAAATGCTCAAAGACAGACTTTAAGACCCTTTTTGTCTACACAAGAGCAAAAAGTAAGATGTTCATCTAAATCCTGACTAGAAATCATATGAGTATGATATTTAAACTGTTGCGAGAGAATTAGGCCCCTGGACCTCAGTACTCTACTAAAGCTGAAGGAGAAATCTAGGGACTTATAAGAAATGTTCAGATGTGGGTAAAAGGGGGAGAAGATGATGAGAAACAAACTGGGGTCTGTGCTGAAAAAGAAGAGCATCCAAGAAGGGAGACACAAAGGTTAAATGAAGCCTTTGTTTTTCCATGTTCTTAATGGATGTAGAAGATAAACATGTAACAACCACATCCTTAATTATGCATCATATACTTGAGTGCAAGTAAAATGAAGGCTGACAGCAATCTAATGAATGCAGGGAAGAGATTGGGTTATTTTGTGTTGCAAAGTACTTATACTACCAGTTACATCAAATGGCTTTGTTTATTTACCTATTTATGCACACACACATGAGCACATGCGCTCCTGCACACATATTTATGTGGAGGTCAGAAGATAAGATGCAGCAGTTAACTGTCTCCTTCCAGCAAGTGGGTCCCTTGAATTAAGCTCAGGCTGCTCGACCTGGCAGCAAGTAGGTACAGTAGAATGTTATTTGAAAGTGAGATTGATTAGTGATGAATGCATCTTGAAAACTCTAAGGTAATAACTAAAATTAGCAGTAAACAGATAAATAATCTAAAGCTATAGCTAAAATGCTGAGGATACAGAGGAAATGAAATAATATAATATTAAAGTAATACTACAGAGAAGAGAGAAAATAATTCTAGAGACAAAGGGGTCTGAAGAGATGGCTCAGGGGTTAAGAGTTTATATTGATCTTTAAAAGGACATGTGCACAGACCCACGTGCAGAAAAGCACAACATGCATTAAAAAAACAGAAACTTAGAATAACAGAAGAAACAGTACCTCATATAATATATATCAACTTAACTGCATTAATTTTCACTTTGAATGCCAATGATCTAAATGCAATGAACAAAATGCAGATATTTTTTGAGCTTCAGGGAGGGTCATAAAAGAAGGTCAGACAGTATGTTGTCTATAGGAAACACATGTTCGGTAAAGACACACATGGGTTGATGCAAGTAGATAATCATGAATAATGGTTTATGCCTTTAATCCCAGTTAATCTGAAGGCTGAGACAGGAAGATCACCTGAGCCCAGAAATTAGAGGCCAACCTGAACAAGGTAGTAAGGCTGTTTTATCAGAGCAGCAGAAAGGTAACTGGTACATAAAATACTATGACGGATAGAAAACAACTGCAAGCCATGGGGGCGTGGAGTGGGGGGGTGTTTAGGCTCTAGAAAGACAGACTTAGCTCCCCACCCCACACTGCTTGATCTTTGAAAAAAAAAGCAGAAAAACTAAATGGAGAAAAGATAATCATTTTAGAAACAAGTGGGGAAGCAACTGGACATTCATATGCAGAAGACAGAATCTAGACCATGTATCCTTTATAGAAGTTAAGTTCAAGAGATCTCTTATTTGGAACCAGGAAGCTCCAAAAAGATAATATAGGAGATAATTCATGAGCCCTTTGGTAATGACTTCAAAGCTGTGTTTTATTAGACTTATGGAGAAACTAGATTTGAAAAAAAAAACTAAATCTTTTTTTTTTCTTTGTGAGAATAAAGAGAAGTCACAGACCAGGGTAGAATATTTGCTGGAGATGCAGCAAATTAAAGGATTTGTGGAGTTTAGAATGAGAATGGCCCGGGTATGTTCCTATCTTTGAATGGAACTCTTTGAAAGGATTTGAAGGATTAGGAAGTGTGCTCTTGTTGGAAGAACTGTGTCACTTGGGGTGGCCTTTGAGGTTTCAAAAGATCATGCCAGGTCCAGCCTCTCTCTGTGTCCCTACTGACTACAGATCACAATGTAGAATTACAACTACTTCTTCATGTCTACTTATGTGCCTCTGTGCTCCCCACCATGATGATGATGGACTGTTTCTGAAACGTAGGGAGGCAAGTCATTCTCCAATTAAAATCTTTCTTTTACAAGAGTTGGCATGATCAAAAAGTTGGTGTCTTTTCATAGCAATAGAACAGTGACTAAGACAAGACTATTACCCAAAACAGCAACTAGAAATTCTAGACAATACTATCCACCAGTATAGGTTTACCAACTTTAGTAAATGCCCTACTCTGGTAGGGGATGGATAATAGAAAGAGCAAGCAGAGAGAATCTGGAAAATCTCTGCATATTCCCTTATATTTTTCATGAACTTCAAACAGCTATAAAAATAAAATCTATTATCAGAAGAGGAAGAAGAGGAGAAGGAGAAATCACTGACCCGTCCAAGATAACAATCTCACAGGGAAAGCAGACATTCAATAGATTCACAAATAGTAGCTGACATTTTTATATATTTTTTTACTTGTGTGTATGGGTGTTTTGTTTGCATGTTTTTGCACCATGCGCATGCAGTGGTTTCAGAGCCGAGAAGAGGGTGTGGAATCCCCTGAAACCAGAGGACTCGCAACTGGGAGCTGGGAGCTGCTGTGTGGGTGTTGAGGACTGAGCCCTTGTCCTCTGAAAGAGCAGTCAGTGCTCTTAAGTGCTGAGCCACTGCTCCAGCCCAAGAGCTAACATTATGGAAGCAATTGCCTTGTGACAGACATTTAAAAAATATCACTCTCATCCTTAATACCTTGTCTAAGAAGATGGTATTCTTATCCTTAGTGTGAACTTGAAGAAACTTAGAGGGGTCAAATACCCATCTTTAGCTAACAAACCCTCCAAGAAGCTTGAGGGCTGGGGTTCAAACTCAAGCAGTCTGGATTTGGAATCTCTAACTTTTAACACTGTATGCTAAGTAAGACCTTATCTTTCTGATATATAAGGGTGACATATAAAGTAATAGACCCTTGCAAAACTTCATGAAATGTTACAAGGAGGAAGTGATAATTTTGACAAGAAAACCAGTAAGTCTTAAGTGAGGAGGTAGCATCTGAAGCTGAAACAAATACCATGGGTGAAAGACTCAAATGGATAAGTTCTCTCTCCAACCTCCTTGCAGCTGCAGAGAGCTGTGGTCCAGTTAGTTAGACTTTATTAACTTGATAAGAAGGACAATAAAACCCACATCCTAAGTTTCTTCAGGACTAATGTGGGATTTCCCTCTGTATGCTGTGATTACCATTAATGAATAAAAAAAGTTATAGCAGGGCAAAACTTAGTTAGGTGGGGAAAACTAAACTGAATGCTGGGAGAAAGAAGAGCAGAGTCAGAGAGAAGCCATGGAGCCACTGCCAGAGACAGATGCACTGAAACTTTGCTGGTAGGCCATGACCTCATGGTGATGCACAGATTAGTGGAGATGGGTTAAATTAAGATGTAAGAGTTAGCAAATAAGAAGTTAGAGCTAATGGGCCAAGAAGTGTTTTAAATAATATAGTTTCTGTGTGATTATTTCAGGGCTGAGCAGCCGGGAAACAAACCAATGGCCTCCTTGCATTACAGGACATGAAGATACATTGCATACTGTGTATAAAGATTTCTCCCTAAGTACTACAAGAATGTTCATTCTAGGCTTTTGTAGTGCCTCCAGGAGTAGCTGGCTGTCCCTCAGGAGTGATGTTTCCATTTTGTAACCGGTGACTACTGTTTCATTTCCCGGTTGCCCAGACCTGAATAATCACACAGAAACTATATTAATTACAACACTGTTTGGCCAATGACTCAGGCATATTTCTAGCTAGCTCTTACACCTTGAATTAACCCATTTCTATTAATCTGTGTATTGCCCCAGGCTGTGGCTTACCAGAAAGGTTCCAGATCCTTCTCTTTCAGCAACTACATAACATCTCTCTGAGTCCACCTACTCTATATATCTCGGTTTGGGTTTCCTGCCTGGCTTTACTCTGCTAAGCCATTGGCCCAAACAGCTTTATTCATTAGTCAGTAAAAACAACACATATACAGAAGGGCTTTCCACATCATCTTCCCTTTTCTACCTAAATAAAAAAGAAGGTTTTAACTTTAGCATAGACATATACAAAACAATTATCAAGTAAGAATTATAGTTACCACTTTACATTATAGTTAGTCCATTTACATTTGGCAAATTAAGGAAAATACTCTATCATCTATCCTATCTTTGTGAATCTAAAATTTTATATCTAAGTTATCCTTTATCATAACTAAGGAAAACTATAACTACAATTGTTGGTTTTAACTCTTCGAAGACCTGCAAGTATATAATATTACCTAAGTAACAGAAAGTGCATTGTAAGCAACTTCCAAGGTTCTAGACTATATATATGCCTGGATAGTCACCCAAAGTTCTTCTGTAACAGTCGGACATCCATCTTAGCCTACAGGCCCATAGTATCCAGCAGACCTTTCCATGAAGCAAGAAATTTGAAAGGCTCTTTTTTGCCTATATTGGCAGTTTGTCAGTCACTTTCTTCTGTTTCTTCTTCCAGAATGTCTGGAAGACTTTTTCATGGAGTAGGAACCCTAACCATCTCACCTTCTTAATGCAAGTTCACTAGTCATTTTTTGTGGGCCCTGCATGTCCAGTTCATATAGCATACCATCAAGCAGTCCAGGCAAGAGAGGTTTCTTGTCCAAATGGCTAACAAATTCCATAAAGAGCCTCTTCGATGCCTGTCATCCTCTTGAATTAGATTGGTGCTGCCAGAAGCAGACATGTCTCACTGTTTAAGTTCTTAAAACATTTCAAATGCCATATTCTGTAAGTCTTTGAAAGGTTTGAAAGAATACCTATCCATGTGGAAATGTAGTTTCTGTACATCTAGAATCTAATTAACTCACTACAAGTTTGATTATTATAAATGAACTATTTATTAATCTGTATTTCTTAACTGTGCATTCTCTCCCCTTGTGCCTGAGCAGGCTTTTAGGATGGCTTCAGCCAGTAGCACAGGGGGGAAGTAGGAACCATATGCCTTTGGAGCAAGTTGTAAAAACTTCCAGCTGGCTCTGTCTGGGAATACTTGATCTTGAAACTCAGCCAAAGAGCTATAAGGAAGCCCTGGCCATATGGAGACACTCACAGGATGAGCTGTTAAGGGCTCCTGGTCTTGACCTCTGAACAACAATAAATTCCCAGCATGTGAGTGAACCATCTTGAAAGCAGATTCTTCAGGCTTCAATGGAGATGACATTGGGTGGAACAAGGCCCAGCCTAAAGTGTAGATTCAAGAACCAAATAAATGGTCTTTAAGTTGTTATGTGCTGCTATGAAGTGAGAGGTAGCTGAAGCATATTTGAAACAGGTAACACTGGCTGTACAGTTCTTAACACAGTGTGTGGCATAACACCTGTTTAATTAACAATGGCAATTACACTAGAAATGTTGGAAACAATTTATAGGGACAGGACTAGGATCATCTGGGTTTGAATCCCAGATAGGCTACTCATCCACTATGTGATGTAATTTGCATAACCAATCAGTTCTTAGTTTCTCATTTGCAAAGGGGATAGTTATACCCTTTTCATAGGGTGGTTATTAGTGTTAAATGATTGTCTATGCCATGGTATTGATGGCTCTAGAACAACCCCAGCCCAGGCCTCTGCCACTACCACCAAACATCAGATCTGCTGTTGTCTGTTCAAGGCTAATAAATGGATTAAAAGGTCGTTCTCCTTTCTCCCACCTCTCTCCTCTCATGTATGATCTTGAAAAGGACTTAAGTGTAGTTGATTATGATTCAACACTGCACAGAGATCACAAGTAATTGTCCTCTGAGGTTTAACATACACATGTGAGAATCAGACATGAGTCCATGGCAAAAGGTGACCCCTTTTTTTCTGATATGAAAACTCTGCTACTGCCATAAGCTTGTTCGTCTAACTCAGCAGTTCTCAACCTGTGGATCATGACCCCTCTGGGGGACAAATGACCCTTTCACAGAGGTCACCCAAGACTGTTGGAAAACATGGGTATTAACATTATGATTTAAAACATTAGCAGAATTTCAGTTATGAAGTATTTTATGGTTGGGGGGTCACCTCAACCTGAGGAACTATATTAAAGGCGTCAACAACATTGGGAAAGATAGAGAATCACTGTTCTACTTTTTTATTCACTAGTCTATGGAATTTGTAAATCCTTTCCAGAAAGAGATTGCAGGAACATACCCCAATAATTGAAGGGAAATGATAATCTGAATCCCCTGTACAGATATGAGAAAACTCTCCGACAAGCTCTATGGATTCTGTCTGTCTATCTCTCTCTCTCTCTCCTCTCCTCTCCGTCTCTCTCGCCTCTCTCTCTCTCCTCCTCTCTCTCCTCCTCCTCTCTCTCTCTCTCTCTCTGTTTTGGTCTTTTAAGGTTTATATTTAGTCCTAATTTCTTACATTATGATAATACCTATTATTGCTTTCGAGCTGAGTTGAATACGGCAGGCTCATGTGCAGGAGGCATCAAGAAGACATGAAAAGAGGTTTATAGAAGAGCACCAGGACATCAGAAAGTGTGAATATGCTTCCTAGAACGGTTCTAATAAAAGTCAGGAAATGGTCCTCAAGGCAATAAAAGTTCATATTTAGTTACTTGGCACTCACTTATAAGACCTTCATATGTAATATAGCCCTCTAGTTTGGTTTCAAAAAAATGTCTTATGTTCTTGCATTTGAATGCAAATGTTTCATGGTTTTATTGCCTTTTAGGAATCCAGCTAAAGTCATAAAGGAAAATAGCGCAAAAGAGATGACAAGGGTATTGACTGCTGGTAATGATTCTCCACACAGCACACATTTCTTCTCAGTTCACAGGGATGATTCTGTTCATATTCATTCATTTTTTTCACTCAAAAAGCATCCATTAAAACTCACCTTTTGCAAGTTAAGAAAATGTAGCACAAGGAAATAACTAAAATGCAGTAATGTGTAACAGCAGATGAATCTATAAGCTGCATCAGCAGGAAGATGCTGATGTAGGCAGTACATCAAACTGTTCTTGTCTGCCAGGCTTCGTTCTAAACACTTATGCTGTTAGCTACTTTGGTCTTCATAGACTCGTGTAGACAGGGGTGGTTTCGCCTCCTTGGTACACATGAGGAAGTTCAAATACTGAGATATCGGGGTACATGCATGTACAAAACCAAGCACTGACTTCAGCTAGTAGTACCTGGGTGCGAGGTATGCCATGGGATTCTGTCTGAAAACACAGTATTTCACAGAGATGTCCAGAAAGCTCCCTGGA
Source organism: Arvicola amphibius (assembly GCF_903992535.2). NCBI lineage: Eukaryota > Metazoa > Chordata > Mammalia > Rodentia > Cricetidae > Arvicola > Arvicola amphibius. Next base: position 14,926,290 of record NC_052063.2, on the reverse strand, counting down.
GAGACAGGAATAAAGCAGGGCTTGGTCACTTTATCTTACAAATGATGAGATAGCAGTAATAGTTTCTGCTTTGAGGTCATCTGTTACAACTCAGCTGTCACAGTACAAAAACAATATGCGACCAAATGAGCTTGGCCACATTCTAAAATGTCACATTTATATGGCCTCTGGCATTTGCATTCGATTTCGTTTTCACACATCACAATCTAATATTCCTTCGGTTTACTTTTAACTTTAAAAAATGCAAAAGCCGTTCTTAGATGTTTGAGAGCATCCTTTAAGAGCCAACACATTGGATTTGAATCACGGCTATGGCTTGCTGACCTCTCTTTAAAAACCACAGATTCTGAGTTCCATGAAAGGCTGAGTGGCAGTTTTCCAGGCAGTCCAAGGCATCCTAGGCAAAGGAAATAGCAGTTGGCACAGACATAAGTAGGTGAACGAGCATGACTGCTTTGAAGGGCCATAAACAGAGTCATTGGCATTTAGGGCTGGAGGGGTGGGAAGCACAGGCAAAGGAACTAAAGATTCCTAAGCACCCCATGCTGGGAATGTGACCTTTACTGGGTGGGCAGTGGGGGACCATTGTGGAATTCATGGCATGGGAAGGTTTACATTTTGAAAATGCCTCTCTAGCCGAAAGGTGAGAAACTGTCCAAAGTCATTCTAGAGGGAACGGAAAGAAAGGGAAGAAAACACTTACTAGCTGCAGTCATTGAACTAAAGTCCACATGGATGCTGCCAGTCATCTGTTCTGTGTATTTCTGCTTTCTCTGTGCACTCCATGTCTTTTTCTGACTCAGTACCATTCCAGATGATATTTCTGTCTCTGGAATTCTGTTCCTTCTCTCATCACGGTAAACCCCTTCACCCTTTTGAGTTCAGTTCTATTGTCGCTTCCCTTGGAAAGCCCGTATTGCCTTCTCAGATCAGGATGCCCAACTTTCTGCTACATATGAGGTCATACCTTTCTTAACAATGATCGTACTTGAGACACATGCTCTGGGTTTTCTGTGCTAGACCTTAAACTATACTGTCTACCGTATTACCCTATGGCTGCATTATAAATTAGAGAGATGCTCAGTCGATAAAGACTGTGGGCATGCACTGTCTCCGCTGTGATTGCCACCTGATTTTTCTTTAGTTCCACTCTTTTGTTTCTTTTCTACATGCTTATCCACCATGCTTCCCATTTTCTTTTTTGGCATGCATGAAGTTCATCTTCCTGTAGAAGCCAATTTGATGTCCATCTCTTCCTTAGTACTTCCCAAGCATATCACGTACCCCTTGGTTCCCCTTCCTTGAATTGTCTTAACACACATGGAAGTGTGGCGCTGATACTCATGCTTCCTTCTGCCCTGGGGATACGGCTCAGTGACTGGGCGTTTACCTTACCTAACAAGCCCATGGATTGAATCCCCAGGATGACTATGTCATAGGGTGTGGGCTTTGTAAAACATCAAGCCTGGAGCTACTCCTTAACAATTATGAGTTATTCGTGGACCTAAAACTAAAACTGAACTAAGTTTCAGAGTTTTTCTATTTTACAATACATAAATAACTAATTTGAAAAGGTTATTCCATGAATAACAAGAAATCACATGTATTTGTGCTACTCCCCAGAAAAGAATTATTATCATTATTATCATCATCATCATCATCATTGTTTTTATTATAATTGTAGTTCTAGGTCCTTCTTTTTTCTCAGACACAGACGCTTATCCAGAGTTTTTTCTAGTGGCTGGCTTCTGCTCGCTTCCTTTGAGTAGTCTACAACCTTGCTAATGTGTCACCTGAAAGCCAATGACTCTGAACTTTATTTAACCAAATGCCAAATGAAATATAGTGAACATATAAATCACCTAAAACTCCGTATTAGTAGCATTTCAAGATACGCTTCCCTGCTTGCGATGGTTTTCAAGTTTGGCAAGCAAGCCCTAAGCATGTGGTAGAGAAAAAAGAAACAGGCTGAATCTCAGTTTGGAAAAACCCTACTTGTGGTTACAAGCTCTGTGGGTTTAGGTATGTCACTCAGTGATGGTGAAGTCCATTGGGTTATTTATAGGAGGAAGTACTAAGGTTTACTTTGAACAGATTTGGGAGAAAGATTAGCACATGTGATATGAAGGAATGGGGGTATGTTGAGAGTTAGAAGTTTAAGCAGGGATGGGCAGGGAGATGAGGGACAGAAGGGATAGAGTGGCTAATCAAATGTTGGTTACAGAAGCCTCATAAGAATGTGTTAGTTTGTAATCTAATTAAAATATAACTTTATAATTAATTTTTAGAGAACTTTATATGTAAGTGTTGTATTTTATATCATTTATAATATTCTCTCTTCCTTTTGCAGCTCCTTGTATTCCTTCCTCTCAAACTCATGATCTCTTCTTTAATTATATGATTATATGTGTGCTGTATTACATATTATTATTTAATTTTATATATGTTATATATGTGTGTATATCTTATATATACACATGTATGTAGAAACATAGCCTGCTAGCCCATTTAGCATTGCTTATGTGTGCATTTGTTGAAAGCGGAACTGTAAATTAATTGGCTAACTTAGCAGAGGACTCATGCCTGGAGAAGACTGATTCTCGTTTTCTTAGAGGCCATTAATTGCTTATACTTCGTGTATAAGGAATATAAGGTATAAGCGGTAGGAACTGGGAAATTTCCCCCAGACACACTGGCATATTGCGTGGTGTTACTGTGCAAGTTTTGTTTATGTGACTTAATTTTTGAGAATCGTGGGCACAGTTTCCTTGTGGCATGTAGAAGACATTATCCCACAGCCAACCAACTTCCCAGTCCCCTGGCTCTTACAATCTTCTGTCCCTGCCTTCTGAAGTGTTCTGGGACCCTGAACTGTAACGGTTGTGTGACTGATATACTGATTGGGGTTGGACATGCCAGGCTCAGTTGTTCTCTGCATTTTGAGAAGCTGTGTGTTTTTGGGTTGGTTTCTGTCTGCTGTAAAAAGAAGGCTCTTGGATCTCTGCTTCTAAAGATAAATACCTAGAATTCAGTTAGAAATTATGCTGGTTCAGGAAAGCAACAGTAGTGACCTCTCCTCAGGGTCTGTGACCTGAGGAGTTAGTTACATTTATAGTAACTATAGAAGCCAGGAGATTAAAAAAAGACCTTGAAGGTCAGGGGGAGGGGGCAGTTCTAGTGAGGAGGTTACTATGACACAGATGTTACAAGGTTGGAAATGAGAAAAATGGGAGGGGAGAGCATTAATTGGGAATGGGGAGGGAAGGGAGTACAGAGGGAAAGAATGGGAGGAGGGAAAATGTTCACAAAGGACATTTGAGAAAGTCATCAAGAAACATAAATATATAACATATAATAATATATAAAATATATAAGTATACATATGTATATATGCTTAAATGCAGTCTATCACTTGGTGTTTGGGGATTATGCTTCACACAAGAGCTATACAGTATCTAGCAAAACCCCCAGTGCCAGACATAGGAAGCCTCCCTTTAAGTTGTTGGACAGGGATGTAGAAGAAGAGACTCTTGGGAAAAACATGCTATTGTGTAGATCTCACTGAGCTAGCACAAAACAGAGTAAATTCTGTGATGTGTGCACCTTGTAAGACTTGAAGAAAAACAAGAGGAAAAGTGGCACACGCAAGCTGGAGGATGACATCATAATGAGATGTTCAGACAGCTATGCGCATCCTATCCTTACATGAGCACCATATAAGGTATGAGGTCTAAGAATAGCTCTTCTGTTAATGCTTTTGGCTCCCATAAAGATATTCATGATTCTTATTTGCCTTCATAATTTATCCATTCATTTTACTACTAACATCCCTTGGTGGTTGGAAAGAATATGCTCCCCAAAAGGAGTGGCACTCTTAGGAGGTATAGTTTTGCTGGAGTAGGTGTGGCCTTGTCAGAGGAAGTGTGTCACTGTAGGGGTGGGCTTTGAAGTCTACTTTGCTCAAGTTTCACTCAGTGTGATACACAGTCTACTTCCTGTTGCCTTCTGATCAAGACGAAGCCAAAACAATATTTGCTTGCAAGCCACCATGCTCCCTGCTATGATGATAATGGATTGAATCTCCGAACTGTAAGCCACAACCACAATTGAAGCTTTGTTTTATAAGAGTTGCTATAGTTATGGTGGATCTTCACAGCAATAGAAACCCCAACTAAGACTCATCCTGAGTATACCTTGAAAAGCATTGATTGTCTAAACTCAATGACTCCTAGAAATCATCTCTATTTATAAAATCAATTTAATAGAAACCCATCAAAGAATTCTTGAAGGAGATTCGCTTCTTGCTCACATAATGGGTATACCTTCTTCCAAAATCTTGGAAAACATATTTCTTTTCCACGACATCCTGAAACACAGCGTTGCCCTTGTAGAAAGTGTGCCTGGCCATGCTCCCTTGCCCCACGGCCCGCATTCTTGCACGTGTGGATTTCACCTGGCACATTGCCCATGCTCACTCTGATTCTACCCTATCACGTTGCAAACTACAAGGCAGCTGAGCTGAAAACCCATGTCTTTAGCTGGAAGGCTAAACCTCACAGGGCTCTTTTTGCTACTCTGGAAAGGGCCAGATTACAGGAATGAAACGAACCTGATCTTACCATGTACATACATCAGCTACACTCCTTTGGTTTTGTGCAGAGGCCTTCAAATCCAACCACAGGATGTCAATGAACTGAGCACCTAAATGTATTTGTGGGATCTGGGGCTTAAGCCACCTGAAAGTGTCTGGTGTCTCTTTTTTGGCAAGGCTGCACATTTCCTTACAAATAGCCCTGCTTTTAAGTGCTTATGCTGTACAATGAGTTCATGTGAGGACAGACATTCCTTACTCAATGCAACACACCTTTTAGAGATTTTTAAAGGCCAGATATGCTTACACTCTTCCGTACCAATGGTATTAAATGTTCAGAGATTGACTTGAATTTATGTAAGCCCTCATATTAAAACTTAAATGCTTCAACCCTTCTTTTGGTCACTAACACCTCCTAAGTTAAGTTACGTATGGACTATTATGCCATTTGGGACATAAGGAATCTAGAGGCACCTGACAAGTTCAGAATTTACACTTAGTTTATATGTGATGTGTTGTTTCCCAGGCAGATTCAAAGATTTAGCTCAGTTCTGCCAATTGGTTTGCAACTTCCCGCTTCTTTCTTTCTCTGTATTTTCTTCTTCAAGTTCATCCTGACTGCCATATCAGTCAGGAGTCAGTAACTCTTGCTTTAAAAATGTTTCCAGTTTCTCCTTTCTCGACAGAATGTTATATACAAGCATTTATATAAAGGTCTGCATTAAAATAGGTCTTTTGATGTTTATAGGAGACAGCAGCCCTAAGAAGGTTTTAACTGAAGAATTAAGACCCTTTGAAAGGGTTTGTAATGAAGAAGGGAAGGTTGGGAGGAAGGAAGGGAAGGACGGAGGAAGGGAAAGAGGAGGAAAGGTGTTATCCAAAGAAAGGACATGGAGTCACTATCCAGACATACCCTCAGGGTAGGCCATCACTGCCATTAGCTTTGTGCCATCTTCTCTGATAGCCAAGAAGCAGCAGATTACTTGGCCAAGCCCTTTCACCATCTGAAAAAGCCACCCTTATAGACAGAGTGTTAAATGCTGGAGTTAACATTTGAAATACAAATCGCAGTAGCCTTAATTTAGAAAACTAAAACCATTCCAAGAATCCAAGGCATTTGCTAGTAGCTACAAATGCCTTTCCTAGCTTAAAACCATACGAAAGCAAACACAATGATGACAGCAATAATACTTTAGCTAATGATAATTGCAGTGACCCGAAGAAAAATGTGGCACTTTCTCTTTAACGGCGACTCTAGGCGCCTTAACGTGTATTCTCTTCTGTTTTAACCCCAACAGCACCCTATGTGTTACCTCCATTTACAGTAAGGAAGTTAAAGCATTAAAGAAGAAAGTAACAGTCGGTTAATAGTAGTGATCTTAGTCCCTCTTGCTGTTACTGCAGACATCTTGTGTCCTCAGAAAACCTTTCATTCTGGATAAGGCTGCTTGGAGAAGCCCTGTAGACTTTGAACATCGTTTAACTGCTTCCCTTGGCCTCATCCCAATATCAGTTCTAAATGTCTCTTATCAAGCAGAGAATTAGGATGTCTCCTAAGAAGCCTAGGAAAACTCCCTGTGACTTTCAGTCTCAAATGTTTGTGCCTAGATGGAACTCAGTCATAACTGGGCTTAAGAAATTCATACAGCAGAGAACAAAATAATCCACAGTGAGCATTTCACACTTCCTGCCCTCTCCAGAAAAGCCAGCCCTAGTGCTCCCAGTCAGATGAGCCAATTTCAAAAGACAAGAACTTTGTAGTGTATCAGCTGAGAGCCAACCAAGGCATCGGCCCAGAGACCCCAAGTGGCCTTGTATTTGTCGCTGGACAGTCTGTGAGAGCAGCAGCTCCAATTGGGTTTGTTGATGTTCCGCAGGAACTGACACAACACAGGCTTCTTTCTAGTCTTTCCAAAAGCCAGTCCTGGCAACCAACGCCGGGCTACACAAAGCATTAGTGCCACATCTACATCTGGTGAGGCTTGGCAGGAAGTGGGAGGGAAACATCCATCAATCCCGATACCATTCTCAGCAAATGAAGTTCTCCTGCAAAAGAAAAATAAAGCGCTGTATGAAAAATCCATATTGTGTTAAAAGCAAGGCTGACCCCTGTGCAACGGATTCGCACACCCCAAATGTCTGTGACAGGCTACGCGCTGCTCTTCAGAAGCTTGAGATGGGAGAAATCAATAAAAACAAAACTACTAAAAGTGCTATGTTCAAAGTGCCTGGAGACACAAATTAACTCTGCTAGTGAAGGCTTGAAATAGGAGTCAGCATGCTAAGCGTTCTAGGAAACAACAGGCTTCAAGGTAAGGGAAATATTGTGTATGTAAGGATGAGGCAGCCAGCTGGGTTTGGTGTTCTGGGAGAATCTCAACTCTCTGTGACTAAGGTATAGTGTTAAAGTAGCAACAAAACCCCAATAAGGGTAGACTTCTGGTCAAGAGAACCAAATCTCTGGCCTGGCTGCAGACTTAACGTTCTAGTTGGGTTGGATCATTCACCTAGAGAGGGCACCACCCCTAGGAAGATGGGTTCACTTTAAGCCTTGCTAAAAAGATAGGTGGAACAATTAATCTTCTAATGAGACACTTTTTCTTCCCAGAATTCCTGCCCCCGGTTTAATTCCTCTGAGCTGAGCATCCATAAGGGCCGATTGGGTCTTGTCCACCTTTCTCAGTATCCAGTCACACAAAGAAACAACTTCTCCTTCTCCCTTTCTTCTGTTTCTTTAAGAGGTTGGCCAGAATCTAAGAATGATTTCCCTCAAACTTTGAACTTTTTTCCCTCCTTCTCTAACCTCCTTATACCATGTGGTTGGCTGCTGTCCTGTGGACCACTATGCTAGAAACTCAAATGGCCTGGCCTTTCCTCCTTCACTCCTCTGTTCTCCTTCTCTGGGCAGCTGCAGAGATTTAGTTTGCTTGCCCTGGGAGTTGTTCTTTCAAACCTTTACAAAATTTTCCTCAAACTTCTGCCGGAACCCATTCTTAATTGCTTTTGAATTAATGAGATTAAGAAGCCTAATGTGTCTCCCCCCCCCCAATTTCCATGGTATCATATGGCAACTAAGAAGAGACATCCCCAAATTCCAGAAACATTAGCAGGGGAGAAAAGACTTGCAAGTAAAGTTGAAAAAGTAAGTAGCTTTTGAAATGCCTTTTGGTAGCATGTTTTCAAGGCCGTATCAAGAATACAATGAACATGTCATTGTAACTTCAAGAGTGATTGATGATGTCCCCAAAAGTGTTTTTGTTGAGCTCTCACTGTGTTCCAGGTAGTGTGTTATAAGCTTTACACAGATTGTCTCTGGATACCATAAGCAATCCATTACAATGAAAAACATGCTTCCTAAAACAAAACCGACAAATTGATATTACTGAGGACAGTGACATTGGGGAGCTCTTTAATAACTGTCATAAATCTAGCTGATTCTAATATTTATTTCTTCATCGAAACGTGATCTGTTGTCTATGTGGAAGTTTATCTGTTGTCTTATACCAACCAGTTGTGTGGGGGGGGGGACGGGGGTACAGAAACTTGATGACAAATGAAGACATCTGATTGGTCCCTCTGTTCATAGAGCCCGTGTTTCCTAAAGGCTGCAAGCAGTGACTCCTGAAATAGCAGGTGTGAAGGAAAAGCAGAGGGTTCAGAGAAAGCTCCTGACCAGGGAGGATGCTCTACCATGGTGGACTGAGAGCTGCCTAGCTCGGAGTTATTACCACAACAGAGCCATCAGCAGAAAGGAGAAGTGTGTTTTCACATCTTTATTCAAAATGTTCGTTTTGAAAAATAAAATCATTATTAGCAAACTCATACTAAATCAATCAGCTAACAGATGGAAGCTTGGAATGCAAAGCAGATTCTTGTCTTTCTCTCAGCTAGCAATTAGACATTTTGAAAGCATATTCTTAAGCTATGATGTGTCAAAGTTTTGTGGTTATAAAAAAAACTGTCACTGTCAGGCAGCAAATTTTATAGGCTTATCTAATTTTTTATTATTACTGCCTTTTCTTTTTGTCTCAAGCAGGTTAGAAATTTTCTCATTTTAGTCACGGGAAAAAATTAAAAACACATATTCGTATTTTTACCTTTGAAAATTTTTATTAGAATCTTTTAAGTAGATTCAACTTTATTAATACATTTTATTTGAGGCAATAAAGTTCTGCTTTCCTAGTGTCAAAAAAAAAAAGATCACATAGAGATTCTGGAAATATCTGGGGAGCCTTCCTGGATAATGTTCCAAGGACAAGACATGAACAAAAGGCTCTATAATTATAAAAAGCCATGTTCAATAAAAACTGGTACACTAGAATGAGACTCTGTGACTTCCATCCTCCAATTTAGATTTTAAGTTATCAATTACACTGTTGATCCCGCCCTACTTTCATGTGTTAAGAGTCCAAGGATGATGAGGGAGATCCAAGGAGAGGCAGATTCTGAGAAGTCAAGTGGTACCTATGTTGTGCAGGCTTTGCGATCCCCTTTCTAGGCTCCTCGATGGAACCCACTTCCATAAGTAAGGTAAAAAATGGCATCAAGGAAAGTGTCTCTTTCATGTTCTCCAAGTAGGATGCAATGTGAAATCAGCATCTAGAGGCAAATAGGAAATGTTTCTTGAGATGGTTTGAATGAGAATGGTCCCTATATGGCTCATCTATATTTAAATGCTTAGTCACCAGGGAATGGAAACATTTGAGAAGGATTAGAGGGATTAGGCATTAGGAGTTGTGGCCTTGTTGGAGTAGGTGTGGCCTTGTTGGCAGGAGTGTGTCATTGTGGGTGGGCTTTGAGATACCCAAAGCCAGTGCCAAGCTGAGTGTCTCTCTTGCTGCTGGTGGCTCAGGATGCAAATCCTTAGCTACTGTTCCAGCACTATGCCTGTCTGCTTCCTGCCATGATGATAATGGACTAACCAGCTAAAAAGAGAAGCCCCCCACCCCAAACACATGCCTCTTTTATAAGAGTTGCCTTTGTTGTGTTGTCTTTTCAGAGGCAGTAGAACAGTGACTCGGGCATTTCTTTTGTATATTCTCTTCTTTATACTGTAATTAACATTTTCAGAAACACAAGAATACAAGGGAAACACTTCAAAGAACCTCATTCTCTTTCCTTCTCCATCTACAATCAACTATAATGTGGGATTCCCTTCTTTATACTGTGATTACCATTGATTAACAAAGAACTGCTTTGAGCCTATACCAGGGCAGAACAGAACTAGGCAGGGGAAACTGTACTGAATTGATGTAGGATTCCCCTCTGTATGCTGTGAATACCACTGGTTAATAAAATAACTGCCTTGGTCTGTTGATAGAGTAGAGCAGAGCTAGGCAGGGAAAAACTAAACTGAATGCTGGGAGGAGGAGGGCAGGGTCAAAAAGCAATCATGCAGCCCCACCAGAGCTGGACAGAACTTTACCCGGTAAGCCACTGCCATGTGGCGATACACAGATTAACGGAGATGGGTTAAATTAAGACATAAGAATTATTGGCTAATAAGAAGCTAGAGCTAATGAGCCAAGCAGTGATTTAATTAATATAGTTTTGGTGTGATTATTTCAGGGCTGAGCAACCGGGAACAAACAAGCAGCCTTCATACAACACTGAATGAGGGGAGAAAGAAGACAAGAAGGCAGAGTCAAGAGAAGCCATGTAGCCCTTCTGGAAACAGACACCAGAACTTTTACCACAGCCTCGTGGTAATACACAGATTAATGGAGATGGGCTAATTTAAGATATGAGTTAGCCAGAAATACACTTAAGCTATTGGCCAAGCAGTATTGCAAATATTATGGTTTCTATGTGATTATTTCAGGGTTGAGCAACCAGGGAACAAACAAGCGGCCTCCTACAACACAACTGTAATGTAATGTGTTTAAAACTGACCTTTTATTAGGAAATACAGCATCTTCTGCAAAACCAATCCTGAAGGTGATCTCTTTTCAGAAACAGAGGAAGAGAATAGAGAACTCTTTGTAACCAGAAGCTTTATGTATCCTCAGAATAATCCCAAACTGGTGTAGCCTTTGATGAGTGACCTAACTTATCAGAAACAGTTTATTTATCTATCGAATTGGGATAAAGGGTGCTTAAAGGAATACTAGTTCAAAACCAAACCCAACGAGAAAGTAGACACACAAGCGTGAATTGGATAAATATTCAGTTGCATCTCATTGTTTATTACTTTATCTGAGGGCAGTTGTAAGTATAGCTTTGTCATCAACAAGACAAAATTGACTTGCTTTGGTTGATTTATATAAAGTTTATAGAGGCCTTTATTGGGGCATTTTCACATGTAACATCTCTGTGTCTCTGTATAGTTCTATGACAGTGTGTGGTGAAATGGGATGCTTCTATGTGCTATCTAACATTTCAAAACTCCCTTTAGACTGGATACTTTGGCATTAATTTATGTGAAGAGATTTTATTGCTTGTTTTGCAAAGTGCCCAGTTAAAACCTGCCTCTTCATAATTCAGCCTTGAACATAGGCTTTAGAAAAGTAGAGACTAATCAATGGACTGGTATTTCAAGATGGACCTGAATTGTTAGCTACACTGAACTGAAGCTTTTACAATTCCACACTGATTTATTGAACAGCAGATATCATCGCGAGAGAGATATATTCCACAAAGTAAAATAAATTCACGTCTGGGGTCCTCGGATTATCATTACTCCGTTTAATGAATGTCCTGGTCTCTAAACATACACAGAGGCCAAACTCGGTGTTTTTCATTGCTTCAAGTTTAATTCCTCATGGCCGTAAATCGTATGGTTTATTTAAACTATAACCACATGACTTTACTATGCTACCAGATTTTTCTAACTTTCAAAAGTTTATTAGTGTAGTTTATTTGCATCTTGGACCTTGTCTTTCTCTTTATCTCCTGTCTTTCCTTCTTTCTGTCTTCCTTCCTTCCTTCCTTTTTCTTCTTTCTTCTCTCATTGATTTTCAATTCTGTTTTATACACTTCTCTTCAAAAAATTTTGAAGACTGAGAAAATCAATGAGTCTGGGAAGGTACAGAAGTCAGCGTAGGCTGAGGGAAAATGAAGGCTGCATTTCTCTGTCTTCAATGCACACTTAATTGTGTTTTTATTTACAAGGAACCCAGGAAGTTTGTCCATAATTGGCTACATGGTGAGCTCATTGCAGGAAGGGAAAAATAATTATTTTTAATTTTAGTTATTGACTCATAGAGCTGAACACATCATTGATTTGTGCATAGTATATCTGTATGTAGTAAATAAAATTGCTTTCAGCACCCACACAAAAAACTTCACTGAGCTAATGTGTGGGATAAATGTTAGGACATATTCTGAACCTGTGTTGGAGAGAGATTCTACTTTTGTGTTTACCCAGCAAATATTTCTATCTTAATTGCCAAGATAATTGGATTTCAGAGTATAAAGCAGCAGTTTGTCCATCCAGTATGGTCACCCTGCTTCGCAACATCCCTTCCCATGGGTTTCCAGCTGTATATCAGAGAAAAGCAGATGTTTCCAGATTCTTGTCACACATCACAGCTGTATTGTGCAAGACTAGACTATAACCACTCTGGATGTTTTGACCCCATAATGTATCCTTTTAAAAATTATTATCATTGTCATGCCTCTATCAAAATTTGGGCAAAAGTTCTGTCAAATTACTTGGGTTTACTTGGCTTGCATATTTAAATGGATACATTTAAAAAATTCCTTAAGCAATAGCAAGCCTAACTCTCACATATGTTTGTGAAAAGATGTTCATAGTGTTAAAGAATCTAGCTCACTGATGCCATCTGGTAAATATTAGAGTAGAATAGAGAGCAGCGTGTGCTTCTGTAACATAAATGCATTCAATTGTGCATGTGTAAGGTTAGAGAGAAATCGCAACTGCTTGTCTGTCATCCACAGGATGCGTTTATGGCTCTGGGGTAGCAGGAAGTGGAGGATAGAATTGTGCTGCTGCTGCCCAGTTGTCACCCCTGTCCTCGGCTTGAGTAACCACATCTTGCTGCGCTGTGTGATCTTCCCTTTCAGACATTCAGGGAACATCTTGCCTTGACTATTATGGCCCTTCAGTGCCTTCCCTGTAAGCCAGCTGTCAGCCTAATGCTGATCCAAGGGAAGGGAGCTCTGTCTGACCCAAGGCTGAAGCGATAATTTACTAGGTTTAATGAAAGGCAGCCCCAGACTGCACATAAGGGTCATTTTCAAGGGCATTGTTGCTTCTATTTTTGTTTTAGATTCAGTCTTTAAAACCCATTCCCAAGTGAGATACAATGCTGAAAATCTATCACTTGGTATTCCAAACTGTAATTCAGTTGACTACGATCTATAATTTTGTAATGTATATTAGGGGAAAATTATAGTGCGGGTGGGAAAACAGACCTGGTTATTATCTTTAAGGTGCCAATAAATATTTCAGTCGCTTTTTTGTAGTTGAAGCAATATGTTCAAAATGTTTCCAAATTGACACCAAATTCTAATGCAAACCTAAGACTCACTAGGGTCTGGATCCAGGACACTTTGGATTTCGATTTAGTGACAGCGCTAATTGATGTATATGCTATGACTATGGAGGGAAGCTGAGCTATACATTAGTGAAAATAAAACACTATTTGACTAAAAAATGTATGCCAGCACTCAATTATTTTTCCTTAAGCCAATAAATATTGTCCATTTTCCCCTCAATTGTTCTAGCACCATTATTAACTACCCACCATTTCTCCTCCTGAATATATTATTTATTGGTCTTATTTAATCACTGTAATTCCTACTACCTCCCTCATTCCTTTCTTAGTCCTCCCATGCTTATACTTGATTTCTATTTCCGTGCATGTGAGTGGTGCTGGAGGAGCAATGTGTGTTCAAATGCAGGGAAAGTTCGATTCCAGATGCCTTCCTCTACCGCCTTACTTTTTTAGACACAATCTCTCACCGATCTCAGAGCTGATTGATTGGTTAGCCTGGAGAGCAAGAAAAGGTACGGCTAGTGATGTCATTCTGCGGGTCTCGTTTAGGAAACTGCATTGTTCCGATGTCGTGGGTGCAGTTTCCCTGTTATGTCTAGAAGATACCATCTAGCAATAGGCTTCCTGGTTCTTTCTTTGGTTCTTTCTGCTCTCTCTGTCTTCAATTTCTGGAACCCGGAGAGAAAAACACATGCTTTCTCTTCTGTGTGAGTCTAAGCTTTGAAGGGTTTGATTTGAGTATATAAGCATTTAGTGATTTTAGATACCAAGAAAGTAGAAAGGGGCTATGGGAGGAGGAGAAGAAGGAGCTCCAGCAAGGGGAATAGTAAGAAACATTGCAGTAAGGGAGGAAATGGGAAAAGCAGGGGGAGGTTTTCACTGAGTAAGGGGAGGTAGGGTAATACAGAGGAGTAAAGAGGGAGGAGAGAAAGATAAAACTCAAGAGTTTGAAATATTATTTTACCAGAAAACTTCAAAATGCATACATATATGCGGATATGTATGTACAAATAACTATCTATAATATATACACATACATAAATGAGAGAGATATTAAATGTAGGTATGCCATAGAGGGTACCAAAGCCCTGCTCTTCCCATCCCACCCAAGAGCCACAGCCATCTAGCAGAAGCCTCCCATTTAGTTTTTGGGCAAGGTGGGGGGTCCAATAGCTTCCTCAAACAGGGTAGATTACTGTCACTTGATCTCACCGTCTCGAAAGGCGATGCGCAAGTGACTGAAGGAGAAAAGCCATCAATAGTCCTTCCCATCCGTGAAACCTGCAAACCACAGTGTCCGGCCTGGCAAGATATCCCCAGTGGTTCAAGGCAGCACTCGAAGGAACAACTGCAAGCTGTTTAATTGAATTTGAGATCTAGTCAGTAGGAGAGAATTCATGCCCGGTACTGAAAACCTAGCCAGCTGCTAGTGGCTGGAGAGGACATAGACCCTAGAGGAAACGCCACTACTGCCATTTGTCCAAACCAATACAATTTTCAATTGTATTAGAAATACGTACCCTTATATCTATACGTTAATGTAGCTATCACGGCCTCATCAAAAAGGCTTCTTTTTGCAATTGATGTGGACTGTTATGGAGATCTATAATTGGTCAAATTGACAAGAATAAGTGACAGCTGGGTGCCCAGTTCTAATTGAGTATGATATTTGAAACACGTTTTTTGACGGAGAAATTTCACAAATCTCTGCTAACTTTTTCACTCCCAAACTCATTTGAGTGATGACAGATTTTAAATTAGGGGAAGGTTTGTATCGGGGAAAATGAGGGCATGCCTCTAACTTTCTAAATCAATTGTCTTATCAAAGCACAGACCTTTTGACCTCCGTTTACATATTCATTTTTTTATAACGGCTGAAATGATGAAATTACAGAAGAGATGGGTTGAGAGTTCATCATGGAAATTACGCTTGGCAGGCACAAAACTGCCTTGGCGCTTTCTCCCAAAACATTCCAGCTAGAGGCTGCCCCAGTGAGGCACCAGAGAGCACAGCTGGAGGAGCAATCAAGGACGGGAGACATCCCATCCTTCTAACCAGAACCTACCTTACCTCTCCATCACGTGCACACACAGCCTCTTCTCGCCTTCCTTAACATACCTTCTCTGTTGTCTTGTTGCTGTAACAGAACACCTGATTGTCATAGAAAGAAAGGAAAACTACGACAGCTCACGATTCTGAGGTCAAAGATGCATCAGGAATAGCTAGCCAGCAAATCCCAAGGATCCTTTTTTTTTTCTCTTCCCCCCTCGTGCAAGGACCTACAACTCCATGGCATCATGCTTAGGATGTTTCTGTGATTGCTAGGGAGCCCGAATTAAGTCCCCATACTTTGGAGATAAACACTTTATCAACTGAACTATCTCGCTAGCCCTACAATCTGATTCTTTCCAAAAAGGAATTTCTTAAACCAATTATTTATTTAATTCTGAGCATAAAGAGCTGATCCTAAAATACCCCAATTCTAAATGTCAGTAACGGGCAGTCTCATGGTGGTTTTTAGCCTTTTCCTTTAAATAACATACTTGCGACCCTTTCCAGGTCAGTGCGTGCCTCTCGGCACCATAAGTCAGCCCCTGGGACTCAGACTGCTAAATAACTCATGGATCTCACAATCAAGGTGCTCAGCTAGCTAAGAGGGTCCTGAAAAAAACTGTACTGAACTGACTGAGAGTGAACAGATCACACTCTATAGGATTGTGTTAACATACGACCAAGAGGGAAACTTCTCACACTCAATTCTTCTATGGGAAAAGATGACAAGTTGTAAATTAGCAGCCTAAGCAGGCCCCTCCTCACGAAGCTTGAAGAGTGAGGTGACTCTGAAGGGAGCAGATGGAATGTCACAGTCAACCTAAGATCAGTGCAACTGGCTTTACCCTGTCCTGTAGGATGGTGAATCAAAAGCTGAGAAACCAGACAGACACTCTGGAGAAGAAACCTGAAGCCAAGCGCAAGGTTTAAAGCAGCAACCAGGAAGAGGAAGCCCCATTACAGCTAAAACCCTGTCCTGATCAGAGAAATTGACAGCTACGCGTGATCAGCTATGTATTTCTCCAAGACACCGAAAAGGAGTCACTGTGCTGCTAAATACAGGTTGGAGAAGAGAGGGGAGATTATTGCAACTATCATAAAGCCAATTGTTGAGACAGAATGGCGGTATACAGATGGTTAAACTTCACAAAATGCCTAGAAATTTTATTACTGAAGATATGCCTTGAAAGCTGTTGAGACACAGGAAACACTCCTTCAGCCAGCATGTAAGGAAACAAAAAGTTCTAATTACACCAGGTATATCCTGGTCATCCTCGCTGCCGTCACAGAGCATAAATGTGGTGCTCCTGATGCAGCCGAGCAGTGCTTTCTCCTTGTAACTGGACCACTTGCCTCCAATCAAGTTTCTCTATGTAGAACATATCGGAATTTTTTCATAACACATTCCTGAAAACCAATTTCAGTGAAGGGAAGATGTGCAAACTCATGCTGATGGTTGAGTCACTGAGAATTTAACAAGATTAGACACCAGGATGCTGAAATTGACATGAAGAGTTGTGGTTTCAGAACATCATAAAGTCATGGACTCAGGTATTTTACCAAAAGTCAAACCTACCATGGTGCCTGCAACCAAACTTTGATCTAGTGAATGGACTCTAGCCTCACACATAGATGTTTTGAATTATTTACCAAGACCCTAATAAAGGCTGGCAGTGCAATTCACTGACTGAATGCTTTCTCAGTATGCAAAGCGCTCTGAATTTGATCCTCAACAGTAACATGTAGGCACATGCAAGTAAAAAAAGGAAAATAAATTCTACCTTAGAAAAAGAATTTCATGTTGTACAATAGGAAAAAGAAACAGATCAAGGATCTCTATGGAAAGCACAAGAATAAAACAACCAAACTGTGTGGTAAAGATTCCAAAGAAAAAAAGCACCACTTGTTAATCTGTGGAAATGGGTCTCATCATTATAGCACCAAGAAGGAAAGAAAGAGAAAGAGAGAGGGTGAGAGAGATCCTACACACAATTCTGCCTACATTATTTGGAAACATATGTTCCTTTAAAAGCATAAACTGAATACAGTATGAACTAGATCATTTAAATATCCCTAAAACAGTTATGGAAATGGCTCTGGTAGTTTAAAAACTTCCCCCAAATAAATCTCTGGGCCCAGATGGTTTCACTAGAGAATTCTTCCAAGCAGTTAAAGGAGAGCTAACAGAACACAGCTTGACACAACACCTATCAGGAAACAGGAGGAAACATTTACAATGTATTTCATGAGGCGAAACTTACTGTGATAACAAAAATCAAAGACAGCCCAAGCAAAGAAAGGGAAGGAAAGGGAGCTAGGGAACAAATTCCTCATGATGTAATTTATTAAACTCCTTCCATAGCCAGAATAGTAGATTAGTAAATCAACAAAAAGACTTTAACAGTCTTTATACAAAATCACAAAGGACCAAACATGAGTATTCAGCTTCAGGGTAGAAGCTAGTTGAACATTATAGTATCAACCATTGACAATCCTATGCCAATGGGTGAAAAGAAAACATCCCATGACCATATCAACTGAAGCCGATGAAACATTTGATGAAGTTCAACACCAATCCATCTTTTGTTTGCTTATTCATATCTACTTGTTCCTAATCTGTTTAAAAAGCTTTCTTTTTCCTTTGTGTTATTAGAACTTAAACATAGGCCAGCCTGGTTTACAAGAGCTAGTTCCAGGACAGGCTCCAAAAGCTACAGAGAAACCCTGACTCGAAGAAAAAGAAAGAAAGAAAGAAAGAAAGAAAGAAAGAAAGAAAGAAAGAAAGAAAGAAAGAAAGGAAGGAAGGAAGGAAGGAAGGAAGGAAGGAAGGAAGGAAGGAAGGAAGGAAGGAAGGAAGGAAGGCAGACAGACAGGCGTATCCATCCTGCAGAGCTGCTATAACAACCCACAGCCTTAATGACTTGAACAAATGAAAGCTATCGCTTCAGAGTTCTGAGAATCCAGATTGAGGCAGTGCTGACATTTATGAGGGACAATGGGTTCTCTCTTCCAGCTTCTAAGAAGTTTAGAACCTTTCTAAGGCTCAGACCCCATAATACAGTTCCTCATGTTGTGGTGACCCCCGACCATAAAATTATTTCATTGCTACTTCAGAACTGCAATTTTGCTATTCTTAGGAATCAAAATGTAAATATCTGATATGCAGAACATCTGATATGCAACCCCTGTAAAAGGGTCATTTGACCCCAAAAGGGATTACAGCCCACAGGTTGAAAACCACTGCTCTAGTAATTTACTGGCAATCTTTGACATTCTTGGCAGTAGCAATACAGTGACCATAGCCTTTATCTTCATGTTCCTTCTCCTTCTATATCTTTCTCCAATTTTCTCATCCTTACTGGGACAACAGTCTTATTGAATTAGAGGCCTAATCTACCATAAACTCATTATTTTAGCTAATTGTATCTGAAATGCTCTTATTCCCAAATAAGGTCACATATTTAGACACTTAGAGTGAGAACATCCAAGGTTTTGAAGAACACAATGCAATAAAAGGGAACTTCTTCAACTTATTAATCTTCAGAAACATATACAGCTCCTATCACACTTAGCCATAAAAGGATGAACACTTTCTATCTATGACTGACTGCAAGGTGAGGATGTTTGCTCTTACCATTGCTATTTAATTGATACTAGATAATCTGTTCAATGCTATATTAATAAGAGAAGCAATATGTTTATAGATATAAAATGAAGATATAAAACTGTCTTTATTTACAGAGGATCTGATCATATATCTTTTAAAAAATTCAAAAAGTAGCAAGAAAGTTTCAAGAATATAGAAATTAAGATCAACTTACCAAGAAAGAAAAAAAGGAATTATATTTCTGAATACTGGCAGTGAACACAGAGCAAGTGGAATCACATATGTGATGCCATTTGAATTGTTTAAAATGATCTATTTAGGTTTAAATCTAAGGTGATTTATACGGGATATTATATGTTGAAAGACATAAAAGATAAAGTGGTGGTGATGGAAATAAAAAAACACTTAAATAAACAGACATAGTTTATTCATGGATTAGAAGACAAGATAAAATATTACTTTTCTTCAACTGTAATTTAGTGTAATTCCTTATGAAAAATTCCAGTAAAATATAGAAAAGATCTTTAAAAAATAAATTTAGAATGGAAAAACAAAAGGAATAGCCACAACAGTTCTTCAGAAAAAGACTCATGGGTGAAAAATCTCACAAATTTCAAGTTTCAATGTAGAAACCATCAACATCAAATTCAACAACAAAAGTGAATACAAACTTCACAAGTGCAGCAGCTGGGATGGCTCTCAAGAGCGTTAGTCCAACTGACAAAGGCTGATCTCAAAGTCATGTGACACCTGACTTCATGTATTAAACATCCTACAGTGGCAGAAACATGTAGGTAGTGATTATATCAGTAGCTTTCAGATTAGGGACTGCAGTGAGAATTTTAATGTATATCACTAAAAGGGGTAAATGGTATCTGAGCCAGGCTAGTGACACATTCCTTTAACCCCAACATTCAAGAGGCAGAGGCAGGCAGATCGATGAGTTCAAGATCAGCCCAGTCTACAGAGCAAGTTCCAAGACGGCCAGGGCTACACAGAAAAACCCTCTGTCAAAAATCTTTAAAAATAAACAAATAATAAAGTTAGCCACAGAATAAAATAGATCTACATTTTATCTGTTTTTTTCTCATTTTTTAATTAAAAATTTCCATCTCCTCCCCGTTCCCTCCCCTCCCTTCCACCCATACCCCTACTCCACCCCTCTCCAAGACAAAGAGCCATCAGGGTTCCCTTCACTATGTTAAGTCCAAGGTGCTCCCAGCTCTCCCTAAGTCCAGGAAGGTGAGCAACCAAACTGACAAGGCTCACAGTGAGCCCGTCCATGCTGTAGAGTTCATACTCATTGCCGTTGTCCTTGG
This sequence comes from Arvicola amphibius, assembly GCF_903992535.2. Taxonomy (NCBI): domain Eukaryota; kingdom Metazoa; phylum Chordata; class Mammalia; order Rodentia; family Cricetidae; genus Arvicola; species Arvicola amphibius. The sequence goes on along the minus strand of NC_052063.2, from coordinate 14,906,261 downwards.
TTTCTCAGTCCTCCTCCACCGTCAGCCACATTCAGAGAGTCCGGTTTGGTCCACTGTTCCATCAGTCCCATTCCAACTGGATTTGGTGGTCTCCCGTTAGATCTGTCCCACCGTCTCAATGGGTAAACGCACCCCTCACGGTCCTGACTTCTTTGCTCATGATCTCCCTCCTTTTGCTCCTCATCAGGACCTTGGGAGCTCAGTCCGGTACTCCTATGTGGGGCTCTGTCATTTTCTCCATCCAATGCCAGGTGAAGGTTCTATGGTGATATGTAAGATATTCATGAGTATGGCAACAGGATCTGGACATTTCTGGCACCCTCTCCTCAGCTGCCCAAGGACCTAGCTGGGGGCGTCTTCCTGGACACCTGGGAACCCCTCTAGAGTCAAGTCTCTGCCAACCCTTAGAATGGCTCCCTTAACTAAGATATATAATTCCTTGTTCCCATATCCACTCTTCCTATATCCCAACATCCTATTCCCCCAAGCTCTTCCCATCCTCCACTTCACACTTTTCTCTCCCCATCACCCCATCCCCCCATCCCACCCGACCCCCATGTTCCCATTTTTTGTCCGGCAATCTTGTCTACTTCCAGTATCCAGGAGGATAACATATGTTTTTCTTGGGTTCACCTTCTTATATAGCTTCTCTAGGATTTTTTACGAATTATAGGCTCAATGTCCTTTATTTATGGCTAGAAACCAATTATGAGTGAGTACATCCCGTGTTCATCTTTTTGGGCCTGGGTTACCTCACTCAGGATGGTGTTTTGACTGTCATGGTGATTCAATGAACCCAGCGTGAGATTTAAAACAGACGGAAATGAAGGGTCTCTCTCCATATACACCGTACTAGTGTCAATCTCTTGATTGTACTATGACTACGTAGTACTACATAATATGTTAATGATGTAGGAAACTGAGTAAACTCTGAGTAGTTCTCTGCACTCTCTTTGTACCTTCCTATGAATCCTCAGTTAAACCCTTAGCACTGTGGTAAAGATGTACCATTTAAAAGTTTGAAATCTCAATTACCAAATTTGTAAGTTAATTGTTGAAGACCAGCTTCAACAAAAATACCACTAAGCAGGGTAGGGGCATAGGGCTTAGAGAAGTTAATAAACAGTGCAAAGACATGTGTGAAAATAATAAAAGAAAACAGAGGAGAGTACCGGGAGGGAGTTCCAGCAAGTACTGAAATTTAATTTCCATTTTCTTAAAATATCCCTGACCCCAAAAGGTAGGAGTAAGATAAAAGACTGCATTAACATGATACGAGGAAGTGAACAGATCAGTTGAAGGTTGCGGGCTACATTCTTAGTTAAGCATTCTGTTGCTAGAACAAGACAAGTAATACTCATAATCTAGACCAAAATATTCTTTAGACAAACCACTCCCCGGGTGGAATCCATTGTTATCTCCCTAAGGGAGTAGGGACTTAGTTGAATCCTTAGACTTTTGTTTGGGGTAGAAACAGATTTACTTCTCAGTACCTGAAATACCAGGTCTGGATATTAGCTACACCTGTTGACAATAACCTTGAGAGAGCAGAGCTCTCTGATCTAAGTCTAGGTAGGACCTTTGCTTGAGGTAGAAAGAGACAATAACTTTGAAGGAATAGAAATAAGTTCCAACTCTCGGACCTTTGGTCAGGGTGGAATGGCAACAACTTTCAGTGTGCTGAAACTCTCTGACCTTCAGACAAGGTGGAAATGGTTCACATTTTTGGGCCTCCACAGTTAATAAAGTTTGTTGTTGAGACTTAAGCAAGAATTTGGGACTGGATAAAGTCATGAGAGCAGGCCTCCATGATAGCATTCATGGCTTTTAAGCAGAGGAGGACTTTCTTTATCTAGTCATGGGATATCTTGACAGGTCTATCAAGAAGACCCTTGCCAGGTAGGTATCAGTCTCATACCTTTGTGCTTCCTAACTTCTGGGATCACAGGTCAAACAAACTTTCACTGTCAATAGATTACTTGGCATTGGGTAGTCTGTTATAGCAAGAGAAAATGGACAGTTAGAGACACATTTATCCAAACATATTCAAGTTTTAATACTAAAAAGCAGAAACCACTCCCTAAAATAGACCAAAATAAATTTCCCTCCAATGATCTACAAAGCCAATGGTATTTCCAATAAAAATCACATAAGACTTTTTAAAAAGGAAGTTTTAAGGTTCTTCTGAAATCTGTGTAAAAACATTAAGTATCTTGAAAATTTGAGGTGGCTAATGGGAACAATAAAGAAATAAAAGACTCTGAAAATGTGTCAAAGCCTAGTATAAAATATTAGTGATAAAGAGTGTGGTACTGGTGTTAGGATCAATATAAAGATCAGTGTGATGGGATAGAAGCGGGTTCTTTTACAGAACAAAAATAATGTAATGGTTTGGGTAGTCTTTTTAACCCAGATATTTGAATGCAAACAAACAAACAAACAAGCAAGCAAAAAGCAATCACAAAGATTTTTTGGGACTTTTAGGCCGAGATGTAGAAAATAAAACTGAATTTTCAAGAATAAAAGCAAAGGATAAGAGAAAAAATGCCAGAAAAACATTTATGTCCTAATTACCAAAAATAAGACCAATTCAACACCAATGAGGAAACAGAAGTCTGTGCAAGGTAGGGTGGAAGATGTCTACAGAACCAGTATTTGGAGGGAATAATGGAAAGATGGCTGTGACTCAATGCCAACCTATTTACATAGTGAATTAGAGGCCAAACAGAGCTTAAAAAGAAAAACCATGATTAAAAAACAGTTACAAACAAATCCACCCAAAGTCTTAAAAGACATATGGATGGCAAGCACTAAAGTGTTCCACATTGTTAATCATCAGGAACATAAAACCAGTCACAATGACATACTATGAGCAAAGAGCAAAAAGACTCACAATAACAAAAGATGGCAATGAGGTAATGCAACTGGGATAAATATGCATTGGAGGTAAAATGCAAAACGTTACATTTGATTTGGAATTCTGCTATCTTCTATGATGCATTTACCAAAGAGAAATGAAAACACAAATTCTTTAAGTACTTATATAAATATTTCCTGACAGTTGGAAACACTCTTTTCTTGTTGTTTATTTATTTGTTTATTTTCCAGGACAGGGTTTCTCTGTGTAACTGTCATGGCTGTCCCGGAATTCTCTCTGTAGGCCAGGCTGGCCTTGAACTCACAGAGACCTCCCAATCTCTGCTTCCAGGTGCTCGGATTAAAGGTGTGTGCCACTACTGCCCAGATGGAAACCTGTTTAATGCCAACAACTAGTGAGAGGATAAACATACTCTTGAGAAATCATGTAGGAAGGAATGGGAAGATTTACTGATAGCCACAATGCCGATGAATTCCAAAAGCATTATACTCAATGTGAAACACTGGACATTGTTAATCCTACATCATACATTTCCTTAAGTTTAAGTTTTTCAAAAAAGCTAAAGTTTGATATGTACCCAGATCTGTGTGGATTGCAATAAACACACACATACACAAAATTAGTGCCACTCTGATAGTGGAGATTAGGTGTTGCTCTATGCTACAAACATTGTCAGTTGTGGAAATCTTCCATACCACAATGATTACATGACTATATTCAGTTTCAAAACTCAGCATATTAGATATTGAGAGTGTATATTGCACTAAAATTATGCTGCAATCATTTACACATCTATACAAATATTTCTGGTAGGAGAGTATTGGGTGGATGGAAAAGGACTAGTGGAAAAGAAATAACTTAGCAGGTATTCACCAAAGTCATGGTGTCCTTGCATAAGGTCACTATCAAAGGAATGAGTGATGAACATGAGCCAGATGGCAGAGATGGCTCAGAAACTTCCTCCATTCATGCTGGTGTGAATAAGAAATCCCTCAGCTTTGCCTTACCTACATTGGTAGCAATAATAAGGACTAAACAAGAGATGGGCTTGAATATCTCAGGCCTAATGTAGCTATTCTCAGCTAGAGAAAGTCAAAGAGTCAAAGACAAAATGCATGAGAAGATTATTTTAACCTAGTTCTCCCGATTCTTGCCCCAAGGGATTTGGACATAGATTATCTGTTGGCTGGAAACTTGGGCATATAATTCTGACCCCACCTCACATCCCAAGCAATGAGACTGCCCTTTCCAACACTTGAGTTAAAAAACATTAACATAAAGAGTTGATTAGAAATGTCCAGATAAGTGAAAAACATTGAATCTGAAGAAGTTGCGGAGAATCCAATTGGCAAATCTGTCAAAGACTGAAAAATAAAGTGTGACCCATGGAACACAGATCAGGACTGATGACCTTAAACTGGAAGTCACCATTATGAGTGGTATTTTCAGCCTCAGAAAGCAAAGTGATTCTCAAGCAAATGAGTACGGCAGAAAACTGAAGACAATAAATTGTTAGAAATCATGTGGTATGAGGAAAAAGAATAGCAAAGCGTAATACAGATAAGAGAAGCAGGGGACAGCTAAAATAGTGTACAGATGTCCTCAGCCAGAGATGGGGCTGAGGTACAGCCATAGAGAATTGGAATTGTTTGCACCTGCATGATCTGCTTGGAAAACAATTCCCTTACCCACTTTCTTTCTCTCTCTCTTTTTTCTTTTTTTTGGATTTTTTTATTTTTATTATTTTTTTCTTATTACTTAGAAAAACATTAATCCAAATTCCCACTCCCTCCCCTCCTCTCAGTCCCCTCCCTCTCCCTCCACAGACCCCACAGACCCTTCCCCCACCCCTACAACCCTAAGCAAGTGCCATGCTTCCTGCCCTTTGGAAAGTCCAAGGCCCTCCCTACTATGTCTAGGTTGAATAAGGTTTACATCCAAAGAGAATAGGATCCCATGAAGCTGGTGAGACACACCCCAGTATCACTATCAGGCCCACTTTCATTGTATGTGTGAGAGAGGAAAACAAAAGATCTTTATGGACTTGTAAGACCGGGTATTATTTGGGTTGAGTATATAATGAGGAGAATTATGGAATTCTAGAGGAAATTTAAATTGAGATACTTATGTACTCAGTCTCATGTATATAATCCATTTTGCAGAACATGACTCATCGCTTTGGTGAGTGAAAAAGAGTAAAACCCTGTCAGGTGCATTTCCAAATGTCTCCATTGAACCTCATTTTAATTGTAAAAAGTGGTTGTGTCATTTCTAAACCAGCTGATAAGGTAGTACTTTGATGTAACTATATAATAACCTCCGTCAGTCATCTCTTTTTCATATAGTTGCTCAATCAACTTATGATAATTCAACCTAAACAGCTTAGCTGACTCAAATCAAAGTCATGCTTTCCAAAGAATCCTCAGAAACTTTGAAATTGTACATACAGGGTCCAAAGTCTCCAGACATAATTATTAGTCAAAATAACCAGAAAGATGGCTCTAAATGGTATCACTGAAGCAGTCACCATTTAGTTTCATCCAGGACAAGTTACTTAACATCTGTGATGCCATCATTGTTTAAAGAAAGAAAGAAGGAAGGAAGGAAGGAAGGAAGGAAGGAAGGAAGGAAGGAAGGAAAGAAAGAAGAGAGAGGGAGGGAGGGAGAGAGGAAGGGAGGGAGAAAGGAAAGAAGGGTAGAGGGGGAGGGAGGAAGGGAGGGAGGGAGGAGAGAGGGAGAAAAAAGGAAGGAAGAATTTAAGAAGAGATTTGCACCAAGATGACATTTTAATTTTTCACATTTATGCCCCAAACACAAGGACACCCAAGTTTGTAAAAAAAAAAAACAAAAAACAAAAAAACAAAAAACAAAAAACAACAACAAAAAAAAACCAGCTACAACTTAAACCAGATATTGAACCTCAAACACTGATAGTGGGAGGCTTCAGTTATCCAGAAAGAAACTAAACAGATAAATTTTGGAGCTAACAGACATTACAAACCAAGTGGACCTAACAGATATTTACAGAACATTCACTCAAACAGAAAAGAATATACTTTCTTCTCTACACCTCATGGAACATCCTCCAAAATTGACCATATACTCAGATGCAAGGCAAGTCTCCATAGATACAAGAAAATTGAAATAATTCTCTGCAGACAACTATGAAATAACTCTATCAGACAACCATGAATTAAAACTGAATATCAATAACAGCAGAAGGCTTGTAAACTCACAGAAACTGAACAGCTCTCCACTGAATTACCTCTAGATTGCCTTTGCTGAAAACACTGGTTATTCTTCCAGAGAACTTGGGTTCAATTTTAGCTCCTACATGGTAGCTCATAAACTGTCTACCTCCAATTCTAGAGCACCCAATACCCTCTGCAGACACCATTGCTCTCTCTCTCTCTCTCTCTCTCTCTCTCTCTCTCTCTCTCTCTCTCTCTCTCTCTCTCTCTCACACACACACACACACACACACACACAAGAATTACCACTGGATCAAGATAGGAATAAATAAAGAAATTAAGTATGCTTTTAGAATTCAGTGAAATAAATACACATAAAACTTGCGGTACTCAAAGATAGGGGCACTAAGAGGAAAGGTCATAGCACTAAGTGCCTGCATAAAAACATTAGAGAGATCCCATACAAGCAACTTAATGACACACCTAAAAGCTCCAGAACACAAAGAAGCAAACCCAAGAGGAATAGATGGCAAGAAGTAAAATGTAGGCTGAAATAATTAAGACAGAAACAAAAAGAACAATACAGAGAATCAATGAGACAAAGAGTCGGTTATTTAAGAAAAACAACAAGATAGATAAATCCTCACCCAAACTAACTAAAAGATGGAGAGAGAATATCCAAATTAACAAAATCAGAAATGAAAAGGGAAATATAACAAGACACTGAGGAAATCCAGAGATTCATAAGTATATACTTTAAAAACCTGTTCTCTACCAATTTGAAAAATCTAAAAGGAATGGGTAGTTTTCTCTGTAATTATCCATATCAAAGTTAAATTAAGACCACATAAACAATTTAAATAGACCCATAACACCAATGAAATGAAGCAGTAATCAATGAAAAAAAGGGTCAAATGGTTTTGTAGAATTATAGTAGACTTTCAAAGAAAAATTAGCTTCAATCCTCCTCAAATCATCCACAAAATAAAAACAGAAGGAACATTGCCAAATTTATTTTGTGAGGCCACAGTTACACTGATACCCCAAACACATAAAGACCCAACAACAAAAATTACAGACCAGCTTCCCTTATGAACATATATGCAAAAAATACTCAATGAAACAATAAAATACTTGCAAACAGAATTCAATAACACATCAAAAAGATCATCCACCATGATCAAGTGGGTTTCATCCCAGAGATTCAGGGATGATTCAATATATGGAAATCAGTAAATATAATATACCATATAAAAAACTGAAAGAAAAAAAAACATGATCATTTCATTAGATGTAGAAAAGTCCTGTGGTAAAATCCAACACCTCTTCATGATAAAAGTCCTAGAGAGATTAAGCATACAAAGGATATTCCTAAACATAATAAAGGCAATTTACAGCTAGCCTATAGTAAATGTCAAATTAAATGGAGAGAAGTTCAAACCAACTCCACTAAAATCAGGAACAAGATGAGATTGTCCACTCCCTCCATTTCTATTAAATATAGTACTTAAAGTTGTAGGTAGAACATTAATGCAACTGAAAGAGATCAAAGGATGCAAATTGGAAAGGAAGAAGCCAAAATGTTCTTACTTACAGATAATATGACAATATACATATGGGATCCTAAAAATTCAACCAGGAAACTCCTACAACTGAAAAACACTTTCAATGGAGTGTTTAGATGCAAGATTAACTTTAAAAACTCAGTAGCCCTCCAATATACAAATGACAAAAACCCTTGGGAAGGGCAGATTAGGGAAACATCTTTCACAATAGCCTCAAATAACCTAAAATATCTTGGGGTAACTCTAACCAAACAAATAAAAGACTTGTGTGATAAAACTTCAAGTTTTTAGAGAAAGTAACTAAAGAAGATATCAGAAGATGAAATGATCTTCCCTGCTAATGGATAGGTTAGATTAACAGAGTAAAATTGGTCATCCTACCAAAAGTAATTTGCAGATTCAAACCCCATCAAAATTCCAACACAATTCTTCACCGATCTTGAAAGGATAATTCTCAACTTCATACAGCATAAAAAAAAAAGAAAGTTCAACATAGCTAAAATAGTCCTGAATAACAAGAACTGCTGGATGCTCCACTATTCCTAATATTCCCAATTTCAAGTTGAACTACAGAGCTATAGTAATAAAAATGTCATGGTGTTGGCATACAAATAAATATGTTGAGCAATTAAATCAAACTGAAGACCTAGACATAAATCCACACATATATGGACACTTTGATTTTGATAAAGAAGTCAGAATACACACTGAAAAAAAAAAACAGCAGCATCAACAAATGGTGTTGGTCTAACAGGATGTCTGCATGCAGAAGAATGCAGATAGATCCAGAATTATCTCCACACACAAACAACTCAAAATGAATCAAAGACCTCAACAAAAACAGCAAACAAAACAAAACAAAACAAAACAAAAAACAGGTACAGTGAGCTTGCTAGAAGAGAAAGTGGGGAATAGCCTTGAACTCATTGGCACAGGAAATGACTTCCTGAACAGAACACCAATAACACAGGCACTAAGGTCAACAATTAATAAATGGGACTCTGTGAATTTAAAAGGATTCTATAAGGCAGATGACACCATCATTCAAAGCTTCAGCCTACAGAATGAGATTTTTTTTTTAAGCAACTCCACATCTGATAAAGGACTAATATCTAAGATATATAAAGAACTCAAGAAACTAGATATCAAAAAACCCAAATAATTTAACTAAAAATGGAGTACATATCTGAATAGATATTTATAGATATAGGAAACTCAAATAAATGACTAGGAAACACTTAAAGAAATATTCAACATCCTTAGCCATTGGAAAGGCAAATCAAAATGACTCTGAGATTCCATTTTACATTTGTCAGAATGGCTAAGATCAATAACACAAGTGACTGTGCTTTCAAGGATCTGGAATAAGGTAAACACTCCTATATTGCTGGTAGGAATGCAACTTGTATAGTCACTATGGAAATCAATATGATGATTCCTCAGAAACTTGAAAATGAATCTCCCTCAAGACCCAGTTATACCTCTCTTGGGCATATATCCAAAGGATGCTTCATCCTACCCCAAAAACACATGTTCAACCATTTTTATAATAATCAGAAACTAAAAACAGCTTTGATGTCCTTCAAAAAAAGAATGGATAAAGAAAATGTGTTCCATGTGCACAATGGAGTATTTACTCAACTTTTAAAAATATGATGACATGAAAGTTGCAGGCCAATGATGGAACTAGAAAAAAATCATCCTGAATGAGGTAGCTCAGACCCAGAAAGGTAAATATAGAATGTATTCACTTAGATGTGAATATTAGCCATTAAATAATTGATAATCAATCTACAATGTATAAAACCAGAGGTTAGGCATAGAAGGGCCTACTTAGGTAGGGTACTGGAAAAGGAAGGGAAAATAGAGTGGATTCTATGGTTAGACTTAGGCAGTGCAAGAATGGGAGAATCAACTAGGGAGATTAGGAGAAGTAGAATTGAGGGAGGGAATTAAGGGAGGGAATCCAGCTGGGATTGAGGGGCATTTGAGAGATGTGTGAAAATCTAGTGAGGTGGAAACTTCCTAAAATATATGAATTTAATTCTAATGACGTCTCCAAAAAATGAGAGTGACAGAATCCCAATTGGTCATCTCTTGTCACCAAATGAAGTGTCTAGTACCAAGACTGGGTTGTATTTAATTGAGTTGTTGGCCAAGGGGGTTCCGTGGAAATCCCCAAACAATCCATACTGTTGCCAAAACAATGGCTTGTTGGAGGGAGGTCCCTTATTGGTTCCTGGCTGCCTGGCTAGCTTAGACCCAAAATAGTCACACAGAAACTGTATTAATTAAATCACTGCTTGGCCCATTAGCTCTAGCTTCTTTTTGGCTAACTTTTACATATTAATTTAACCCATCTCCATTAATATGTGTATCACCACCTGGTAGTGGCTTACTGGTAAAGTTTCGGCATGTCTGACTCTGGCAGTGGCTCCATGGCTTCTCTCTGACAATTTTGAGATTTACTTCAATCACTACTCCCTTCCAGGAGGTTGTTTCCTTTGTGCTGTGAGCAGATATTCCCTTAAATAGTTAGCAGCACAGCTTGGCATTATTCATCATCGCCAGCTCCTAACTACCCTTCCCAGTGGGTTATGACATTGGATGGAGTTGCTAGATCATTGACATTGGAGATGGTCTGCAGAGCATCATGAGTTTTTTCATTATCTCTTTTCATGATCTGAGGTTGTCAAATAATTCTAACAGACCACTCTGATAATGTAATTATTGTAAATGTCCTTTGAAGTTTGACAGTTTTAGTTTGATGTGGAGTGACTTCAGTGGCTCAAAATTCAAAGCATGATGGTGTATTTGGAATTAAGCGTTCTCTTATGCAAGCTTAGCTCTTCATAGAGCAGCGATAGAAACAATAACTTTCTTGGCATTGGTGTCTATTTTCTTTTTACTTGTTATTCACTTTTATTATTTTCTATGAGCTTTAAGGCAGATATTTGTATTAAAATAGCTTTATCTTTTATCTTCAGTAGACATGTCCTTATGTGTATATATTTGTGTGTGTGTGTGTGTGTGTGTGTATCTGTGGGTGTATTCTACTGGATAATAGTTTAGATGGTACCTCCTTCAATGAATGTTGGTTTCTTATTTAGGCAGAGCTATTCTACAGTTTCTTTCCATCTCTGACACTGAGCACAGCAGACCTTCAACAGAATTTTTTGGTTGAGTAAAATTTAATTGATTTTATTTATTTCATTTTCAACTTTTGATCACAGAGAGTACCAAACAAATGTAGAGTTATTGTGTACAAGATGTACAAGTCAGTGTGTACAAGACGTCACCAATGGGAAAAGTCTTCACTAAGCTCGTTAGAAGTGATCAGAAAGTTCCTTTTCTCATTTGTTTGGGAGTGCTCCAGGAAGACAGATTCCGTATGCACTGATGCACTTAGATTACACACACATGTACGCACACACACACATGCACACACATGAGGAGGGGAAGAGTGATATTGTCTTATTGGATATAGACACATATACATACAGCAACAACACAGATGAGGCAGAGAGAGGCTCATTTTAAAGAACTGACTCAGATGATATTGGAACTTGCAAGTCGATCTCCAGGGTGGGCAGGAGAACAGCACGGACACAGCATTCTTGTGTCTAAAAAAACCTAGACACAGCTCTCCTTCTTCTTTTATCTTAGCCTTTTCTTTTGCAGCCTTTAAAAGTCCGCCCTGCTTCCCCACATTACACGGGACAGTCTCCATTACTGAAAGTGAACCCCTTTTAACGTTATTCAAACTTCAATGGCAAAAGCATGTTCACACCAAGAGTGATGTTTAATGAAAAAGTTGGGTAGTGAGGTTTAATCTGGTCAGAGCATAAAATTGACCATAGCCTTTGGCATGCTTCTGAATGCATCAGGAGAAATGGTTCTACACTCGTGTTGTTAGAGTCTTTAAATGGAGAGAGTACTGTGTTGTTGATGTGGACAGAGTCACCAGAGGAGCGCTACAGAAGTCAAGGTACAAATGGTGATCTTTGTTATGGTGCCAAGATTTATTCTTCTTAATAAATATGTAATTGTAAAAAAAAGTCTTGAGAGTTCCAGACACCCATAGAGCAGCATATCTTTAAGAAATGATAGCATAGCAATTGCAGCTGAGCCTTCCTTCACCATTCCTGCTCTCTTGCCTCATGTGCCAAGTGATTCGGAATTTGTGCTTACGTATGCTTTGGCTAAAATTTGAGATTTATAATGTTTCATAATCAACCTGCAGAGTGGGTCCCAATTTCACTGGAGCTGAATGGAGACTCAAAATCAAGCAACAAATATTAGGATTATCCTTCCATTACATCCCCCTTTGAAAAATGACTCCTTGCCGCCCCATGAAGGGTTCTCTAAGCTTTAATACTGAACAGAGATTTAAAAGGATTAATATCAACCACCTTCCAGTAAACACCCCAAATGCATTTTAACATCTAGTATTTCATCTTGACTTGAGCACTTTCAAACCGTAATGTTCTGGTCACGTAGAAAGACTGTCTGGCCCTGTCTGTTACTAGTCGTGCAAAGTATTCACAGTTCCCCACTGACCCTTTTTCAGAAAGTTTTTTTTAAGTCCTTTGTTTCTGCTGCTGTTTTGTGTCTGGCTGACATTAGTTGGTCAGATTTATGGTGCCATGTGCAGGGTTTCCCACCGTGCATGTCACTATTACTAATTCCTCTTCCTTTAGCAACCTGTGTTTATATCAGCCATTTATTTGCTTTGTCCAACTCTTGGAATTCCTGGGACTTACACCTCGCTGGAATAGCACTCCTTATTGCCAAGGTACTTTGAAAAATACTTGACTCTATTTTCACGTCGCACTATTTTTAGAGCCAGCAGAGGACTTAAACAGATCTGCTCCTTGATTGTTTATTTTTGCCTAGACATTTATTTGGAAGATGTTAGTTCTCTTTGGGCTTCCACAGATGCCCCATTTGTTCATTCAACATCCTCGAGTACACCAAATATGGAAATGATCAGCTTGCACACAGATGAAATCGAAGTTAACCCTTTCATATCATAAAAATATCTGCAGTATTTATTTACTAATATGTGATCTTCTCCCTATGGTTTTCATGTGTCTGTACCTGCAAGTGGTGTATGAGAGGTGAGCGTATAGGTGTGCGTGCATGCTCTTATGTGTGGGTACAGGCGGATGCCACCAGAGTGCCAGAATGAAAGAGTATAACATTCAGGTGTCCCTCCTTGCATTTCCAACTTGCCTGACTCTTCTTCACTTCTAGCCTAGAAGCTTCTATCAACTTTCCTGTTTCTACATTCTATTTCCATTTGGGGAGAGCAGGTGTCTGGAATCATAGACAATTATTGTATCCAGCTTTCACAGGGGTCCTGGTATGGGAGATAAGTCATCAAGCTTGCCCCAAATGCTTTTAATCATTAGGCCATATGCCCAACTCAGTCTTTCTTGATAGTAGCATTTATGGCAACTTCCAAGTGGGCAGTAGTAATTAACATTGGTAAATATAAAATGATTTTGTTAATTAAAAAAATATCACTGGTAATGATAATGGGTAGTATGCCTGACTTGAATAGGATGTCATTTTTAAGATTTTAGTAGCAATGAAATCATATTCCAACACTGTCTTGCTTTTAATCTGTGTCAATGCTCAAAATGCCTTCCATTCATACATCATTTTGTATAAGGTAACATGTAATGAAATACACATTTAGAAACTATACTGTAGTGATATCCACAAATATATTAGCTTTCATGCAAACACTTCATAAAGCATCCCATAATGTCCTCACATGGATTTCTGATTGCTCTCAAAATTCTTGATTTAACTAAATCTATCATTTTGTGGATGTGTCACAAACCCCATCTTTCTATTTTGTATTTTATTGTCTTTATGTATCTGTATTGTGGTCATCTGTAAGGCTATAGTATGTTGAAGTGTAACGTTCCTGAGGCTGAAGTAGCTAGTTTTCTTTAATGTCTCCCTGACAACAAGTAAAGTATTGTATATATTGTAAAAGTTCAAAGACTTCTGAGTAAATGAAAACAAGAACAATGTAGTATATTAGAGTTGTGTTTATTCATTTAACTAGAGAAGACTATGATATAGATATAATATATGACGATTAAGGTCCTGTGGGATAATGCTCTTCTACATTGCAAAGATTTGTCACTCATATTGGTTTAATAAAACACTGATTGCCAGTAGTCAGGCAGAGACACAGTTGCCAGGCAGACACAGAAGAAGCAAGATGAGAATGACTTTCTAAGAAAAGGTACCAAGCCACATGGCTAAACATAGATAAGAATTATGGGTTAGTTACTGTAAGAGCTAGTTAGTAATAAGCCTCAACAATAATCCAAACAGTTTATAATTAACATAAGCCTCTGTATATTTATTTAGACTGAACAGCTGTGGGACCAGGTGGGAAAGAAACTTCCATCTACATCAAGTTTAGTTTTGTAAGCATATGTTTCAAAAAAAGGGGAAAAAAACTCAAAACATTTGAAAGAAAGTTCTGAAATATCAAGCAGTTGTTGATAAGTCTTCTCTACTAGAAACAAAGAAAAATTATCTTAATTATCCATGTCAAAACACTGGAAATTTTTAAACCTATACAACAAGGCAGAAACTGTTTAAGGAAATCTATGATTTTCATAGCAAAAGAGGGACCAGTGATAGGAGGATTCTCCTACCCATTTACTACCACATGGCCAAGCAACTACAGGGGTCACTGGCTAGAACTGACTTGCCATTTGGAGCATTTCACACAGCTTGGCACCCCAAAGTACTGTCCCTTTTTGAGCATGTGCAGAGTCAGGCGAAGTCAAGTTCCAGTCTAGAGAGAACATGAATGCTGTTTAACCTGACTCAGATGGAGTTGTGCTTATCAGACAGGCCAAATGTTCAGGTCACTGTCAACAGCAAATAATTACTTGTGATAACTTACATTGGGCTGATTAGAGCTACAATATCAGTTGAAACAAATCTGAAAGAAAATTCTGAGGATTGAATTAATCCTAAAGGTATTTTGAAAAACCCTGACTTCTTTCTGGAGATCCAGAATTCCAAGTACAGGAAAGACTAGCTAGGGCCTCAATTATTTATTATCTGTGGCGGCCTTGGCAAGCTGGGAAAGCAGGAAGTGAAGGCTAACATGAATGAGAATGACTAAATTTCAAAAGTATGTTTCTAGGAGCAGGGTTTTCCTTAGAAAAGTAGTTGTCCTATTAACTCCCATGAATCCATCCAATCATTGACAACTAAGCTATACTGATCATACAGGCTTAGTATGCAAACGGTTATGTGTATGTACATATTAAACAGATGAGGATAGGTAGATGAATAAGCAGAGACTTTCTGTGGATACACTCTTCAGCAAGTAGACAACTTACATAATTAATCTTGGAAAGTCACTGAACGAAGAACAAGAGCTGCAGCTACGTAGATCCAATAAATCTAGAAAAAACGCGATATATAGTCAATCTCCATTATGCATAAATTCTTTGATTTTTAAAATTTATCCATTTACTAAAATTTATTTTTAATCTCAAAATCAGTATCTGAGTACTTTCACAATCTCAAGGTTCTGAGTGCACACCACAGTGAAAATTTTGAGTAGTGTAACACACATGTCCCTGGGCCAGATGGAGGATGATACACCCTGTCTTATGAATCTGACTCTGTTACAGAGGGCCTGATGATTAAGCTGGTGGTGGGGCAATATCAGTCAAGTCTGCGATCTCTGAGCCTTGTTTTCTCTTTTATAAGATAAAATAGAGTCTCTTAGGAGGAATGTATTTCTGAGTTATAACTGTAACCTCACAAGATCTAGGAGAAAACCTGCTGCTCATAGTCTACTAGATGAACATAATATCAAACATCTCTCTAAATTCTTATCTTTATATCATAGACTGATTCAGCTCCATCTTGCCACCAAGGAGCTTCCTTTTGCACAAGATGACAGTTAATAGAGAAACTTACAATTAACTGCACAAAGGGTAGAGAATAAGTATCTGTAGAAAACTCAGTCCTAAATGAGATAATTATGTCATATCTCTTACCCCAAAGGTTGAGGATCATCACTGGAGAGGGGGGTGGGAAAATTGTAAGAGCCAGAATTTGTGAACAGCTGCTTCAGAACATTATTCTTTCCCTAAAGATGACAGGGTCATTGCATACATATACTCACAGTGGTTGTGACTGCAAGCACAAGACCAAGCCAGGCAAATTCCAGTGTGGACCAGGGAGGCGATCACGGAGTCATACCCCCGGAGTTGGGAGCTAATTGCTGCTCGAAGAGCAAGAATCAGTTTTCTTCAAGAATGGGGTTCTGTTAGGTTATCCATGCTCCAGGGGATAACCCTACACCCATGCACATTTTGGTAGCACTAAATGGATTTCAGTGGGTGAAGAACACACACACACACACACACACACACACACACACACGAAGCTGGGAAGAAAAAGTAGTGGGAGTTACCAGAGGAGTTGAAGGCAAGAGAGTGGGGGTAAATTTGATCGAAATACTTTGTACTTGGTAATGATGAAACTTCATGATACAGAACAAAGAAGGAAGACAAGAAAGGGTATGGGGGTGGCTATGATGAAAGTACATGATCTAGAACAAAGAAGGGAGACAAGAGAGGGTGTGGGGGTGGCTATGATGAAAGTACATGATACACATGTATGAAAATGTCATAATGAAACCTATTATGTTGTAAAGTGAACATAGCATAAAATATGTGTAGTTGAGGACATAATAGAAAGTGGTGAATGAGAAGGTATGTTCTTAACTAAAAGGGAAGAAACGGGAGAGGAAAAAGATATCAGGATGACATATAAAAAGCAAATAATACAATGGTATGTATAAATGTCACCACTTCAATAGTTACACTATTGAATTAAAACTCAAGCAAAACCCATAGATAGATTGGATTTGAAAACAATCGTGTAGGGAATGAATGAAGTCCTGAGTAAATGGATGTTACTGACATGGGAAAGGCAATGTCAAGGAGTAATGCCTCAGCCCCATGGGAGTAGCAAAGCCTTCTCTGGGTGAGGTTCAGTGGTGCGTCCTTGGGTCCAAGTAGGATCGTTCACAGGGCATGCAGAAATGTCCACTGTAGCTTTCTCTCCACCTCCGAGTTGTTTATGGTTTGAAGATTGCTCCCCTACAGAAACTTCTCCTACCAACGTTAGCTTAACCTGTCTCCTTGTTTATCTGTATGCAGTAACTCCACCTTCTAGTTCAGTTGTATGCAATAACCCAGCCTCCCCGTTCAACTGTATATCATAAACATGCTGAGCTTTCCAGGATGCTGTGGAGTCTCTGTATGAGAACTCAGCCAACCCGATTCTAGCTTTTCACTGTGTTTGTCTTTTGTTCATTCCCTTACCAGCCTGATTAGGTCAACCCCTGGAGCCATTCAGAATATGGTACAATCCATGCATTTGCTGCCATAAGAGATTGCTAGTCAATTATAGGGTACAAATTGTCTAAACCATTTGAGAAGTAGAGTGATTATATTAATATAAGTTAACATATTATAATTAATAAATATATGTTGCTTACAAGACACAGAAAACACAAGCCAGCCATATTGAAGGGCTATAATTAGTTAATTCAATAGTAGTAGCTGTGAAGTCCAATATTTCATTATTGATTATTGATAAGACAACTAGATAAACATAATTTGTTGAGAGTGGAAACATAGGTATTAGAGCAGTGAAGACAAAGAAGAAATTGGGTAGCTTTGCAAAACCCTTCTGTAAGGGTTCAGTGCCACCATTTAAATATCATTTTAATGCCCATCAACAATTATCAAAAGAATGGTGATGCATGTCTGTGATTGCAATATTTAGGAAACAGAAGTAGAAGGATTTAGAGTTCAAAGTCAATCTGGGTGTTTAGCCAGCTCTGGTTTCAAAAAATTGATAAACAGAATAAACAATAATAGTACAAAACTTTACTGTATTGATAAACAGAATTTTAGGTTCTACATTACATTATTATGGAAGTTCTTTTTCTTTGGCATGGCTTTAAGTTTAAATCATTTATATTTAATGGAGTACTTGCATGGGGGAAAACTTGGAAAAGAAAAAGAATGATCTCAGATCCATAAATTTTGACTTATTTGAAAATCCTGTCAAGTATGCTTATATAACTAAATCATTACTTGCCTTACAATTATTTTATTAGGTTAAATTCATAGAAATAAAGCTGTTAGAGCAATAGGTATCTTCATTTTAAAAAAATTTTGTGGCTATGCTCACCACTATACTACTAATGTGGGTTGTCAATTTTCTTTTTATCATAAAGACATATTGTCCTCTTAGAAATAAATCAGGTCACATTTCATCATCATGCTACAAGAATCCATTTTCTGAGAAAGTAATTTCTGATTGCTTAGTATTTAACTCTCCTGTTACAGTTGGATATTCCAGTCATTCACTTAATAAACATTATCTTCTGCACATCTGCTTTGTATCAGGACAATTTCTAAAGTGGTTTGCATTTAAATATTATTTTAATGACATTAAAAATTATCAAAAGAGTGGTGTTGCATGTCTGTGATCACAACACTCAGGAAATAGAAGTATAAGGATTTAGAGTTCAAAGTCAGTCTGAGTACATAGGTAGAGCTGCTTTTAAAAACTGATAAACAGAATAAATAATAATAGTACAAACAGATGTGTCTTGGTCCTCAGGAACTTTTCACTGTGCACCAGTCAACTAAGTAATATCACTATTTCCAAGTATACTTATTTTAAGATAATTGTTTACAAAAAAACAATCTCAAAAATAGTGATGGGTTTTCTAACACTTCCATCAAGGGTCAAGGGTCACAATGTCTTCAGTTCCCTGGAAACGAAGGTGACTATTGGGAAGATTCACCAAAATATGCCATAGGGCTCATTGCCTTGCTGGTATTGAGATAAAGTTGGTTTGTGGTTATTCTGAGACAATGTATAAGAGAACGGAGGAAAAGAAAATGAATGGGATGTGTACGTGATATCTAGGGTAGACTTTCAGAGGCAGACTAACCAAGGAGACTCCAATGGAGTACAGACCTAAACAGAGGACTCTTAACAGAGGAATATAAAATGCCTAAGCACACTTAAGGAAATGTTCAACATCCTTAGTCATCAGAGAAATGCAAATCAAAACAACTTTGAGATTCCTTCTTACAAGATCAAAAATATTGATGACAGCTTATGCTGGAGAGGTTGTGGAGAAAAGGGAACACTTCTGCATTGTGGGTGAAAATGCAAGCTGGTACAACCCCTTGGATGTTAGTGTGGCTATTTCTCAGAAAATTAGGAGACAATGGTCCTCAAGATCCAGTAATACCACTTTGGGGTATATATCCAAAGGATGCTCAATCGTGTCATAAGGACATGTGCTCAACTATGTTCATAGCTGCATTGTTTTTCATAGCCAGAACCTGGAAACAACCTAAATGTCCCTTGACCAAAGAATGGATAAGGAAAATGTGGTAAGTATATGCAATGGAGTACTACACAGCAGAAAAAAAATAATGACATCTTGAAATTTGCAGGCAAATGGGTGGATCTAGAAAACATCATTTTGAGTGAGGTATCCCAGACACAGAAAGACAATTATCACACGTACTCACTCATAAGTGGTTTTTTCAACATAAAGCAAAGAAAACCAGCCCACAAATCACAATCCCAGAAAACTTAGACAACAATGAGGACCCTAAGAGAGACTTACATAGATCTAATCTACATAAGAAGTATAAAAAGACAAGATCTCCTGAGTAAATTGGGAGCATGGGGACCTTGGGGGAGGGTTGAAAGGGGGAGAGAGAGGCAGGGAGGGGAGCAGAGAAAAATGTAAAGCTCAATAAAAATTAATAAAAAATATTTAAAAAGTCAAAAAAAGAAAATGTTTGAAAGTAATATAAACAGAAAAACATTACCTAGAAAAATTTGAAATCATACTCAATTCTCAAAATTTTGCTTCATAACAAATATCAGTAGTGGAATAGTAATTTATCCTGAATATAATTTTTATCTCGAAACATAGGAGATATAATGCAGCTAGAACACAATGAATAAGTGGTTTTTCTTCAATCTTGTCTAATTATTGATGGAATATATAAATAATAAATAGGAAATATTCAAGTATTATTTGTCTACTTCAGGAAGAATTTAGAGTTTGACTGGTGTCCCACACCCCGGGTGAGCAGGAAGCCAGCCACGAATTCACCAGGTGTCCGATACCCCAGGCTGCTGTCCCAGGCCTGTGTTGCCACTGAGGGCCATGTCTGAGTCCATGACCCTACTGCAGCCGGGGTCTGTACTGATGTCCCTGGCCTATGTTACCACAGAAGGCCACACAAATGCCTAATGCCCCCACCTGAGGCCATGTTAATGTTTAAGGGCCATGCTGCTGCTGGAACCAGACTAATCTGAGTGGTCTCTACTGCCACCCAAGATCATGGCCAAGGGTTCATGGTCCAACTGCATCCAGGGTCTGTGATGATGTCCGTGGTTCATGTTACTACTAAAGGCCATGGGAGAGATGGCCCCCGGGGCCTGGGTGCTAGAGAACTAGTCTTGCCCCTCAAGGGCCACTTTAGTGGGAGAACTGACCCACCCCCTTATTGGGAGAACTGGCTCCAAAGGTTTGGGGTGGGAGAGCTTTGATGGCCCTCAGAGAACTACATACACACACCCCAGCACTGCAAATGTGTATAGGAGAGCTTGCCCTAGTCTTTGCCATGCGAGCAGGGGAGCTGGCCCTGACCCTGAGTCCTGGGGCTGGGGGTGACAATAGAGGCCCAGGACTCACCAACTCAGCTACCACCCAGGCCCAGATCCATTATTTTAAGTTGGTCAACCCAACATCTACCCCAACCATGAGCTGCTGGAGAGCATGAAGGAACTGGTCCTGCAGAGCCATGGCAGCAGGATCTCGATGAATTGGAGCAACAATAGGATATTCGAGGAGAGTTTGGATGAGGGTCCAGTATTGATGAAGTATCAGATGTTTGAACCAGACCAACAACTAAATGCAATGAACAGTTACAGGTAGAGATGTTTGGGCAAAAGTATAAGCTGAGTGACATGCAGCAGCTCCCAAAGTAATGAATATGTGATGGAGAGGCAGGAAAGATGGAGGATTGAAATATTTCTTTTTTTCTTTTACTTGGGGGTGGGTGACTACAAGGGTAGAAGGTAGACATGGAAGGATTGGGAAATGAGTGGGACTGGAGTGTATTATCGGAAATTCCCAGAGAATTAATAAAGAAATTATGAACAAAAAAGGAAAAGAATTCAGTATTTAAAAAAGCATTCCCAAACAATAGAAAATATTAATGTTTTAGTGGTGTATTAGATTCTACATGAATACATTAGTATGACAGCTTTTGGGATTCACTAAATGAATAAGTAGAATTATTTTTGAAGAATTGTATCTTTTTTAGCTTCTGATAATCTTTACCATATAATACTGTTTTGGCAAATACATCTGTTTTGTGATTGAAAGTATTAACTTGGAAAGAGGATGAATACCTTTGTATAATTAGTTTCATAACTGAGCATCAGAAATCAATGCAAAAATACACAGCTGCTTGCATTGCCCTTGAGAACAATAATTTATGAAATAATAAGAAAGACGTAAATCAAGACTCTGATAAAAAGGAAGATTTGGGAAGATCAAAGACTTTTGACCTACATTTATCTGTATAAAACTTTTTATTAGCAGAAACTTTAAATAAATTGGGCCATTTAAACAGCAGCATGCTATAGCAACCATTAAAATAAAACCCAAATCGTGCTGGGCTCTAGGAGAAAGGCTCCTGCAGATAAGTTTCACCTAGGAAAGATACCTGAGAAGCAGAAAGTGACTGGCTAAAGATCAAACACGTAAAACTCTAAAGCAACAATAAAAAATAAATGTGCATTGGCTTCAGAATAGAAAAACCCTTCCAGGAGCCTTGGACTGACTTTATAAGCCAACAGACCAAGGTTATTAGAATATCAGTTTGCTGACTGAGTAATTACTAGGGATCTTGGCTCTTCTTGAGAAATGCATTACCCATTGAACAAACGATTTAAAGTAAAGGAAAAAATAGGGAATCAATAGTAATTATCCCAGATTGCTTAATCTTGGACAGAAACTTTGAATGACAGTTGTCATTAACTATTTTTTTTGGCTTTTGCCAAATGAAGACTAATTTTTTACATAAAATATATGATACAGTTAAAATGCTTAAGTCCTTGAAACTTGTCAGAGAAAGTCCCATCCAATTGTATCTACATTATATTATATATTACGTCTCATGCTAATAGATACCGTACAGCTCAAGATAGCAATGACTGGCCTCTTCAGAAGTTAGGGGAACAAGATGGTTATGAGAGCTGATTCATATTTGAAAAACCACATAGTTTCTTCTAGGGGTATTTACTCTATGATCAACTTTAGAGCAGCTATATAAGTTCTGGATGAAGACGTAACTAAACTCCAGGTTCCTTGTGATTTAAGAGAATAAAAACAAGGAACCTAATTTCGGGAGTAATTACTTAATAGTCAGCTTGCTATCTTTTAGAACTCTTTATTTTGCCCAGCAAACATTTCAAACATTGGCCGAAGTTTCATCCTATATCCATGTATGACTCAATATTGTGGGCAAGCATTGGCACACAGAAAAAAATAATAGATGCTAGGAATGAGAAGAGCAACCATTGTTCTCCTGAGGGTGAGCATGCTTGAGTTCATGTGTGAGATCTCTAGACTTGTATATAATTGAACCTGATTGGTTAGATTTATTTCAAATAAGTGAGCACCATCATCAAAGGTACTTGATTAGTGACCGTTGTGTCGCTGGGACAAAATACCAGGTAGAACCAAACAAAGGAAGAATTTATCTTGGCTCACATTCAGAGCACTTCCTCTATGGCCATCTGATTTATGTCTGTCTATGGCGGCCCAGAACTTCATACTCTAGGGGCATGTAGCGAAAGCAAGGATTTCACGTCATAGCAGACGGGACATAAAAGGAAAGGCAGTATATAACATAAGGCCATGTATTGCCTTTCTGCCTCTCGATACCACCAACTCAAGCTTCTAGATCTCCCTAAAATGTCAAGAACCAGGGCTTCAATATGCAAACAGGACATTTTATATTTCAACAATAACAGATTCATTTTTAGTTTGGTACATACTGTTTTTTTAAATGATTGATTCACAAAATTTTATATCATCTTCTATAGCCCCTTGAGTCAGTCTTTGGTATCAATTGATATAAACAGAGTTGATTTGTTATTTCTATAAAATCTGAATTTCTAACATTGATTCTTCATTAAGCTTCTTCATGTGAACAACTGAATCCGTGCTGAAAATAATACTTTCTGCAGACAAGCTGGTGTATCTTCTTTTGCACTGTCAAAAGATGCCTTCATTTGTGGAATAATAAGCTCTTTATATCCAGGCAATATAAGATAGGGCAGAGGAACTAAACTCATTTGACAAACTGTTGTGTACCTGTAAATTGAGTGTGTAAACCCTTGTCTGATTTGAGCTCTTGTATGTATGATGCAGTTGCTTAAATTTTAAATTAATGTATGCCCATTGGCTATGACATTTTTATTCTTATTCTTTTGCTTAAAATTTCCCCAAACCTAAAGCAAATTAAAAGTAGGGCAGAGTAAAAAGGGAACTCTCCCAAAGGAAGTATAATAAAAGCAAACTTTTATACAGCTTCCAACTGCATGGCAAATGATGGAAAGGTACCTACATGATGCTGACTGTGCCATGATACCTAAGAAAAAGGAAAGAACAAGCAAATTTGGAGAGAAACTCTACAACCAAGCCACTCTTCTAGGGAGAGTTCAGAACTCAGTAATGTAATACTGTGTTTCCAAACCACAAAGGCACCCTCCCACCTCTTTGGACTA
The DNA here is from genome assembly GCF_903992535.2 of Arvicola amphibius. Lineage (NCBI taxonomy): Eukaryota > Metazoa > Chordata > Mammalia > Rodentia > Cricetidae > Arvicola > Arvicola amphibius. The sequence continues at coordinate 14,882,709 of NC_052063.2, read as the reverse complement.
ATAGAACTTGGATGTTAAGAATCTTGAGAACACCCTTACAGGTATAAGTAAATATACCTCATTAATAACACTGTGTTAATTATCTCAACTCTCCAATAAAGAGACACAAAGCAGCTGATAGAATCAAAACATAATATTCAACCACTCATTACCTACAAAAGACATTCTACATTCACAAAGATTCACATAGAATAAACCTGTGGAAACAAATGGGTTTAATACTGTATATAAAGAGAACAGAAGCAGGATACAGGTTTTAGTATACAGACCTATATTCAAAAAAGAAGACTTAAAGTCAAAATTATTCAAGGGAGAAAGATCTCACAATATTTTAATAACAAGTATGATCTACTAAGAAGACAAGGAAGATAAATATACACACACCAGATGTTGGGAGTACCTAATTTCATAAACTGAACACTACCAAATCTAAGTAAACAGATAAAGCTAGGTAAAATAAAATGTGGGTGATTTCATACCCATTCTCACAAAGAGATTATCCAGACTAAAAATATCAACAAAGGAACTTCACATTTAAACAGTATCATAGATCAAAGTGGATTTGGCACACATCTAAAGTACATTCTACCTACCAGCTGAAGAACTCACATTCTAATCAACAGCAACACCAGACTTTTTCAAATTAGACAACACTATAGGTCATAAGTCAGAACTTGATATATACAAAAGAATCAAAATGATATTCTGTGCCATATTACCACAGTGAACTAACATTAGATTTGATAATGAGATCAATTATGGATATGATATAAAAACATGGAAATAAAACAATACTTTCTTGACTGACCAGTGCACCATTGAGGCACTTATGGAGAAAATGTAAAATTCTTACAATCAAATGAAAATAAAAACACAGAACTTTGGAATACACCCAAGGCTTTGGAATACACTTCAAAGAGGGACATCCACAACTATATGTCTATGTTGAAAACTCAGAAAAATCTCAAATAAACCAATGATTCACCTTGTCTTAGAAACACAAGGAAAAGGTAAATCTAAAATTAGTAACTGGGAAGAAATAATAAAGCTCAGAGAAGTTAATTAATGAAGCAGATATTAAAACTAATACAAAGAATCAGTGAAACAGAGCTGGATCTTTGAAAATATAAATAAAATCAACAAATCCTTAGCAAAATTAATCAAATGAAAAGAGGAGACCCAAACTAATAACATTAGAGCTATTATGACAAATGCTAATGGAATAAAAAAGATCATTAAAAGCTGAGTGGTGGTGGTTAACACCTTTAATCCCAGCACTCAGGATGTGGAGACAGACAGATCTCTGATTTCAAAGCCAGACTGGTTTATGGACTGAGTTCCAACACAGCCAGGGCTATACAGAGATACTCTGTAGCAATAAAATAAAAATAAAATTATTACTGGATATTTTGAAAACTTATATTTCAATAAATAGGAAATTTCCTAAGAAATGAATAACATAGAGATATATGACTTACAAAAAGTACACCAATAGGATGTGATCACCTAAAACTAACTATAGCAAACAATTAAAGAAAAGAAATAAGTCTAAAACTCAATAAAGGAATGAACAGACATATTTAAAAATAAACTAACACTAATACTCCTCAGGTCATTGTATAAAGAGAAGTGGGAAGGAATACTACCAAATTCATTCTATAAAATCAATATTACAATGATAGCAAAATCATATAAGAACACATTCAGATATACAAAAAGAGAGTGAGTACAAAAGTACAACACACTTAGACTCAACGTTATGCTTAACTGAAAGCATTTTGTCTGAAATTGAGCACAAAAAAAGGATGTTCATTATCTACTTCTGTTCACTATCATGTTTGACATCTTAGCCAGAGCTATAAAGCAGAAGAAATAAATAAAAAGGACACAAGTGGAAAAGAGGTCAAATTAGCCCCATTAGTACAATAGGAGTCAAATTACATTGAGATTCTATCTCACCTCTATCAGAATGCTCAAGGTTATGAATTCATGATTAATAGCGCCAAGCCATACTCTTTTATAAAAATAACTCAAATGTTGCCAAATATATTTTGCAGTTTTGCTGATTAGAATTTAAACCAGAGAAACCACTATGAAAATCAGTTTGGAGGTTGCTCAAGATGCAAAAGAACAACAACTAGATCATCCAGATATTTTATACTACTCAGAGGAACAAACACACTCAACGGGATCTGAGGTGGCACACTACAGAAACACCTGCCTGCCTATGCTACACAGCACTGTTAATGCTAGCCCTGTCTCAGAGCCAGCTTCTGTGTCCATTAGCAGAAGAATGGACCAAAAAAAAATGTAGACTAAACAGTGAAGCTCTTTTTATTATTATTACTCATTAAAGAAGAACAAAATCATGCCATTTGTAAGAAAAAGGATGAAACTGGAGATAATATCACGTTTTCTTTCTTTCCATTGCAGTTTTTATCTGAGTTTTGAGGCTTTTTATTTCTTGTGTTTCCTTAGCAAGTATTCATACCTACCAGGCTGTCTTGATTTTCATTTTTTTGTTTTAATCAATTATAACTACAGACAAGGGAAATTTCCCAAAGACAAATGAGAGAAATTGTAAAAGTAGGGTAATGATTACTGCACCTTACATCAAAGACTTCTGTGATTTAAGAAATTTGCATATATATACATATGTATTTGCTTAACTATATACTCATATATATATATATATATATATATGAAAGGAAAAGAGAGAGAGAGAGAGAGAGAGAGAGAGAGAGAGAGAGAGAGAGAGAGAAACACTGTACCAATAAAATCGGATAATCTTAGCCTAAAACTGATTTGGATAACAATAAAATAGAAGATTGGAACAAAAGCCTATGTAGTTACAATATGGTTTTTATACATGGCATGGGAATGGAAGAACTATTGGGAAGAAGAAGGACTTTGGGGGAAAAGAAGCGGTAATGGGAAGTGAATGTGTAGAAAGAACATGATAGATGTGAATGAACTTTCATTATTAAACCATCCCTGGGGTTGGGAGATAGTGTGCATGCCAAGAGAGCATGAGGACCTGAGTTTTCAGATCCATAGTACCCACTTGATAGCTCCCATTTGTAATTCCAGTGCTGGGTGTGTAGAGAGACACAGCTCCCTGGCTCTCTGGACAGCCAGTCTTGATGAGCCAGTGAAATCCAAGTTCAGTGGGTGATGTGGGATTTCCCTCTGTATGCTGTGATTACCATTAATGAATAAAGAAACTGCTTTGGACCTATAGCAGGGCAGAATTTAGCTAGGCCGGGAAAACTTAATTGAATGCTGGGAAAAAGAAGGGCAGAGTCAGAAAGAAGCCATGAGACAGACGCAGGAACTTTAGCTGGTAAGCCCCAGCCATGTGGCCATACACAGATTAATAGAAATGGGTTAAATTAATATGAGTTAGCCAATAAGAAGCTAGAGCTAATGGGCCAAGCAGTGATTTAATTAATACAGTTTTGTGTGATTATTTCAGGGCTAAGTGGCCAGGAACCAACAAGTGGCTCTCTCTTCCTACAAGTGGGAAACCCTGTCTTTAAAGAAAAATGAAGAACATTTAAGGAAAGCACCCATTATCAACCAAACATAACACATACACACAGACCCACATAGACATACATTCATGCATACTCCTCCCTTCATACACAAAGGGCCACCACGTTGTAAAACGAGCATCCACTCATAACAAGACTTTAAGAAAAGGAAATAAAAACGTTATGCTACGCTATCAGCAAATAATGAATGTCTATACACTAAAATGTACAAAATATCCTGACCAACTACACTGAAATTACTAGAACAAACACAAGAATTGCCACATAATTTGTCAAAGTTTGAAAGAGACTCCAATCTTTCCTTTTTTTTAAAAAAAAAAAAAAGTTAGTCTTACCCAAACTATTAGTAAACTGGTGGAACTTCAAAGTGTGGCTTAAAAATTATATTCACAAGGTATATCATTGCGTAACTCACTTGGATGTGGAAATGAAAGAGAAACTATATTTACTCTCCATTGGGTGTGTGTGTGTGTGTGTGTGTGTGTGTGTGTGAGTGAGTGTGTGTATGTGTGATGTATTGAATATATGCACCCATGCACACAGGAAAGCCAGGGGATACCTGTGATGCTGAGCTATCACTCTGCACCTGATTCCTATTCCCTGAAGACAGAACTCTTACTTCCCCAAGTGCAACCACTTCAGGTAGGCGGGCATCTCCAGACATCAGCCTTTTTCCAGTCCCAACGCTAGATCTATAGTTACTCACAGCCATGACCAATTTTTTTGTGGGTTTAAGGATTTGAATTTATTTCTCATTTTTGTTATTCGAGTGCTCTCACCCACTGAGCTAGTTCCTCAGCCTCTTGATTTTCAATTGTATATCAGTTCTACCTGTAGACAAGGGAACTTCCTGAAGTCTAGTAGGACAAGTTGGAAATATGGGTAATTATCATACCTTCCATCAAAGATTTATATGGCTTAAAGAATTTGTTTAATACCATTTCAATCTTTGAAACATGGAAAACAAAACACTGAAGGAAAATTTAACTATCAAGGAGAAGGAAACAAAACAGCTGGCATGTCAGTTTTGAAACAGAGAATAAAAAAATTCATAACTACCCTAGATTACCATGTTTACTAATTCCAACTTCAACTTTCGCTTAAAACAAGCGATAATACAAAGCAAAGCAAAAGAAAAATGACAGGTAAATACTAAAAGTCAACATAGAAAGTACATTCAGGCTAATGAAGAAAGAAAGATCTATATCATCTGGAGAGTTACTCAAAGAAAGAAATGTGCTTCTCAGGTGTCCTGTTACCCATACTTCCAAAGACATTGAAACAGCATAGGCGTTTGACCTGAAAGGATCTCAAAGAATAACAGAGCCAAACTGTAAGACAATAAGAATATTTTAAAAGGCAACTTACAAACTATAAAATAATTGGAAAGAAAACCAGATCTATGTGTTATGAAAATTATTTTATACGATAAATAATATATAAAAATTCAGAATACTAAAAAATTGAAAAGTACAATCAAGCCTACATAGGTCAGTACTCTAGAGGAAAGCACACATCAGCAAAAGCACACACCAAATGGTTGCACACTCTTATAGTCTACTCCTACATAATTAAATATTTTCCATTGCTGTTATAAATGAGTAGCTTTTAAAAAACTCAATCCCAACAAATCCATCAATAATACAACTGCTGCAGCTAAGGCTCAGGGGTCACTATAGAAGAGGGGCATAGAAAGATTTTAAGGGTCAAAAAACAGGGAATCAATCCCTTGCTGTAAGACTGTGTCTCCCAGGAATATGGTTGAGGCCCCACCAATGGCATCTCAGCAGCATGACTGCCTAAACAAGACCTGAACCATGGTTATGCTAATACCCATGCTGATATGGAATGGAGAAAGCTCCCAAGCCTCAGCTCCAGACAAAGAAGCCCAGGCAACCAAAGAATGTTGAGAGCAAGAGAAATAGTCTTCCCAGGGAAGAGTTCCCCAATTGGTTTCAATACCATCCTGTCAGGTTTCAATACCATCCTATAAACATACACACACAGGTAACATTGTATGGACGGATCATTTTGCATTTGTGTACTTATGAATATGTGTGTGTGTGTATGCACATAACACCAATTAAAAAGAAAGAGACCATGAATTTGAGGAAGATCGACAGGGGTATATGGGAGGGATTGGAGGAAGGAAAGGGAAGGGGACAATGAAGTTATTATATGATTTCAAAAAGTAAAAAAAAAATTATAAAAACAATGCTTCTAATTTTGGCTATAGATTTAAAATGCGATTGACTCAGACCTAAATAATGATTTCTGCTTAAGAATATTAAACTCTTTGAGTGTTTGATCCCATAGCGTCTGACAAATTCACATTAACGTCAACAGCCAATTGAGACTGTAGCAGTTAATCATTCTGCCCGTTCCTGGAAACACTGCTCTGCTTCGCTCACACTTAATACGATCTGAGTTTCCTGGAATTTCTCCTAAATGGAGTTGAATTTGTAGACCCCTGTAGTCGGTGGACATCTTAGCCACCACGCCTCCACAGACATAGCCTAATGGTTCTGTGTACCTAGTTACTGTAAAATTCCTCCCAGCTGTATTCTATACTTCTCAGCGAGGAAAATGTCCTCATCTTTTGCTAAGTGTATTTTGAACAACTTTGCAGCTTCATTATATTATAAATACTGTTTATATTGAAACATTCACCGGTTTGCTGCCTCATAGGGAAATGAACTGAGCATTTGAAACCTCTGTCCCATGAGCCTACTAACCTTACTTCTGGCTTCTGCCTCTGGCATTCTGGGTGTGGGTGTTAGACTGGCTCATGCCCTTGGTCACTAAAGCTGTCCGTGGGCTTCTTTGACTCTAGACTTCGTTTTGCATTGGTTCCACGGACATATTTCTACAGTCTAATCTTCTCCTGTGTCTCTTTATGTGGGTTTTCTACTTCAAGTACTTGATCTTTCATTTCCAGGTATTTTATCTGTTCATCTACCGTTTGTCTTTCTATCCCTTCCTATTTTCTTCCAAGCTCCCCAGGCTGGGCATATTAGTTACTGTTGCTCTGATACTCTTGACTGATACACTCTCCTCTCTGCCATCTCTTGGTGGTTCTGTTTATTGGCATTTTTCTCTGGAATCACGTGCTTCTGGGTGGGGGGGGGGGAAGGAATTTTTGATTGCATCGTGGACATCGGGAAGTCATATTACTAAATATTCTGCAGCCTAACATCTTCATTCAGAATGTTGCGTTTTGTTCTGTTAAGCCACGGGCTTGCTTGGAGAATAGTTTGGTTCTTGTGATTCCTATTTTAAGCGTTTCTAGAGCACATCTAGAGTAATTTTCATCCCAGGCATATGCCAGTCTTGTTATTAGATGTGCCTTCTCTTGAATTCTCCCGAGTGCTCCAGGGATGACTGAAGAAGTTCTACAATAGCTAGATGGAGCTCAGATGTCTCTGTGTTGCCCGTGATCTGTGCTCCCGTTTACCCAATTTCATGGCGCCTGGTAGAACATATGCACAGCTTAGAACTCAGTCTAAGAGTGACGGGTCCGTGGTGGAAATCTAAATTCTTTCCTGGCAGTTCCTTCTATAAAGTCCTATCCTAAGGTTCCCATCTTTCTTAGCTTTGTTTTCTGGCCTTAGTTTTATTTTTCACCTTAAAATGTGTATTACAAGTTTTCCTGTATGTGTGTGTATATTCTTTTAATGATGTCTTATTGTTTCTTAGGCTGAACGCTTCATTTATTAATTTAGTTCCTTAACTATGATTATTAGTTTATTTATATTTATATAATTAACTATTAGAACCTGTGGCAGATGCTGCATGCTGACTCACCTCCATGTGTCCAAACACCTCAGACAAGGCTGAATGATTGAGGTTGAAGTTAACGAAGCATTTCTCTCAGACTCTCTTGCAGCTCACATTTCCAGCGGCCTTTGCTGCCAATGAGCAGGCACGCGCACATGTTAAGAGAGTGACCTGGTAGATCTGCTGTCTCTGCTCCTGAGATAGACTGAGGTGACATTTGGTTCTTACCATTCAGCCGCCCCTAAGCTCAAGAAGGGTGCCTAACCGCATGGTGCTTTTCAGTTTACACCTAGCTATTTCAGTTCACACCTAGCTATAGAACATTCTCGTTTCTGGAAACGCACAGCTGCTGCTTCTTTACCTCTTTCAGTGATGCTGAAGGCCCTAACCCTGTGCACTATTCCTTCCCATCCTAAGTTAGCTGGAGTACTTCTTATAAATACCGGGTATTTTGAATAATAAATAATGGTATTTTGAATGGTAATTCAGAAGTACATGGGAACGAAAGCAAATAGTTGACACGAGTTTAGAAATTCAGTGGTCAGTGAAACTCAGGTGTTGCATTTGGAAAAGATGGTGTGATTCATTTTTTAATGTTAAAAATCAACATGATTGCCTTCTGTGGTACTTTTCAGGGAAAATGTGTGTTAAATACGTTTATAGTGTTGGGTAAATAATAGATAATTAAATGATTGTACATGTTGGCTCCTTCTACTGTTAAAATTGTTAAAGTTTGCTGGAAAGTTCATGTTCACAGTCTAAAGCCAATCAGTCCTCAGGCAGAGATGGACGGAAATATAGCTCCATCCACAAGATGCTTTCAGCCTCATTTTAAAGTCTTGATTGAGTGAGAGAGCAGTACTGTGGTTGAGAGGCCGAGAGTTTTAACCACAACCAGCAGGAACTATTAGTACGGATCGGAAATTGTAGCCCTAGCAAGAGGCAACAGTAAGAAGCCACAGCAGGGGCCAAGAATCTGCTGACACAGAGGATGTGTGTTGCTGCTAAGGCCACTGGCTATGCAGTTCTTGTTCCTCATCTCTGCTTATCCTGTTCCAGCGATTCTGCAGGATGTGTTAAAAGCAACGGATTTGCTTTCTATCACAGTGGTTGCTGGGACACAAGACAGTGCATGGGTAGGAATACAGAATGAACCACTGGGAGCCGTTGGAACTGTCTCTCTTGGGAAAAAAATGTAATTGAGTTTTCAATGGCAGAAGGAGAATGGGTTGTCATTTGGATGGACAGATGGCTAGACTGTGGGAGAGACTCCTAGTTGTGCTGGAAAATTGGATTTTGTTGGTCAGGAATGGACTTTCAAACAATATTTGGGCATACACACTTAATAAGAATGACAGTTCAATCATCTGGCTTCCCTTGAGGCTAGGTGTGGCCTTGTGGCAGCAGGTAGGCTCTGACTAGTGGCAGGTGAGTAGAAGTGACACAAGGAATAGCTCCATAATGTTCTTAGAGGGAGGGGTTATTTCTGCCCTTCACCCTTCTTCCCACCTGGTAACTCTAAGCTAGACCATATAGATAACGAGGTCATTTGTACGACAGGTGAAGCAACATATGGCAAAGTGCCAAGTTAGAAAGATGCTGTGTAGCCTTGGGGGTTTGTGTGAAAAACAATGAACACCTACCATGGTCGTTTCTTTGTTATTTGGATCCTTTTGCCAATTATTGCAGAAACGATTCGTCTTACTACAACTGGTTTTTACATATTTTAAATCACCCAAAAATGTTTCAGCAAGCAATACTGTCTTTAGAGAAATGTTTGGGTACATAATACGAATACAAGTAGTAAAGGCTAGAATTATAAAGTAGAATCTTGGAGCTAGGGACGTGGGTTTTTTTCTGGCGTTGAATAATCTTTCCTAATTGCTCAACAAAGAGGCTTGATCACCATACAGTTTGTTCCAGAACAAGCAATGAAGAGAGATTGCTTGCTCCTGTTCTCTGTGGGATTTTACTCATGTTTACACAGATTCCAATCAAATGGATGTTTGATATGCACAGATCTGATTATGTGTAAATATAAGAACACTTTTTATACTTTTTGGCCATTTGTTTTTGTCTGTTTTCTGCCAAACTATCTACAAACTGTTTTCAACTCACTAACTAGTCTGTGAAATTTCTTTGTGTGTTCCAGATGTTAATTATTTTCAAGTATAATTTATGCAATGGCTGCTTATTGTATCTATATTTGTAGTGTCTTAAAGACATATTTACACTTAATTAAATAGGTAATTTTATTTATTTATTTTTCTTTTTTGACATCTGGATTTGTGTCTTGCCTAGGAAACCCTTATCATTTCTACAGATTATAACATTATTTTTCTATAGATCTTTCAATGACTTTATTCGATAAAATTGTATAGTTCATTAATCTATCTGTAATACAATTATCTAAAGAGACTCAATATTTCATTCTTTTGAGTGCCTAATCAATTTTACCAATGTTATATTGCATCTTACTGATTTAAAATGGTTGAAAAGTGATTATGTTTCTCTTATGATCTAGATTGATCCATTCTGATGTCTTAATGACTATCTTAAATTTGATTAACTTTTTAAGTTAGTATGTTGTCTTAGCATGGGTTTTTATTGCTGTGAAGAGACAACAAGACCAAGGCAGCTAATATAAAGAAAACATTTAATGGGAGTGGCTTGCTTACAGTTTCAAAGGTTCAGTCTGTTGCCATCATGACAGGGAGCAGGCAGACATGGTGATGGAGCCGAGAGTGCTACATCTTGCAGACCACAGAAGTCAACTGTGACACTGGCTGGTAGCCTGATTACAGGAAACCTCAAAGCCCAGTCCCATAGTGACACACTTCCTTCAATAAGGCCATGCCCACTCCACCAAAGCCACACCTCCTAATAGTGCCACTCCCTATGAAATTATGGGGGCCAATTACATTCAAACTATCACACTCCACTCCTTGGTCCTCATAAACTCGTAACCATATCATAATTTCAAAATGCATTTGGCCCAACTTTATAGGTCCCCACAGTCTATCACAGTCTCAACAATGTTTTAAAGTCCAAAGTTCAAGGTCTCTCCTGAGATTCATGCAATCTCCTGCTGTAATCACCTGTAAAAATCAAAATCAAAAAGTAGATTACGTACTTCCAACATATAATGGCACAGAGTGTGCATTACCATTCCAAAATGCAGGGAAGGGAGCATAGCAAGGAAATACTGGACCAAAGCAAGACTGCAAACAGCTGGGCAAACTCCAAACTCTCCTTCTCTATGTCTGATGTCAAAACACTCTTCTGATCTCCAATTCCATTCAGCCTTGTTGACTGCAACACACCTTTTTCTCTTGGGCTGGTTCCACTCCCTCTTAGCAGCTCTCCTCAGCAGGTATCCCACAACTTTGGCATCTCTAACATCTTGGGTTCTTTAAGGCAATCCAGACTTGACAGCTTCCTGAAATGGCCTCTCTAGTAGCTCTTCATTCAGGGACACCCCTGACACATGCCTGGCCTCAGTGGTACTTTTGTACTTAGCTCTAAACCCATAATCCTATAGCCCAAACTGCCACGTTCTATTGCTTTCTGTGGCTGGAACATGCCCCCCCCCCTTGTTTAATTACATTTTCATCAACTTTCTGTCTTTCACTGTCTAAGCTGGGCTGTCCTGAAACTTACCCTGTATATCAGCTGGCCTCAAACTCAGAGATAGGTGGGGAAAACTAAACTGAATGCAGAGAGAAAGAAGGGATGGGAAGAGGGAGAAAGAGAAAGAGAGAGAGAGACAGAGAGATGACAGAGAACAAAACACAGGTTCATTCAATGACATCTGACAATCTCTGTGGGATTAAATTACCTCTTCCTGAAAATCCCAAGGGAAATAAGCAAATGTGGCTTGGTGAGATACCTCTGTGAATAAATCATCATGCTTTTAGGCCTGATGACCTGATTTGATCCCTTGGACCCACATGGTAAAAGGAGAGAACTCCTGAACGTGGTCCTCTGGCTTCTATCACTGCTCCCCTCACCTCAAAATAAACAGATGATAGACAGACAGACAGATAGATGATATAGATAGATGACAGATAGGTAATTATAATAGATGATAGACAGATAGATGGATATAGGTAGATGATAAATAAATATATAGATATGATGCAGATAATGATGGATAGATGATAGTAGATAATTACTATCTACTCTCTCTCTCCTTCCCCCCCCCCTGGGAATAAATCTGTGAATTTCATGTGTATGCCCTTAGATCATTCCTCAGAGAGAAGCAGGCTAGTTTATTTGAATACAGAAAAAGTGATCACATAGATTCAATATCTTGCTTTTAGGAACTAAAACTTTGACATGATTATCTTAAAGAAACCACTGCACCAAAATGCATGTTAATGGGTCGAACAAAAATGCTCTAGACAGTGGATCTGTATATACTGAGTTAGAAACATTTCGATCATTGAGGGTGAAGAGCAATTTTAGATTAAAAGAAAAAGTTCAACTGCTTAGTATGCTCTAATCTAAGTATTCTAGAAACCCAGATTAAAGTTGTGCTTTTCCTTATCAGGATTGTGGCATTCTTTTTTGAAATGGAGCCTGTAGATTGCAGTGAGACTCTCTCTTTCCCTTAAATACCTATGGGAAAGAAACTTCTAAATACTGCATTTGTTTTGGCTCAAAGGCAAATTGTGGGTATCTGAACCCTCATCAATTTCACAATTCTCTGTAGATTATCTTTGTTTCCTCAGCAAATTTTCCTTAATCACAGTGGAAACTTGGGGGGGGGGGGGAAACCTATTTATATTACCTACCAGTAACATGGTGTTTTGTGAGGAAGCACACTGTGGTATTCAGGGCACTCTGCTGCCCTTTCCTTCTTGGTAGTGTAGGGCAGAATATATCCAAGGCGACAATATTTGGTAGGCCTCAGAGCTCCTTCCAGAGCAGTTTGTTCAAATCTCAAACCACAGTATGGCTGGCACTCTTACAAACTTTAGAAAGCTCTCCTGGGATAGCATTCTAGCATCTTCATTGCCACAGCTGAACAGCTTGAGGGAATTGTGGGGTCCATTCCTGTAGTCCATCAAGAAGATGACCATTGACAGAAGCATTTCATATTTCACATACATACGAGTTTCTTTACTCTCTTCCTCACGGTTTTTTCCCTTTTATGTGCTCTTCTACATCACTGCTTTAAATTTTGCATTTATTCTTCCAAATTATTGTGACACTAAACATTCTTTTGATATTTTAGAGGTCGATAATAAATCACCTAGAAGAAACGTCATTCATTATTCATCTCCAAAAATGCTTTGTAAGTGCTGATTCTGTAAGTCTCCACAATTGATTACATAGTCTGTGCACGAGATTTTTAGCAAAAGTTCTTAAAAGTGTTAAATAATATAGTAGAGAGATGAGAGCAAAAGGAGAATTAAGGAACTGCTTTAAATGCGATGTGCAAATTAAGAATTTTAGAAAAGCTTTGAATACACAGGAATGAGACACCACCACCAATTGTCTACGGCCTGAGAGCAAGCCTGCATATCCCTTACAGACATGTGTCTGAGAAGCTTAAGTAAAGCTGATTTCAATGATAAAGCCTCATTCATGCACATGCTGCCTGCAAATTTAAACAGCACTAATTTTGTCAATGAAATACTGTTTCCAGTATTGATCTAGCATCTCAAATCTACCTAAGACGGTTCTCACCTATTGTCACATTTCAAAGGAAATATTTCGCCCATTTGCTTGTGAACTCCCAAGTGATCTGGCTGACGACACAGTCATCGTAACAGTCATCGTACCGCAGTGCCCATGCTGACATCTTGTAAACCACCTCAAATTTTTTTTCCTACCTTAAGTGACCATTGAACTGAGATGATGATGAATCTCAAAATATCAGTCTCTGACCTTGACCAGCTCTGGGATCTCAGATTTAAACCACTTGTTTGACATTCCCAACTGTGTGGCTAAATGCTCTCTCTAACTCCTTACAGCTAAACAAATCTGATTCCTAACTTCTCGATTACCAGCTTCAAATACGGAGACATGGAAGATGTCTGTTACTTTTTTGATCTTCTCTGTCTTAGTAAATGGTACCACCTTCTGCCTATTTTTCCACTTCAAAGTGTAACGCTCTGCAAATAAGGTATCAATTGTAGCCTGTGCTGTATCCATAATAGTTCTCCTATGGTCTACATCACCCCACTATCTTCATCAAAGTCTTCTGAAAGAATTCAGGCTTGGTGAAAAGAACAATTTAAGCTGTCCTGTTCAACTGTTGATACTCACTTGTATTCCTAATGGTCATCATGATACCAGAGAAGTGAAAAGAGAAAAAAAAAGAGAGAACTAAATAAGCATTAAATAAAATGAAGGAAGGAAGAAAGCAAGGAGGAAGAAGGAAGAAGGAAGGAGGGAGGGAAGGATTGATCACTGGGTTGTGTTGGAATGAAGAAAACAAAAACATTATTTGGGTTTACCTTTAACTGTTATGACTTAGAACATACTAACTCACAATTTTCCCATTCCCATTTATTTGGAATAAACATCATGTCTTTTATAAAATAATATTGAAAGTGGTGCTTTTATAAGATATTGAGAGCAGTATTTTTAAAGTTTATTTTCTCATTCAACAAAGTAGAAATTTTCCTGGGTAATTTTGATTTGTTTTTCTTATTTTGTTTTTCACTTTATTTTAAACTTTTTCGTATATTTTAATCATTTTCTTTGTTCATCCTGAACTTCTCTCCAACCTAGCCACCTGTGTACTCACTTGAACATCATGTTCTTTCCCCCTCCCAACAAAACCCACAAAAATTAAAGAATTTTTTTCAAAGCAAACAACCAAACAAAACAGTAGGACAAAAGCTAAACAAACGAGAAGTAGAAAAAATTCCACCACGGAGTCCATTTTGTGTTTGCGAACTATTGCTGGGCCTAGAGCTTGCTCTGGACTGTGGCTGATGAAGCCAATGACACTTTCTTGGGGAAGACTGACTTCCCTTCCCAGAAGGTATCCATTGCAAATTGCTTCTTGGTTAGGGTGGGACTTTGTGTCCACTTCCCCTTCCCAGTGCAGCAATTTTGTCTGGTTTCTATTTGTGTAAGACTGGTACATACTGTCACAGTCCCTGAGTTCACACGTTTATCGGCCCTGTTGTGTCTGGAAGATGGTTTTTCTTAGGAATCATCCCTCCTTTCTGGTTCTTACAACCTTTTAATCTTCTCTTCTGCACAGATCTCTGAGCAGAGGGTTGATAAAGACATCCCATTTAGGACTGAGTTCTCCAAAGTGTCTCCTTCCACTCATTATCCTATTGCCTACAACAGCGACCTGAATACAAGATCTACGAGTACAATAGAGGAGCAAACGTTACGTGAGTAAACGAGCACTATTAGATTGGACTTCAGATCCACTCCATGAGACAGAAACATTATATGACAGAACTAAAGTGGTCACGAACCCAATGCTGCATGGGTCATGGAACTAGGGGAAAGTCTATTGCTACCATTCTGCTAAAGTAATGTCGCAATAAAATGACTCCTAACAGCATCCTGCTTACCCATATAGATCAGTTGTCAGAGACGCTTCTTCTTGCAGTAAATTATAATAACCCAGAGACTTGCAGCGGGACATCGGTTTCCATTTCAGATTTTGAATCCCAAACTAGCAAACATCTCCAAACAGATGTAGTCATACAAGTGACATATCTTGCAAACCTCACCTCTCCCTCTCTCCAACCTTCTTCTCTGAAATAGCTCATAAGAACAGTCTATACCATCATTCTAGATTGTCCTCTATTCTCAGGAAATATGCACGCACACCTTTGATTTTGATTTAAGATTATATGAGCTGGGGAGCTGGGTCAGCAGGTAAATCCCTTGTTTCCAAGCCTGATGATCCATCCTCAGGACCCACATGATGGAAGGAGATTATCAACTCCCTTATGCTTTTCTATGACTTCCATGCAAGAGCCATGACACATGCGCATAAGTTGCACAGACATGAGTGTACATACATGCATACGTACACAAAATAAATAAATGTATGTTAAATATCTTTTAAAGGTAATATCTTAGGGATTATCCTACAATTTGCTTTCTGACCTGTAAACCTAGAACAGTAAATATATATGTGACTGAATTACTTTTTAGTTTTTAGAATTTCATACATATGTACAGTAAAATAAGATTAGATGTACCTTATATTTTCTTTCTCTTACTCCCCGTATATTCTTCTCAATAAACTACCTTCCCAATTTTTTCATGCCCTTTTTCTTGTTTATTATTTATTTTTATAATCCAAGTCCAATTGGTGCTGCCCACATGTGCATGAGTGTTGGGTCGTCCACTAGAACATGGGAAACCTCGCGGGGGCCAGGTCATTAAAAAGATACTATTCAATGCAATTCTATGGATATCTAGTCAACTTCCTACTCCTACAAATGTTTTCAAATGTCCAGGATCATTTTAGGCCGCCATGAACAATGTTGTTTTAACGTCTCTACATTTTATCCTGTAGATGAATGTGAACAATCTCTTTTCCTGTTTCCCCCTAATTAATTAACAACTCTTCTCACTCATGCTTGGGACTTTTTCATAATTAGTTTTTCAGTAGTAGAAGGCTAGATTGATGGATCTGTAATGTATCTGTTCACACATACATGCACAACAATTTTATTATAATTTTGGAGAGTTTAAGATGTTGAGCCAGCATGACCATGTTCTATGTGCTCACTTTTCGTTCTTTGGAATGTCCTGCTGTGGTGGTTATAGCCTCGTTTCTCTGAGTCGTTCAAACACCTCCAGAGCACAGCCCATTTGTTTTCCCTATTTCATTCTGCTCTCTCACCCTCAGCAGACACTTTAGCATTCTGAATTGTTCAAGGTAAAGATGTATCTCTAGGTATAACCAAGACTGATATCCGAGATAATGACCCCAGTTTCTGTCTGTAGTGATTTCAGCTACAATAAGGCTGATACTTCTGGGTTCTAGGGGCCATGCATGTGCAGACAAGTCCTCAGGCAGAAGTGCCTAATGGCCCCCAGGGATGTTAAAAGGCCCCTGTGTGACCCACATGAGGCATGGATTACATCATCCACGTATGACTCAGCTAAGACCTTAAACGCATGCATGAGCCCCCATCATCTGCATATAACGTAGCCACGTCAACCCCTGTGCTCATGCGCTAGGCAGCTTTTAAAAACTGGAAGCACCATCTCTCTCTCTCTCTCTCTCTCTCTCTCTCTCTCTCTCTCTCTCTCTCTCTCTCTCTCTCTCTCTCTCTCTCTCTCTCTGTTGCATTTTCCATGTTTCCTTCTCACTTGCGCCAGGTAATCTCACCATCCCTTGCTTTTCTTCTTCCATAGCAATCCCAAACCCTTTCCCACACAGTGCTGTTCAGTTGTGTGTGTGTGTGTGTGTGTGTGTGTGTGTGTGTGTGTGTGGTGTGTGTGTGTGTGTGTGTGTGTGTGGTGTGGTGTGGTGTGTGGTGGGTGTGTGTGTCTGTGTGTGTGTGTGTCTTGCTCATGCCTTTCCTGTCTTGGTTCATTAGACTGTCTACCTCGATGTGATGCTTCCAGGAACACGTGACAGATTGCGTCCTCACCCTCATCCTCAAGTTCTGTTGCTTCTTTTCCAGTGGACTTGGGAAATAGTTCAGACCATAAAGTACTTACCTCCTTTGTCTGCTCAGCACGAGGGAACATACAGACCTGAGTTCACTCACCAGAACCCATGTAGTGTGCACGTGTAACCCCAGCACTGGGGAGCTGGGGTCAGATGGATGCCTGAGGCTCAACCACCAGACGGCCTACATTATTGAGGCTAGTGGGAGACTTAATCTCTCAAAAGCCAAGTGAACACCTCCTGAGGATTGATACTGGAGGTTGTCTCTTAGCCTCCACTGTTGGGGCACACACAGACGTGAGCCCATTCCACCTTGTCTGAAGGTCAAGGAGTTTGAGCTTGTTTTTGCTCTCTCAAAGTTGTTAACAACAGGTGTGGCTGCAAAGGAGCGATTCTGGCCAAGGGTGTGGTTAATTAGTATTTTGAGTGTTGAAGGAGATCTGTTCCACCTGCTCCAAAGGTCAGATAATTCAAGTCTATTCCTGGTGTCCTGCTAATGAAGTCTGTTGCCTCCCCTGTCCGCTTTTGGAGTGAAGGATATGAGCGTGTGGGAGAATAAATGGGGCAAATTCAGTATTCACTGAACGTCCCTCCCTCCCGAAGCTGCTCTTCATTTCTGTTTCTTATTTCTCCTGTATCTCTGTTCCTTTTGCTTAAAAATTCTAATCCTCACTCTTCTACTCTGGAACATACAAGTTTTTTGTTGTTGTTGTTGTTTTGGTTTTTTGTTTGGTTGGTTGGTTTTTGTTTTTGTTTTTCGAGACAGGGTTTCTCTGTAGCTTTAGAGCTTGTCCTGGAACTAGCTAGCTCTTGTAGACCAAGCTGGCCTCGAACTCCTAGAGATCCACCTGCCTCTGCCTCCCAAGTGCTGGGATTAAAGGCATGTGCCACCACCGCCCAGCAGGAATGTGCAAGTTTTGTCAAAGCTGATTTACAACATATAGCACAGCAACGTGGGGTGTACATATGTCAGCCCAACCTGGGGCTTTCAACACACTACCACATGCACACATCTGTACCTGCATACAAATGCACCTGCATACATGCAAATGCACGCACAAATACACAGAGAATAAAAGATTATCGTAGAGCTGGAGATTCGGGTTGGTGGTTAAGCAGCATTTTCATGGAATGTGATAAGGCCCTAGCTTCCACCCACAACACCATACACATCAGACATAAAAATTAATACAAAGTCTGAAAATTATTGTTAATGTCCCATGTTTAGGTACTGTCCTAAAATCAAAGCACACATGTACATGCCTTTAAGAAAATCTTATTAGTAGACATCAGTCACCTTGTCCACCCGAATGTGCTATTAGGCCTAAACATCACCTCGTTTCGATAGTCCACTGTAACCTTGAATCTTCCCCGATTAAATCCATGGTCTGTACTAGGAAGCACTTCATGATAACTCTCTAAAAGATGCATTGTCTGTACCTGCTAGGCATAGCACAGATGGTACAAAAAGGATGCAAAACAATGACGCCACATGGGGGAGGACACTAGTATGAAGAGTCACAGCCATTTTAGACCATGGGTTTGGGGGGGGGGGGTTACCATAACACCAGTGCAAATCCTCAGCTGATTTATCAGTGTGAAATGCAGTTCACTCCTTGATCCAAGAAGGGCATGAGGATTGGAAGCCCGACCACTATAAGTCGCCTGACCTCTATATGTCACCGACCAGCCTGTCTTTCATTCTAACTGCCTTAGACTCTAAGATGACCCCTGAATGCATGGGATTCTGGATCAGGAGCAAGGCTCTTTTCATAGCTACTCAGTCTAGCGAGGATGCTAACTCCTCAGGCTGGAGCTCTTAAACGAGAATTCTTGCAGCCCAACCCTCCAAAATTTCAACTTTCTGGAGTATCAAAATGTATTAAGGATCTGTTAAAAATCCCCCATCCTTTCCTTCACTGAACTATGTCCACACAGAATGTTAGGGAGCTATTATTTTTCCATGCAAGAGTGTAAGGGATTCATTACATTCTCTGTGTGAACTCTACTGTGGGGTTATCTAGCTGTCTACCAAGAGCGGGCAGCTCGTATCGCTTCCATAGACCTTCGGATTTCCTCTTCTTCTCTGTATGTACACACAAACACACTCAGTCACCCAGACCGCTGGTGGAAACTCTCTGAAAGACATGATTTTAGGGGAGCTTATACTGTTAAAAAGAGCAAGATGTTTCTCTACGTACTGAAGGGAAAAAGAAAGAAATCTGTAAGATAAATACCCAGCACAGTGCCCTCGCAACAGAACAAATGGGCTGATACTGTGATGGATAGAAGCGAGTTTGACCTCTAGCACAGTCGGAGTGTGACGTCATCAGAAGTCCAAGCTCAATGCAGACTATAGGAATGGAATCGATGATGCTATTTTCTCACAAGTGGCATTTGAACCTGCATGGTAGAGTCTATATCAAAGGAAGAGTTTTAAGATGTCTGATTGCTTATTTGCCGTGAATACTTGAGTGCTGTCCTTCCCAGAGGCTAAATTCAAGAGCCCCGGTGCATTCTTAGGTTACATAAACAGTCTGCGGTGCATTTGGTATTGGGTGAATTAAGATATTAGCATACTGGCAACATATCGCATAAACAATACACGTCAGGCAAAGATTCAGAGAGCTGTGCTATTAATCTGCTGCCCAGAATCCCGAAACTGAGGATGTTCTTCAAATTATTTTTTTGTGTTTGTTGAATGTTTTGTTAACATGGAAATATCTCAGCTTTAGTTTCTACAGAAATTCCGTATTTTTCGACTATGCTTCACTGGGTCTCCTGAAGGAATGACATTGTACTTGTTACAGCTTGAAGTAGTCTGTATAATGATTTTTTTAAAGAATACGCTTACATAAATTCATGATACCTTACAAAATAAGTTAGACATTTGGTTTTATAATCTGACTGATAAATCTTAAGAGCAAGATGATTTGGAAGATGGTCAGCTATTGGAAATCATGGACCTGCTTTTCATTTGAAGCTCAGTGTGAAGTAGTTGATTGAATTTGGCATGAAAGACAAAGGAATTTGCTTCCTACATTTAGTTATTCATTATTCTACAAAATATAAGGATCGAGCACTCCTCTCATCCTCCAGTTCTCAGTGGGAGTCAGAAAGGTAAGAAATACTAGAAATAATTTTCAAAATAGTGCTATGGTTGTATAGTTTTTTCCTTCTATTAAATTTTATTTTACTTTTTTTCAACACAGGGTTTCTCTGTGTAGATATGGCTGTTCTGGGACTCACTATGTAGACCAGGCTGGCCATGAACACAGAGGTCTGTCTCTGCCTTCTGAGTGCTGAAATTAAAGGCATGCACCACCACTATCTGGTCATACGTTTTATTAATGTTAAGGTTTATTTTATTCTCTCTCTCTCTCTCTCTCTCTCTCTCTCTCTCTCTCTCTCTCTCTCTCTCTCTCTCTCTCTCTCTCTCGTGTGTGTGTGTGTGTGTGTGTGTGTGTGTGTGTGTTGAAGATTGCCACACAAAGGCCAAAAGAGAACTTTTGATTCTCTGGAGCCAGAGTTATAGGGGATTGTGAGTTGCCTGGTATGGGCATTAGGAACCAAATTCCAGTCCTCTTTAAGAGCAGCAAGTGTGCTTAAATGTTGAGCATCTTCCACATCTCACACTTTATAACTAAAGGACCGAAGATTTTAGGCTAATTTTTTAAAAGCACTACCATGAGAAAAATTAAGTGTTATAATACCATTATACTAAGAAGTGATTTTAAACATTTAAAAATATACACAGGAAATGAGAGATGAAAGTCACAGCTTAAGTGGCACTTGCGGACGCACAGAGGAACAACAGGTTGAACTACAGATCCAGAAGTAGATTTGTCTTTTCTACATTTTGCAGGCAGTTTGGCTTCTTGGCTTCTTCTTCTTCTTTTTTTTTTTTTTTTTTTTTTTTTGGCTTTGAATGGTAACAGCAGGGTGCTAGACGCAAGCACTCACAGAACTATAGATGATGCTGAAATCGTTGCTAAATGGACCCATTCCTGGAAATCGCATCTTCTGTCATCCCTGAGTGGTTGACCTGGTCTCTACGCCTCAGAAAGCGTCAGGAGCAATTCTCTGAGTCAGACGGCTCATAAGGACCTCCAACCAAAGATTCCCCAACACTGAACAGCACACTGGATCCTTGCTGTTCACCCCGTTCCTGCCAAAGCTACACAAGGTAAGAGAGCCAAGGATGACCTGAGCAGTCACAACCAGCCACTCTCTTCCGTTCCTCATAGATCACTTTATCCTCGTCGTAACTGGAGGAAACAAGGCCGATTTCTGCTTTCAGTTCACATTCAAGAATAATGAAAATTGGGGCTGCAATAACTCACCTGAAACTGCACTATGGGGCATGGTTGTTTTTTTTTTTTTTTTTTTTTTTTCTATCTCATTCATACCACCGTAATTCAGTTTGGTGAAAAAGCAAGGAAACTGGGCCTGTTCTCCTCCACCTCCTTGACAGAATCAGTATGAGGCCTTGTTGATCTCTCAGGTGCTTCTGAAATTCACTGTTTTCTTTTTATTTACTGTGATTGCCTGCTCCAATTTCACCCCCTCTTGTCCTTAGGATAATCTCTTAATTGTTTCATCTTTTTAAAAATCTTTTCCTCTCTAGTTTCTGTACCATTCTGATATCCTTTCCTTTTGTTTCTGTCCTTCATTTCTTCCTTCTAAGACGTTTTTATGAATATTCTGCCCTATAGTTCACACCCAAGATTATTAGTTAATTTTTGTCCACTCTAATCTGTATATTCCATTAACATAAAGTCCTTGACACCTAAAACAGATAACTAGGTGTTTCTACCACCAGACTGGTGCCCATGAGACCAGACTGTTAACTTCTTAAAAGACTTTGTCTCAATCACTTGCTCATTCATTCAATCATTCAACGTTTCTTAATCACCCACTCTGTGCCTTGAACTTATTTACTTATGGCAATAATAGCCATATCTCTCTTTTAATAACCATAACATGTTTGATGATTATATTATATAGATACTGTCATCTCAACACATTTTTGAGATAATGTTCATAAAGCTCAAGGTAGCTATGAACTAGAGGTCTTCCTGCCTCGAGCTCTGAAGTGGTAGGATTGAGGGCAAGAATATCACTTGCCCTGTAGATATTATTACCATACGCACACCAAGAAAAATAAAGAGCAGAAATCAAAGATGCCACCAAGGAGACAAATGTTTTGCTTAGGTACCTGAAATGATGAAAGAGACTCAGTATATTTTAATTGAATTTAAACACATATATAAAATAAACTCTTAAGGGATGTTGTTTTGAAAACAAGCAAAACACACACAGAGAAAGAGACAGACAGAATAGCACAGAGGCAACATAATAGTGGCTTAAGGATCTTGAACAGTTGTTCTCAACCTATGGGTTGCAGTTCCTTTTACTGTCAAATAACTCTTTCACAGGGGTTGCCAAAGACCATCAGGAAACACAAATATTTACATTATGATTCATAACAGTAGCAAAATTACATTTACAGAGTATCAATGAGCATAATTTTATGGCCGGGGGTCACCATAACATGAGGAGCTGTAATAAAGGGTTGACTGGGTGGTGGTGGTGGTGGTGGCAGCAGCAGCGCACACCTTTAATCCCAGCACTTGAGAGGCAGAGGCAAGCAGATCTCTGTGAGTTCAAGGTCAACCTGGTCTAGTAGAGCTAGTTCCAGGACAGGAATCAAAGCTACACAAGAAATCCTGTCTCAAAAGAACAAACAATAAAAAAAGGGTCACAGAATTAGGAAGGTTGAGAACCACTAATCTAGAAGATTATGGCTTTAAAGTAATCTCTCGCTTTTCATCAGCACTAGGTTATGTGATCTCAATTAAATACAATTATTTCTGTAGACTTCTATTTGAAATAAATTCATTAGATTAGCATTTGTACTAATTCAAATGGCTGCTATATGAATAAAATCCCAACATACATGTAAAATGTTGGGTGACCCAGCTAGTATTAAGGCCACAAAGTAATGATTAACCATCATCACAATGGTTGTACAATAGTATAATAGAATTCAATAATAAATTGATTAAAAAATTACGAATTTTCTCTTGAAATTTTCCAGTGTTATTCCCTTCATCTGCAAGGTTTGTTTTTTTGTTATTCTTTTTATGACTGTGACTTTGATGAGGAGCCCGAGAGTGACTGCTGTATGTCATGGGAGTATCCATGTGCCCTCCAGGTTCCAATATCATATTTGTCAAAGTGATCCGATGTGGATCAGAAGAAGAAATAATTCTAATTCCTTCTGCTCTAGAGCATTATTGTCTACATGAAAAAGTCCTGTTTATTTCATCCTGCTGTCAGAGGATTGCTGTACCAGAAAGCCTCTAAGAACTTAATTACTAAGATAAAGAGTAGGCTAAGTGTCATAGAAGACATTATTTACTTCTTAGCTTAACCATCCCAATTGTGGTTGAAATAAAGAACACGAGTGTTTTGAAAACATTCTTAGAGACCATTCCCTCCAGGGAAAGATAAGAATTTTATACATCTCTCACCATGAGGAAGGAATCTGTGGAATTCACAGAAGATTTTGACTGAAGAATAAATTAAACAACACACACAAATTAGCCTGAGATGCCAATCCGCCTGCCTTGGGCTCTCCACTGTGATATTAGGAGCAAAACAGCTCATTGCCCAGAGTTGCCATCTTATGCGGTGGGTGGCTGAGCACGTGGCCCTTCTATCTTTCTTCCCTGGGGTATGCTCAACACCTCCCTGGTGGTCAGTTTCTCAATGAGTAAATAAGTCCTGCTTCTTGACACACATTCCACAGGCCAGCCAGAATTGAGAAAACAAAAGCCAAATATGCCAAGAAGAAATAATAGAAGGCTAACAAACCACGAAGAGTTGGAGTGGCGGGGCTAATAGGGGGACTTCACTGAAAATCCAGGGCAAGCATTACTCAATGTTCTCTCTCAGTAAACATCCTTAGGATGCAGGCAGTAGATAGTGGACCTCGCCAGAGATTCTCGAGCAAACACATTGGGCCATTTGTGGTTTATAGTCCGGGCTTTTATTTTGCTGTATCATCTGTGTACTTTGTACTGTTGTATTTCTTTTGGTTAATCTTCCTTCCTCCTGGGAAACAAAACTCTCTGCAATAACAAACATTGTCTGTGGTAAGTCCCGAAAATTCC
Source organism: Arvicola amphibius (assembly GCF_903992535.2). Lineage (NCBI taxonomy): Eukaryota > Metazoa > Chordata > Mammalia > Rodentia > Cricetidae > Arvicola > Arvicola amphibius. The sequence goes on along the minus strand of NC_052063.2, from coordinate 14,858,584 downwards.
AGTGCAACAGATTGTAAAGCCTGCTGGCCATCCCGAATACGCATGCACGATTTCTCACTCTGGTTGCTCCTTGCCAAATCCGTCTTGCATATGTCATTTTATCTGGGTGCTGATCGCCAACTGCTCCATGAAAAAGACATTTTGCCATGCACAGCAAATATGTTCTTCAATAAAAAATCCAAAAGCCTACTTGACTAGTAGAAGCTATTGACACCCCAATAACAGGAAGATGGTATCATTTCTTCCTCACTGTTTTTTCCTATGTCTAAGTCTGCAAAACAAAAAAAAGATATATTTTTAGATTATGATATATCTTGACCTCAAAGAAAGAAGTAGAGAAAAATATAACTGCTTGAACACAGTATATCATCTTGGGATACATTAGCCAGACTTTATTAGAAGTATCTTTTACTTAATAGGAATTCACTTAGAAGAATCCTGAACCCAAAAAAATTAATTAACAGAGTCTCAGAATCACTCAAAGAGCCAGGTGTCTTAAAGAGAATCCCACGATACCTACAGGTGGAAGGTTCTCTCTGATTGGAGAAACAACTGGAAGTATCAGGGACTCTGGCTCCCGTAGCCTTTTTCTTAGGTTGCTAGAGGACAGGGCCTGACTTCTGCTTGCTCTTCTGACAGAGTTACTGACGCCATCCTAGCTTCTCAATGGCCTTTGTTTTTGAATGGGAATCATGTGATTATTTCAACTGCACAACAGGAAGGAAGCTATTCTTGCTAAAAATGGCAACATCTACTAATTGTCTCCGTAGTGTTGATTTCCTGTCCCCTTTCAAGGGGAAGTCAGATCTAGATTTTAGGTACAATTCTCTAATATTTAGGGCTAGATCAACTGTACAAGTTTTGTTCATTTTCATTTTGTAGAACCAAACTTTTTCAGTGACAGAATCCCCTTTGTGTTGCCAATGTACGAATGCTTTGAACCTAGAGCTTCTCCAGTCTAGGGGACTCCTACACTACCGCCTGAATCTTCGGTTACAATGAGCAGACCCATGTTTACTCTACAGGCCTTCTAAAGGCTAAATGAGTCTTATTGGCATACTTTGAAAGGGAGTACCCATAATTACTTACGAAAACTAAGCAAGAGATGGAAATAGAATGACAAACTCAGCCTTCATCTACTGATCCATTGACATTTGCATTTAAATAACTTTCTATTGCTGAAAATATCATTCATGGAGCCGCTTCTCTGTGCCAGGCACCCGTTCAAGTTTTTAATCAGAATAGTCGTGGTGTTATTACTCACAAGAGTGAAGGAGCATTGGTGTTATTATTCAAGCCTCACATAAAATGGATATAGCTTTGGAAAAATATATGATCTGAGCAGAATTTAATCAACAGCTAAGTCAGCATTAGTGGGTAAGTTTCTTATCATAAATCCCGTGTTTGATCTCCTAGACTTAAAAACCTTTTTGCTCAGAAAAAAAAGAACAGCTTCAGATTTTTCTTGTATAAGTATGTTGTGACAAAACACACATAAGCTGTCTATAACATTCATAAGTTCCAAAGGAAAAACAGTGAGTGGCATCCAATAGCTACAGATGCCTATTTAACAATGGCAAGGTAGATCAAGAGTGTCCAAAAACAAAATTATGACTGAAAAATTTGAGCTGATGTACACACACACACACAAAAAAAAAAAACTATATTGGCAGTTGTCACGGGGTTATCGCCCCACTTTGGGTGGTGTACGCATATGTGGGCACATGAGCATATGAGTGCACTAACCTCTACAGGTGACAGAAGGCAAGAACTTGACCTTCAAGATCCTCCTGTGTACTCTCCACTGTACTTTTTGGAGACAGAGTTTCTTACTGAACTTGGGCGTCCCAGCTAGATTGCTAGTCAGTGAGCCACAGAGATGCTACTGGCTCAGTGCCCAGCACTGGGGTTCCAGATGCTTGCTGCTGCGCATGGCTTTTACACAGGTAGTAAGTATCTGAACTCAAGTCCTTGTGGCTGCCTAGCAAGCCCTTAACTCACTGAGTGATCTGCCCACCCTTACAACAATTTCTGTGGTAGTTGAGTTTAAGACAGTCATCTTCTTCATTGGTCTTCATTGGACGAATCATTTTCATGAAATCCCTACAAGGGTGAAGTCAACTCAACGAGGTGGGAATTTACTGAGGAAAAAAAAAAAACAAGCCTTGAGGTTAATCTCACCTGCTTGTTTTATAAATCTAGAGCTTGGATTTTATCATAAAACTGCCCAGGCAGAAGAAGGCTTAACAATCTTACCTTTGCAACCTCAGCTCCCTGAGAATTTCCTGAGAATTACCATGACTCCCATTGACTGGAGGGGGCAAGTCTACAGAGAATGACAGGCGTATTAATATTTGGCAACTAATAACCTGGAAAACCCTGTAAGCAGGATTTTCAGCAGTCTAAGAGAAGAGATGATATTTATCTCTGACAGCATCTGCTAAACTATCATGTAATAGAGATTCAGCTAAATAATTCTCTCTTCCCTTATAACATTTTTTTATTTAAAGGTATTTAAAATCAGGTGGACATTGTTTGCTGGGCAGGAGAGTATTTTCTTCTTCAAAGATGCTCGAATTCCTATTATGATTGATTGTCTCCAGTGGCCCACCTCCCGTTCCCCATTTATTTTCACTTCGGGGATATATTTCTAAGCTAATCCATAGATACAGTGTCATCACACACTCTGAATCTCTGCATTTAAAACCATATTAACTGTAAAGAGTCACAGTGTGGCCCAAACAATTCAGCCAGTCATTGAGGAGCCTGTGACCTTTGACTGTGCCTTGTTACATAACTGAAAAATTACTGACAAGGATAGAGAAAACCGCCCTCATTTCTCTTCATAAAAAAGCATCTCCTAATAAAAGCTTTCTAAAAATAATACTACTAAAATGTTCCTGTGCATATTGTATTACTGCTAAAAATTATATTAACACCAAGAATTACAATGTCTTTAATGACTAGTTTATTAGAAGATTAAGGTCGGGGATTATAAATTCTAGGACTGTCTGGGCTGTGGAGTGGGTTCAAGTGCAAGCTATGTAACTTAATTTATTTAATTATTTGAATTACATTTTTGCTTACTTGTTTAGGTGCATATGTGTATGTGTGTGTGAGCAGATGTGCATGTGCCATGGCCTGCTAGGGAGGTCGGAGGACAGCTTGTAGGAGTGAGTTCTCTCCTTCCACCATGGGTGTCTTTGGGTCCAACCTCTGTTTCCGGGCTTCTCCATAGGCCCTTTTGCTTACTGAGCCTTCTTGCCAACCCCCAGTAGTAACTCCCTGAAACTCTATCTGAAAATAAAACATTTAAAATCAATGATCATACAGCAGCAATACTTACCTGACATGAAGGAGGCCCTAGGTTTAGTTTCCAGTACTTAGGGAAAAGCTTCATGTACCATGTTTAATATGTTATCTTAAGTGCCTATATTATATATTTTGACCACAGCCTTTAAAATCCAAAGTCGTATCTAATGCATAATTCGTCAATAAAAAATGAAGCAGATAGATAGTCAATAAATGCCTTTTGCTGTGTTTTTAAAAGACAACAAAAAAATGAGCCAACCAGGAATACGTCACAATATTTGACATTTGCAGGTTGCCACCTCCTTGCCTATGGTAGCCCTTGTACCAGAGGACAGCACAAGCACTGGGGAAGCTTTTGTGGAGATCTGCCACTCTATATCTGGGGGCGCAGATGCACTGGCATTTCTCACAGGCTCAGAAGAGAGAATCCCTCAGCAGGAGAGCTGTCTGTTACTCCGTTCTCCAAGGGTCAGGAGAATGACCCACATGACCATTTGCAAGATTTAGAACTTCAACTCGGGCTTGTTCCTTGGTGGGGGGAACTAGACAGTTCCTATTAGATATCCTCGGAACCATACCAATGAGAACTAAATTTTCAAATAACACATCAACTCTATAAAAGGGCAAGCACATAAAAAGTGCCGTAATTAAATTTTATTTTAAGGTTTTCTTCTTCACTAAATAGGCCACAGTAAGTCAGAAGTGGCTTTAAATATCCTCAGTGCTCTTTTGAGAGAGCTCCTGCAGGACTTAGAAGTGAAAATAACATTGCAACATGAGGCTCAAATGCAACCGAGCCATCCTCCCCTTGTACCCCGTCTCTACTCTAAAACAATTATCCATCTGGGCACACTCGCAAAGCAACCATGTCTATTGTTTCTTGGAAGAAAATTGCATAGTGCATATAGTTTCTCCTTCATGTGCTGTGGGGGATCCAAGTTCAGTCCATCTGCAGGCTCTTTGGTAGACATGGGAGGGATGATGAGATTCAGGAATGGGGGAATAATGACCTTCCAACTTCCCATCGCAGAATAAAATCTCTGAAAGTTTCATTCTTGAAAATTAAGTCCAAGACTGTCTGTCTAAAATCAACAACATAAAAATATCTTTGTTATCAAAATTAGCTGTGCCAAAACGGCCACAATGAAGTATCAAAAGTGGACAGCCCCTACTTAAAGAGATGTGTTGGGGAGCCAACCCAATCTGTTATAAACATAATCCTACCCCCCCCCCCGTGTGTGTGTGTGTGTGTGTATGTATGTATGTATGTATGTATGTGTTGTATGCAATGAACTCCAAAATCTATATTATTTGGCTTTTTGAAGATTAATGATCTAAAACAGCCTGCTACAATGTGTAGGTAAAGCAGGACCTCAACAGCCACGCGTATTTGTAAATCTCTGAACCTGACTTTTGCTTTCAGCTAGTGTCTTCCCAGACAGCTTCGTGTACAGAACTGTAGATTAAAGTAAATACTTACTCATGATGGCTCTAGAAAGTAGGCTGTAGACCCCTGGATTTCTACTCTGTTTAATCTTACATTATGCTGAGCATGCTCTCTTTTGGTCACTATTGTGTACACCTGTACATTATTCTTCCTTCAACGGATGAACCTCAATGAAGTTGCTAAACCTGAGTTTGGGATGTTTGGTATTCTTCACATGCCTTATCCCAAGGTTTCAACCCTTTTTCCTTTTAACCCACATTCTTCTCAGATATGTGTGTCTTGATATTCTCTCTCTCTCTTCCTCTCTCTCCTCTCTCCCCTCTCTCTCCTCTCTCCCCGCCTCTCCTTAGATTCTTCCTGTACTCTTTATAAATGTCATAGAAATCTAGCATGTTCATTCTTCATTGATTTGCCATTCTTTCTCTTTTTTCTTTATTTTTAATGTGCACTAGAATTTGGTCCACATGGATGTCTGTGTGAAGGTGTTGAATCCCCTGGAACTGAGTTAACGGGGGTTGTGAACTGCCATGTGGGTACTGGGAATTGAACTGGGGTCCTTTGGAAGAGTAACTGGTGCTCTAACCTGCTGGGCCATCTCTCCAGCCCCAAGTCACCATCCTTAATGAATGGCCTGTACTGAAAATGTGAGTTTTTCTTTAGAATGTGTGCCTTCCTCAAGGTTGTGTCTACTAAATCAAACAACAAACTATTGCTGTGAAGAACTGCAGAAGAATATTGTCCCCATCCTTTTTTTCTAATCTTGTATCTAGCTATTTCTTTCAAATTGAAACATTCTGTCTTGAACAGAAAAGGGAGAGTCTTGAGATTCGGGAAGGCCACAAACCTTTTTCAGAAGGCACGGGGACATCAGAGAGTTTTGAGACTCATGATCCATCATTAAAGTCATATAAATGATTACTAAGGGAGTAGGGCCCTTCCAGTGGAGCTTGCTGAGGGCTGGACAGGTTTGGAGCTTTTGTGAGTTGTTACAACTCTTGGGAGGACATTTTGCTGATGCAGCTACCCTTCAGCCACCCATGGTCTGGTAAGAAACACATCATGCTGTAAGTTGGTCTCAATCAGCGCATTGCTGCATCAAGCTAAACAAGAAGGGAATTAATTCTCTCACTTTTTATTGAAAATAATTATTTTTCATACACCGATGCCCAACCTTGGGTGAACAATCATTTGCTCACACCTACCCTTGTGTGGGCATGCTCTTGGTAATGGGCTGACATTTTCCTACCGACAAGTAGAGTCTATTTTCCTGCTCTTTAAACATCATCTGCCCAAGTAACTTGATTTTATTGCTAGAACACGGTAACCGGGATGAAAGAAGATGTCTGAGCATGGCTCCAAGAGAACATATGGCTTCTGAGATCTTGGAATACTAGCCTGAAATCATGTGAAGAAGCCAGATAGAGTCACTAGAGAGGGAAAAGCGAAAAGAATTTTACTGATAGCTCTTAGATCGCCCATCCAACAGCAGCGCTGGGAGTCAGGCAGATCTGTAGCTTTCTCAGAGTCGCCAGGTGACTGAAGTTTCATGAAGAACTCCAGGGAAGGGTGGTAGAGCTGCCAAACTAAATCAGCCCAAGTCACTAACCAACAAAGTCATAATAAAACAGATAAAGCTAGTGAGTTTTAAAATCATTTTGTATGTTAATAGATCATGGATTAAACTAAAGAAAATAGATAAAACACGGGGTGTTCAAGGACACACTGCTAGTAGTTTTTGTTTCACCCCCAACTCAGTTGTTTTCCTTTTGAGTCTATGCCATTCCTTCACTATTGTGATCTAATCATACCTAGCATTGATAGACTGTTTTATTAAAGCTTATTCCCTTAACATTGGCTTTCACTATGTTATACTGAGGCAGAGCAGGAACTACTACCATTCGCATCCTGTGGATGAGGATGCTGAACCCAGGACAGCACCTATACACAGACACATGATAGCAGAGGACACATGCAAGATCAAGAACCAGTGCTCTTTGGTATAGATTATGCTGCCCTGTGGTCCCTTTTCCTGACTACAGCAATATCATTTAATATTGGCAAGAATAGGTTAAATTTAGATTTTACATTATTAAAATCTTTGACTCGGGGTTTGTTTTTTAAACAGTCCCAATCATTACTAATATTCATTTTTCAAGATAGATAGATAGATAGATAGATAGATAGATACATACATACATACATACATACATATACATGTATGGATAAATACTTGTGTTCATTTTAAGTAGAGTTTTGTTCTAAAATTTCTGATTCATAATTCAGCAAATTTTTATTAGCAATAATTCTTAGATGTTTAATAATTATTTGAATCATTTTATAAGCAATGTGCACCTTTTATCTCTGAATCATCTAGGGCCATCTTGCCAGTGAAAATCAAAGTTATATTTCACACTTTTTCCTTATTAAATGGAAAATGTTGCATGTTCTTCAGGGTATATCACTCTTGCTTTCTCTGAAGAGTCTATTTGCTGTGTTCTTTTCAAACTCTTCCTCTCCTCCAAATAAGGAGACTTACCTTATATAAAGTTTATTATCATCTCAATTTATTATAGTTCAAAATAGGAATTGTAGTCTCATTTATGATTCTAATAAAATGATAATTTACATAGCAGGAAAACAGATTTCATTATAAATTCTAAGTTTTGAAATGGCATATCAAAAGCAAATCTTCAGTAAAGCTCATTGAACTCACAGGCACATGTTTTTTAAGTCTTACACTTTCAAAACCATTACTGTAATAATTGATAAGTGATGTATATGTAGGGTGACATCGGAAGGGGAGGAGATGCATCATTCATCTGGGCCACGCAGGTGCTGTACCTAAAGAATTTTGTAAATATCAGCATATAATACCAATGGAAGTCATTGTTTTGAATACATTAAATGGTATAGCATTCATTTAACACCACTGTGTGCTTGGAATGTTTTTTATTATATGACTTCTGCTTAATTTCTTACAACTGAAACACATGTCTCTTTTCTCCTGTGTTCTATCTGGTGTCCTATGCTGCCTACACTATGGCTTAATGAACTTATGAAAAGAACTGCACCCCTGGGTCCTACTTACTTCCTTTGTTAAAAAAAGGGATCCAAGGGAGGGAAGGGAAAGGGGGATGATGGAATCACATTATTTTCTCAAAAATAGTTAATAAAATAAGAAATGAAAAGGAAGTTATCAAAGTATCAAAGTTATCGCAGTGCTCTAAATAAGAACACATCACTTGTATGGTAATTGTCACTAGATTTATACAAAGAAATTGTAAGCCAGTACTGTTTTAATATGCTCTGGTATAAAAATATGGTTTAGTAAGGTAATATAGGAGACACTGGGGGATTACCAAAATTAGTACCTATTAGTGAGACATGCAATAAAATCTCAGGTTGGGAAGGAATGGGGGAAGCTGTGTAGATTCCCTCAGGCCAGCTTCTCCCTTTGGTCCCCATTCCATGCTGAATAAAAATGTTGTATCACACAGAGTGACTAATTCCAGTGCTTCAGCATCTGCCCTAATTTCTATTATAAAATGACATGACAATTAACTTATATCTAACCAAAATGTGCAACATGGGGGAAGTCATAATTTCTATGTACAATATCTAAGATGTTGATTAGAGTTGGCGGATAATTATTATAAGAGGTATTAATTTACTTGTACTTTTCCTTTTGAAAAACATAGAATGGCTATAACATTTATATCAATATTTCTTCTTGGTTAAATTGAGGCAAAAAGATATGACTTATCTGGGGCTAGAGAGATGGCTCAGCGGTTAAGAGCATTGCCTGCTCTTCCAAAGGTTCTGAGTTCAATTCCCAGCAACCACATGGTGGCTCACAATCATCTGTAATGAGGTCTGGTGCCCTCTTCTGGCTTGCAGGCATACATGGCAGACAGAATATTGTATACATAATAAATAAATAAATATTTTTTAAAAAGATATGACTTGTGGTCACACAGATAGAAAGTGATATAGTAAAAAAAAAATACATAGTGTAAATGTTAAAAACAGGAGGAATCGTCTTTTCTTGGGATGAGCCCCTAATTTGTTATCCAACACCAAATGATCAACCCTGAAATCATGCACACACAAGTAACGCTAAACAGACTGAGAGAGGTGTGTGTGTGTGTGTGTGTGTGTGTGTGTGTGTACAGCAATAGCAATCAAAGAGAAATAAGCCATGGATTTGAGAGGAGGGGCAGGAGGATAAAGCTAGCACAAGGAAAAACATGGGTGGAGTAAAGGGGAAAGGAGAAATGACATAGTTATATTTTAATTTAAAAAGATTAAAAACCCACATATGGAAGGGGAGAGAGAGACTGTAAGAACCAGAGGACAAGGGAATTCACTTTCAGATTTTGTCTTCTAGTAATGACAGAAGCTACACACTAAATTCTCACCAACATGACTGACTAAGCATGAACTGAACACAGCCAACAATAATTGGCACGTCAAAGTGGAATGAGGGAAAACGACAAGGTCTCAACCCTACACAAAGGACTATGGGTAACTGAGGAAACAGGGGAAGACCAGGCCAGGTGGTTATCCTATACCAAATGGTCAGCCATGAACAGGTTTTATAACCGCACGCAAACACGAGCACACATGCATATATGAGGAGGCCATGGATTTGCAAAAGAACAAGGAGAGGTATGGCGAACAATATGAAGAGAGGAAGCAGAAGGGAGAACTTAAGCAGTTATATCATAATCTCAAAACTAAAAGCATTAAATACATACCCTAGTATGAAAGATCATCCTTGACTTGTACTATTTCTAAACTCAAGAGTCCTTGTTGACAAATCTGCTGTTGTATATATAGAATTTTCTAAGCAGCAACATGTAAAGCCAATGAACGCTGTGGCTGACATGGGAGATGCAGCTATGGATACCAATGGCATCAACTAGATGCTTTAGAATGTTTTCTCTAGTTTCTGAATCAGTATCTTTTTAAAAGTGAAAAAATAGGAAAGTTATAGATTATAACAAAGGAACACCAAGCCTTAAATTGTCCCAGGCACAGTTGCCTCCGTTTCCGTTCTTCTTTCTCTCAAGTATTTATTAGACACTTGCTAGAAACACATTTATGAAATTAATTGCAGGGCTAATTTAGACGGTGCTACTTTGAAGACCATACTTAAGCAGGTACTTGAAAATAATTTTTCTTGCTCATCTTCGCTCCCTGTAATAGCTTCTTTTTCTTCTCTATGAGTATCGCTTTAATATGCTTTTTTTCAGAGTATGAAAACACCATTTCACCCAGCAGCAGCCTTGGTGAGTCTAGATCAAATAGCAGTTATGCTTAATAAGTTCATAAATAAGACAGGAAGCAACTGCTAATGGAATTACTCCTAAAACTTTACAGCACAATAAAAATCGTGCCATTCCAGAGGGATGACACATTCCAATATTCGTCATAGTCCTAATAACGTACATGGGAATCGAGTAAAAACAGTATTTGAAATGAACAGAATTGACTTCCATGTACCACGACAATCATCTATTTGGCCTTACCCCAGACAAAGTGTTCGACAGCCAACTTCATATTCTTTATTAGAAAATGAAGTGAACAAAAATGTCCCCTACAGATTTCTAGGAGAAGTGAAAGAGGAATATGAAAGAAACCCAACAAGGTGGCCTTCCCCATTATAAGCATTCAAGGATTTATAGGTTCCCTTCTCTTTCCTGATGGCCACTCTCCACCACCTGCTTCTTTTATCTCTGTACCAGCTGTCAGTCAGAATAAAACTCAGAATTTCATGCTTAAGATGATACATCATCATGTAATATCTTTTATGTGAGATGAAAGATTCCAAAACCAGATTGCCCATGCATGCTAATATCAAATGATGCCTCAAAAGAGCCAAATTTTTCTATTTGTGTTCATTAAAAGAATTATGTTCGTATATAAGATGAAAAAGGAACAGTTGTCAGAAATTGAGAACTAGACAAGACATTCAAACGGAAAGTGGGTGAGCATCTGTTCGAACAATGGAGAGGTTGTGAGCGCTTGCTACATGCTGAGACAGCAGCTTGTCCTTGTAAAATTTTTATTCTCATGGGGAGGACAAAACAGTCAGTTTTACTGGACTTTTGCTTACATGGGATTGGTATGGACTGAGCAATGATGGAGAACTTCTTCAAGATTTCAATTAAACAGACACACAACCACAAGAAGGCATGAGCTGCTTAGAGAAGGAGACGGCCAACCAGGCAGTACATAGCCACTTACCGGGTGTTATTTGGGAGAAGCAGTCTTAACCTGTTGAAGGAAACACAAAGAAGACAGAGGTGAGATGTGATGTTGTGAAGGTAAGCGGCAACTGTGTTTTGGAGAGCACACTATTGTGCATGTGATTTAAAAGTCTATGAAGGATTTTGAATGTAAGAATGGCTGATTATACCTGTCCGTGTAAAAGATAGCCAAGAGACGGGAGATAGATGCAGGAGACTCCTTAGAGTGGACCAGGTACCTGGCATACAGCACTGAACAACACAAAATGCTGTCTTGAAAAGGATGGAAGGGAGAATCAACAGGTGAAGGTGTTCTCTGACTCTACACAGATGCAGTGGTTATGGGTACCAATACTCACACATATAAACATGCACACCTACAGGTGGGGGAGATGGAGATGAGGAAAGAGGAAGAGAGGTATTTTAAAAATAATATAGAGGTACCTACTGACTATGTGCCTATGTGGTCAGTGGGTAAGGAGGAAAGGAGGTTAGTTAAAACCTGTTGCGGTCATCAGGAATAAGCAGGAATGAGATTTATATTAAGGTAGAGATGAGAAGCAGTCAGATTTAGGTAGAAGCAATGGGACTTGATTACCAATTAAAATGGAGAATGAGAACTCAAGAAACCCAACTATAAATCCTGAAACAGTGCCTTAGTGTGATGGGAAAATATTGGAAGAAGACAGTTTGGGTCTCTCAAGAATTTTGTTGCAGACTTGCTAGAGTGGTGAATAACTGGTAGATGAGCAAGGAACGATGTTATGAAGTAGCTGCATGGCTTAAGTTTGGGGAAAGAGTCCAGGCTATAGATAGATAGGTTGGTTGGTGGCATAGAGGTAACTCTTAGTACCACAGATCAAAGTTTCTCTCTGAAGCCAGATTATAGTCAGAAAGCATGAAGACCACAGCATAGGTATCTATAATATTTGTCAATTACAAGAAAAGGTGTAGACTACTGAGTTCAATGGGTAGCTACTGAACTATTGGGGTAGAAGGAAAGGTAAACAATCTAAAAGGCAGTTATAATTCAGAGTTAGATTAACTGACAAAACATACTGAGTACCAGCCCGAGAGAAAGGCAAGGCAACTCCAGCTCATCCGTCTTGAACGGCTATATTGTAACAGAGCCAATGTTGGATTTTTAATAGTTTGGCCAAGTTGAGGCAAAATATCCCTGATGAATAATTATTTTATTCAAAAGACAATGTAGAAAGCCTGGAATTCTGAAAATGACTTGTAAAGGAAAAGATAAAAGAGTAAAGGGGGGAAGGTCAGAGGGGAGTCTGTGAAGATAAGGTCATATGTGACCCCCTCAGAGGCACCAATATCCCAGGGGGAACTGAAACAGGATAACAGCTGATGGAACTGCCTTCTGCTCTGAGCTACTTGCTGAAAAGTCCTGCTGTCAGTGCCAGTGACTTCCTCCCTATTCTCTCTCTCTCTCTCTCTCTCTCTCTCTCTCTCTCTCTCTCTCTCTCTCTCTCTCTCTCTCTCTCTCTCTCTCGTGTGTGTGTGTGTGTGTGTGTGTAGGTTTCAGCCTACAATGTGTGAGCGGAAGTTATAGACAGCAATATAGGTCATGATCACACCTCCTCAGCAAGTTGAACTTTGAAAATATATAATGACTCACCAAGGTTAAACTGACCCCATTACTCAAATGACTGAGCCCCTTTGAGGGATGATTATTGTGTAACCACTGCCCATGTAAGAACAGAGACTGGTCTGCGCCTCGACATCAGGACATCAAAGTCCCAAGTGGATTCATGCCTCTGGAAAGCTGCTGATAAAACGCAATTCTGTAGCACTTAGCAATCTGCTTGAACGAGGAAGAGAATCACAGTACGATCTTTGATAAGTACAGTTTGAGGTCCTCTCAGCTGGTAGAAACAGTAAAGTACAGAGTCTGAAGTCTGAAGTTGGCAAGATTTCAAGCTTCATCACTTACTGTAGAGTTTGACCGTATGAAACTTATATGACCTTTGTAAACCTCAGATTCCTCTCCTGAAATGGCCATTATAGTGACACCTACCTAATGCTTGCTGAATTAGACAATGTAGAGTATGGGTCAGGCATGGTCTTATGTGTGTGTGTGTGCATGTGTGTGTGCACGCAAGCATGTGCGCACATGCTCATGCTTGTGTACACACCTCTTTCGGGGGTCAGAGAGAGATACAGACACAGCAAGAGCTGTGCCTGCTGTAGAAAATGGATCATAATATATAAATATATCGTGTTGTCATCCCACAGGCGTAACAGGACTCGCTCCAGAAAGGACAACATGGCCCTTGCTAGGTACTCGGCCTCTTATAGGAAATCTTACATTCCAGGCTCCGATCTTAGTGGAAACAACTGGAAACCCCTGTTCTTGCTTAAGCTTCCTTGAATACCCTTGCTCTCTTCTCTGTCTTCCCATATCACTCATACAATGCAATTCTCCACTTGACTATAGCCTGCCTTGGCTAAGGTGCGTTCCTAGAACTCTCTGTTCCTACTGCCTGTCACATGACCTATTCTGGTCCAGTTATCCACTCTTGTATCTATCCTCTCATTCACAGCCATGCTCAGCGCCACTACCTTGTAGCAGTCTCCCTACTGAGAGCTTCCCTCTCTCTTTGCACATTTGATTATTATCTACATGAAAAGTCTCTTTCATTGCCAAGATTTGCAAAGAGTACAATGATTTTAAATAATTGTTTGAATAAATGTTTTCTATAATTAGTTTTTTTTAAAGATGTCTCTTTCAGTAAAATGCGTTGTGAGACTTAACATTGGATCACCGATCCTTGCTTTGTCCAAGTATGTTTTCTATTGCTATGAAAAACACCATGGCCAAAAACAACTTGGGGACAAAATGAATTATTTCATCTTTGAGCTTCCAGTCCATCATGAAGGGAAGTCAGGGCAGAAACGCAAGGCAGGAACCTGAAGGCAGGAACTGAAGCAGAGACAATGGAGGGGTGCTGCTTTGTGGCTTGCTTCCCATGGCTTAGCCATCCTGCTTTCTTATAGAACCCAGGACCGCCTCCCCAGAGATGGCACTGCACACAGTGGCCTGGCCCTCACACATCAGTCATCAATGGAGAAAATGCCCCACAGGCTTGCCTATAGTGAAAAGCATGTTCTCAGTTGAGGTTTTCTCTTCCCAGTGTCAAGTTTAAAAAGTAACCAACACATGTATGCACCAACACAGCACATGCATGTTTTGGCTTATGAAAGTACAATAATAATAATAATAATAATAATAATAATAATAATAATAATAATAATAATAAATTTCTAAAGAAAACCTACTCCATGAAAAATGTTTTATGGTACATTTTGCAACTGTGTCAAGTTTAGATCTATATAAATGCTATTCTCCTCCAAACAAAATGTTTTAGACAAACTCTACATAGCCTAAGTCTTTCTCTTCCCTCATGTCCTGATAGGCCAGGCAGCATTGACCCTTTGAGGCCACAGCTCTCATCGAAGATTTGTGTCACAATCTCCTAGGAACCTTGGGTTTTAAACATTCATACTCATACCTGTTTCTTGAGGGCTCAAATTTTGCGGACATGTGAAGAAAGTAAATAAAACCTCAAATGTTGCTTCTAAAGAGACCTCATAGAAACTGCCACTCAATCCCAGGACCTCTGGTGTTTCAAATGAGTAGTCATTTGAAATTCATGAGGCTTCAAAAAGCTTCTCTTATTCCATGTGGCCTGTCTCTAGCCCTTCTGTGAAAGTCACCTTGTAATTTGCATAAAAAGAAAAACTGGCTTTAATATTCATAACAAGGCACATAACTTTACAGAACACATGCCGAGTACTTATTGAAAGCAGATGCTACTATTTCAATAGTTAAGAATAATTATTTTAGGGACATATGAAGATGTTTATCTCAACTTTACTGCTATCCAAGTGTGGTCAGAATTCATAGTGGTCAATAATATTATGCATTGTCATCAATCTTCTTAAAACTTTCTTGAGTTATGAGAGAGCCACACCCTATATTGTATCCATTTTGATTACTTTAGTTTCCTATGGAAATGCTTTTATCCAGTGTAATCACTATACCTTAACCACTATGCTCTAAAATTGTAGCAAAATTAGTTTCATCTCGTTTTTTTTAAATCTAGTATTGTTGAGAAACTCTACATGGTAGAGCAGAGAGACAAGGAAAATCCGTGTGATATAAATTGATATGACTGCTTTCCCTTTTTACAAAGAGAATTATTACAAGCAGGAGCTACTATAAATAAGTTTTGTGCGCCATTCCACTAGGCATCTGTAAAAAAAAAACCCTCTGATTTCAAGAAGTTCTTTCAAGCCAATGGCTTTTTATCTTTAATCTTTGTTTTAATTGTATCATAGTACATATTTTTTTAATTGTAAGATGCTTCAAATCTATTTTCAGAAGTGAATTATTAATGCAAACATATATCTTAGATTCTTACCTTTAGCCATTGAGAGGTCTAGTGTAGAGATTATCTATGGTAAGCAACTTCAAAATCTCTTTAATTTTTTTCCCAACTCCAATACATTTGTATTTGTGTTAAGCTTGCAAAATGACATTTTCATGATGGTGTACTATTGTACATTATTCACATTCAACCCTCCATTCACCCACCCTTGTCCTGACTCCTGCTAGTCCCTCTTCTTTACTCAAAGAGTCCTCTTTCTCTTTGATATCATGTCTATGTGTTCGTGAGTACAGACTTGAATCTAGATTATTTACATGAAAGAAAGCATGCAATGCTTTTCTTTCTGTCTCGTTCCTTATCTTTCCCCCTCTGTAACCTTTTTTAAAGCCTTTCCTTGAACCACAAGAGGCCCATTTCTAGTTCTCTGGAAATGGCCATTAGATTGATTTTATTTATTTATTCATTTATTTATCCATTCGTTTATTTATTTATTTGGTGGGGTATTACTATATAAAGTAGTCTGCCCTGGTACTCAATGACATCTGCTACCTCTCCCTCCTGAGTGATGAAATTAATGGTATATGCTATTGCACGTGTGCTCCCATTAGAACAAGATGGGTATTGCAATACGTCTGTAGATTGCTTTTGGTAATGGAGTTATTCTCATAATATCAATTCTGCCTCTCCGTGAGCATGCTAAGTCTTTCTAGCTTCTAGTGAACTTCTAATGAAGTTTTCATTGTAGAGGTCCATCCTCTTCTGGATTAATTTGGCTTTTGGGTATCTGGGTATTTGTATGTTTACTTGCTTGCTTTTGATGACAATGTGAAAAGGATAATTTCTCTGACTTCTTTCTTAGAAAGCCCATTATTGGTACATAGAAAAATGAAATATTTTTGTTTCTTGATTTTTTTTTTACTTTTTGATCATTTACTGAAAGTGATAATTATGTCTTAGGCTTTCTTGTATTAGGTTCTCTCTCCTTTCTCTCCAATGGCCATGAATTACATTAGCTTATGGGATGTTTTCATTTACTTGGAATATCTTCATTTCCTCCAAGTTTTGAAATATATCTTTCCTGGGTCCAGTTACCTTGTTGGCAGTTACTCATTTCAGTACTGGAAATATAACATTCTGGACATTGCTCAGCTTCAGGATTTCAGATGAGAGATCTGATATTATTCTGATGGTTTTTCTTTGAAAGTGAGTTGGTATTTCTCTTTTTTTGTATGTGGTGAGATGATATTTTTCTATTGCAGCTTTTAATATGTTTGTATCATTGTAACCTTTGACTACAACTTTTGGAAAGGCTTTCCCATTCTTGTCAATTTAGGGTTCTAAATGTCTCTTGTCTCATTTCTTTTTCTAGATTTGAGAAATCCCCTACTATAATTTCATCAAATAAGTTTTCTATGACTTTTTTTTTAAAAAAAAATAAACTCCTTCTTCCATCTCATGCATTCTAAGGTATGGTCTCTTGATCATGTCTCTGCTATCTAATATATAGGTTTTTTTTTTTTTAAAAAAAAAAAAGAGGAACGTGAGAGAGGAGGGAGTATTAAAGCTGTTCATTTCTAGATCCTGTAAAATTGGGTTTTCCCCTGGATATGGGAGAGCTGGACCAACCCATCCCCTGACCAGGGCAGGAGAGCTGGACCCTGTTTGCAAACATACAAGAAAGCAAACTGTAACCTAGCTACCACCCAGGCGCAGTTCCAGGGCTGTGAGCTGGCCTACCCCAACATCTACCCCATCTGGAAGGCAGGAAAGGGCTGGTCCTGTGGAACCATAGCTGCAGGATCTCCATGATTCAGGTCAACAGCAGAAAACCAAAGAGTCTCACTGAGCTACCAGTATTGATGGTGTTACAGAAACCAGAGGTCTCAAATCAGACCAATATCTCATTGCTATAAACACAAGCAAAGACATATAGAGTAAAGAGTATACCATGTTGCCGGGCGGCAGTGGCGCATACCTTTAATCCCAGCACTCGGGAGGCAGAGGCAGGCGGATCTCTGTGAGTTCGAGACCAGCCTGGTCTACAAGAGCTAGTTCCAGGACAGGCTCCAAAGCTACAGAGAAACCCTGTCTCGAAAAAAAAAAAAAAGAGTATACCATATAATACCATATAATATACCTCAGCTTCTATGGCAAGACTTTTTTTCCCTATTTTGTTTTGACGGGGAGGCTCTAAGTGTGGAGGATGGAAACGGAAGGACAGGGACATGAATGGGATTGGAGTGCATGATGTGAAGTTCACAATGAATCAATTTTAAAAAAATGGTAGTCTTCCTCAGTGGAAACAAAATTGAAAAATCTGTTTTCCTACATTTAGTCTGGTGCAAAACTCAAAGAGTCAAGCGTCAGACATCCACCCAAGCTGTCTTTCCTGTAGGGACCTCCCTTCTTTGCATACCAGGATTCTGTGCTGACCACACATTGTAACCTTTAGGCAAGACAGGTTATCTCTCACTGCTGAGATGTCCCGGGCCTGTATTACACCTATTACCCCGGGGTGGTTGGTGTCCTCAGGTGCGGCTCTTGTTAGCATTGGGAATGAGGAAATACTCATTCATGGGGAAGTACTGAGATCTCTACAAGTCCCTATTGGGGGACAGCCTCAACAAAAATACCTGTCTTCCAGAGTGGAGACATGGGAATTTAGAAATATAGTAAAGAATACAAAGACGCAAACAAAAATAATAAAATGCAGAAACATATAAGATAGTATTGGGAGAGAATTTCAGTGAGTACTTTGTTTAATTTCCAACTGGTTAACATACCCCTGACCCCAAAAAGTAGGAGTAAAACAAAAGACTGCATTAACATACAAATTTAAGTCACGGGACATTCATCAGTCGTGCCCTAGACTCATGCCCTAGACCAAACACTGGAGGCAAACTACTCTCTGGGTGGGATCCCAAGTTATTTCCATAAAGGGAACTGGAACATGGTTGGATCCTTAAACTTTTGTTTTAGTGGGAACCACCTACTTCCCTCTTTCAGGAGCACAAGGTCTGGCAACTAGCCACACCTGTTGACGACCGTGTTGAGAGAGCAGAACTCTGATTTAAATTAGGTGGGACCTTTGTTTGAGTTAGAAGCTCAATGACCTTGAATGAACTACAAACAAGTCCCAAACTCTCCAACCTTTGGCCTCTTTGGGCTTCCACAAGTCTCTGTGATTTCCAAAGCTGCCAGATATTAAACACCCTACTGGGACAAGACTCTGGAAGCCAAGTGTTCTACTGGAGCTGCAGGCTTCCAAGTTCTTAGCCCAGCCAGCAGTGCATCATAGCCAGGAAATGTCTCCAGATGTTGAACCACCTGCTGACCTCTGGATCAACCCTATTAGACTCTGCAGTTGCCCTCTGGTAATGAGCTCAGCTCCTAGCTACTGAGAGTAGGACTACCCAAGCTGAGACTCCTCCGGGCACCTGAATTTTTCTCCGTGTCATTTATATATTTCTTCTGCCATACTACTATCTCCTACAATTGGCTGTAGCAGGAGCACCCCAGTCTATTCCTTATTCTTGGATTCCCAGAGTAGCTCAGTTTTAAACAATAGGTTCCCTCTTAAGATGGCACCTGGCTGCGGCCCTTAATATCATAAAGAGTAACTAATTAGAAGTCCTCTATGTAATGATCTATTCTTTTAAGATTCAAGCCATGCCCACTTCCCTCCCATCTGCCAAGGCAAGTTGATCTTCAGCTTCCAGCCTGAGTCCTTCTCTATTCCATCTCTCCTCACTCCATTCTCCCCACTTTCCCCCTTCCCCCTCCCTCTATCTTTCTCTCTGTGTCTCTGTCTCTCTCTGTGTTTCTCTCTGTTCTTCCCCCTTCTCCCCTTACATTCTCTCTCTTTTCCTTCCATTACCCACTAAACAAATATCCAACTTCACTCTGCATAACATGCCCATCTGTCTCTCCTCATGGTACTGGCTGCCCCATGGAGGTTTCTCACTCACCACACAGCTCCCTGCCTGGCCCTGCCTGGGACTCGTGGCCCACTGCAATCACTTGGGGAACTGCGCCATCCCTGCCTGGGACTGGCTGCTCTCTGGACCCGCTGTCTACTGCCGCTGCTTGGAGACCGGCAGCATTTCTGCTGCTGCAGCCACTTAGGGATCCGCAGCATTTTTACTTAATCCATGACACTCTATCCTCTAGAGTGCTGATTTACCTCATGGAGAAATCAATCTCACTGAACCCAAAACTGGATTGGATGTGTTCAAGAAATGTAGGCTTTCCCTGTGGTTTTAGTTCTCAGTCTCTCCCTCAGGGTCACCTGCCACACATAAGGAACTAGACTATTGATTATCTTACCTCTCCTGTGTGGAGTATGATTGGAACTATGTGCTGCTTACTTTGTCTTTGCTGTGTCCCCTTTCCCTTTCTCTGCTGTCTTCTTGTGTGGGGCAATGATACTTGAACCTGTCACATGACATCATCCTTTCTTAAGGCTCAGTTCTAGCTTTTTAATTTATCTGTGTTATTTGTATTAAAAGCCCGAAAAAGATTCAACTGGTCAAAGGATCAGGTCAATATAGTTGACGGTCCAGGCCCTTTGGTTCCACGTGATAGACACCATGATCATGACATCCAGTTGACCAACTACCCATGCCACCCCCCAAATGGAGTTGTCACAGAAAATGATCACTTTCTGTCTAGGGACAGTTAGTGCTTCTTCACATAACACAAAGCAGAAAGTTTTGCTATAAATTTGAGGTTAATAAATGATAGATCACTTAGCTGATATTATTTGTATGGTAAACTTACTAAGTCTTCTATGGTAGTACTGGATTGAGGGTCATGAAATATCTCTCTCTCTATCTCTATCTCTCTCTCTCTCTGTCACACACACACACACACACACACACACACACACACACACATACCTATGTGCTTATACGCCTGTTTATCCTAGAAATATGTGATAGGAATAAGTCATGGCAATGCCCTGAGCCCACCTTCTTAAACTATGATAAAAGAAGCATTGGATTGTCCCAAGGTCTCTTCCAACTCTGAAAAAACAGGCTTCATGACTTCCTGTACCATGTGACTCTTTAATGAAATAAAGTTTAACACTATATTGTGTGCCCTAGGATGAAATAAAAATCATCTGAAATCAATAGGTAAACTTTAAGATAAGCATTTTTACAACACAAGGATAAATCCAGACATAATCTCTTCTCCCACATGCCATCCAGTCATTCATGGAGGCTTCCTTCATTGCTGCTCATTTCCTTAAGTGACTTTCAATATGAGCCTCCAATACATGCAGGTGGGGTCAAACTGGCTGTAGATGAATTTCCTTTAAAATAAATGAAAAAAAATCATTTCCTGCCCTGCCACACCCTGCATGAGGTCATTTTTTCCAAGGAATATGTTTCGCTTATTTATCTAGAATTTGTGATTAAACACTGCCCTGTAAACCTCTAAATATTTTTACAGTGTATTTCCTTACAGATGTTGAAGAAAAACAAGTGTTTCCTCTGAGCTCGCAGTTCAGTGAATCAGCTCTGTGTTGAGAAACTTGAGCACCACTGATATCAAACCTGGGGAAAGCTTTGTCTGCAGGGAGAAAAAAAAATCAACACTATGATTTACACTTGCCCTTACCTCTTGCACAGACAAACATAATTTTTGCTGTTATCCTTATTTCTCAACTTACCTGTATTTCAGCGAACTTTTTATATGCTCCCTTTTAGGTTGTTTATTTACTTCTCCAAAGCCTTCCATTCTTTTCTTATTCCAAAATTGGCAATAGGCAAAGCTCCACCTTCTTCTAACGTCATTTTTCCAGGCTTCTTAACGGTTATGTCAATTTCCTGTGATTGTTCTCCTATAGGATTTCCTTAGACCCCTCCTAATGCCTTTGGCCGGTACTGAAATCGACAAAGGTTGCAAGGCAAGAGGAGGGGACGTTATTCACACAGTCCAAAGAAGAGACTGATTCACTGTGACGCAGCTAAGGGAAAGCACAGACAGGCTAATGAACTATTTTGGTACCATGACTTGAGCCAGGGCCTTTCCGACCCTGGAGACTTAAGCTGGGTCTTTCAGTCCCTGGAATCAAGTCTTTGAAAAGTCAATCCTAAGAGGAGGAAGGAAGTATGACATCACCGAGGAGCAGCTTCCTGTGAGGAGGCTGTGAGAAGATGCAAGCAATGTTTGCATGTGCAGGAGTAAGCACCTCATTGGAGCCAAGATAAGAGCAAGGTTACAGCTGAATGGCAACGTCAGATAAACAGAATGAAATGGCGTTTGGGGTTCTGATTTTATAATCAGTGAACCTTGACCTTTAAAAAAATGCTTCCCAAGCTATGCAAGCTTTGGCATTTGCTTTTCATTGTTACTGTCTATTGTGTTGACAGTCTGCAGAGAAGGCATCGTGACAAGTGATTGTCATATTATGCTTGGAGGCTGAGGGTGTCCAGCACAGGGAGAGAAAGGCCCAACAGTGTCTGAAGACAGACAGACAGAAATAAGAAGCAAAGGATGAAGGAACAGAAGAAGGGAGGAAGAGGAAGGAAATAAAAAAAACCAAAGAAGCCATGTATGCATCCATAAAAAGTAATTTGTCAGGTGTAGGAAAAGATAGAACAATCTTAAAAAGATGGTTTTTATGATTATCTTTAAACGTTAGTGCATATTTATTATTTGAATGGAATTTTTCATTAAGATTAAAACTCCGAGTTGGGTATTCTTTCAGTGAAAGCTGCCGTTAACTTACTTTACTCCCATTACACAATCAATGAGAATAACATGTACTCCCATTATACAAATCAGTGAGAATAACATGCCTGTTGGCGGCATGTACTATTTCTTCTTCCACCATCTCTTTCCTCCACACAAAAGAACACAACACTCTGTGTGTGAAGAGCACAGAGTGTCCAATGTTCTTGGCCATCTCTGTCACTGCATCAGCCCTGGGATCTTGGGCACCTTTCCAAACTTCCCTGAACCCATTTCATTTTTTTTGTTGTTGTTTGAGCATTTCATAAAGTCATTGTGAGAACTGTATGAGACAATGTTTGGATCACTTAGCAGGGTGATTCGCAAAACAAAGCTCAAATGGTTGGTGTGGCCGATATTGTCACCTCTATGCCCATATTCCCAAATATTGTTTGCAAATGTTTCTTTACATTTAAAGGGTGATATGATATAGATAGAAATAATTTGCATAGGTATAGATCTTGGTTTATGGATGCAAATTTAAGGTTAATTTTGTTATATGTATATGTGTTTCTGATCCTGACTAAGGTATTGTGTTTGTGTAGCTCATTTAAAAATGTAATGTATAATTAAGAAATATAGGTTAATAAAAAGTCATCTATAATACTCAAGCTTGTAGTCATGCTAGTTAGATTTTCTAGATGTATAGAGATATATTTCAGTTAGATAGGTATTCTTCAAATCTTTCAGAGACCTTCAGAATATGGCATTTAAAAATGTTTAAAAACTTAAGACTTTTCATGACAATATGACACATCTGCTCCTGGAAGCACCAGTCTCCTTCAAGAGAAAGATGGGCATCAAAGAGGCTCCTTATGGAGTTGGTTAGCCATTTGGGAAAAAAAACCTGCTCTTGTCTGGACTGTTGCATAAATTGGACATGCAGGACCCACAAAGCAATGACTGCTAAACTTGCCTAAAGGTGAGATGATCCTTCAGGGTTCCTGCTTCATAAAAGAGTCTGCTAGACATTCTAAAGGATATAAAAGTAAGTGACTGGCAAACTGCCAATATAGGAAAAACTGCCTTTAAAATTTCCTGCTTCATGAAAAAGTCTGTTGGATACTCTGGGCCTGTAGACTGAAGATGGATGCCCCAATAGTACAAAAGAACTTTGGGTGACTGTTCATGTGACAAAAAGTCTCTGTCAATTCTAGAGTTTTAAAAGTTGCTTACAATATACTTCCTGTTTACTTAGGTAATATTATATCCTTCTGGAGTCTTTGATGGAGTTAAAAAATTTATTGTTACAGATATAGTTTTCCTTAGTTATAATAAAAGATAAAATAAATAAAAATATTGAAACTGTAATTCTTGCTTGATACTTGTTTTGTTATATGCAATTTTACTATGTTAAAGTTAAAACCTTTTTTGTTTAAACAGAAAATGGGAAATAATGTGAGAGATCCTTCTGTCTTGGTTAATGAATAAAGAAGCTACCTTGGCCTATTGATAGGGTAAAACTTACGTAGGCAGGGAAGACAGAATTAAATGCTGGGAGAAGAAAGGGCAGAGTTAAAGTGAGACACCATGGAGCCACCAGAGTCAGACATGCCAAATCTTTGCCTGTAAGCCACTGACACATGGCGATATACAGATTAATAAAAAAGGGTTAAATTAAGATGTAAGAGTTAGCCAATAAAAAAACTAGAGCTAATGGGCCAAACAATGTTTTAATAAATACAGTTTCTGTGTGATTATTTCGGTTCTGGGCAGCCGGAACAAACAAGCGGCCTTCCTGTTAACATATACCCATAATCTGCAGCATTCTTGCAAAAAAAAATTATATTTATTTATGTGTGTGCCTGTGAGCACACACACATGAGGGAATACATGAATGCATGTCATGGCATAAATGTCACGGGCAGAGGTCCATTCTTTCCTACCAGCATGTGAATCCTCTGGATCAAACTGAGATGATTAGGCTTGGTAGCAAGCACCCTGACCCACTGAGCCATCTTTCTGAACCCAAATTACATTCTTGACTCTATTGTAACTACGAAAGTCAACCTCGATGTGCCTCAATAGAGTAAGATCAACACTTGGGAATCACAGGGTGACTCTTACTCTCTCTTCATCATCTTGCAGAGAGCTCTTTGGAAGAGAAGCTCCAAGTCCATCTTGTAAGTTGATAGGCCTCCTTGAAACACAATATTCAAAATATTTCAGAGTCCTACTTTGCTCTCTGAAGCATTTATTTTGGAACCTGGCAACTGAGAGAAATATTACAATGAAGGTAATAGCACACAATTAACAGAGGAGAGAACTGGCCCATCAACTGAAGTGCTATGGATCCTCCTCTTAAAGAATGACTGGTGTGTTTCTAATCTATAGCACTTACTGGACTGAACCAGAACTGACCAAATAAGCAGATTCTACAGGTCACCATCAGCATAGTAACAGAGTTATGTTCTGATTCCAAAACACTCAGCAATAACTAGGAGAATATGTCAAACTCTTATAATTATTTTTCTCTAATCAAGACCAAAATCTAATTTTGTCATTAAGTAATTTCATGATATTCTTGGACTCTAAAAATGGTGTTCCTGATTAATATTGAATTTTCTGGGCACAGATTTTTTGGCTCAAATTTATGCTACAATTGTAATTTCTTGATGATTTATGGTTTTCTTACATAATAAAGAACAAGTTGAACCATTTTCACTAAGCAAACTGTGTTTTCTTCAATCCTGTTAGTGTTTACTCAAGCACACATAATGTCACACTTTCTTAACCATTGCCCCATTTCAAACATATTAAAGTGTCAACCATCATTTTTCCTGAGAAATAATATTTATTAGAGTTTCATAAATTATTGGGAAAACCCAATATTCCACATTCATAAAAGAGTCTTTTTACTCTATAAAAATAATCAAGATTATGGGGGAAAAGCTTTTATAAAACACATTTATATTTGATTCTGTTTTGCAACACTTCATGCTAAGTCCTAGTTCAGCAGAATGTTCATCATTGACTTAAAATGCTTGGCCAGACAAAATTTTGTGATCTTCAATGGCCTGTAATCATTATTGTTTTGACATTTATGGGTTTAAAATGTGTCCATGTAATGCTTAGGTATAAAGATCCAGAATTTGTATTGCCTAAACCCTAATTCATTTTAAAATAAAGCATAGTTATAGTTCCTTTATAATCTCTAATGTTCCAGGAAGTTATCAAACTTGACTTCTTGTTTTCCTTACATAAAAACAAAGTAACAATTTTAAACTCATAGCTAAAACTAATGAGGCAGGCAGATTCTGTGAGTTCGAGGCCAACCTGGTCTACAAAAGTTAGTTCCAGGACAGGCTCCAAAGTTACAGAGAAACCCTGTCTTGAAAACCCAAAAAAGATGTCTAAAAAAATTCTAAAATTTGAGTGGTAATTAAAAATATAAATATGGAAAATCTAATTTTCAAAGAGCAGCACCTCTAAAGGCATTTCCTTGCTGTTTATATCACTTTTTTTCATGCAGCTATATTTACATTTGTGTATTTTTCTATGGCTCAGAGCTCTGTAATAGAAAGCTAAGATGTCTTTAGTCCCCAAGGTGTAACAACATGAAAGACAGAGAAAGAGGAGATCATCCATCTTGCCCTTCCTCGATGCCAATAAAGCAATGACCAATAACCAGAGACAGTGTTAGGTATGTAGGTCCCAATGGCAAATAGAATATAGTCTTCAGAGACACTATTAGAGAAGAAAGAAGGCAAGTGATTAGATATATTCCCATGTATTCAGATGAACTGTTTTGATATATTATTATATATGTAGATAGATAGATAGATGATGATAGATTAGATAGATAGATAGATAGATAGATAGATGAGAGATAGATAGATGACAGATAGATAGATAGATGATAGAGATAGATAGATGATAGATAGATAGATGATAGATGATGGATGGATAGATAGATAGATAGATAGATAGATAGATAGATAGATAGATAGATGACAGATAGATAGATGTTATGTGAGCTAATAGGATGTGCAGAAGAGTGTATAACTAGTTCAAACCAGTTAGGAAGGGCTCATGGTGGAAAAGAACACAAAGTGTACTTCTGGAAGAGTAAGCATTGCCAGAAAGAAGAGACAGGACAAGTGTGTGAGTGGGGATATGAGGATATGTCTAGAAGGAAGCATTTCTAGGGAGTGTAGAGGAGTTTGTGTCTTGTAGACCCACCAAAGGCAAGGAACAAGAAGCCTGAGAAGAAGTTGGGTAATTAGTCTCTTTCCATTATATGCCATGAAATTTGGGCAGTAGTGTTGGACCAACAGAAGTCTAGAAGGCTTTAACTTCAAAGAAAAGGTAGAGAAGATGGTAACACTGTATTTATTCTCTGTTGTTGGAGGGCTGCTTGTTTGTTTCCCGTTGCTCAGTTCCAAAATAATCACACAGAAACCATATTATTTGCAATACTGTTTGGCCAATAGCTTAAGCATATTTTTGGCTAACTCCTATCTTAAATTAACCCATATCCATTAATCTCTGTATCACTGAGGCTGTGGCTTACTGGGTAAAGTTCTGGCTCATCTGTTCCTGGAAGCAGATACATGGCTTTTCTCAACTCCACCTTCTTTCTCCCAGTATCCAGTATAGTTTTCCCTGCCTAGTTCTACTCTATTCTATCAATAGGACAAGGTAGTTTCTTTACTCATTAACCAATAAAAGCAACACATAGACAGAAGAACCTCCCACACCAGTTTTACAGCTATAGAAAGGAGGTTTCTTGGTCCACCAGGATGTGAGTAACCTCTGTCACACATTTCAGTTACCATGAGCTTGTCCATGCCTTATCTGCTAGGACAGACTAAATGAACCAAAATAAATCTGTCTCCTGGAAGAGTTGCTGTCTAGTATTTTGTTCACAGTAATATGAAAGGAGCCATTACAGAAGGAACCAGGAATGCATCTCAGAGCTAATGGGTACTTAGTACGCTAAGTCTTGCAGAGGAAGTAAGATGAGAATGCTTCACTGAGAAAAGGTACCAAGCCAACACACGGCTAAACATAAACAAGAATTGTGGGTTAATTAGGTGCAAGAGCTAGTTAATAATAAGCCTGAGCTAGTATGTCAAACAGTTTGTAATTAACATAAACCTCTATGTGTTTCTTTGATACTGAATGGTTGCAGGACCAGGTGGGACTGAATGTTCTGCCTACAAAACATTAGTTCCATGCCACACCTGCAAGTCACAGATATCTGCCAGTGATGAACAACACTAAGTAGGGTCATTCTCTTTTTCACCCTGATAGGTCTGCCTTACAGTTGTCAGTGTAAAGAAACACAAGGGGCTGTTGCTCATGGGCTGTGACCACATCTTTATTAGAGCACCATTAGAACTGATCACCTCTCTCTCTGTCTTTCATGTTGTTACACCTTGGGGACTAAAGACATCTTAGCTTTCTATTACAGAGCTCTGAGCCATAGAAAAATACGCAAATGTAAACATAGCTGCATGAAAAAAAGTGATATAAACAGCAAGGAAATGTCCTTAGAGGTGCCGCTCTTTGAAAATTAGATTTTCCATATTTATATTTTTAATTACCACTCAAATTTTAGAATTTTTTTAGACACCTTTTTTGGGTTTTCAAGACAGGGTTTCTCTGTAACTTTGGAGCCTGTCCTGGAACTAACTCTTGTAGACCAGGTTGGCCTTGAACTCACAGGGATCTGCCTGCCTCTGCTTCCCAAGTGTTGGGATTAAATGCATACTAATCTACTTCATTCGCACTGGAAAGATATATTCATATGTTCATACATACCATTAATGTTTCAAAATACCTGTGAAGGTAGGAATTGGTATTTCTATTTTATTTTACATGTGATGCAAACAGCTTATAATAAACTTAAACAGGTGCTCCAGGCGGACTCCAGGTAATACTATTGATGGTAAATATGGGCTAGAATTAATTCATTCCATTTCCCACATCAAATGTTAATGTGCCAGGCCCAGGAAAAGGTTTGGTAATGAAAAGGTCAATAAAATAAAGCCACTGCCCTTGCCCATCTTTGTCTCTCATAGTGTTTGTTGGGCCTCCTTCCTACTTCATCCAAACTGGGCAGGGCGGTTCTAACCAGAACAGCATCAATGACCAGTACGCCATTCAGGCAGTTAGGCATCCAGATTTGTTTACTCTGGCTTAATGGTCCTGAACCTTGTTCTAGGAGTTTTCTCAGGACTAAGTTGCTCATACAATGGTCTAACTCCCACCCACCCCACCCCCCATATCAGGGGATTTCTATTGTCCTATTCTGAATTGCATTGCTTTCCATGAAATAAAAGACTGCAAACAGATTTTGTCTAGTAGCTCCTGGGTTGTTTGCCCACTAACCAAGACTGTAGATAGAAAAGAGCACAGAAGCCTTATTATTGCCCTAGGATCTTCCCTACTGAAGAGGACATGCCCAGTCAAAGGCTGTGTCAAGTATGCACTGGAGTGCATATAATTTGGACATAAGAGCACAGGAAGGATTCTGAATCTCTAGGGTAAAAAAAAAAAACATTACGTTCCTATCACTGTGCTTAGGAAAGACAGCCATGTGATGCTAAGAAAAATGTAATGTCTTTCAAAAACTTACACATGGCACTTAAAAAAGATTGAGATACAGCTATCAGTTTTAATGTAGGTTAAATTTTAGGCAAAGTGTATGTCATTTTTTTAAACCTATCCATCAAATACTGCTAAAATATACTGTCAGTCAAAACATAAAATTGATTTATAAAAATGAAGCTACTCAGCAAAGACCTAAACAGCACTTTTGCATTCCAGAACTTACCAACTTATATTGGATTTTTCCTAGAATCTGGTTGCAACAAGGCAACAAAATAAAAATAATTATTTCATATGACAATCATACAGCCTTCAAGCTTTATGCAATAAGTAGGGAAAATGTCTCTGGGGATTAAAGCATAGACTGTGTCAGGCTCAGAAGAGCTCAAGTTAGCAAACCACATTTTCACATCTTTCTTTGTAGTGAGAACCGAAGATGACACAAAATCCATTCTGTGATAATAATATCTTTCAGTTTTGCTATTATTCCCTAAAGATCCAAATATCTGTCATTCTCAGACTACCAGCATCTCTCCACCAAAGTAAAACTAATAGAAATTCTGAAACCCAGTTTCCACTTTATACAGTACTGCTCCTGTCAATCAGACCTACCCTGACTTCCACAGAGAAGATAATTGGAGTCTGTAAAATGAGCTGGGTTTTTCAGGTAAGACTCTGCTAAAAAAAAAATAAAAATTAAAATAAATGTATAAAATTTAAATATAAGAGTGTCTCTAGGGTGTTTACACTTTATGCTTCTATATGACAAAAGATGAATCGTATAAAAATCCAAGGAGTCTTCATCAAAGTATGAGTGTTTATTGGTAGAATTACCTTTTCTCTCAGAGCACAGATCTTTTTATTATTATTATTATTATTTTAAAACAATTAACATCTTAGAAATTACTGTAAGTTCAAGGTTTTTTTAAGCCATAAAGAAAAACACTTCCATTCTTAGGCAAACTATATAATGCAAAGATTAATATGATAAAAGTGAAATATTCTTAAAATTAAGAATAAATGAAAGGAATATGAAATACCACATTAACCGATTCTTTTACATGTTTCATTCATAATATCTTTTCTGCAATAGAAACATAGACTGCATAGGAAGTTAATCTGAAGGAAAACCAGGAATGGGAATTATTACATTTTTGAATGAGTTTAGTCACCCAAAAATATAAACAAAGTTTGATAGCATAAGCACAGTGAGGCCAAAACTTGGAGGAGGTTCCTATGTAACTGTGGGAAAGTGTGCTCAGAAGGAAACATGACAAAATGAACACCAAGAGATATGACAAAAGCACATATTGAACTTTTTAAATTCCTAAAAATAGTTATGTATTCACCAAATGAGATTCTTACCATGCATTGCAAAGCATAGTAGACCAGTGGAAAAGATTTAAGGGTAAAGAAAGAAGCTTGGGCAGATTTTACAGGCCTGTAATTCCAGATATCTGGGAGGCTGAGGCAAGAAAATTACAAACAAGTTTTAGGCATATCTAAGCTACAGAATGAGTTCCAGCCCATCCTGGGAAGTTTAGTAATATCTTATTTCAAAATTTAAAAAAAAAGAAAAGACACTACGAATATAATTCAGTCTTATAACACTTGCACAACATGTACAAGATGCTAATTTAATATATAATACTCTGTGGTGGTTTAAATGATAATGGTCCCCATAGGCTCTTATATTTAAATGCTTGGTCCAAAATTGGTTTGAACTGTTTGGAAAGGATTAGGAGGTGTGACTTTGTTGGAGGAGGTGTGTCACTGGCAATAGGCTTGGAGATTTCCAAGGCAGCTCACCCTCTCTGTTCCTGGTTGTGGATCAGCTACTTCCCTAGAGCCATGCCTGATTGCCTGCTGACATACTCCTTGCCATGATGGCTGTGAATTCACCTTCTGAAACTATAACCAAGCTCCCAATGAAATGTTATCTTTCATAAGTTATCTTGAATATGGTGTCACCTCACAGTGGCAGAACAGTGACTAAGACAGGTACAAAATGGAAGGAAGGAAAGAAGGAAAGATGAAAGGAAGGGAAAAAGGCAGAAAGGGAGGGAGAGAGAGAAAAAGGAAGGGAAGAAAGGAGAGCTACATTCAAAAGACTATGACAAGATCTTGGAGATGACCAAGCTGAAAGGAAAAAAAATTATTTTGCTTAACAATTTCAGGGAGTTCAGTCCGTTGTCTATTGACTGTGTTGCTTGTGGACCTGAGGCCAGGGAGAATATCATAGAGAGAAAGTATAGCACTTCATAACTGCAGGAGGCATAAAAGGAGACACGAATAGGCCAGGGTTTCCACTCATTTTCATGGGCATGCTTCCAATAGCTTTATTTCTTTCCTAAGTCACATCTCTTAAAGGTTCTGCTGCCTTCCAACATCATAAAACTCATGTACTCAAGACTCTAACACAGATCATTAAGGACCATTATTGATCTAGATACTAGCAGAAAGAATCTAATACAGAAACTGAATTGGAAGATGAATTTTAGTTGGCTATGAGAATGTCAGTGGAGATGACAGGTTGGGGAAAAGTTCGGATAATAAATAAAATGACAAAAATGGAATCAAAAATAATGTCAGGAAGAAGTGTCTCAAAACATAGAGATCAAGTTAAAGCATGAGTAGCTATCTATTCAATGATTGTTATTTGCCCAACATTTAAAGACTTTTATTTTCTGCAAAAAAATAAATATACTAAATTACGATGTGTAAAATTTTAAATATTAAAGTATCTCTAGGATATTTATGCTTTATGCCTTTGAAACACACGGTGTTTCAAAAAGGTACATGGTGTTGTTACTCAGATAGAAAGAAATCAGCATTGCTATTGCAAGAGTTTGCTGCCTATAGTTGTCATGTGGACAAGCATCTGCAATATACAGAGAACCCATCAGGAACTACCAGGGTCCTGATGAGGAGAGGCAGAGGGAGTGGGAAGAATATATGTGCAAGGTGGTTTCCATATTCAGTAATGCACCAGACACATCACACTGGCTCAGAGTTGGTTAGTGTGAACACTTTTATGGAACTCTAGCATGTAGGAGCGTTACTTGACACTAGAGAGGTTAGGAGGGAGTATAAGAAGGCATTGAGATATGGGCTCTGAACTGATTGGTTTGCATGTAAGAAAGGCACTCTTGGAATAGAGTTAACTATCCCTAGGAAGTATGATCGAAAGCTTAATTCAGAGGTTTTTTATTTTATTTATGGTTATTATTGCTGTGACGAGACACCATAACGAAAAAACAAGTTGGAGAAGAAAAGGTTTATTTGGCGTATCCTTCCATATTTCTGTTCATCATTGGAGAAGTCAGGTCAAGAACTTAAACAGGGCAGGATCCTGGAGGCAGGCACTGATACATAGGCCACAGAAGGGAGATCTTTACTGGCTTCCTCCTCCATGGATTGCTCATCCTGCTCTCTTATAGAACCTGGAACCAACCATCCAGAGCCAGCATCATCTGCAATGGTCTGGCTCCTTCCCCACTGATTACTAACTAAGAAAATGCCTTACAGCTGGATGTTACGGAGGCATTTTCTTAATTGAGTTTCCCTCCTTTCAGGTAATTCTGGCTGTGCCAACTTGACATAAAACCAACCAGGGCAGCTTTACTTGTATTAGTGATTTTTTCCCTAGGAAAACCAACTAAAAATCCAGACCAAATTCACTTTTCATGCTTGTTTTAAGCATTGAACAGTATGTATACAGGACTGTGCTCTCTGAGAGATGGGAGGCAAATAGCATGAATCCTGTAAACACTTCAGCTTGACTGCTCAGAGAGTTTCCAGTGTACCAGACTAAACAGAGTCCAGCCTTCTTATACTGAGCACAGTATGAAGAAACCAGGTCAGCTAGACTTGTGCAGCAGAATACCCAAGTAAAGAGTTTAAAAAGACAGAAATGGGAAGAGGAAGAGGAAGTGAGGGGAAAGGGTCAGTCAAAACATTCAAGAGAGAATTCACTGAATTCTCAGTTGATCTGTGTGTGCAAGGGGTAAAGCTGCATGAGCAGATGAGGGCCTGAATGCTTCCAGAATACAGCCGGCTGGCCCACCCATGCCTAGACTTTACTGAGATGAGGGAGGGGTCTATAAAGTTCCCAACAGAAGGAGAATGATTTTAAAATACACAAGTCACAGGGTGGAATCATCGGAAGGGATCTGTCTCGGAAACAAGGCTAGGTTAGTCTTAAACCAGGACTTTGAGTGCAACCCAAGCAAACTTTTTAAAGTTTTCTTTTGCCTTTGGGCAAGAACAAGATGATGTCTAATAACCATGGGCTAGAGTAAATTTCAACATAATTTAAAGAAATGTAAAGAAGGCAGAAACTGACAATACATCATGAAAAATGTCTGCAACCAATCCAAACTTATCAGGCATCTGTATGTGTATACAAACACACATATGGCAGACAATCACCAGGAAAATGAATTTCAAAATATCGTAAATAAGAGATTGTATAGTCAGGAAATAAGTACACTGTAACAATCCTTTTGTATTTTACCCAAACATTCAGTAAGCTGATGGAGGGGAGGGGGACACAAGGGAGAAATAAGTTCTAAGTCAAATGGAATGTCTAAATATGAAAAAAGCATCATCTTTGATATTATTTTAGAAATTAGATATTATCTATTAGATATTGAAGAAGATAAAAGTTAGTAAATACAAAGATGCTGAAACAGAAACCATAGAAAAATAAATCAGGGAAAGATCAAAATAGAAGTAATAATTGCAACAGAGCACACAGATGTATTTAGAGTTCCAGAAAGAAAAAAGAGTCTACCAAAGAAATTTTTTATCACTAGAAAATATCCTACATTTTTTTAAACAATGAGTACAAATGAGTCAATATTAAATTTAATATCCATACTATTTTATAATATGGAATTTTGTATCACTGGTCTACCTATGGCAAATGTTATATTTATGATATGTACAAACACTTAGTGCTGATGTTAAATTTAAGCATCAAAGTTAAACAGTAATTTCAAAATTACATATTGTGATGGGAAAAGGAAGTAAAAAATAGATAAACTAGATTTAATGTATTATATGTTATTTTTTATTTTTATTGATTTTATTGAGCTATACATTCTTTTCTCTGCTCCCCTCTCTTCCTCTGTCCTCCCCTTTCAACCCTCTCCCATTGTCCCCACGCTCCCAATTTACTAAGGGAGGAACAAGCAGGTGAAACAGTGAGAGTGAAAAGAGAATAGTTCTTAAAAAATACACAATGGAGAGATGGCTCAGAGGTTAAGAGCATTGCCTGCTCTTCCAAAGGTCCTGAGTTCAATTCCCAGTCAACCACATGGT
The DNA here is from genome assembly GCF_903992535.2 of Arvicola amphibius. Lineage (NCBI taxonomy): Eukaryota > Metazoa > Chordata > Mammalia > Rodentia > Cricetidae > Arvicola > Arvicola amphibius. The sequence continues at coordinate 14,824,550 of NC_052063.2, read as the reverse complement.
GGCTCACAACCATCTATAATGGGGTCTGGTGCCCTCTTCTGGCATGCAGGCATACACACAGACAGAATGTTGTATACATAATAAATAAATAAATAAATAAATATAAATAAAAAATACACACGAGGACGACCATGAAGTCCAGCTTGCACCAGGTGTTAGAGAAATATAGGCTTTACAGCCATAAGCCACCCACTTGAGAAGCACCTCCAGAATGAAGATGCAAGCAAAGATCATGACTGCATATTCCAGTAAGATCTTAATGTTTTTTTGCTGAGATATATATATATATATATATGTATATATAATATATATGTATATATATATATGCATATATATATAAAATCTTCAAGAGCCTGTAATTGAAATTTTTAAATGTTAATACACAAAAATTCTAGGAACTCTGATTATAAGGAATTAAATTCACCTTAAATGCATTAAGACATGAACCGAAGAAATTTTTTTTGAGTGAAAAAAGGATGGCCACAAATTTTCCAACTATGCCAGTCATAAAACTTCAAATAGAAGAATCTCAAGAAACCCAAGAAAAAATAAATATGAAGAAAAGCAGGCTAGGGCATATCACTCCTGAAAATGGGAGATGAAGGGAAGAGCTTTCAAAGAGCAAGGACGGAGAAGAGAAAATTACGTTTAGAGGAAAAGACAAGAATTAAGCGAGACTTCTTGCTGAAATGATACAAACTAGAAAATGGTGATATTAAAGATCTTACTCTGTATGTACAAATGAGTGTGTTTCTGTATCTATATGTATTTCTTGTGCTTTTCCTTTGACTCTTTTGCTTTTTGATTTATCCTATTTTTTCATTTTTATTTTACCATATTTTATTTTTTTTTATTGATGCCTGTTTTTTTTTTTTCTTCTGACGAGAAAGAGAAAGAAAAGATACGGGTTTGGTTGGGTAGAGAGGTGTGGAAGATCTGGGAAGAGCCGGGGGAGGGGAAACTAAAATCAAAATATGTTGTATGAAAAAACTATTTTTAAAAAAATTAGAAATACTAAAACAAACTTTTAAATGGATATAAATGAGAAATATGTCAACTTTTTTTTCCTTTTTATGATTCTTCTTGAAGCTGAACTGTTTTGAAGTAGATGGGGGACGTTGTTTGTTTGTTTTTTAAGTTATACACAACTGAAAAAACACAAAGGATGATTTATCCCAGTCATATCCACTATGTCCATGACCTAATCCTCTTTCTGGTGGGTAGAATTTAGATTTAGAAAAGAAAGATTCATCAATATACAGCGACACTGAGAAAAAAAATGATATCATAAAGAGATGTATTTAGAAAAACCACATTTTAAAAGTTACGCCACTCAAATACTAATAAGAAACAATATGGCATTGCTAGGTGAATATTATTCAAGATATAATAAGCAATTCTATTTTTTTTTTTTTTTTTTGGTTTTTCGAGACAGGGTTTCTCTGCAGCTTTTTTAGAGCCTGTTCTGGACACCTAGCTCTTGTAGACCAGGCTGGCCTCGAACTCACAGAGATCCGCCTGCCTCTGCCTCCCGAGTGCTGGGATTAAAGGCGTGCGCCACCACCGCCCGGCTAATAAGCAATTCTAGAAGAGACAATATTAGGTCTCAGACAGTCCACAAGTCCAGAAATAACAGCCTGGTCTTAGTTGAAGGTGGACTATGGAAGGATTTGGGGAGTTAGAAAAAAAGCCAGCATTCCTCAGGAACTCGTGAAACAGGTTCCCCATCCCAAGAAAGAAGTCATTCCTCTTGCCTCTGGTAGAAGGGACTTATGCCATGGGCATATACCTGTGTCAGCTAACTGCGTATCAACGTCCATACACACTAGCCTCCAGGCTTCCGCAGTCCCTATTCACAAGTGCTTGTTATATATTTCAAAAACCCCATGCTAGTCCTGACTGTCCCTGTCCCCACCTCACCTCAGACCCCACTCTCTCTGTACCTCCTGCACCTTGCTACCCTTAGTGTTCTCTGTCTCTCACCATCTCTCCTCTGTCCAGGCCTCACAGATAGGCCTGGTTATGCCTCCAGTCTTCTTCTTCTTCTTCTTCTTCTTCTTCTTCTTCTTCTTCTTCTTCTTCTTCTTCTTCTTCTTCTTCTTCTTCTTCTTCTTCTTCTTCTTCTTCTTCCTCTTTCTCCTCCTCCTACACTTCCTCCTCCTCCTCGTCCTCCTCGTCGTCCTCCTCCTCCTCCTCCTCGTCCTCCTCCTCCTCCTCCTTCTTTTTCTCTGCTCTGAACTATTCCAGATGCTTCTGGATAATTTGCTCTCTTAACTCCCAATAAAACTATACCCCGTAATAACGAAGTGGCCATTTTGGCAATTTCTTTATTGCATCTGCTTGCATACAGGAAAGGGTTTTTTTTTTGTTTTTATTTATTTATTTATTTATTTATTTATTTATTTTTTGGTTTTTTGAGACAGGGTTTCTCTGCGGCTTTGGAGCCTGTCCTGGAACTAGCTCTTGTAGACCAGGCTGGTCTCGAACTCACAGAGATCCGCCTGCCTCTGCCTCCCGAGTGCTGGGATTAAAGGCGTGCGCCACCACCGCCCGGCTAGGAAAGGGTTATTTTTATGAAGTCATTGAAATCTCTTACCAAGAGATTAGAAGAGCTACAATATTTTGCATATCTCACTACGGAGCTTCAGAATGATTGCAGTAAAACTTATCAACCAAAAAGAGGTGTGAACACACCAGCAACTGGTGCTCGTTATTTCAACACCATTCCTTGGAAATTCACAGAACAAGGAAACAGTAAGCATTAAATGCTCAGTGTCCTCAATAATGCGATCTACAAAGTGATCCAAAGGAGATTTTAGATTACTCCACCCAACACTAGCAACAATCCATCGCTTTTCAGTATACATTTATCATTCTCCAAAATATACTATACCCTGGCTTTTAAAATATTTTTAATATTCTTACAAATATTGAAATAATTTAGTCCCATCTATTAGCATAATAACACGAAATGAAGATTTAAAACCAAAAAAATTCTATGAGTTGCCTAAAAATGTAAGTATTAGAGAAAAATGTTTAAAAACATGTAAATATTTATGTCAAAGAAGAAAGCATGAGGTAAAACTAAACACTTTTTGGAAAAACAAGAGTGGTGACTTATGCCTGCAATCATAGCTTTTGAGAGGCAGAGGCAAGAGGGTTAGAAATTTGAGGCCAGCCTGAGCTACCTACTAAGAGCCTGTCTGGAAGAAAGGAAAGAAGAGAAGAGAGGGAAGGAAGGAGGGAGGGCAGATAGAAGCAAGGAAGGAAGGAGAAAGGAAAGGAGAAAGTGAGAGCGGGTGGTAGGAAGCACATAACACCATTTGAAGTGCAAACAAAAGAAGCCTAATGTGAAGTTTGGATCACTACATTTGTATATGGGAGTGAAATTAAATTTTCTCTCTTCATTCTTTCAGAATCTAGAAAAAGGAAAACCAATTCAACCCAAAGCAAACATAAGAGAAGTCAGAAAGGCTACTGGCTCACTAGGTAAGGTACTCTCTCCCAAGCATGAGGGTGTGAATTCAGAACCCCAGACCCCCATGTAAAAAGCTGGACTTGGCCAACAATTAACTTCAGTAAATTGGACTTTGAAGAGTAAATATCCTGTCAAAGGTCTTGAGATATCTAAAATAAAATGTAAGGCTATATTGTCCCTTTTGTTGTTCTTATGGTCAAATAACTGACAAGAACACCTTAAGAAATGATGGGACTGTTTCAGCTTAGTTTGAAGTCCATGAGTCAGGAGATACTTGTCATTGGGAGCATGTAGCAATGGGTTACATTGCATCTGCCAACAAGGAGCAGATTTGAAGGTGGTACCCACTCATTTCTACTTTTATTCAGTCCAGGATCCTGGAATAGCGTTACCCAGAAGTTTATCTTCTAGGCTGTTCTAGGCAATGTCCAGTTGCCAATGGATATTGTAATGGTTTCAATAAAATGCTGCAAATCCCCGAGTGGCTGCAGCCAGCAGCGGGTCCTGAGACCATGCTGTAGGTCCCCAAAGTGGCGGCAGGCAGCGGGAAGTCGGTCCAAGGAGCAGCTAGTCCCAGGCAGGGACAGCACAGTTCCCCAAGTGGCTGCAGTGGGCCACGAGGGGCAGCGAGTCCCAGGCAGGGAGCTGCATGGTGGGTGAGAGACCTCGACCATGCAGCCAGTCCCACAAGGAGAGACAGATAGATGGGCACACCTCGAGACCAGGCAGGTCTCCAAAGGCGGCTGGTCGCGGGCAGGGAGTCACCCTGTGGGGGAGTGACAGATGGATAGGCACACCATGCAGAGTGAGGTTGAATATTTATTTAGTGGGTTATGGAGGGGAAAGGGGAGAAGAGGAGAAGAGGAGAGAGAAAGAGAGAGAGAGAGAGAGAGAGAGAGAGAGAGAGAGAGAGAGAGAGAGAGAGAGAGAGAGAGAGAGAGAAACAGAGGGGGAAGGGAAGAAGTAGGGAGAAAGGAGAGACAGAAGCTGCCTCTTCGATGGATATCACAAAGTAAATATACAATAACGTGGAGGAATCATGGAGAGATCAGCATAAATGGGCATATCCATGAAATCACATAGAACAAAAAAAAAATCCCAAGTAGGAAACAAAAATCAGGGACAGTCTTTTTAGAATGCAGAAAAATTAAAAGAACGAGTGAGAGCCTGGGAGTAGTTCATTGGGACAGTGCTTAGCAAGCATGAGCGAGACCCTGGGGTTGATCCCCAATACCAGTAATAAAGAACAATAATTGTTATAATTACTTTTATAGAGTTCTAATAGGTGGAAAACAAATTAAAACAACAAAAATAGAGAAAGTCAGTGTGAGCGAGCTGGCTGTTGTCACTCTGCGGCTGACTTCCTCCATGTTGAGGGTATAGAAGTTACAGAGGCAGGACGCACTGATACCCTGACGTGGCCAGTGCATGTGGTTTCTGAAATAACAGGGACAGCCTGAGAGTCCCTTCTGTCATCAGCTGCCGGGATAGAAGAGGGGCAAAGGCCAAACACTGTTTGTTTTACAATTGGAGGATTCTGATGAATGTTCAGAATTCAAGGCAAGGAACGGCAGGTGAAGAACGAATTCAAGTCCCACCTGCCCGTGCTGAAGACTCAAAGGGAAAACAGGTTCTGCTCAAGAACAGGTAAGAATCCCCAAACTGGATGTATTAGAGCAATGACAAGATAGGGAAAGAATACGAAAGCATTTAAAAGAAAAGGCAAGAGTACATTTTTATAAAAGACATTCAAGGGAGAGCTATATGTCCAAACTGAAAATAATTGTTTAAACTCCTTGAATGGCGTTTAACTGGCTCAGGAATGTGGAACCTCGGGACACAGTAGAGAAGCCGGGACACCTGTCTCACGTGGGCAGTTTACAAACGCGGGAGGCTTTGGGAGCAGGAGTTAGGAAGGAATCAGAAGCAGGTAGAGTTGATCAGTAGCAGGGGCAGGAAAAACAATAGCAACCACTTCCCTGAGGAGACTGTGTTCACGATGACACATGGCATCGTGGTGGGGGTACAGGGGAGATAGGAGGCAGCCAGGCAGTTGTAGTCAGAAAGAGCTTATGCGTTCAAGAACATCCCAATACAGTACCGAAGCACATGAGACCCTGCCGTGGCCCCTGTTCACACCCCCCATCTAGCCCTGTCCTCTCCCACCCCCGCGCCCCGTATGCCCAGCAGCTCCCTCTAACGTGCTCATCTTGGACTTTGCTTTAACAGTACGGCCCTTTCAATTACGACTTCTTCAGAAACAAGTTTCCTAAGTGTATCAGACCACGCCATATTGAAATACGTTTGGGTGGCCATAATTCTCCTGATAATTGTCATAATGTAGTAAACCCACACCCTCTCTGCCGAGCATTTATTACGCCCTGGAACTGTGACAACAGCTCTCAGCACGCACCACTCCTAATCCCCATATAGACGCTCCAATACCACAGGGTGCAGTGATTTCGGCTTTACCGACAAGCCATCTGGGTTCCAAAGGGCTTTTGTGAAAGTTTGGTTCACACACCTAGTAATTGTGAAGAATGGCGCCTGATCCCCGCGGCTTGGAAGGGCATTTCCTTTTCCGTCGTACTGACCTGTCCTTCTCGCCTTTGCATTTGCCCTACATATGATAATTATTTTTTCACACCTCTATGCCTCTTACTACCAGTTTGTCAAGTCCCCCGGGTTGAGAATGAGAGTTCATCACTGTTTCTCCAATGCCAAGTACAGCGCCTGATCAGTATTCTTCAAACGTTTCCTGTGTGAAAGAAAAACATTAAGGGCCAGCGAGTTGGCTCCTGTGGTCCAGGCTCTTGTTATCAAACTGGACAATCGGTGCTCAATACTGGAACTCATGTGACAGAAGAAGATAATTAACATGTGCAAACTCAGCCAATCAATGTAAAAACAAATAAGGTTTCTTGATATATGAATGAACAAATGTATGAGAGGTTTCCATGGTGATTATGTACACAAAGCAGAGACTATCCACTATGTAATTACCACACGTAATGATGTCAAGCTCCCACATTTTTGCTATCTACCCTATTTTTAAAAATAGCATATATACAAGGCATATTAATATATATATATACATATATATATATATATATATATACACATATATCAAACTCCAAGACAAAATGAACCACTTTCATTAGCTGCCAGTCCAATTTGTTTTGATTCAGATGTTGGCAAAAAGTTTCCCCACACTGTGCCTATATTTGAAGGTCCCTGTAAATGTGTCGTTTTCCAACTCAATCGATTTGTAAATTGACTTGAAACCATCGTTGTTACCACAGCTTTAAGTGACAGTGAACCACAGAAGGAATGAATCAGCAGTTCCGAAAGTCAACCTGGTATGGTTTCTTGACATAAGCTAGCATTTCATGAGCACAAGGCTTTTTCAAATGAAAAGCTAACAGTAGCATGATACAAAGTTGTGTGATTGGTCATTATTGTAATATTCTACTCTTTCCTTGAGAGAGCCATGTGTGGTGTATGCAAGGTGTGTGTTATGTGTGTGTGGTGTGTGGTATGTTTTTATGATATTTTTGTAGTGTGTGTATGTGTGAATTATGGGGTCTGTGTGATGTCTGTATGTGTGTTTGTATGGTGAATATGTGTGTGGTGTGTGGTGAATGTGTATTGTGTGTATATGGTGTTTACAAGTGTGTGTTTTGTGTATATGTTTAGAAGGTGTGTATTATGTGGTGCTGTTTGTGTATATGTGTATGAGTTCATATATGTGGTATGTGGTTTTGTGTGTATGTGCATGTGGTGTGTATATGTGTGGTCATGTTTGTGTGTATGTATATGAGTATATGACACAGTATGTGGTTTTATGGGTATGTGTATGTGATGTGAAGATGGTTGTTTAGAAGTGTGTGTATGTGTGGTATGTGTGTTTGGTGGAAGAGTGTGTGTATATGTGGTGTGTATGTGATATGTGCACAAGTGTGAGTGTGTTTGGTGTGTGTATATGGGTATAGTATGTGTGTGTGTGTGTGTGTGTTTGTGTGCATGGGTACTAACCCATGGCTGTCCTCCATATTGTGTTTAGATCTATCCCTACATTAGCTGTGGTTTCTTTGAGAGGAAAGATGTATTTTTCTACATATGGCCTAGCAGTTTCTACCTTGCTGAATATCTGGTATATAACAAATATTGTTTTGTTGTTCTTGTTCTTTTATTGATACATTGTAATTGTTTGTCACCCACCATTTGTTCCCAAAGACAGTCAATGATTAAAGATGACCCAAGTGACTTGAAACTGTTCTTCATAGAATTGTTCTTTCTTTGGAAGGGAGACCTATCTCGGTGAGGGCCAAACACTTTGGAGCAGTTTTCTGAAAACTTTCTGCAGAAGTATCAAATGGAAAGCCAGGATAATGATGTTATATTGATTACATTTTCCCAATTGTGGGAACATTTTTACACCATTTTTCTTTCATTTAGAAATTTGTGGTCACCATTCTTAGTCAGGAAGCAAGAACTAAAACAGTAGATTTTTTCCATTGTTTTAGTGGCTAGAATATCATATTTAAAAGATGAGGAGCTAAGACTGAATATCAGGCCTTCCCCTGACCCTCTTTTGGTTTTCCAATTCCCTCCCTTTCTGGATTTCTATACAAAGAAAATCTTCCTCAGTTGCTCCCTCCATTGTCTCTCCTCAGCCACCTCCAAGTGGGTTCCTGTTTCTCCACTCTGCTGACATCTCTCTTGCTGAGCATCAAACACTGTTGCCATGAGCATCTCCCTTCTCTTTCTCAACTCTTCAAAGGTTTTTGGTAACAGCTGGCCACTCCGCCCTTCTCGAGCTCTCTAGGCATCTATGACTGTGCAACATCTCTCTGTTTGCAACCCATAAGAACACAACTCGAGTTGTTCAAACACGAAAGGAATTTATTAGCCCTTATCTGGGAAGTTTACGAACTGATGATCGCTTAAGACATCACAGGCTTTGGAAGTTGGAGCAATCCTATCAGAAATCTATTTATCTGTTAGGAAAGTGTATCTCCGATGAGAACTAAGAAGGGGATTGGGAAATCTAGATTCACATCAACCATCCTTGCTAAGCGGTCCTGCCTCTTTTTTATGTGCATTAGCACAATTTATGGAAATAAATATGATATGCATTAATCCTAAAGATTTGAGGAGAAAGACTACAGACCCAAATTATCATGACTAAATTAATTAAAGCAAGGAATTAACTAAATCAAGCTTTTTTCATTTGTGAGCATGGGTTGCTTTCCCTTTAAGGTGCTATTCAAGAGGTCAGCCTTGGATGTGAGGAAGACAAGGGTTTTATGGCTCAAGGATTGGGGTTTTCCAAATGGTGGATTTGATGAGCAAATAGGCCGTGTTATAGAAACAGAACATAAGCATTCCAAGTCAGTTATAAGGATTTCCTGAAGCAAAGACAAGACTGCAAAGTGGACATAAGGTAGTCATAACAACCATAACAGAAGTGGGGTCATAAAATGCTTCTAACAACTTTTCAAAACAGTCATGGTTGCTATCTATTGGAACAGGAAGTGGCAAACCATGTATAGTTAAGGTAACAGGTGGGACATAGCCCAATCCTTGAGAAACAGATTGAATTATAAACGAGAATGAACATGGTTTGTTTTTATTATAACATTTAAGCCTAAAATGGAGGCAGGCTGGCTCTTCAAATGCCCAACCTATAAAGAGTAGGGTGGAGTTGGGTTTGTGTTATAGGATTCAATCAGTCTCCCCTGAACTTCACAGATAAACAAATAATATATTCAGACTCTAAGAACACACATGCGCACACATCGTAGTGACATTCCCTGCTTTCCATCGTATGCCTCTATGCGGTCTTCCTTCTTTGTTTACTTCACTCCAAATCGAGTGTCTGAATAGCTCTGGGTTTGGTTCTGTCCTCTCATTTCTCCTCTATTCACTATTTCTTCTTTGTTGTTGGCAGAAATTATCCTGGACTAGCAACATCCCAGCTAGAAATTCAGCAGGGAAGCTGAGGACTCCCCAGGTTTCCTCCTGCAGAGACAAGCTCTCTGGTGAGTAACAATTACAGCTTTCTGATTATTTGAAAGTCCCACATGGCTACCTATATGCATTGCAACCTAAGTTAGTGCTCTTGTTTTCCATGACCAAACTTATGTTTCCTTTGGTATCTCATTAAGTATAAAACAAGGGGACATGTCTGTCTTCTTGCCCCAACTTGCCTTTAACTCTCGACTTGTCACGTCTAGAGACATCCGAGAGGAGGGTCTCAACTGAGGAACTGCCTAGATCAGATTGGCCTGTGGATATGTCTATAGGGGGTGGGGGTGTCTAATTGTTCACTGATGTTGGAGGGGTCAGGCTACTAATAGGCAGTACCACAACTCTAGGCAGGTGGTTCTGAAATACATAAAAAAAGAAAACTAGGTGGGTTTGGGCCCACTTAAATAAAAGTCCTTCTCCATGGTTTGTGCTATACCTCCTCAGCTGTAAAGTGAGTTTCTTGGTCAGAAGGGATGCTGTATCAAAAAGCAAGCAGACGTGCCTTTAAGTGTCTGCCTTGATTTCCCTCAATGGTCGCTTCGGTCTGGATTTCTAAACTGAAGTACACAGGTTTATCTGGTTCACCAACAAATCAAACAATGTATAACACAAAAGTGCATCTCAAAACTATCCCTTTCATCCATCCTTCCACAGTGCCATCGCCATACCTAAACCAATCAAACTTCTAAGATGCTAGCTGGAGCCCACTCCTGTTTTCTCCTTGCTTCTACTTCTCTTCTCTAGTTCAGTTTTTTGCCCTAATGAAGTGATCTTTTTAAGAATCTTTTGCCTTGTCTCCATAAACTTCCCGAGACCTTCCCTCTACTAGAGACATCCTTATCCCTCTTCTGTTCCTGTAATAGGCAGAGTCACCTCCTCCCAGATCTTTGTGTCTGTTCTTTTCCTACCCAGAATGCTCTTTCCCAGGCTCTTCGCGTTTTTTACAGCTCTTGTTCATAGCATCTCCTTTGAGAGTGGCCTTTCTTCACGGCATTCCTAAGGTATCTTAGGCTGCTATCAAGAAATAACCATCAGCCAAGATGCTTACAAACAGCAAGGATTTATTACTCACAGCTGGGAAGTTCAAGATCAAGGCACCAGCAGATTTGGCGTCTGGTGAACATTCGGTTCTTGTTTTTCAGACAGTATCTTCTCAGTATGTCCTCACAGGGGAAACGGAATGTGAGCTTTCGCCAAGGTCTCTGTTATAAAACTACTAATGGCACTAATGAAGGTGAAATATCATGACTCCATCATCTCACGAGAGCCTGACCTCTGATTGTATCACAACAGGAGCCGGTATCTACAGGTGAATATTCAGAGTATGGGGCCCATCTAATTCATCCCTTCTTTAGCTCTCTTTCTGTAAAGAATGTAAGCTCTATGAACACATGGAGCTTAACTGTTTTGTGTGTAACTAAATTGCTACAACACGGGCATTAAAAAATCTTGTGGAAGACTGGAGATTCTTATCTATTCCCACTTCTTCCATGGAACTTGCTATTATTTTCCCAGTTCCTTCACACTGATGCGGTGTTTCCTTCTCTAATCATTATCTCTCCCTCTAGAATGTAATCGCTAAGATGCTGTGGGTGCCTCACTCTGTCTGCAATGTCTGATTCAATGCCTTGCACTGAGCGGACACGTGCGTGTTGAAAGAACAGTTGAACTGACGATCATCAGTAATTGCTTCCTGAACTTCAGCAGAGACCATGACTAAAAGTGCTTTCTTTCTTCTTGATTCCCGGGCTTGAAAAGAAAAAAAAAAAATCCAATCACACTAATTACATTGTAAAAGGGGTACTGATGTCTTGGTCAACATCTGCCTGTAAGAAACGGATAGTTACAGTATTCATCATTAAGGCAGCATTTGACAATGGTAAAGTACTGTTCTGTCAAAAGGCATGCTGTCACTACTTTGGTAGGGATAGCTGGGCCTTCTTGACCTCTGCATTGCCACAGGAGTCCCATCCACTCCAGTCTTACTGTCTGTCCTACACGTTTCAATTCCCCTATTTCCCTCCCCTTCCTATCCAGTCACATTTCACCATCAATATCCAGCTTAGAGCAGCCCTCCCCACCCTGGTCTTCTGTCCTTAGTTTCAAAAATATTTATTGACAACACATATTACATCTACTAGTGAACAAACACATGCACTTTAAGTACATCTATGTCTCTTGCTTCTAAACTAGTCTATCTTTTCCCTCCTTAGGCATAGATGCTTTCAAATTCTGGGCCACTGATTTAACTTGGTAGCTCATTAACTCCCATGTCATTAACACATAGTATCAATAAATGTAGTTGAAAGTAGTGGAGACGGTGGTCCAATGACATGTAAGATTGGTCTGTCGTCTTTCTTCCAGTGAAACTGGTTGTGATGAGGCAAAAATTGTGCCCACTTACGTTTCTATGTCATCTCCATTCTCTCAAACATGTCTGAATCAATTCCCTCATCTTGCCCTCACAGCATACGTATGAATAATTTATTAATTTTATACTGAGGCAAAGTCAGATGAAGCCATTACCGTGTGAGCAACAGCTGACAATGGGCATTTAAGGAAAACAGCCCTCTTTTTCTCCTGACTCTTGAGCACACAAGCTTTCTGTGGCACTTGGCATTTATTTTCAATCTTGCTTTGATTCAAAATATAGCCATTGTACTTTATTGCCAGTACAATAATTCCAAAAGACCCACTAAAAAGAAAAGGCTATGTTCAGTTCAAATACGAAGCAAAAGAAACTAAGGATGTAATTTTCGTGGGATAAAATTGCAATAAAACAAAAACAATACGGTTATGGCAAAATGGGCATTTCTTATTTTATTAATCAAAATAAAAATTGACTTGAAATACTTTTGGATAGAAATCTGACTATATTAGGAAAGAAACAGTTTAAAATCCTCATACACTCTCTTCCTAGACTGTAGAGTATAATAATAATATAAGAAGCAAGTTTGTGTGCAAGATTTAGTATAGATAATACAGCACTGTTTGCAATAATGTTTAAAATTCTAAAGGATAAATACACAAAAAGGAGTGACTCGGCAATTTGACATAATTCAAAGACTTACAATGGCAATACAAGTTTATACAAATTAATTTGAGTGGCATGAATGTTTTTATCTTACACTATTAATTTTTAACAAGCTATAAAGTCGTGTTTTCATAATCTCATGCTTTTAAAAGTATTCTTAGAAATACATATTCATAGAAACAAAATGACATTCAAAGGCAAAAGGTATTTTTATGACATGATTAGTTTTTTTTCAATTATATAACAAAATATAAAATAATTCTTGTCTTTATCAATACAGAATGATCTATGGCTTGCTTTAACAATACAACCCCCCAAGCTGAGCAGTGGTAGGATGTACCTTTATTTCCAGCACTCAGAAGGGAGAGAATAGATTTTTGAGTACAATGCCAGCCTGGTCTACAGAGTGAGTTCCAGGACCGATGAGACTACACAGAGAAACCCTGTTTCAAAAAGCCAAAACCAAAACAAACAAACAAAAAATCCAAAAAACAAAATAACAGCAATGACAAAAAATAATAATACAACTAACAAGAAGATTTGTAGATCAAGAAAAATTTAGTCAGTGGTGGCCCACGCCTTTAATCCCAGTATTTGGGAGGCAGAGACAGGCGGATCTTGGTGAGTCTGAGGCCAGCTGGGTCTACAGAGTGAGTTCCAGTACAGCCAAAGCTACACAGAAAAACTCAGTCCCAAACCAAACAAACAAAACAAAAAGAAAAAGAAAGAAGAAAAATTTAATTTTTCTTTCTTCTAAGAAATTTAACTGCTCATTGAAACTATATTAATTTCCACAAGAAAATATGGATCAAATTATGGAGCCAATTTATAAATCTAATTAGTGACATAGAAGACCTAGGGACACAAAGAAGGCAGGGCAGACATCATCACACTAAAATGGAAGGTGTATCCATCTCCCCAATGACCCTCACAAAAATGTTTTTCAAAATAGATAATATTCATTCTGTGCTTTTGATTTTTCATTGCACCTGTTCTTGTCTTCGTTGAGGTCCAAGTCAGTCCTCCCATATTTTTTCTAGTTCACTAGGAAATTTTCCACCACTCTGAAAGGTTAGCATCTCTCAGAGTGGACTTTTGAAAGTTTGCTGAGCTGAATTTGCCAAGCTCAGTTCAATACTTCTCTAGTTCATCAATAATGTTTGAAAGCAGATTCTGATGATGATAAAAATAAAATAAAATAAAATAAAATAAAATAAAATAAAATAAAATGATGTTCAGGGAAGGCAGATGTGTGAAATAGTCCCAGTTTAGGTTAGACTTAGTAAACGTGAGTCATAGCCATGATGGCTTAGGCAGGAAGGCACCATGGAGTCTGACCAGCCAGAACTGTCTGGTGTCTGGAGGATCATAAACCAGATCCTGTGGCTGTGGGCTCTAACTTGAGTTGTTATGGGAGCCCCAGAAGAGGCCAAGTGGTAAGGTGGTGGGGAGTACCTAGTGAGTTCAGAGCAAAGTCAAAGGAGCCTGAACATTTCAAAGCTGGTGTAGCCCATGAACAAAACTGCTCCTGTCTGTCCAGGACTACTCCAGGGATTTGAAAAGCCAAAGCAACTGCTTAGAAATGGAAATATAAGAACGAAACAAGGGCCTGGAGAGATGGCTCAATGGTTAAGGCCACTGGTTGCTCTCCCAGAAGATCTGGGTTTGGTTCTCATCACCCACAAAACAGTTCACAACCATCTGTAACTCCAGTCCCAAGGGAGCCAAACCCTCATCTGGCTGCAGAAAACTCACAGAGGAAAAGCCACTGCAATTGGAGAAAAGAGACATGCTAGTCGATGCTAAAACAGATTGCTGAAATTTAGGACACTTGAACAGCTTCTTTCTTCCTTCCTTCCTTCCTTCCTTCCTTCCTTCCTTCCTTCCTTCCTTCCTTTCTGATTTTCTGAAGTTTCCTTATGCCATACACCATTCCTTGCACAAATGAGGGAAGGATTTGCATCTGAAATCCAGGTTCATTTTCACCAAGTGTATTATCTAGAATAGTTAGTTCAAGAGGTGATCTAAGCCACAAGATTGAATAATGAAAATCCTTGTTTGCTTTGCTTTGATTCCAGGCCCAATGAACTGGGATCATGTAGCTGGCATCCAGGGACCAGTGTTTTAACATTATCATGGAGGGGGGAGGCATCTGTGTGCCCTGCCTTTGTGAACCAGTGGTCCCGAGTGCAGCATACACTGAAGAACATAACTTTAGCACTGTCATTGAGGTTGGGGGTTCTGTGCATACTGCATTTGTGAACCAGTGGTTTGGAGTGTAGCATAAGCCTGGAGTGAGTGTAACATTTGCCTATCTCTGCAGAGCCAAAGCCACTCTGCGTGCATCAACAATTAGGGTTGAGCTCCCACATTCTCTGCAGCATCCCTGACCCACGCCGTCCACCTGGAGACATTACTCAGTAAGGCATTCTGTTAGTGGGTTCTCGGTAGACAGAGGTAACTCAACTGGCCCATTAAAACACTTTGTCCTCTTTAAGGAATAGAGTCTTAAGTTTGGGTTTGGGCTTTTTGCTTTTTATCTTGATACAGTGCATCCTTTTTCTCCAGCATTTGGTTGACCCAAATCCACTTTGCTGTTTGTCTATTTTATTCCACTTAAAATATTCATAACAGATACCAAAGCCAGCCTGGTGCACAGACTAAGTATTATGGCAAAACAGTGAGGAGTCCCCCAGTTCTACGAAACCTGCCACATGGGGAGGCAGGGGGAAGACTATTTAATAACTTGATTCTCACTTGCATACACACAGAGCCTTTGTTTGGGACCTATTGGACCCCATACAAAGCTCGGGGTGATTAAAAGAGAAAAAATACATTTCTTTCTAACAGTTATGCGAATTCATTAAAAGGTGTATAATTCCTGCTTGGAAAAATGATTTAAATTCATATTTTTAAGAGGGTCATTAAAAAGCGTGAAATCATTCTTACTGGGAGACTTATGGGAATATATATATATATATATATATATATTTCTCCACAAGGTTTTTCTTTCTTCTTTACTAAAATGTAGATATTCTCTTGAAGATTAAAGCCCTTTTTGAAATTGTATAGGGGGAACTAAGGGGCTATATTAAAACCACACACCGAGTTTTGCTTCCATAGTATTAGGGGTTATTTTCTTACATTGGTGCCCTCTAGCAAGATCAGAGACAAGGTTATATATTCTCCAATGGAACCAGTTAGCAGCAGTATCCCATGTGTGATACTAATGAGGACAAGGTCAGGGTTCAGCTTCAAAATCAGCTGGTTCCTGAGACAAGAGTGACGGCAGTACAAAGCATGGCAGTCACCTGGGGATTTCCATTTTGTTTTGTTTTTATTTTTGTTTGTACAATGTTAATTTTCATACCTATTAACCTCCCACCCCCAACTTCACATCCTTCAGAATTTCTGAAAACAGAGCAAGAATTTTTGCTCTTGAAGAAATTCCTAGGCAATTAATAAACCACCCGGATTTTGGAGCTAGTAACCTCAAAGGAGCCAGCTCAAGCAAGAATTGAACCCAGTAGGAGTATCTGTGATCTCTAAACCACAAAACTGCCAGTGGTAACAGTGTATGCATTGAGAGCCATTCAAGTCTCCAGGGAGTTTGTCCTCCTGCTCCTAGGCATGGGAATTCTTTGGAGAAGGCACGGGTTCAAAAATAGCTCAAATCTCAATGACAAACAGAAGTTGCCCTCTACATGAATCTTCCCATAAACACTTCACTGAACCATTTACTGTTGACCACCAGAACTAACTTCCCCACGTAGAGACACAAGCAAGAAGCCTCCTTGTTCCCTGGACACTGTATGCCTACATTCCACTCACAAATATTCTATCCTAAGCAGAATGACTATAGTCAAACTTAAACATTTTCTCTAAAGTTAGAAGTCTACAGCGGTCTCCTTTCTAGCAAGAGTTAGATGAGCAGAACTAACGGTCCAGTACAATGGTGTGGTGAACGCTTCCTTAAATACAAACATCAGACTCCTTCCCGCTGTCATCCTGCATGGCAAATGCGGTCAATGAGATCTGCCTTTGCAAATTTTGACAGCAGTGATGGACATTTATCCTCCATCCTGTTATGGTTTTAGATTTTTTTTTCAATATGGGCTTTATGTCAATGCCGCCTGTTGCAAATATGCTGTCTACATGGAAGGGGGCCAGGAGAGAAAACTGGAGAAAGATACCCATATTTTGCAAGTTACCAGGTAGCACAGAAGTCAGCCCCGGTGGCTCTCCTGGAGCTAATGCTTCTTCAAGTTCACGATGTTGTAAAAGGAACCCCACAACCAATTTTACCACTTGGAGTATATTCAATAAGTTCCATGAGATATTCAAAACTTTATTATAAATGGACTTTGCGGTGAATGACTTCACTCAGCTGTAAGCTAGAAGAAGATTTCTTAGGACAATGAAAGTAAACTAGTCTTGGGTTGGGGATATAGCACAGAGACATGATGCTTAGCATTTATGAAGCCCTAGGTTCAATTCCAGCATCAACAAAGGAAAAAATAATAATAATAAGCTAAGCTAAACAATGCCCCATGTATGAAATGCATACTTCTATATTCATCTTAGCATGAGTTCATTAGAACCTAAGTCTATGCTATGTTAAATATCATCTGTACTTTTAAAACAATGCCGTTTGCTAGTGAATATTAACATTAAAGTAGTTTCTGCTCTGTTATTAAAGCAAAATGATGGCATAAAAATAACCTCTTTCCTGAATTCAGCATGGTCCTTGACTACAAAGAAGCTACAAAGAGAGAAGATGGGTTGCTGTCATTCTGAGACAGTCAGTCAAATGGTTTTTTACAAAGGAGAGGAAACTGTAGGCAGATGAAAGTTCTGCCTATAAAGTAGATGTTACTACAGTTCATTGTGGTTATATTATGTGTGCCCAAAGGATAAAGAATTCAGGTGTGAGGCGAAGTGGCAAGAGTTGCAAATTAAATAAGCTCTGAGTTTGGGGTTTTTCCTTTAGTGTGCTGCTGCAACTTGCCCATGCCCTCAGGGAACTTCATGATTAAGTTGGAACGAAGCTCTCATGCCTCGTGTTTAATGTAGCAGAGGCGAGGTTATTAAATATCTCTTGGCAATTAATTGCCTGCGCTACGCCCTTTTTTCACAGCTTTGGTTTCGGGTGTGCAGGAGACTAGAAAACATTTAATTGCCTCTAATTTGTTGCTGTAGTTTAATCATGTGCCTAAGCATTGTGCTGAAGTCTGTAACTGGAGTGTAGAATTTGTAAGGGGCTTCGCGGTGACATTAGCCCAAGGAAGAGTTTGTTTTCACTTTTGCGCAATCATCCGACCCGATCTTTGATCCACCACTTTCTTTGAAATTAATGAAATTAAAAGAAGCTGCCAATTTTGTTGCAAACTTGGTGCTGTTTGGAAGGAAAACCATTTCCTGTTGTCTTTTCATAGTCCGATGTGGCCTCACTGACCTGTTGCCCAAGATCCTGAGAAATTCCTTCCTTGATAGAAGCTGAAAGAGGGCGTGAAGGTAATCTTCTCATCTGCCCCATCACTCTGCCACCTGCAGTCACCTGAGATCTGATTGTTCCTTCTAATCTGCCCGACTTCCTGTTTTCTAGACCTCTCATTTAGCCACTGTGCTCAAAAATTCTTGCCTCTTGGCTTCAAGACAATCTTCTTGTCTTGAACAGAAACAATGGTTTTTCAGACCCTTTCAGATTTTTCTCTTTGGTACTTACTGTTAAAATTAAATTATTATGCATTTAGTGTCAACCAGTCCTTGTCTGTCTTCTGTCACTAGAAAATCCATAAGACCAAAAAGGTGTGCTTATCTATCTCATATACCTTTAAATACTCATCATCTAGTCCAGAGCCTAACGGGAAATAATACATGCCTAGTATATATTGAAGGGATGGGTTGGTGGGTGGGTAGATGGAAGGATTGGATGAATGGATGGATGGATGGATGGATGGATGGATGGATGATGGATGGATAGATGGAGAGATGGATAGATGGATAAATTGATAGCTAGACAAACTGACTAGGTGGACAAATGGGTGGGTGGGCAGGTGGATGGATGTAAGGATGGATAGATGTATGGATGAATGTATGAGTGGATGGATGAATGGATAAATTGATAGATGGACAGACTGACTAGAAGAACAAATGGGTGGGTGGGTAGGTGGGTGGGTGAATTGATGGATGAGTGGGTGGGTAGGTGGATGGATGGATGGATGGATGGGTGGATGGATGGATGGAAACCTGACATTTCCAGGGTTCTATTATAGATTGGTTCATATTCCTGTTCAAATGCAGAATACTACTTTGTATGCAACCCAAAATACATAGCATATTTTGGAAGTTTCCCAAGGGTTTTATGCAAGGTTATGAGGTTCATTTATGCAAAAAGAATGACTTAAAGTATTAGAATATTTAAGAAAATGTAAGTTGATAGCATATATTATAATAGCCAGTCATAGTTGGCCAAAAAGGAAGGAAACAACTGAATAGGGAAAACGGATGAGACTGTTAATGCTGAACACTGGGGTCTCTCCTGATGGCACTGCTCTAGAATAATTGGCAAAATGAATAAAAAAAATACAGTTCAGCTGGGCAGTGGCAGTGCACACATTAAGTCCCTTTAATTCCATCACTAAGGTGGCAGAGGCAGGTTGATCTCTGAATTCTAGACCAGTCTGGTCTCATTAGAACTGGGTGAGTTCTAGAACGGCCAGTGTTAAACAGTGAAACCCTGTCTTGAAAAAAAAAAACCCAAAAAAGAGAAAGAAAGAAAGAAAGAAAGAAAGAAAGAAAGAAAGGAAGGAAGGAAGGAAGGAAGGAAGGAAGGAAGGAAGAAAGAAAGAAAGAAAGAAAGAAAGAAAGAAAGAAAGAAAGAAAGAAAGACGAAAGACAGACAGGAAGGAAAGAGGGAAAGAAGGAAAGAAGGAAAAGAAAATAAAAAAACAGAGGAAAAATACATCTCAGGGGTTTCCAAATTAAAATCTATCTTCCACTCAGCTACTTATCCAAGTTCAATTAAATGAACCAAAAATAGGAAAAGTATTATAATAATGAACATATTAAATCAAAATCTTCAACAGAATATAAGTAGAAATATAAATGCAGATGTTGTAAGATGGTAGAAGATCCTTAAAATTGGGGTCAAATTTCATTTGTTCTCCATAAGAACAACAACACAATGCCTACATTTAATATTTTTATAATGTAAATTAATTCTTCAACAATTTCATACCACACTTTAATTTTTTTGTTTTTACATTATTAGTATTGTGGGGGGGGGGGGTTGTATGCATACTGTAGGGTAAAACAGCCAGCCAAAGAAACCCACCCTGACCGGGAAACCAAAGCCAAAGACACCTACCCTGACTCTGAAACCAGAGTCAGTAAAAGAAACACTTAGGCCCTGAAACCAGAAGCAAAGAAACACACCCTGACCCTTAAACCTGAGCCAAAGAAACAGACTTTGGCTCTGGAACCAGAGTTAGTGAAGGAAACACACCCTGACCCTGAAAACTGGAGTCTAAGGGCTAAAAGGGACCAGTGAAAGAAACACACATTGACCCTGAAACCAGAGATAAATCTGCTGCTTACTAACTAAACACAAAATTAACCAATCCCTGAGCAGGAAAACCAACCATTATCTGAGCACAAAATCTAAACAATCTGAACTTGTCCAAGCTCAAGGAGATTGAAATCTGTACAATCTCCCCCCAAAAAACATCTCCCCAGAAAAACTCCAACCCTAAGATGCATTATATAATTCCCTCTGCCTGTTCAGTTAGCAGCTGTCCTCCACTCTGGGGGAGGCAGCCACTCTCCTGGATTCCTCCTTCCCAAATAAACTTCTTGAAACAAGAGTTTTGGTTGGATCAGAATCTCTACTGGGCAGCTCTCCTGGTGGGGTGGGGACAGCCCGGAAAAAAGCAAGTGGGTACCTCTTCTGGGAAACTCCCTTGGGAGCAGAGCAGAAGTAACAACTTTTCCCAGGAACCAGAGCAGATTCTTATATTTCTCCAAGGGTTTCCCCCTTAGCAGATTGAAGCAGAAGTAACCTCTTGGACCAGATCTGAGGGTAAACAGATACTTCTGCTGGGAAACTCCCTTACAGGGGTAGAGCAGAGCTCAGCTGTCAGCTCTCTATCATCTATCTATCTATCTATCTATCTATCTATCTATATATATATATATATATATATATATATATATATATATATATGATCTGGGAGGAGCAGGTTTGCCACATCCTGTCAGGAGACTGTCCTCCACCAGACCCCAATTTCAGGTATAGCCCGACTTTCTGACAAGTAAAAATACCTTTCCCTCCATAGCTATAACACTTCAACATTGAGCATGCGTGTGGCCATCACAGGACAGCTTGCAGGAGTTGGTTCTCAGCTCTCACAGGTTGCCAGTCTCATTGACAAGTGTTTACTCCCTAAGTCATCTCATTGCCCCCTATTGGCTACTTTTACAGAAGGCTAAAGCTCACATAAGCTTGTTTATTTGCTCCAAGTTATACTGTGATAAATATGTGATTCAAGCCCAAAACCCAACAGGGCAAATGTGCACCATTTCATCTTCAGTTTTGGTTGATCAGTAGCAGATGCTCCATATCAATGTTGACAAGCACTCATCCTCCTGTGGCATCTGTAGGGATGGATGGAAAGTACCAATGGATGTAGCCATGGGCACTAGGAGAACAACAGCAGAAAGTAGCAAGCAGATCTTGTCCTTTTCCCTCTCTGTAGGTCTTCCCACATTCTAAGAGTTTCTAGGCAGTTTCCTAAGCCTTTTCCTAATTGGGAGGTAAATATTACAATATGAAGAATTGTTAAGGGCCTTATTATACACAGTACTTTTGGTAGTATATTTCTACCTAAACAGATGTTTTCAAGTATCAAGTCTTGGGATTCTTTTGGTTTTTAATGCTTTAAAAGGACTACATATGTAGAATAAGTAAAAGAGTAGAATATCATCATGTAATTTAAATAATCTGTCTCCAGTTTACCTATTCTACATCACTGTATTTTAACAAAATAGTGCGCTTCTGTCCAAACTCCCCTCATATTCTTCAATGTTTTAGAGACTTACACATACATAATCTCGAGTTTAGTATATATATTTTTTAATTTGATCTACTTATCTGGAAGTTATCCATCTACAGCTGCACCTCATATTTCTCACCCAATAGTATATAACATTCCCTGGTGTGAAATCTAATGGTAGACTAAGGAGCCATGCTCTCTCCGATGGACACCACAGTTGTCTCTGCTTGTTCACCACTCCTTACATAGCTATAGTAAACATCCTTTTATACCCATCACATCCTTTGTGCACTAGTGCTTTCGTTTTTATACAGTACGTTATGGGAAGTAGAATTTCAGGATCCCAAAGTGTGAGTGCACCTTAGTGCACATTGCCAAATTGCTTTCCAAAGAGCCGTACCAGTTTATGACCCCATCAGCAATGAATACAGGTGTCATCTCCCTGGACTCTCACCAGGAGGTAGGTGTTTGACCATCCGTTTTTTAAATTTTGGGGGTTGAAAAGCAACATGTAGCCAGGTGCAGTGGTGAATGCCATAAATACCAGTACTTGGAGGTAGAGGCAGGTGAGGTTGAGGCCAGTCTGGTCTAAACAGTGAAGTCCAGGACAACCAGAAGTATGCAATGAGATCCTATCTCAAAAAAAAAGGAAAGAGAGAGAGTAAAAAAGGGAAGGAGGGAAGGAAGGAAGGAAGGAAGGAAGGAAGGAAGGAAGGAAGGAGGGAAGGAAGGAGGGAAAGAAGGAAGGAAGGAAGGAAGGAAGGAAGGAAGGAAGGAAGGAAGGAAGGAAGGAAAAAAGGGAGTACTATTATTGGGTGGCTACTGTTTTAAATTTACTTCTTCTATGAGTGAATCTCAATGGATTTCCATGTGCATTGACAGCTGGGCTTCTTTTTTAACCTAAAGTTGTTTTCTTTTAATATACACATTTTTTAGTTAAAAATAAATACAATTTTTAAATTGAACATGTTCTTTTTATATTCGAGAGGGTTCTTTTAAATCTGTGTATAATAAAAATCCTTCTGTTAATGGAGCGTTTTTCAGACTACCTTGCAGAGTCATTTGTGTTGGTATATTTTCCTTTTTTCTTTTTTTGGTTTTTCGAGACAGGGTTTCTCTGCAGCTTTTTTAGAGCCTGTCCTGGAACTAGCTCTTGTAGACCAGGCTGGCCTCGAACTCACAGAGATCCGCCTGCCTCTGCCTCCCGAGTGCTGGGATTAAAGGCGTGCGCCACCACCGCCCGGCGGTATATTTTCTTTTATTCTCTGCCTTTTTGTAATTTTTTTTGAGACAGAATCTCACTGTATCATTCCAACTGTTCTAGAATTTACTGTATAAACCAGGCTGGCCTCAGATCCACAGAGACTCACCTGCCTTCACTTGATTAAAGGAGTATACTACCACACCCAGACATTTCTTACTTTTTTATTTTTTATTGCTAAATGTGTCTCTTTCCCAAGCCGCCAGGATCTAAGTCTTGAGTGTTGAGTTGTCTTCCTCTATGAAACTGCTTTCCTAAAATTTCTTCTAATGTTCATAATGTTCTATTTCTTTCTTATAATTTCTGATTTGCTTAGTGTTCTCCTCAGTGGAGAAGTCACTAGAGCCCTATTTGATAAGTAATCTAAAATAGCATACAGAACTGAACCATTAAGGGAACCAAAGCAGAGAAGACTAAAGAGCAGAAGGGGCTCTCAAATCTGGAAGATGTATTGAATATGACTCACTGCAAGTTTCCCCAAGATGTGCCAAAATGAACATTATAAACATAAACAAATTCCCTTATTAATCCCCCCTCAACCCTATCTCTCTCCCTCCTTTCCTCTCTCTCTCTCTTCTTACTCAATTATCCATTTTCTTTTTTTAGTATATTTAATGTTGTTTTTACTAAGCCTACAAAACAGGTTTCATTATGCCATTTTTATAATGCACATCGCTGAACTTTGTTCCTATTTATTGCCCCACTTCCGTCTGCTACCCCACCAAATTCTCTACATTCCTTCACTTTTTTAGGTCCTCTCTGTGTGTGTGCATGTGTCTGTGCATGCAAATCTGTGTACTGTTTGTGTGTGAGTGAGTGTGCTTTTGTGCATTGTGTGAGTGTGTATATGTATGTAAGTACATGCATGTTTAGGTCAGTCCTAGGAAAGCTCCAGGCTTAGTCTGTTCTTTCGCTGCATGCTCCAGGGATCGAACAATCCCAGGTTGCCAGGCTTGCATGCCAAGTGCAGATCCATCTTGTCAACCCCTAAAACTCATTTCTTTATAAGGCACCAACCTCCAGTACTTTGTCATAGCAAAAGAAAACAGACCAAACACTAAGAAACGAATACTTATTTAATTCTAGGAAGCTAATTTAATAAATAATAAGCCCCAAAGTCTCCCAAAAATGCCCCCAAAATGAAACGAATAAATCAGTCCCATCATTACTCTTGGGAAAATTCAAAAGAAAAAAAAGGGAGACGAGATAGAGATTGATAACCACTCTTTTCATAAAAATGAAGTACTGCTTTAATGACTCAATGTCACTGAGAAATATGAGCAGGAAAAAGAAAAGCAAGAGTCCATATTTGTCGTACACAGTGCTGAAAATGGCTTACTAAAACACTGAAAAAAATGGAAAACTTCACCCTAGTCACAGACTGCCACTTCACCAGAGCTCTCTGCGCACACGACAGGATGATAGATCTCTTCCACTTCTGTCTCCACAGGACCTTCAGGGTTAGACCTCATCTTAAAAGCACCCTGCTTTTTTCTTCCTGTTTTCTGGATTCCTGTATTCTGAAACCTCCTCTCTGATGACAGAAGAATTCATCACAAACACTGCTCTGTGCCGAGAGTCTTGTAGGATTCATGTCTTTGGCAGTCAAAGCGCGTGACGACAGTCATGCAGACAGGGTGATTCAAAACAGCACGACTGGAACAGGTTGCTGTTTCTGACGGTGCTCTCCTCTCTGTGCATCAACCCAGACTTGTTCTCTGTTATCTTTCTCGGGATCCTGTAGCAACTCATCATTTGTTGGAATCCTGTGTTGTTTCTTCTTCTTTTTCTTGGTCGCTTATGTTGCTTTGTCTTCCTCCTCAGAGCTGGAATCAAATAGACCGCATCCTAGTACTGTATGTGACTCCTCCTCCAGCATTCCCACCTCCTGAGGAAGACCCCACCCCATAGAGGATGACTGATCCTTCATCGTGTTGATGGGAGAGTTTAATTCAGCTTCCATTTCTCTTTCAAATTCATCTTCACAAGATGATTCACGTTCTCCAGTAAAATATTCCCAGATGAGTTTTCATTTTTGGTCAAGAGTTCCATGTAAAAGCACATCCACTTCTTTAGAACTGCTTGGAGTCAGCTCCTCGTCACTCAGCTCTTCCACCTCGTAGGGAATCACAGTCTTCCTGGAGCAGGTTCATGGCAGCCTAGGGAGACCTACACAGTACACGGACTTCTGGGTGTCTGTGTAATCGGCAGGTACCTTCCCTAAAGCCAATTATCCTTATCTAATGCTATTCTGTTGTGCTACACTAGCCATAGAATTTGATACTTAGAGAATTAGATAAAGGATATACAAAACTGAATCTGGCTAGTAAGTCCATGACCTTCTATTCAACTTCTCATCAATCTCTGTTCATTCTTGTCTCCTAGGACTGTATATCCCGTGTTTCAAGATTTTTAAATCTTTGGAGAATCATTAAGCATTGATTCTGAAGAGCTGGTGCTATGGTCCAGCAAGTAAAGCTCCTGCCACACAAACATGAAGACCTAGGTTGGGATTCCCAGTATCCAAGTCCAAAAACCAAGAGCAGTGGCACTTATTCGTAGTTCCAGTGCTGAGGGGACAAAGACAGGCAGTTCCTTGGAGCCCATTGGCCAGCTGTCTAGCCCAGTTAATAAACTCTAGAATCAACGAAAGATAATGTCTCAAAAAAATAGGATGGACAGTCATAGCGGTAGATACTCAGTGTAAGCCTCTGGCCGCCACACACATGCACCCCCACACAAACAAACATACACATACCTAAATGAACAAATATATACACTACATATACACACAGAGAATGCAAGAGAAAGAGAAAGCCCTGACTTTTTGTAAAAAAAAAAAATTGTCTTTTTAAGCATTAACAACTCATCTTAATAAATGTGCAAAGTTAGAATGTGAATGAAACAAAAAATTAAACATATTTAGGCTTATTTTTTTCCATGAGCTATTGCTTAACAACTCCAATCCCAGTTGACTTTGAAGGAGTGTGTGTGTGTGTGTGTGTGTGTGTGTGTGTGTGTGTGTGTGTGTGGTGTGGTGTGTTTAAATACAGAATCCACAGAGGCCAGAAGAGGATGTCAAATAAATAGTGGGGACTGAAATTGGATCTGAGCCATTGCTTCAGCCTCCCAGCTGATTCTAATGGGATCGGCATACTCTGCTAGATTAGCCACCCGACTCTTACTCAAAAGCTGTCTGTTGCCCTTCTCATCTACTTCAATTCCTGAAGATGCAGAATCCTAGCCTGATTTTCAATAACATTGGTGCTGTAGTCTCCACCCATTTTGTAGCCAGGGTTACAACCAGAAAAGGCATTTCCCACAGCCTGTGCAAGTTAGCCACTTTACAGAATTCCTTCCATGTGATATGCTGTCTGTGCAAAGACTGGATGCATGTCTCTTTAAGGGATTGTGTGTTGGCAGGCTTGACTATGAGAGTGAAATGTTAGCTGGACACAATTTAACCAGGACAGGGCCCAGAAATAAGATGAAAGAGTTTGGACATTATTCTCCTGGTAGAGCACATAGTAGAAAACAGAAATGAATCACGGGGTGTGAATTTAAATCCATTATCTCCATTTTTTTAAGGAGTGTGGCTGGACTAAATAATGTGCCATTATTCCGTCTAAATGCTATCATTTGTGAAGTGAGGGAGATCGAAGATGTTTTTAAGTGGAGGGCTGTCTTGGAAAGATGCTGATGAAAGTGGCTGGAAAAGCATCAAGAATCTCAGATTGGGGAGATCATCACACAGGTCAAACTACGAAGCAGGATATATTAAGAGTAAAACAGAAATTAGGCGTGGTGATAAATTATGTAGAACCCCAGAACTAGGGAGAATGAGGTAAGAAGAGTTCAAATCCAAGCCCAACTTGGGCTACATAGTAAGACCTGTTGAAAGATTAGATAGATGGATGGATGGACAGATGATAGATAGATAGATAGATAGATAGATAGATAGATAGATAGATAGATAGGTAGATAGATAGATAGATAAATAGATAGATAGGTAGGTAGGTAGATGATAGATAGATAGATAGATAGATGATAGAGTAATTAGAGATATAGAGAATGTAAACACTTCTATGAAGAAAGAATTTTCAGCATTTGATGGTCAGTTAGAAAGAAGAAGAGGGTGTTAAAAATATCTTGGGAATGCCGTGATGAGGACTGGCAGGCATGAACATCATTAACAGCCACGCATAGTTATGTGGGAAAAGAAGTAAATGGAAATAAGCAAAAACCATGCAGCTTTGTGCATTTCTTCAGTCCACCTCCCAAGAACACCTCTAGCAAGATGAGCTTGAGTGAGCAGCTACTACCAGGCTTCCATTCCCTCCTGAGTTAGAAGATCCTGCACTGTATTCTCCAGATCTCAATGGCAGCCACAGTGTTGTGGTCCTTTTGGAAATACAACATGTCTGTAAATATACCACCAATGTAACTCTGTCTATCAATAGGTCTTTTTGGAATTTTTTTTCTGATTAGAAATGCTGGTAGACAAAGGGCTCAAGCTTCAGCATTGATCTTTTTCCCAGTAAGCTTTCTTCTTTTTTTTATATTTATTTATTATGTATACAATATTCTGTCTGCGTGTATTCCTGCAGGCCAGAAGAGGGCACCAGACCTCATTACAGATGGTTGTGAGCCACCATGTGGTTGACTGGGAATTGAACTCAGGACCTTTGGAAGAGCAGGCGATGCTCTTAACCACTCAGCCATCTCTCCAGCCCCATAAGCTTTCTTCTTTAGCTTTGCTACAGACAGTCCCTCCAACCTCCACGTGTCTTCCAGTCACCTGAGCTCAAGTCATAAAGGCACTAAACAAGGGAAGGGAGAACAGTAGTGAAGGCAGACAGGAAAAATACTATGGTATGGTTTGCCTCCCACAAAGTCATTGCTAAAGACACTCTCCAGCTGTATTGTCCAACATAGTGGATCCACAACACATCAGGTATCAAGCAGTTACAATGGAGCTAACCTCAATGAAGACATTTATATGAGAAGCTGAAGTGGTTAAGAGCACTGACTTATTCTGAAAGCGTGAGATCTGAGTTCAGATCACCAGCATCCATGTATAAAGCTGGGCACAGCCTTGGACATTTGTAACCCTGGCACTAGAGGATAAGGGGAAGATAGGAAGCTCAATGGAAGCAGCCAAAATACTGAGAGCTCCATGCTCATTGAGAGACTCTGTCTCAAGGGAATAAGGGAGAGAAGCCATGGGGGGGTTGGTGGTAGGGCATCCAATATCCTCTTCCGGCCTCCACGTCTGTATACACAGAGCTATACACACATCCCCACACACAGATGCACAATCACACATATGAACACATGCATACACACAGACAGAGACATGCTACAAAGTCTAAAATATGCAGTTTAAAAAATAAAGTATATTTTAAACGACTGCTTTAAAACATTTTTTAAATATTAAATTAAATTGATTTTGTTAAATTAAACTTAATTTCGCACTTCTTTTTTTTTAAAAAAAGTCTTAATACGTAAAATCAGATATGAGGCTTATATTTACAACTTACATTGTATACATATTGAATGACACTAATGTATGTTTATTTAGATGTAGAACTAATTATCATGCTACATGCTAAAATTGTCAAAAATTCTATCATCCACATAAATAGTCTTTGCCTTTTATGTTCTTCTGCAATCAATTCCTGCAGTCAAGAGTCTTGGAGAGCCGGGCGGTGGTGGCGCACGCCTTTAATCCCAGCACTCGGGAGGCAGAGGCAGGCGGATCTCTGTGAGTTCGAGGCCAGCCTGGTCTACAAGAGCTAGCTCCAGGACAGGCTCTAAAAAAGCTGCAGAGAAACCCTGTCTCGAAAAACCAAAAAAAGAAAAAAGAAAAAAAAAGAGTCTTGGAGTACAGGAGAAACTTGATATTATTATCTCAGAGGAGGGCTCATCTCAACATAAAGAATAATTCTACTTTGGCCACACTGGGCCCAGTTAGGGGGATCGTCCCTGACGATGAAGGAGTGAAGTTGAGGTGAAGACAAAGTTTGCAACACTTCGCTAGGTAAACTTAAGCAAAAAGCAAAAAACTTGTTTTCAATCTCTGACCTTCATTTCTGTAGTCTTAAAGTGTGGATAACTATGTCTGTCCTCAGTAAGTACTATTGAATCCTTAGCCCTCTTCATGTGCCAGCAACACCGTAGTCAAAAATGATGCTTTCCAGAAGCTTCTGTTCCTCCGAGGGGGATGACGACAGGGACATGTGCAATAATAAAGCAGATTAAGTACTCTGAGCTAGAATTGCTGAGCAGCTGCACATACGGTCTGGGGGGGGGGGGGGCGTCAAAGTACAAATCTACCTTCTTTATCCTGACAACTCATACTGAGGCCTCCACGCGTGCAGCTATCCCTCTAGACGGTCGCTTACCAAGCCTCAGACGTGAGAGGTGTTGACCTCTGTCAGCATCTACGACAGCGGTTCTCAACCTTCCTGATGCTGCGACCCGTCAATATCATTTCTCACATTGTGGTGCCCCCATCATAAATTTTTTTCTTTGCTATTTCATAACTGTAATTTTGCTGCTGCTATGAATACCCATGAATATATCTGTGTTTTCCAGTGGTCTAAGGTGACCACTGTGAAAGGGTCACTTGACACCCCCAAGAGCTCCCAGCCCACGGGCTGAGAACCACTGATCTGAGAACGGTGGCGCTGCTATCTCCTCTTCCTTCCTGTCTCCTCTTCTCTTGCAGTCCCTGTTGGACTGTGACCTCTTCAAGGAGAGTATTTATGTTCCCTGTCTCCAGATCCTTGGCGACATACTTCAAGTGCGGAACGAATGACTCCTTTCCCCTTTCTTCAATCAGGATCAAGGATTAAAGTCGTGAGAGCAAGAAAGGGCTGAAAGAGATGGCGAAGAGCCTGGAATGTAAGGGTAATTGGGCCTGTTCCATTTTAAAAGAAAATTCTAAGTTCAAGAGCCCAAAAGAATTTCCCAAGAAGAGAATGACAAACAGCACCATCAAATGATGCACTAATAGTACCAAGAGCGGGATTGCAAAAGGACTGTTGGGTTAGACGGTTGTGTTACATTTATTATTGGAAATTTGGGTCCAAATACCACAAAATAACTTTCCCAGTGTCTCCTGCTGGGTAAAGAATCTTTGCTTGATTTTCTGTGAGTACTACAGGAAGCGGTGAGCACTAAGGGGGAAAAAACCATGAAAGTGTGTTTGTAAATACCTTTTTAATCCCTTGATTTTAGAAAGGAAATAATTCATTTGGAAACTGTTCAATAGCTCAGGCAAAGGGCTTTATCTTTGTGTAGACTCAATCCCATCCATTCAGGGAAATATGGTTTTAAAGTCCTTATCAAGCATCTATAACAATGAAAATGTGAGCTTATTTTACCAAAATGATAGCAACATTATTTTTAAAGTTGCCAGATGCCACTTATGACTGCCCAGTGCATATTCTGTCAATGCAACAAGGAAAGATGGCAGCTGTCTTGTTAGTGTGAGCCTTGCAATGACCCTGGGCACTGCTAAGACAACAGCATCGACTTCTCTTTTCCGTTATTTCCAGCAGGAAGCTGGAGCCCAGCACCAAGGCTATGAAAGGCTGTATGAGTCAGGAATCCCCTCCTCTTCCTCCTAGGCTGTCTTCTGAGTGAAGGCTCCTCACCAGTCAGAGCAGCTATGCTGACGGAGGACCAAGGCCTGATTGAATAAACACATAGCTTTTGGTTCTGCCTTCACCACTTTCTAACCAAATTAAGTCATTTTAAGGTCCTGATTTGCTTCCGCATGTGAATGTGCCCTGTAAGCTTCTTAGGGCATGAGCGAGGTTACTGTTTTTACCACCTTCACTCCTTTGCACACCATTTTATGTAAACTGTATATGCAGTTAGAAGATTCTAAAAATTAGTTAGAGCCCTGCTCAATCTCTGAAGCTCTGATAGTCAAAAAATTGTTAAATATGCTGCTATCTTGTCTGTATTCTAACAAATAAAGCTTGTCTGAATGTTGGTGGGCGGAGCTAGCCACTAGTTAACCATAGAGTTCTGGAGGTCTGTATAGACAGACCAGAAGTGATAAGGATGAGTGGAGAGAGGCATATGAGGCAGGAGGAGACATGAGATCAGCTCTTTGTTGGCTGAGGAGTTAACAAGGTAAGAGTTGGCTGTGACTTGCTCCTTTGTCTCTCTAATCTTTCATTATTTAACGCGCTATCTGGCTCCGGGCTTTTATTATTGAGACCAATTAGAACTCGTACAACAGTTGAATGTATTTATCCAGCCGCAGGCGCTATCAGATACTTCTGATCAGATGAACACAGTGTGGCCCAGTTTCCAAACTGTGGAACCCAAGAAATGTGGGCCAATTTCCACCTTGTCTGAAGGTCAGAGAGTTTGGAGACTGACAAGCGTAGCCCAACTCAGGATGTGATTGCTTGGTTCTTTTGAAATTAAGATAGCTCCAGGCCATCCTGACAGGTGATCGGGATAGGCAAATGCACTTCTGCTCCTTCTTTTGGAACTATGACGTCACTTGGGGAAAGAGGGTCTTCAGAGTACACGACCTAGAACAGCTTCGCTATCTAAACAACAGACTGCTAAGGGTTTGATGTCTCAGAGTGATGAAGCAGCTATTTGTGTTGTTCTTTGCATCATGTTAATAGAGTCTTTTGTTACCCCCTCCCCCAACTCCCACCCCCGTTTATGTTGGGTACAAAAGCTGTGAAAAAAATAAACGCATGTGATTTCAGGGG
The DNA here is from genome assembly GCF_903992535.2 of Arvicola amphibius. Taxonomy (NCBI): domain Eukaryota; kingdom Metazoa; phylum Chordata; class Mammalia; order Rodentia; family Cricetidae; genus Arvicola; species Arvicola amphibius. The sequence continues at coordinate 14,792,944 of NC_052063.2, read as the reverse complement.
TGCAGTCACTGGAACACCCTCCGGACACTTTATGGTTTCTGTTCTGTTATTTTTTTTATGCGTCTTCATATTCTTTTTTTTTTTTTTTTTGAGACAGGGTTTCCCTGTAGTTTCTAGAGCCTGTCCTGGAACTAGCTCTTGTAGACCTGGCTGGCCTCGAACTCAGAGATCCTCCTGCCTCTGCCTCCCGAGTGCTGGAATTAAAGGCGTGCGCCACCACCGCCCGGCTCATATTCTTTACTATATGTCTAAAATTCCCTCGCCGGTCCTCACCACCAAACCCAGCTTTCTTCTCATTTTTAAGAAGTTTTGCTAGGTGAAAATCGTGCGCGTTCATTTACATTACGTCTGCAACTGGCTGCTTTCAGCTAGAGCTTCAGAGTTACATCATTGACCTAGAGGCCATGGCATCCCGAAAAAAATGCAAACAGTTCATCCTCGGATTCAGGACGATGTGGACCTTTGAGTACCAAGAGAGCATGCTGGGTAAAGCCCCTGTGGGACCTAGAAGACAACACTTCCTCTTCATTAATGCTGAACCTGCCATCTAATTGAATGTTAGGGAAATGTAATTTCCTTTTAAGATCTTCATCTTTCTTATCTCCTCACCCAAAGAAAGCTTCCAATGGAAGAGTGAGAGATTTAATGCAATTTGTACTCTTAGGTACTGGTGGACACACATAATACTGCACAGCATGGTGTGTGTATGACAGATGCTTAATTAGAACTTTAGAACCATATTTCCCTCAATGGATGGGATTGAGCCTACACAAAGATATAGACCTTTGCCTGAACTGTTGAACAGATTCCAAATGAATCATTTCCTTTCTAAAAACAAGGGACAAAAAATATATATATTTAAAAACACTCTTCCACAGTCTCCCCCCCCCCACACACACACATGCTCCTTAAAAGATCAAATGTTTGTCATGCACATACTCTGTGCAAGGCAAATGGAATAGACACAGCACCCAATGCTCTTCCCGTATAATGGCTTTTTTTCCAAGATTAGCGCTCAATCCTGGAAGCCTACTGTTAGCACAACATCCAGATACTATACAGGGTGGACAGACGCAAGGGAGCAAAGGCAACCAGCGTTTCTACCATGTAGGTGTCACCCAAGGAATCCTTAACGTGGCTGGATCAAGTGTGTAGCAATTAAAGATGGACCAGTGGTTTCATATGAAAGCTGATCACTAACATATCACCAAGGCACACATGGAAACTTGAAAACACTATGAGCCATACCACCTTCCCAGAAGCAATCTTAAACATGGTTCTGCTTAAGTGCTATGATGATTTGGTGGGGGGGTCGGCACCATTTGAAATACTACTGAGATGAATCACAGTGAACTTGTAAGTGTGATCCTGCATTGGCCGTTGCACAAGCCTTCCCCTGGGGAAGTGAGCCATCTCATGAGCAACCCCTAATAAGTCGAAACCAAGCAATACTGTCGCTTGCCATGGGAAGGAAAAAAGAATCTGAGCTGGGAGTGAGGGAAAGGAAGAAGGATAATTTGCTTGCACATAAATCCTGCAAAGCGAGAAAGACGGGCATCTATTTTTGTCTCATGGCCTGGGAAACTACATTCCCCGTGTTTAAAGCCAGGAACCTTCTTACACAAATAATTGAGAAACCCCACAACGAGTGTCTGGCTAGGACGCCTACTTCCTGCAAGCTGTCTTTTCAGCTAATCTTGGAAAAGGCCACGGATCACCCTGAAGCTCAGACAGAATTCTTACTTTCCACCTAAAGATTATGAAAAAAAGCCCGTGGCCAGCATGCATCAGGCGGAAACCAATTCAATCCTGTCATTGTTGGTATTATTTATAGCTTATTGTTTGTTTTTTTTTAAAAAAAAATGGAAATGACTGGACTCCTCATGGCAAACTTGAGATCTCATGTATGAATTTGGCAGACTGGAGCAGAATTTAAAAACAAATTCAAGATACCGTGTACTACTCAAGGGAAATAAGTCAAACCAAAACTCCCTTCTTTTTGCTCTACTGGGTCTCTTTAATTCTTTCCCTAACATTCACCTCAAATGATTATGGTAAAAAGTCAATAGGTTTTAAGTTCTCACTAATCCCCAATTTTTCAGTGCAAAAGTCCAAAGAAGCAAGAAGCTCAAATGCCTGCTGTTCAGTTGGCCTCTGAGTTCAGTGTGATCTATGCAAAGCTAAGAGATTCGCATGAAATGTTGATATGGTCAATACATAAGATAATATGCTATACTGATGTCACCCTCAAGATGCCACCGAATGCGAATTGATAACTCCATCCCTAGGTACTTACACTTCAAGTCAATCAAGGCTACATTTTTAAAGTGGGTGGAATGTTAGGTGTTTCTTTCTCAGATCTCAACTCACGGTCCCTTTGGACTTTTTAAGGATATCTGTAGTCAGTAAAGAACACTGATAAGGGCAATAGGAAAGGGGGAGCAATGTACTCAAAGAACTTTGTGTTCACGTAGGCATTTTTTTTATGGAGGGCAATTTCTTTCTTTTTTTTTTAAATTTCTGCAAAATTTTAAAACCCTTCAAGGTTATTGACACATGCAGGTGGATAGCAACATACTATTTCATTATCTGCTGTGGAATAGAAATGAGATAAAAATTCTTTGGGACCTTGAAAAATGCATGTCCCGGCTGAAATGGCTCTATAAAACTGTCAACTAAACAGCAGGTGTCCTTACCCTTTGCTCTGACTCCCCCACAGACCTCCTCAGAAAGAGCAAGCAGGAAATGTCCTTGCCTATTGATATTTACTCCAGTCTGCCAAATGCTTATTTGCCCCAAGGGGCATTTCTGGGGACTGCAAGGGAAAATATTTCAACTATTATGGCTGTCAAACCAGACGGTTCGGGCACAGACACTAGATCTAATGACAAGATGGGGAAAAGAGAAAACGGTGGCTTTGATCAAGCCAACATTTACTACCATGAACACAGACAGGTGAAACGGGTTTTTGACTGGAATTGAATTGAACATGGAGATGGAGAAAAGTATCTTTAAAAATTTGTTTGTTTTTTTTTTTTTAATACGTATATCTAGCTACGTTTTTTCCCCCTAGAGAATCTCTGGTCCTTTATCTAGAGTAAATGCCTCAAAGCTATGGAGACTGGGATTCAGCAAAATATAGGAGAAGGCCTGGATATTTCTTGAGAAACTATTTTTCAAACCAGTGTGTTTGGGGGCAGTGGAAGGAGTCGCAACAGAGAGAAATCGACTATTACATGTGAAAAGATGTGTCCTTTGAGTGGGCTTCTCCAAACGGTGAGTGAGCATTGTGTCTCTCTGTTGCCGCAGCCTCCTGGTCTACCGGGTCCTGTGACCCAGTGTATCTATTAGTTCTGTTACATCTTCATCATCCTGATAATCTCACTTTGTTCTCCCATTAGTGCCCTTTACATCCGCACTGCGCCTTTTATCTCCGAGGATGTTGCAGACGTCAATTAGCTAAGCTACCCATCACCCCTGTGTGGGTAGAAATACCCTATTATCCTAATTTGAAAGTTGGAAGGCACAGGTTAAATGAGGTAAGGCAACTGACTAGCCGTGGCAGAGGCGGAAATGATCTTGTAGCTTGGTGCCTGGCTATCTGCCTTAACTAGCAGACTATACTGACATCTAATTTCATATCTTCTCCGACCAGCCTTTGTACAAAATGGGGATATCAATAGTAAGGTCCATTTGATGAAGTGGTCAAAATTTCACATTCGTCCATTTGTGCTTCCAAAATTAAAAGCAAATTTCCATTGAAAAACTCTGAGATGATCTTTCAACCTAGCAACTAAAATGGACAACTTAGCAACTAAAAGTAGTTTGATTATTCTGGACCAAGTTGGTATACAAAGCCTGTTAACTGGGTAAGAAAAAAAAGACAATCCCAAGAAAAGACCACATAAAATTAACCTTTGATAATAGTAACAACAATGACCACTCTAATAATTTTTTATCTCGGAGAAGACTGCTTGGTCCACACCTAAAAGGTGAGAGAATTAAAGTACACAAAGATCAAAGTGAATTGTCTGAGACCCGATTGCTAGTAAACAGGGCCTCCACACTCAAATTGGACATTCTCTCTCCAGCGTCCATGGTTTCAGGAACACCACAATAATTATTCCAATGCATGACTGAGATGCCATGTTCCCATTCTTCTACATGAGAAATTGCCTGTTACATGTCCAGCACAGTCAGCAATAGTGAGAGTAGTCTCTACATTGTACTTTGTACCAGAATCACTGAAGAAAAAAGCAGGAAGATGCCCCTGTTCTGTCAATAATTATATGTCTTTCTCTAAAAAGATGACTTTTGTCGTTGTTGTTTGTTTGTTTGTTTTTTATTTTCAAGACAGGGTTTCACTGTGCAGCCCTGGGCATCCTAGAACTCATGCTGTAGACCAGGCTGGCCTCGAACTCACATCGATTCACCTGTCTCTACCTCTTAATTACTGGAATTAAGGGTGTGCACCACCACTGCCCAGCTAGGATGGCAGTTTTAAAGGATATTATTTTGAGGGGAGTTTCTCCAGCCTCCCCACAAAACCAATTTCCCAGAAAGCATCAACAATACTAGACAAGTACCAGGCACTTTTATTTGATAGAATAGAATGGTTGCTTTATTGTTAATGTCTATCTGGTTAACCTGAAAATTCAAAATTATCCAATAAGACTGTCTCAAGTTTAAATTAGAGATTCAGGGCATTTTAGGAGCCCCTGAGCATCAGTCTGGACAGCCTCACTGGACAGTAACCCAGGCAACAGCATCCAATCTATCCCAATATGGCTAAAATCAGAGGTGTATAGTACACTATCTCTTCTCTTTCTGTCTCTCTATTCATTTGGCCACCATATTTGCTAAATTTCATTGAGTATTAATATTGAGTTGCCACCATGTTCAGTGTATACCTAGCGCCATCTGTTTTGAGCCTTCCTCCAAGCTCTTTAACATGGGACCATCTTTCTCATTTAGTATAAGAAAACTCTGAAGAGGTATTCTTTAATTTTCCAATGATGGCACCCCTCAAAGTGATGGTGGAAGCCACTGACCCAGGAGTCTAACTCCAGAGCCAAGCACAAAATAAGCACATTAATAAGATATGATATTCCCTACAGTCTCTTGAAATAATTAACCATACTATAGGCATTCTATAACTGGTGTCTGAAGGAAATGCGTTGTAAAAAAACACGAGCTTCAGAGAGCCCCAGGTTTTCTTTGCAGCAGAAGGTCATCGCGCTGGGTTATGTTTGCAGTTGAGGGATGAAGGTGGCTTTACTGAAATCCCTGCAGTGTATGGAAGAAGAGACGGGGAATTAGGTCACTGGCTAGCATCTCGAGAACAATTGTAGGCAGGAAAAAAGCTGAGCTTATATTTTCAGAATTGATTCCAAGCTCTTTCGAGGTGAACCTTACTTTCTGAAAGACAGACAAGAAGAATAAACGGGAGGGGATCTGATTAAATTCTATATAAGCACGAATTGTGGATTTGTCTGTTCAGTCGATTAGCTACTAAAAGAGATGGCCTTTAAGGCACCAGGGGAGGTGTGAGTTCAGCCTCTGTCATCCTTCCTCCTGAATAGCACTGTACAGTCCTGGGGAGCAGATGAAAGCGGGCTTGCAAGACAAAGGCCCAGAGATGGTTTCTTTTCTCTAACAGATGGGAAAAAAAAGAGCCAGAAGTGTAGAGATCCTTTATAGTTATACTATTAAAACTGGTCATTTCTTTCTGCTTTTTTTTTTTAAATCTTCTTTAACCTCGTTCTCTAAGAGCAATCAAGCAATAAAATTTCTCCCTGGGTGAGCCTCTAACATGAAGGTGACTCACCAGCCTGGTCCTCTAGCAGAGTCAGCACCCAGATCAACCACTAAAAAGAGAAAACGGGCTGCCACCCATTCCTCAGGCTATTTCAGTTGCGGTGCCTGACCCACCAACTCTGGGGAATAATTCCAGGTCTGTGAAAGAAGGTAGGGAGTAAAATAAGGTAAGAGATGCCTGAGGTTGAGGGGTGAGGCATGGTCACCCCTGCCCGGGTCCTGTGAGCTTCTAGAATCCTGCAGCTCAGCATGCAGCTGCAAGAAATCAAAGGATCAGAGAAACAAAACTGGGAGCAACTGTGGGAAGAGAGTGAGAGAGGAAAACTAGAAACAGAATCCTTGCAAAAGAGTAAAAAGATGCAGAAAGGAAAATAAAGGAAAGAGAAACAAGATACTTTAGAAAACAGTTACTTGTGCCAACAATTTACCAGGCATTTAGTCCCCCAAATAATAAAGGAAATGTACTACATGATGGGGTTCAAGACACATGGGACTTACCCCAAACTGAAAGAATTCACACTTTACATAAGGATAAAATGTAAATACATAACACTTTGCCATAACTGATGCAATTGCTGTTACTGCCGCTCATATCTAATTCTTTTCATCCTGCGGTGATCTGGATCCCACAAAAAGCCTCTCTGTTCACTGCTGTTCCCACTTCCTGTGCCCTCTCTCTTTACCATTGCACGGCTGGCAACTTTTGATGATTCAAGCCTCATCTGCAACCAGCTTAGATGGAGCACCATACTGATTAATTCAGTTCATCTTCTCCAAAGGTCATTTTGAATATCTGACATTAAGTTACTATTTTTTTTTCTTTGTAAGGTTGAAGTCTACCATCTATCTTCCATTAGGATGCTTTGAGGAAAAGGCTCCATTAAAGCCATTGATGACATCATAAATATTTATCAACTACTCAACTTACAGGTTCTTGTATGCTATAAAAGAGGTATACATACATGCCACAGCAAGAAAGCTGTGATCACCAGAAGAGGTGATTTTTGTTGTTGTTGTTGTTGTTGTTGTTGTTGTTGTTATTGAGACAGGGTTTCTCTGTACAACAGTCCTAAGAGGTGAAAATTGAATAGGCTGAACAGGTTTTCATTTCAACATACAGGTGAGGGAATGCAGAGCCTTCTAGGTTACAGGTGCCTGAAATGACAGTCAAAACAACAAACAAGCATGTTCCCTCATCCTGGGACAGCATTCCATTCAGGATACCTGGAGTACAGACAAAACAAGAAAAACTGAGCAACCACAGCAGAGTGACTTCAAGCTCTGATCTGCAGTCTAGGGCTTTGGGGTAAGTTTTGGTTCTTTCATACACCCTGAGGTCACTTTAGGCCAGGCATCAGGGCTCTTCACACTCCAGTGCCCTCATCTATCACATGCGTGTCTCATGGAATTCTCGGGATGGTTACTTCTGTCAGCATATACCAATTCTTTAGAAGCGTTTAGATACTCAAAATCTACATCAGTGTTGGCAGGTGATAAGGAGGGAAAGGAATGATAACGTTGTAGCAGCTTGTTTTTATTTTAAATCCTGTGGAGCCTAAGTCGTTTGAGATGTATAGGCCTTTATGAAAAAGGTACTAGGAGAATCGCATTTTTCTGATGAAGAAATTGAAGGGGGCGGTTATAAACTTTCAACATGATGTTATGCTATCTCCTTAAATATCTAATCCTCGGGACTTTTCCTGAGGAAAAGAAATAAAGTACTAAATAAATGACTTACTATGGAGCCTGGAGGTATTGATCACTCGATAATGGTGTATATTCTTTTTTTAATTTCAGAATAATAGGGCTATAATTAGGATAGATCAATATTTAGAAAACCCAGTTTCGGCAGATTTTCTGGCAGAGTCAGAAGAACCTGGAGAAGACAGTTAGCCAGCGCATCAGCAATTGGCTGGTTGAATTACTGCTGACCAGCCAGGTGAAAGGTGAAATTGCCACATTCGCTTGACCTTGATGTCTGATGGGAGTTCCAGGGGCCTCCTGCGCATCAATCATTGCCCAGCTGTACTTTTCAACTAATTAATTTTAAAATGATCTAAGTCAATTAATTATGAGGCAACGGTTTGTCACCTCCAGCTGCCAGTGTATCTAAATTACAAACTGCAGCTAATTAGTTCGCTGAGTCTATTTCTTTCCTCAAAACACATTGTATACTACCTCGTGAATAACAGCTCACATCTTCGTCTGTGAAGAATCATGAACCCAGTTCTTCTATGGGCATTTAGCATTTAAAGATCAGGCAGAAGGAAAGACAGCTCTTTTAACACACACAAGCAGGTTTACAAACAAGCAAAACAGCTTGGTCAGACCTCCCCCATAGAATGTGATGAATGCCTTTTTCAATCTATGTAAAGCCAGCTCAAATCCCAGTGTTGTGCGACTGTTAAGAGGCCCCTGACCTTGTGGAAAGCAGGAGCAAAATTGAATTACAGGGGTGGACTCCATTTATTCCACGCAAAGAGTTAAGCAGCCTGAACACACATGCTTTTTGTTTAACAAAGGAGCTGTTATTCCCCCCCCCCCTCCGTCTCATCCTTCCTTCCTATTTGTCTTAAGAGAAAAGGTGCCCCTCTTCTCCAAGGCTAAAAGCTCCATCAAAGCTCTTAATCTTATCCACTCCTACTTGCCCCGAGACTTGGCTGCACAAACAACTCCCTGTTTTCTTTTGTATTATCAAGTGCTGCCTATCTTGGCCTTTCTCAGTCTCCAAACACTCCTGTGTCCTCCTGCTGACAACCCGCTCCCTAAACCTGGCAAGGCCTGGGCTGCTATTCAAAGCGCTGTGTTAGCCTTTCTGTCTCTTCACGTGGAGGGGAGGCACATGCTTTGTGTCCATTCTTTATCGGTACAAAACCTTGCTTAGAAGATAAACTGCTTACACTCCGAGTGAATTTAGCACTTGGCCCATAATCGGTCCTTTGCACAATAAGTACGTACTAGCGGTTGTAGCTGTTGTTGTCTGAAAGCAGGGTTGCAGCAGAGAGAGACCTTGAGGACAAAGTCTCCCAAATCAGCTGCTGTACGATGCTCAATTCTGCTTCTGCTTCTTTCTTGTGTGGATTCGGACAGTCTACATTTTTTTGAAAGTTTGACTTCAATCAGATCATATGTTGATGAAAGAAATGAAGGTGGTTAAACGAGAAAGTGCTTCGTACTATGTCATATTGTGACATTTGCCATATCCAGTGCATAGCAATTATCCAGATGGTTTTCTTCATTATAGTTTTAATGTTCTTTTAATATGATCCTTTTTTGTGTGTGGTTCTGGTGATGAAATCAAAGATGCTTTTGTTGCTGCACAGAATAACACCGTGACAAATAGACATTTTTAACTTTTCCTTCTCCCTTCCAGTAAGCACAATGACTTTCCTTATTCTGCCCATTCCTGGGTGGTAGGTCCTAAGCCTGATTTGGGAAGTCAAATGTGGTTGGTCTGATCAGTTACATAGTGAGTCTTAATCTTCTCTCCAAGCGCGTGACACATGACTCACACCCAAACTCTGAGCCATCTTCTAAGGTCATGTGACCCGGCATCTTTCACCTCCAGAATCCCACTTCTTTGTCTCCTTGTTCAGGTTTCTTTAGGGGTTTATGACATCTCTAACCATTTGAAGGAATTCCAGAAACTTTGCAAGAGAAGGTGTCGATCTTCTACTTAAGAAGATGTGGCCTGGGAGGAAGTGTTTTGGAATCTTGCTTGGTAGGCCAAGCTTGCCTGAAATTCAAAATCTTTCTGCCTCAGCTCTTGAGTGTCAATATTAAAGGTGTCTTCCACTGAACCCCACTGAAAAAGTTCCTTAACCCGTGTTACTGCCTTGTCAGTCTGGGGAGGAACTCCGCCCACAGAGAGAAGCTCAGCTAAACTACTGCATTTAATATGGTCTGCCCTCCAAATCCAGCCATGACTGACGCCAGCCATATCCATGTACCCTTCAGTCTTTCGTCAATGAATTTATTTTTGATTGAAGGGGGTTTGTATTTTTGTGTCGTATTTTAGCACAACTACTTGATGTGGGAACTCTTATTTATTTATTTATTTATTTATTTATTTATTTATTTACTTGTTTATGTTGTGTTGAGCATCAGACATAGGTCTTATCCGTGCTCAACACATGTTTATGGTCTACCCTCTGAGTTAAACCTGCGTTTTAGGTATCTTATTCCTGGACCGTAGGAGAGTTCGGTAGACACGCAATAGGTAACTATTACATGTAGGTGACAACATTCCATTCGTGTTGATAGACAGATACACTTTGCACCCACAGCTCATAATCTCCTTCACCTTTTAGGTACAGTGGGACGCAGATGCTATTCTGAAATGGCAATGCCTAGAGCTGGAAAAGGCATCCCTTCATAAATCCACAACCCACCTGGAACTCAGACTTCCGTATTGTTGCTGTTGCTTGGGAAGGGTTGCTGGTCTTGCATTTGGAACAGAATGCCTTGTCTCCAGGCTGCAATAGAAGGCAACGGCAGCTTATTTAACACAGCACTCAACTGAATGCACCAGATGACAGTGGTGATAATTTTTAAATAAGATAATACCTTCCACGACAGTGGAGCATCTCATGTTCCTGGTTTCTCGATCGCTCCTTCGTGACATATTTGTAATCTTTCAGGGCTGCTCATTTCTCCAAAGACCACCTTTTCCCAAGTTTATGAGGGGCGAAACTAGAGACACAAAGACAGTGTGACATTTTCTTCCAAGCAACTTCCAAAGTTCAGAGCTGTGGAAATTGTGAGACACCTATAAGATAGGTCTAGCTAAACTCTAAACCTAAAATCTTTAGCTAAATAATCCCGTGAGTGTAAAATGTGTTTCTCCCTACCCTCCAGTGGATGTAAAAATAAAGTAGAAAAAAGAGTAGGCACATGAATGACTAACACACAAAAAAAAATTACAAGAAAATATGTATTTAGATGGAAATGATGGGACTAGCTAGAGAGAGCTGGGGGAAAAATGGATGATAAGCAACCAATATGCTTTGTGTCTGTGAGGAGTAGGCATTCAAACTGTGTGTAAAAAAAAAAAAATGTTATTTTGATACAGATGGCAATAGAAATAAACTCTGAGAAAGGGAAAAAAAACTGCACGCCATCAAAAGCCCTGCAGGCATATTTCTGTTTCTTCTGCTGCCTTGCAGCACATGAACATAACAAAGAGAAACCGGAGCCAGTTCTGAAATCATGGCAACCAGCAGAACTGCCATGGAAGGCACTTCTGTTGGCACCGTCGCGGGGTCTGAGAGGTCTCTCATTAAGGAAGGGACCTGCTGCAGCACAATCAGCCAGCTCCGTGAAGTGAGAAGGTTGTTACCTCTTCAAATTGCCTTCTGCAGCTGCAGGTCCTCAGAGCCTCAGAGCTGGCCATGGCCCTTCCTTTTGTTAGTGAAAGCTGGCACTGTTTTAACTGTTTTTGTAAAATTTGCCCTCCATTAGCTCTGCCATGCTGGGACATAGAGTGAGGGAGGGGAATGTTTAATTTGAGGATTCATTAGGCAGCTGTTATGACTTATTGGCTGCATTGGATGCTGGACATTTGCTGGTCTGCTAAGCTGGTATAAGAAGGAGCATATCCCGGCCAGAATGAGTTGTTTTTGTTCCTCTCTGAGGTCAAGCCATCAAGATACAGGCATTCTGCTAGAAAGTACACTAATATATTTTCCCTCTTCTTAGAAAGGGATTCATCCTAGCAATAAATATTGTTAAGCCTTTCCTGGGTGAGCACAGCGCACCACACAGCTGCAATGTCACGGAGAAAACTCTGCTGTGAGAATCTCTATTGTCTCAAGAATGTGTGAAAGAAAGCTAGAACCCTGTGTCCATATATATATATATATATATATATATATATATGATTTATAAATCAAATGCATGTATTATGTGTCTTTATTTCCAAGATTTAAGCACAGACAGTCTTATTTCTAAACTATGTAGTCTTGCAGTAATGTATCCAATCTGCCTGCTGAGTGGAAAGTTAAAAATGAGCAAAGAAAATGGCTTCTGAGAAGTGTAGAACCTGACTTCTCTTCACTACTCCATCATGACTGTGTTTAGCGATGAATCCCCACCACTTCATGGGGACCAAACTGGCCTCCAAGCCCTACCACTGCTGATGGATGAGGAAATTAATTCCTCAGCCAAAAACTACACACACACACACACACACACACACACCACATTATTGTTCTGTACCAACTCAGAAATGTTCTGCACCTACTTCTCTGAGTCCTGAAAAATCAAGGGATACTTCTTATACTCGTAAATTTTTTATTATAAAAAAGTTATTCTTTAAAATCTCTCCTGATTTTTAGATATATGGCCACAATATCATCATGTCACATACAGAGTCTCCAAATGTCAGCTTTCTGCAATTCAAAAAAGTAGATGAGTTCATGAAGACAAAATTAGACAGGTTCCCAGGTAAGGCTGAATACTACCCAAGTCAGAAACAATTGTGTCCACTAAAGACAACAAAATAAGGTCTTGACCAGGGTGGCAGAATTTTCCACATTGGTGAACTGGCATGAACTACAAGCTGAAAAAAGATCCCTCCTCTGTTTAGTTCCTGTCTCCAAGGTTCACTCTCGGCCACACTTTGTCTCTGAAGACAGAGAACTGAGTATCATTTGTTCTTGAGGATTAGTTTGTCTTCCTTTATTGAAATTCAATGGGGGGTAAAAATAACCACTGTCCATTCTCCCCAGCCTGCCAGCTCTACCTGGGCTGAGGTAGTGGGAAAGAACAGGAAAGGCTGCAGCAGATGTTGAATAGAAGAAAGCCCTTTTGGAATGTGTTTGCATGACTCATAAAGCACGCTTATTCTTAGCTTTCCTGTCAGCACAGATGAAGCTCTATGTCCACTAATACAAGCTTCCTAAAAGGGAAACCCAAGGCCCATTCAAACCTGCAGCCCAATAATAGGGCTGTCGCTGCAGTACCTGACCCAAACCCCTGGAGTTACACTGTGTCATTCTTTCTTTGCAAGCCTAGAACTCATGGCAGTCTTACTCCTGTGGTGTTTTAATTTATTAAGGTAAACGCACTTGTTTTTTTTTTAATGAAACGTCTTGCATTAGTAGCTACTTTAATTCATATATAAGAATCATCCTTTTGGCTATACCCACATATTATTATTATTTAAAATGCTGTGCCATATAGAAAACGTAGCACCATTTCTGATCACCTTTGTGGACTCCAACTTCAATCCCCCACTGATTATCTTCTGGATAAGCCTTTCTTGGTTCCCCAGCACAAGTCAGTAATATACTAAACCATTTACTATAGGATCGCTCTGCACTTCAAAAGACTAAACAGCAGAAGTACTAATAATTCTTTTTTAAGACTTAAAGATAAATCGATGGCCATACCACCCTGAACCTGCCCAATTTCATCTGATCTTGAAAGCTATACAGGGTCAGACTTGGTTAGTACTTGGATGAGAGACTTAAAGACACAAAAGAATTAAGACATCCTCTGACTGGGGAGATGATTCAGTGGGCAAAGGTTTTTACGGAGCAAGTATGATAATGATATGGGCTTGAGTCTCTTAGGACCCACATGACAATCCATGGCTGTACATGCTGTTTAGAACCCCAACTCTAGGGAAGGCAGAGTCCAGAGGACCATAGGAGCTTGCTGAATCAAAAGGACAAGTTTCAGGTTCAGTGAGAGACCTTCATACAAGGATGCTGAAAGCAATAGCTCAAGATACCTGATGTTCTATTCTGGCCCTCTCATGGATGCAAATGGACATGTGCCTGTATAAACAAATACATGCACAGCATACAAAACACACACACACACGTGCACACATGCACACACACACACATGCGCACACACATGCATCCATGCATTCACACACACACACACACATGCACTCCCCTCCCCTAAACATATTCTCTTTAATCTTCCTCACCTCTTAGGTCTCTGGAGGTTTTCAGTTGTGACTGCTTTCCAACTCAATACTCAGGCCCGCTTTGGAGACTGCAGCCTGATACCCTGTCCTTCTGCGTCTGTCCTACACCGACTTCTGTTGGGTTGAGGGTGCAGCAAATGCTAGAATGATTGTTAGCATTCAGGAGTCTCTGTGTTCCATCCCAGCAGTGAAGAAAAAAAAAGACTTTTTTTTTCTCTCATGGTTTATTTTTTTTTTATATTTAAAAATTTCCATCTCCTTCCCTCCTCCTACCCCCTCCCTCCGCTCCTCCTCCCCCTTCCCTCCCCTCCTTCTCCCCCTTCCCTTCCCTTCACTCCACCCATACCTCCCCTCCCTCCCTCTCAAGGCCAAGGAGCCATCAGGGTTCCCCACTCTATGCTAAGTCCAAGGTCCTCCCAACTCCCCCCAGGTCCAGGAAGGTGATCGACCAAGCTGAGAAGGCTCCCACAGAGCCCGTCCATGCAGAAGAATCAGAGCCCAGCGCCAATGTCCTTTGCTTCTCAGTCAGCCCCTGCTGTTGGCCACATTCAGAGAGATGGATTTGGTCACATGATCCATTAGTCCCATTCCAACTGGAGTTGGTGATCTCCCTTTAGTTCTGTCCCACCGTCTCCATGAGTGAACGCACCCCTCACGTTCCTGACTTTCTCCCTCATGTTCTCGCTCCTTCTGCTCCTCATCAGGACCTTGGGAGCTCAGTCCAGTGCTCCAATGTGGAGCTCACCTTCCCCATCTGTCGCCAGCTGGAGGTTCCCTCACGGTCCTGACTTTCTTTCTCATGTTCTCCCTCCTTCTGCTCCTCATCAGGACCTTGGGAGCTCAGTCCGATGCTCCAATGTGGGGCTCTGTCATTTTCTTCATCTATCGTCAGGTGGAGGTTCTATGGTGATATGCAAGAAATTCATCAGTATGGCTATAGGAACTGGCCTTTTCAGGCTCCCTCTCCTCAGCTGCCCAAGGAACTAACTGGGGGCGTCTCCCTGGAAACCTGGGAACCCCTCTAGGGTCAAGTCTCTTGACAACCCTCAGGTAGCTCCTTAAATTAAGATATATGCTTCCCTGCTCCCATATCCACCCTTCCTATATCCCAAGCACCCCATTCCTCCGAGCTCCCCCCGTTCTCCCCTTCACATTTTTCTCTCCCCATCTTCCCTTGGCCCAGTCTCGCCCAACCCTCAAGTTCCCAATTTTGCCTGGCGATCGTGTCTACTTCCAATATCCAGGAGGATTACTATATCTTTTTTGGGGAGTTCACCTTCTTATTATCTTCTCAAGGATCCCAAATTTATAGGCTCGATGTCCTTTAATTATGGCTAGAAACCGATTATGAGTGAGTACATCCCATGTTCATCTTTTTGGGTCTGGGTTACCTCACTCAGAATAGTGTTTTCTATTTCCCTCCATTTGCATGCAAAATTCAAGATGTCATTGTTTTTTACCGCTGAGTAGTATTCTAGCATGTATATATTCCACAGTTTCTTCATCCATTCTTCCGCTGAAGGGCATCTAGGTTGTTTCCAGGATCTGGCTATTACAAATAATGCTGCTATGAACATAGATGAGCATATGCTTTTGTTGTATGATTGGGCATCTCTTGGGTAGATTCCCAATAGTGGAATTGCTGGGTCCTGGGGTAGGTTGATCCCGAATTTCCTGAGAAACCGCCACACTATCACCATGCACAAAACTCAAGTCCAAATGGATTAAAGACCTCAATATTAATCTGAACACATTGAGCTTGATAGAGGAGAAAGTGGGAAGTACTCTACAACAAATGGGCACAGGGAATCGTTTCCTGCGCATAACCCCAGCTGCACAGACATTAAGGGCAACATTGAATAAATGGGACCTCCTGAAGTTGAGCAGCTTCTGTAAAGCAAAGGACATTGTCACTAAGACACAAAGGCAGCCTACTGACTGGGAAAAGATCTTCACCAACCCTGCAACTGACAAAGGTCTGATCTCTAAAATATATAAGGAACTCAAGAGACTAGACGGTAAAATGCCAGTTAACCCAATTAAAAAATGGGGCGCTGAACTGAACAGAGAATTCTCAACAGAAGAAGTTCGAATGGCCAAAAGACACTTAAGGTCATGCTCAACCTCCCTAGCTATCAGGGAAATGCAAATCAAAACAACTTTGAGATATCATCTTACACCTGTCAGAATGGCTAAAATCCAAAACACCAATAATAACCTTTGCTGGAGAGGTTGTGGGGTAAGGGGTACACTCATCCATTGCTGGTGGGAATGCACACTTGTGCAACCACTTTGGAAAGCAGTGTGGCGGTTTCTCAGGAATAAAAAAAGACTTAAATAAGTAGAACTAGAACTTGCCAGTTTTCAAAATGATATGTTTTGGGATTTCAATATTTACGTTTATATGGAGGCGTTGGATTTATAGTAGGAAAGTCATCCGTGTGAAGACTTATTTGTGCCTTTCAGTACAACATTATGTGTTTGTTGCATGCTGATAGAGTATACTACACTATTTCTAGGAACTTAATATTTCCTGGTGGAGAAATAGCATGTTATTATTGTCGCTATTCTTCCTTGTTGCCTGTGCTTCGAAAACTAATTGCTTTGCATATTTTATATGGCAAATTTATTGATTTTTATGCTTCAAGTAATAATTTTTATTTTCTTGTCATCATTGCCTGTTTTGCCCCCTTTGCTTTCATTGCTGTTCTTAACAAAACTGAACACTGGTTAGCAGCTATGCTGAGAGTCTTATTTGTATTATTAAAGGAAGCGATTATAATACACTACATAATATTTTCTGATTATTTTGCCTAGGTAGGTCATACTTAGCACTTAAAGAGTTCTCTTTCCGCTGATATTTTAGGTGTTTTTTTCAATCAATCATCAGTATTCAATTAATTTTTAGATTATTTAGTTTATCTTACAGGCATGCGTGTTTTGCCTGCATGTATATTTATGTGGCATGAGCATTCCTGATACTTTCAGAAGCCAGAAGAGGGTGTAAGATGCCCTTGAACTTGAGTTTGCAGACAGTTGTGAACCACCATGTGGGTGCTGGGAACTAAACCACTATTCCAGCTCCAACACAGGTTAAGTTTTATCCAAAGCATTTATACACCCATTGAGATAATCATCGGACCTTTCTCACTTAACCTGTTCTATCAAAAACCACGGAGGATTGTTCTAACATTAGGCATAGCGTGTATTACTAGAATGGGTCCAACCTGTAAATGCTGTATCAGCCTTTTTATATGTTTATATGTTCATGATATGGTTTGTTCATATCCTATATAGGATCTTTGTCTTCCTGTTCAGGAAGAGGATTTCCATCCAGCTTCCAGCTTTCTTTCTCTTCCTTTGCATGTCAGGTGATGCTACCCAAAGTTAACTTAGTTTCCTTGATTACTTATGTGACAGGTACTTTCATTTTTTCCTATTCTTTAGAATATTTCTCTCATAATCAAAGTATTTATCTTTAAACTTTTGTAACATTTACCTATGGGATGGTCTGGATCTCCTCATTCAATTTCCTGAATCTTATGTTTTTATAGTAATTTTATAGTAATTTTTCATTTTCTTTAAGATAACATTCAAATGTTTTCTTTTTTCTCAATAGTTCTACAGATTTCTCAATGTTATCTAATATTTCCCATTAAGGTAAATTCTTAATAATTTCCTTCTAATAGTAGCCACATCTCTGGTTAGAAACTTTTTTTCTGAACATATTTTAACAACTCTTTCCTTTAACATTTTCAAGCATGCCAAGTATTTCTCATCTTTTTGGTTCTTTTTAAAATGATTTAGTTGAGTTAACATCTTTGATACACCTGCTTCCAACTGAAGTTACTTCTCCTGTTTTAAATACTTTCCTTTCCCTTTAAAGAGAGTAGTGTGTTGTTCTTTTTCAGGTTGTTAAGTTGGGGCAGGTGTAATTAATGACATTTTGCTATTTGTGACCATCGATATTACCCTTCTTGATAAAATTTACTGTAGTTCTCTGCCTGATAGTTTTGTCCTAAACATTGGAACTTGGTTTGGATGTGAGCCAAAGGGACAAGGTACCAGATCTCTCCCCTTACTAGGGCTGAATCTTAAAAGAGGTGATGTACAAATGCAGGAACTGGATTTTCTGCCTCCACCATAAGATGGGAAGATAGCAGCGCAGAGCTCAGCTCACCCCACTTAGAGCCTACAGCACAGTGGTTCTCAATCTTTCTGCTGCTCTGACCCTTTAAAAGAGTTCTTCGTGTTGTGGTGACCCCAATCATAAAATTATTTTCATTGCTACCTCATAACTTCAATTTCACTACCGTAATGAATCATAATGTAAATATCTGTGTTTTCTGATGGTCTCAGGTGACTCCTGAGAAAGGGATCGTTCAACTCCCAAAGGGGTCGTGACCCACAGGTTGAGAACCTCTGCTCTGGCAGAGCTATAGATGCGCCAAGGCTCTGCTACAGAAACAAAAAGCGATAGCTAAGCTTTTGAGCTCACTTGTCACTACAGCAAAGATAATCGGTATCTCAAAGTGAGACCGTCCTATAACAAACAGTTGAAAACATGAGTCCTGACACTGAGGACAATGCAAGCTGTATATTATCGTTGGCAGCTGGGAAAATGGTGATCTGTGGCGTAGAGGGGCACCATGTTTACCAAGCTGACACCTGCAGCACCTTGGAAGGGAGATAGTCTATCTACTTACGGAAGGGTGGCTTCAGAAGCGTTTTCCAAACAGAGAGCTGCTGGTGCTACTTGTCCAAAGAGCTCGGGACTATGGTGTGAGCAGGGAAAATAGACATTAGAGTCACCAGAAGTCTTAAAGATTAGCGAGATGGAACAAGAATTGCTTCCAATTATTAAAAAGAAATAAAAGCTGATTGCTTTGACAAAGATGCTCAGCTTTAAATATACCCCGGATGCAATGTACTTTGTACATTGTACATTGTTATCCGTTGTAACAACCTATGAATGTGTTAGTTCGTCTCTGGAAAAGCAGGTCACGTGGACAAAACAGCTCGGCAGAAAGATGTCCACAGTCTTCTCCAGTCCTGGTAATTCGCATTATAGAGAAGCTTTGAGAGAGAGGCACATTGCTGAAGAGCAAGAATGTAGCTATTTGCACATGCTTCTGAGTGAAATTAAATCACTTCTAAAATAAACATATTTTTGTAGTCATAATGCCAAAAGTTCCAATAGCCTGGTTGAAAGGAGTCTATAATTACTAAGGCTATTGACAGTTTGGGGCCAACATCTTTATATAAAGAGGGAACAAGATTTGCAAACTCAGGCCACGTAAGATGCATCTTAGCCAGGCAGTGGTGGTGCATGCCTTTAATCCCAGCATTTGGGAGGCAGACGCAGGAAGAACTCTGTAAGTTTGAGGCCAGCCTGGTCTACAAGATCTAGCTCCAGGATAGGCTCTAAAGCTATAGAGAAACTCTGCCTTTAAAAAGCCCCCCCTGCAAAAAAAAGGAAGGAAGGAAGAAAAGAAGGAAGGGAGGAAAAGAGGGAGGGAGGAAGAGAGAGAGAGAGAGAGAGAGAGAGAGAGAGAGAGAGAGAGAGAGAGAGAGAGAGAGAGAGAGAGAGGAAAGGAAAAAAGATGTATCTTAAGGGTAACCTTTCCTGATGTGGCCTAGGAAGGTACAGAAATGATCTTCCAGACAGAATAGCTCAGTACTGTGGAAAACAATGGATTGGGAAAAAGAAAGGCTTAAGTAACATTTCTTATTGCTTTAGTAATGGGACAGTTTGTCACAGTTATTTCTCGCTATCATATGATTATACATCTGTAGGAATTTTTTATAACCTCTAAATTTGTGCCCTGTGAAAGGAATGTCATGAAACCTCAGGTTTTAGATTTAATAGCAAGAATGAATAGGTATTTAGAGTTTCTCCCTAGAGGCTGGAGTGCACACCATTTAGTTATAAAAGAAAAATGTAAGTTTTGTCAAGATAGAAGATAGTAGTGTATTTCTTTAAATACATCTCAGTCAATGACCTTTGGGTTTGACTGAGACTTGCTTGGACCGTGAGTGAATTCTGAGTAGAAGGTCTTTGACACCAGCTCTGATGTTCTTCACCTCATCGTTGTGAATGAGAACTGATTACTGCCTTACCACTTATTACACCCATTAAACTTAGATCTTGGAAAGAGAAGACAAAAGGAGAGGAGTCACTGGTCAGAGCACCACCGGGGCAGATCCATAGGTGACTCAGGTCCAGGGTCCATTCTGATGCTACCATTTAAGTTAAAAAACCATAAAACTGGGAAGAGGGACATGGGAAGTGTTGGGGAGAAAGAAAGGGGTGGGGTGATGTAGATGAAGTGCTTATGTAGAAAGTTCTCGGAGAAAATTTATTTTAAACTAAACAATTAGGTACCTAACCTACAGAGACTTGTAGCTCAGCCCTGGGGTGTGCTGTTGAGAATTGGTTGTCTCCTCTCCAAATATGGCTGAGTGGGAGCTGCCCTTAACCAATGCGAGAGAGTGTTATACCACGTCACTAGCCTGGGATTCAAGATTTAAGTACAGTTCCCGAGAAAGTAAAAAATAGATGCCCTGTGTGAGCTCGCCAATAACACTGCGGGGAAGAAGCCAAAGGAGAGGAAAGCAGAGTACTGAACAAATATCAGCAAGCCTATGGTCACTACAGCAATATTCACAGCTGCCAAGAAATGGGAGCTACACAAGCGTCTAGTCCCTGATGAATGGAGAGAGAAGAAATAGAACTGCCACCCACCGCATGCCCCTTCTGCACCAAATCCAGCCAGCCAGATCTTCTGTCTTTCCCTAGGGTCAAGCCTCATGAGTCTCTCTGGCTATCCCCATGTGCGCCCTCTCTCCAAAACCATCAATCTATCCTGAGTCCCATATCCAGTGCCCCCACTTTATCTGGCCATCCCTATCTGTGCCTCAAGCAATTTCTAAGCTTCTTCCAGGACTGCATTTCTCAACCCCAATACACAGGCCTCTCATGCTACATCCAACCTTTTCACCGAGCCGGATCTGCCTCACCACTTAAGATGTAGACCAAGAAGCGTCTTTTGAACATTTTCATTATAAGACATGATAAAAGTTTGAGGAGATAATGTTTAAACTGGTTAAAGCATAACACCATATACAGATAAATCAAAATATCCCCTGTAACCCCACTGATACATTTTTTATGTTCCATCTAAAAATGAATGTAATTGATAAAATTATATTTTCGGCCAAATAAGAATTTCTTTGACCCAGAAAAAAAAAAGCAAAACAAAAAAAAAAGCATGCAAGTTGACAGTCATCTGTGTCCATGGCAAGATGGAAATAAATTTGTCATTATAAAGACCCTGGGATTTGTGACTTCACAGAAAACATCACATACAATGCTTGGTTTATTTATTATCTTTGTCTTTTTTTCATCATAAGAAAAGTTAAGATTAGAGCAATTTCTTTCATTACTCCAATAATGACATTCCATGGGGCTCATATTTAATTTGCTCTGAGTCATTCTATCTTAAAGGGTCCCTCATCTCTGTCTTCAATTTCTTATCCCATGTCTAATTTTAAGGAAATTTCTTGATTTTTCCCATATTTGAGATTATTCTGGGATTAAAAAATTATGTATAATTTAAAATTTTCTTTAGATTTTGATTTTATTCTTTTATCTGTATGAGTGTTTGCCTGTGTGTTTGTCTGTTGACCACATGTGTGCCTGGTGCCCACAGAGGTCAGAAGGGGGAGTTGGATCCCCTAGAACTGGGGTTACAGATTAATGACTGTGAGCCTCATGTGGGTGCTGGGAATGGACACAGATCAGAGAGAGCAACAAGTTCTCTGAGCCACCGAGACAATTCTCTTCCCCCATGATGTCTAACTTAGAAAATATGTACATATCATACTAATGCAATTCATTGATACTTCCATCAGGATCCAACTGTTATCGATTATATCAAACTATGACTCATTTCTGACATCTGTCCAGTCTGTTCAGTTCCTAAGCTTCAGATGGCAAGGATTATGATTGTTTATACCTACATCCTTAAAACAACACAGTGTCTCATCATATGAGTTAGAATCACAATAGATATTTATTAAATGAATAGACAAATAAATTCATTGAAAAACTACTTTTGTGGTTTAAGAAACATCATGGGACGCATGCAGAGAAATAAAAATGTTGATGCTGAGGATGAAGAATGCTTGAGAGGAGAAGGAAGTATCAAAGGCGTTGAAGATCTAGTATACATTGTTTAGCCTTGTAATTCTCGTGGAAGCATCTTTAAGGACATGGATTTGTTTCATAATCAAAAATTCCCATTCAGGTTTGCTTAATAAGAGGAAAACTGGAAAAGAACAAAAGCCTATGAGACTTTCATATTCAATATGACAAATATGGTGACAGTTGGGCCAAAACCAAATGAGCATGTGGCAAACAATACACTCTGTATCCCCAGAGTGAGGAATCAACAAGCCTTACTTAGCTGCATATACGCATGTGTGCTTAAGGATGCATCATCTGGACTGAATATCGAGACAACTCTGCCAAAGAAAATCTAGTCTTGAGAAATTCTTGTTGAAACATTTACTCATTTAAACTAGCATTGCGCCTGGCAAGGAGAGGGGGCATTGGGGAGAATGACAACTGGCTTGGCCAGAGCTCGTGTGCACATGAGAACAGCACAGTGACCTGGAAAGTCTCCTCCAGGCTGTCCACCATCCTCCTCATCTTCTCCCGTCTCCATCCTCCACTGGCGTGCTTCCAGCCAGAGACAGGAAGCACAAAAATGCCTTTGTATCCTTATCTTCTTCTATCACTATTATGTTCCAGGTATCATGGTCAACTATACAAAGATAGAATCATCGTCGCCGCTATTACAGTCCTGCACATTCATCTTGACTATATCCCGGTGCCAACATTGAAAGATACAATGTTTGTCTTAGGGAGCAAATGAAAAGTGCCTCAGGGCCCTAAATGGAAGAAAGATAGTGAGTAGTTCCATGGTGGAAATTTTATCAGAATAAAAAGGCCCACACCAGTTTCCCTGTTTTAATAGTTATTAAAACAGTTATTAATAACTATTAATCAGGAATGCCACCAAGATTACCAATGAGGCCATGATTCTCCCAAGAGGAGGGGCCAGCTGGTTTTCCACAGTGTTTTTACATCTGCCAAAGATGTAAGATTTCCTCCCCATGATTACTAAAGACTGATATCAGGAAGTTAGCAAGAAGCAAATTAATTTTTGTCATCCAATCGGATTCTAGAGAGCGACTTTCTGGTAGGTTTCTGTAGCTTTCTGTTCAGGCTTCCCCCTTCATCAAGGGAAAGGGAAAGGCAGAACATGATCAGAGGTAGATAAATCCAAGCACAGTTCAAGTGTGTTTAAGTTCGTAGCACCTCACTCTGATAGTTTGCCCAGTGTTGTCATGAGGTCCAAAGAACTTTCTCAATTGTTGCTTTGTTCTAGAACATTTCATCTGGAGGGCTAGGGAGATGGCCCCGTCAAGAAAGTGCTTACCACAAAGGCATCAGGTTCTGATCCATAGTACACATGTAAAAAGCCGTGCGTGGCGGCAAGCATCTATGTCCCCAGGATAGAGACGCAGCGGCAAGAGGATGCCTGGAGCTTGCTAGTCTGCCAGTCTAACTGAATCAGTGAACTCTGGGTACAGTGGGAGATCCTGTCTCAAAACATAACCATTTCCAAAATGGGACACTTACTCACTTCTTTACAAAAGATGAGCTTAGTAGTTCTACCAGATAAATCAAATTATAGTAGAAATTTTATTGAAATAATAAAAGGGAAAATAAGTTCGTTCTTTTTTTTTTCTTTTTGGTTTTTCGAGACAAGTTTTCTCTGTGTCGCCTCTGCTGCCATGTTAATTCTTCTGGCATAAGCCAGATGCCATGATGTAAATACATAATTATTAATCAAAACATGAATGATAGACTTTACGTTCTTTTGCTGTGCAAAAAGTCTAAAATCAAATGTGTATTTTGCATTGACAACACATCCCAATTTATATTACTAGTATTATCCCAAGTGTTCATTTCCCGTCTGCACCTAAGAATTACCGAGTGCTGTAGGTCGACTTTAGAGAGTAGATCAAGTGCTAAACGTTTGTGTAGGTGGGAAAGAGGAGAATATAGTAATCAAGACAATGGGAGAAAAGGTGCAGAAGAGGGTTACTGATGAAATGTCTAAGTGATTTCCAGAAGTTAAGAAAAGTAGAGGGTCTGTTTAAAACTCTGAGGTTTACAAATAAATAGGTCATTTTCAAAGAAACGGGCCAAAACTCATTTATCAGGGATTACTTCTGATTTTAATTTAGATAAATGTGTTTTAAATTATCTTGTTTATAGGGTGGAGAATTCATTCTACAATAATTCACCAGCACAACAGCAAATGCAATCCCTTTTGGCCTTGCCCAAAGAAAACCCTATACTGTGTGTGGCTGCGACGTTTCAGGTTGGGGCCTTGTTTCTCTGCAAAACTTCCCACATGCACAAGGTTTAACTGAGCCAGATGAAAATGGTATCTACCTGGGTTGAATTTCATGCGTTTCATCAGGCATTCTGAGAACACCTGTGTGCTTAGTCACATCTAAACTGTATCTGCTGTGCAACCCATATATTCAGCTCATTTTGACTTGATTATTCTCCAAGTTTACCAGGTCCATCCGTTAGTTGAGGAAGTCAGCAGTCAACTGTTTGAAGTATTCCAGAATTCAATCCAGTTTTGTTGTTGTTGTCTAACCGTTTGAGAAGGGAACTCAAGGCCCAGCATAGATCAAGTCTGTTTGCAGTGACAGTTAAGAGTTACATCAGCCCCTAATGAACACATATATATTAGTAAAACAGGAGTAGATAGATGTGAAAGAGACATAACCTTCTGATCTCTGTGCTGTGAATTTTGGGGAAAAGTCAGACTGGTAGCCACAGACATTGGAAACACTGGATGTTTGACAGAGGGGCAGGACCTACTGACATTGACTTACGTGAGCCACATGATACAGAGGTTTTAGCTAATATCGTTAGAATTTGGCTCAGTAGTTCCAACCTACCCTTGGGCATTCTTATTCATATCTTATAGATCACTTAACCTAGCACGTTCAGTGCTCAAAATATGTCATTTTTATCCACATTGTTCTGCATTTCATGCCTGAAACATAAACTTTAATATACAATTTTATAAAACTATATATCCAAAGTATATCCATATATTGTATCAAAGCATACCTAAGCATATTCTAGAATATAATAAATCATTTGCCAGCCATCTCCCTGAGGCTAGCTGGCTTACAGATACAAGAACAGCTGCTGGACAGCAGTGATTCCCACCCATTGTCATTTTGTAAGACATTGTCACGACAGGATCTTGAGACTACACGGCCCAATTCCGTTGTGTCCTGAATGAAAAACAGAGAGTCTGAGAATTGCCAGACACACCCAAGTGGTTCTCAGGAAGCCCTGTTGAAGGCCAAAACCACGTGGTCACGTACTGGGGGGATAAGATAAGCATCATCATTCCATCTAGGCAGTGGCCCCTTAGGTTGCTGAGACACAGTAGGAGTGTCTGAACTGTCGTCCTCAGTGTGAACAAACAAAGCAAAGCTCCAAATGCGTAATGTCTTTCCAAGTTCTAGGCACTATGCAATTTGCAACGTAAGCCAAACCCAGCTCTTACCCCGCCCCCCCAACTCTCACTAATTATTCAATATTATTCCCAATCTGACTTCTCATTTTCATAACCTAAATTCTGCTTCACCTTTCTACCTCTCTGCTCTAGTTTTCAAGTTTTTTTTTCTCTTCTTCGCTCTCTAACGCAAAAGTACATTATGTCCCTAGATAGCACATTTTATATATTCAGGTTAATATTATTAGACTAAAACATTTCTCCATCCTACCATTGATCCCTGAAGCGATCCTGAAATGGCAAGCGATTTAAAGCAAAACGCCAGTCAATTTCAAAGGCACGGACCCTCTGCTATAATAGGTGTGGGGGTTTTAGTTTGGTTCTTATTCATATTATTTCTTTTAGAGGGCAGAAACACTCTTATTAAACTGAATTTATGGCATCAAAGAGCTCACCATCAAAAAAAAGAAATCTCTTGAATTACATTTGTATTGAAGTGGAGTATTTAAGGACAATAACATCTCTAGGCAGGCATTTATGTTCTCAGGTATAAGTCTCTCGCTTGACATCAGCTGTGAGATCATGAGAAATTTGTTCAACTTCCCCCCGAATCTCTAATCTCGTCATCTGTAAGATAAGAATAAAAAGGAAGCTACACTAGCCTCCTAGGAAACAAGATGAGATCATACCACAGTCCCTTGACCATAAGGGGGCTCAGGAAATTAATCATGTTATCGTTATTAATTGTCATTGGAATTGTTAACAACAATGGGCTGGACAAATGGTTAGGTGGCTAAGAACACGTACCACTGGACCTGGGTTTGATTCCCAGCATCCACACTCAGTGGCTTGTCACCAGTTGTAAATCCAACTCCAGGGAATCCAATGCCTCTGGTCCTCCAAACACCACACACACACACACACACACACACACACACACACACACACACACACACACAATTTAAAAATAATAATATAAATCTTTAAAAGTATAAAAATAAATTGAAATTTAAACTAATAATAAATACTATCTTAATGAAGTCCTTGCCAATTGGAAATTGAGTATCTAATGGTCCATTCGATCTCCTAAATACACGCTAGAAAAGATGACCAGAAGGTGGGTACTATAGCCACGAACAGGGAGGTAGGCAGTCTCCTCTTTATTATCTCAAATCAAAGAGGAAATATAAGAAATACACCAGACTCTTTGCCTTTACTTGCTAATTTGAACTCTGGTTTAATTGATGAGTCTCATAAGACCATGTTAAATATTCCATTTTGCCCTCCTGATATTTATTTGTCAGAAAGACTGGGCCACCTACCTTTCTTTAGAGAATTTCAGGCTTCCCTCCATTGAATTTTGCTAATTGCACCCAGCGCTGTCATTAGAAAGTTCCAAGTTCTCATTTTTCCTGTCAGTTTTTAGATCTCAGAAATTGCCAGATTCACACGTGACTGTTTAATAAAGCTATTTCAAAAGAGATGGACTGCTCCATCAAGGAACTCAGTCTTTCGCTTTTCTCAGCTCTTCTTGGGGCTGGATGTCACCCATCCTGAGCAGGGAGCTGGTGAAAGGGGATGGCGCATGTCTGTTGCTCATTCGTGTTCTCCCACGAGCATCTCTGTACAGAGAAAGTCCTCCTTGCTTGTTATTTATCTGGTGGCACAAAATAGGAAAAGCTGGGTAAATGTTTCACTTGATCCTAGGGGGAGTTAACGAAAAACTATACTCTTGAACTTAAATCAGAAGATAACGGGGATTCTCAGTTTTCTTCAAAAGAACGCATACTTTGTGCCAATGAAAAGAGCCCACGAGCACTGAGACTTCCATTCTAAAATACAATTTCCAACTCAGACAAAGCGAAGTACAGGAGACAAGTCATATCAAGACAAATGTGGATCATTGCCCTGAGTCCTTTAACAGGGAGTTGTTCAGTGCAATGGGGGTCATAGTAAAATGATTATAAAACCAACGTGAAGATTCCTTTGGCAAGAGATGAAACCATTCCCACTGTATAAACAAATACATGCTTGAGAGGTACTTTGTATACACGGCTACATAAACATTGTTACTCATCATTTTTTAAATTGCTATATATTTGCTTATTTTTTGCCTAATTAAGTTTTCAGTTACTTGGCATGTACTGTATATTACAATAAAAATCAACTCTAGCCAAAAGTTGAGTCATTTGATCAACAATAAGGAAGTAAGCTGAAGTGAGTAATTGCCAGTGTGTAGAATAGAACTCATCCGTGTGCTTATGAAAATACAAATTAAATGGGTGAATAGATTCAACTGATCCAAGTCCAACCTCTGTCTTGAATCACTCATTGAGACACATCAATGTATTCTGCTTCCTGTAATTCCCTTTCAACTAAATTCCTCAAAAGAAACCTAAAACCAAACCAAGTTTAAGCACCTCCTTTCCCCTATCCTCATCACACTGTTTAGTGTTTGATTTAGTGTTAGCTACCAATATCCATCACCCCAAAAGAAAATTGGCCATTCTTGATCTATCTTTTTTCCTCAATTCCCACCTGAATTCACCAGCAAATCTTGTTTATTCTACTTCAAAAACTAGACTCAACCTGTCCTTTCTCTTTATCCACATCCCCCCTCAGTTGCTGTTTCCTTCTTGCAGGATTATAATGGTCTTCTAACACTAAGCAACCTTGTACACCTCTAATCCATTCTAGGTGCTGTGGCTAAAAGCAGAACAAAAACTAATTTGTGTCACTGTCCACTTACAAGCCACTGCTGGTCTTATAATATCAGAGTAAGACAGGCTCATGCTTCTGTCACAAAGCCAAAATGTCGGTAAATTAAAACAAAATTAATCTCTCACCAGAACCAAAATTCCTAGGCAGCTCGTTAACATCAATTCAGATTGGGCCAGTTTCGTGGTTCTGGGTGTGGCTGGTGTTACTCAAAGGTACATTCCTTAGCCCTGTGTGCCTCTCCTCTCCTTCCGAGACATATATAAGACTATACTCCACAAACAAGATGCATATCGCAGACAGCATGTCACTGGCTCTAACCAATAAATGGCAAGAAGAAATATGGTCTATGAAGATAGCATATTCTAATCTTCGCATCTATATGTTGCTTTACGAGGGTAGAACACCTTTGTGAGCAAGGATTTTGAGATGGAAGCTACAGTGTATTATCCAGGGGGCCAAATGCAATGATCAGGATCTTTATAAGCAGATGTGGTGACGACAGCAGGGTGAAGACAGAGAAGATGAAGAAGAATGGGGCACAGAAAGAGGAGGGAGACGCGGCAAGAGGAGAAAAACTGAAGGGAAGGGGGAGAGAATCTTTCCTCCCTGTCCCCCACCATGCCACATCAGTAACCACATCTGGCTCCTGCTGTCTCTCCCTTTGTGCTCCCATGGTCCCCACCATAGCGGACACTCTAATAGCATACTCTATCGCGATTGCAAACTCCCTCCTCCCCTCCTTCCCTCTTCCTCTCCTCCCTTTCTTCTCTCATAGCCTATTGCTATGGCAGCCCGTCACTATTGTTTCTTCCAATTTTCCCCAAAGTTAGGCAAATTAATTTTATCCACGTCATCATTTGAGGTAATGTCTGTCTCCAGCTACATTCTTCAGATTTGGCAATCTCATAAGCCAGTTTGGCAAGGATTTTTTTTCTTGGCCCTTCCTTGTATCTACTGCTGCCACTTCATATCTAATATGGAGCAAGCCCAGTGCCTGTCATGTATGTGTAATATTAAATTTAATATTACTTAGCAATATGATTGACAGACTTAATCCCAAAGAGACTTCTTTTGTAGAAGTCCTATAGTTATCCTTTCTCTCTATTGCTTCTTTTTTTAAAGACTACACTCTGATTTGAACAATTTAGGTTACATTTTCTCACATTGCTCTCAGGAAGTGATAAGGCTAAACACTCGATTCATACTGTCTGATATCAAAGGCATACTGTTTCTATATACTTACATATATTTCTAAATACTATGGTCTTGGGCAACTAACATCTTTATATGCCCCTGTTCTAATGTATGAAAGGCAGATAATAATAATCTTAATTGATAGAGTTTTTTGAGTCTTAAATGAGAAAAATATCTGTGAAGCATTAGTACACTGTCACTAAGCAAGGTCTAATATCGGGGGTCAGCATTGAAAGGGATTTCTCTCTTCCTTCCCCACCAGCCCGGTATGCCTATGTAAAATATTCCTTATCTTTTAGGCTTCAGTTCAAAAGCTACTGTTATTGTATCAAAATGTTCCACATGTTCATGATATCTGGAAGTGGGGGCTTGGGGAGATAATTTGAATTACATGAGGTCATAAAGGAGGGGCCACCGTGATGGCATTGTGGCCCATTCTTAAAAAGTTGGGAGAGACCTGAACTGGAACACTTGCCCTGTAGTATCGCACGATACCTTCATGCTATAAAGCATCAAGAAGACCCTCAGTTGATGACAACCAGATATCAACACCATGCTGTCAGATTCCCACACCCCCAGATATATAATAAAATGTCTTTCCATTCCAAATTACAGTCTCCAGAATATAGTGATTAACAGAAAATAAACTAAGGCCCCAACCATCATGATGCAAATATATCCTTAACCAGATATTCTTGTTGTACATACGCATGCGTATATGCTCTATGATGGATGTCTTCCAAATAATTAAGAGAGCCAGACAGAGTCTAGGAAAGAGTGAAGTAGTTGCAGGCTCTTAGATGGAGCTAACATCTGAGGAACAAGGGGTGATCTCAAGATTTTTGATAGCCTAGATCTGGCAGGAATACAGGACAGTTGAAGAAGGGAGGTGACTGATCCCAGGATGCCCCAGAAAGAACCCGTAGGAGTGCAGGGCTTCAACACTGATAAGCAAAAGAAGGCTCTCCAAGGATTCTTACTAAGGTTCAGATTCTTTTTCATGGGGTCTTAGAAGAAGTACAACTTGCTACACTTTCAGTAAGTCCCACTGTAAGGAAATGCCGCCAGTCCTGTGAACCCTGTCAAGTATCAGGGCTCTAGGGGAGAAAGGGAAGGGTTGAACTCAAAAAAAAAAAAAAAAAAAAAAAAAAAACCCTAAGACCTGTGGACCAGCGAGACAAGAATAAGTAAACTGGGTGGTAAAGGTGGCAATGAGGATGCATGGACCAAGAAACTAAAATCAAAATCAAAGGCAGGTATATTGTGCGGCTGTTATAGCTGTGGCGTGGAGTCAAAGTACAGGAAAGGGAACAGAACCTGAAAAATCGTGCAGAAAAAAAAAACAAACCTGATGGTATTAAAGGCCTGTTCATGCATCCTGCCTACTTGTGAATGAAGAGTAGAGTGTGGTAGAATGAACTTCCAAACAAATTTCAGTAAATTACACCCACAGTTGTTTCATTTACTAGCGGGGTGATCTCTTTGAGGATCCAGTTCGTTCTCCTCTGAGAAAGGAGGAGAGAGAAGGGAATAAAGCTGGGAAGGAGGGAGAAAGGCAGAGGGAAGAGAGAACGATGCCTTTTTTAAAACATCACAAAGATTATCCAAGACAATTCTTCCATGGATTGTCAGCTTGCCTAGATGACCACAAAGTTCTGATTCTGATTATGTATGTATCTGGGCTCTGTATATTACGATGACTATAAATATGATCATAGCTCTATTTAAAAATAACACCCACTTTCTACTTAGGACAAAACTCAGACGCCTTGCCTAAATTTCTGGGAAGGAAATGGTCTCTGATACTTGCCGTTAAACAGAAGAATGTAAGAGCCTAAAATAAGGAGTTGGTAAGATCGGGCAGTTAATGCCTTCAATTAATGTCGTGAATCTGGCTGGAACTGCATACTCCAAGAGGGTGACTGCCCTTTCAAAAGAAAGTCCCCAAGAGAGAAATTTCGGCTTGATTTCGACATTCAAAACTGAGATTTACTTGAAAACCTCTTCATTTCGAAACGTTGGAGATGGTTCAAGTATTTAAACACTTGTTTGGGCCACACAAAACCTATGTGCAGGCTCAGTTCTTGCCCAAACTAACCATTTTCCTCCCTTCCATCTTTGCTTTAATCCTTCGAGGAATTCATGCTTGCTAAAAGAGGATAAAGTTGCCCTCAAAACGCCTCTGAATGGTGGACTTTCATGCAACTTAAAGTGTAAAGAATGCAAGATGGGCTGGGGAGATGGCTGAGTTGTTAAAGACTAGGCTCACAACCAAAAATGCAAGAATGTCAGAGTTTTAGAGTACCCTGCATGCTCAGCAATTTTAAACAATTCTGCCAATTCACATATCATACTTGGGACAATGGTCAAGAGTAATATAACCCTCATCCATTGAGAGCTCTTGGCAATGGCTAAGGGGCGGTTCCAGGAGACACTAGTTTAGTAATTATTCCAACGTCTTAATGGAAAGAAAATCTTCAACCTTTGCTTTTCTACCACAAGCCACAACTCTCATATTTGAATATGGCTTGCATAAAAGAATTTATGATTAGGTATTATTATTAGAATCCATTATTCGTAGAATTCGTTCATCGGTCCATATGGTTTGCTTGTCTGCTTTGTGTACGTATGCATAGACTATCAGGCACTGTTCTAGGCTCTACAGATAGAACAGAAAGGGCGTTGGACAAGGGTGGAGGAATGATGATAAGGAATGCAACAAAATCAATAAATCAGTAAACCATTTCAGAATGTGATGCGCAGATTAGAGTGGTGTGGGAAATTACACCCTTTGAAGGTTAGCGGGTCTGTCGTTAACTGGGTGGTCACAAGGTACTTCTGCGGAGGTAACGTTTGGATGGAGGCAGAAGTGTGGAGAACTGGCCTGTAAGGAGGGAGAAGGCTGCTCTAGAAATAGAACCCTCTGGGGAAGCACTGTGGATCATTCGAGGACGATGGAAACTTCTTGTGGGGCTGAAATCTGTGACTGAGAAGGGCCAGGTGGCAATGGAGGAAAAGAGAGAGAGAACCAAGAACAGGAAGATTGGCAGGGAAGAAGGTTGGAGCTAGCTGAGTGCAGTAGAAAGCCCATGGAGAGTTATAAGCAGAGGGTGTGTGTGTGTGTGTGTGGAGAGAGAGAGAGAGAGAGAGAGAGAGAGAGAGAGAGAGAGAGAGGAGAGAGAGAGCCCTGATGTTTCTGGGTGGCCATTTTTGCGAGGAACATTATGAGAGCAGCAAGAGGTAGAGGAAGACCCTGCTTTCAGAGTGTAGCCGACCACAGGCAGAGGGCAGAAAAGCATCATGACCCCAAGAGGGTGGTACCAGAAGGGCTGGTTGTACGGGAAGAGAAGAAGTCAACATTCCATATATGGGGGATAAAATGCCAATGAGATGTCGATCTATGCATCTAAATAACACAACAGGAAGACGATAAAGGAATATAAGTCCGAGAGGAAACAAACACAGTGAAGGAAGATGGGGGTTGCAAGGCTGAAATAGGTTAAGAAATGAACAAATGAAGTGTGTATGGAGAGGGAGCAGAAGAGAAGGAGATGGTGGGGGGGGATACTAGTCAAAGGGGAGTGGTTATTTTACTAGACCATAGTGACGTTCTCTCAAACCTATTTGAGCATGAAAAACTTGTCTCTATAGACATACCATAAAACAAACTTGTCAAAGTTTGGTTCCCTAGAATTCCCAAACACAATATCCAGATACAGTAATACCCTCTATGTTCAAGGCATTGCATGCTAAGCTTCCCTTATGGATGCCAGAAACATGGATGGTATTGAAACCCTATATACAATGTTTCCCTCTACTTGTATATGTGATGTCATTGTCTTCCCATTGCGTTGGGGCATGCGACCAAAATTTTCCCAGTTTCATCTATGGGAGCGAAAGCATCATGAATTTCCTTTTTCTTTCTTTCCAGCTCCATGAATAGAGTTGGTCTTACTCTAGACCTTAGCAAGCGCATCCTAGGCTTTGGCGTGCCTGTTGCTGAGGGCTTTCCATGAAAAGAGACACTTTCACCTTCCTCTTTGCAAAGGCAGCATCACGGCATTGGTCCCCAGTGGGCATTATTCAGTAAAATTGGGATCACGTAAAAATAAGCATCGGGATGCTCAAGCACACAATCAATCTGACAGTTGCGATAGCCCCTAAGTAACTCGTCAGAGGTGATGGACACAGTTAGGATTCACTAGACAAAAATCCAGGCACATTACACTGATGGAAGAGGGTGATCGGAGGCTGCATCATTTCCCTCAGAACGGCAAACAATTTTAAGCTGACATGTGGTTGGTTTTAGGATTTCTCATTTCATGCTTTACTAAGTGGGGGGGGGGGAGCTTGGGAAACTGATCTACGGAATGTAAGTAAGGAGGACTGCTGCCTTCATCTCGGTCGCTAAGAAACGGGCAAACGGCAGACATGATTGAAGAGGAAGAACAGGCATCCAGATGCAATGGCTAGACTAGATACAAAACTGATTAAGGGCCTCTGCTCTTTGGTACATCCCATCACATAGCTCAGAAGTCATATACTTCTGTTCTGGCACTGTTGAATATTAGTGTTCCATAGCATTTAGTTTGCAAGAAGATTGATGGGGCTTTCTGTGTATTAAATGAATACATAAACTCACAAGACATAGACTTTTAATTGATACTGAAAAGCAAATCCCCCAAAAGATACATTCCTTTAAATATGTCAGCAATCCTCAACTAGTCCTACCAACCAAATTTACACAGAAAACCAAAAGCATTCTGACCTCTATTAGCTGTATTCCAAAGTTGGGTAAGCGTTTTCTAAACTGAAATACTTATTATCTTCAATAATCTCCAAAGATTATTCATGAATACACAGACGTGCATCTACACACAAAATAAGGGTGGCTTGGTATGTCCTGTCCAGTTCAATCACACAGATGTAGCATTAGGTATTAACTTGAATTATACCTAACTCAACGCTGTATAGAGAGTATTCCGAATCTACTTCTGCCAGAGAAGGGCCCTCCATGTGGAAACTTGCATAAGGAATGTGGGGTTTCACAAAAATCTCCGTATTGTTTGCTCTCCAACACAGGACCTACTAAAGCTAGTCCAAGAAATTTATCTTCCTGAGTATCTGCAGTTCCTGTCAGGGTAGCAGAATTCCTCTCCTTTCAAAGTCTCTATTGTGCTGGTTGTTTTCTCATCAAAATACCTACAAAAAAAAAAAAAACCTAAGGGAGGAAGGACTTACTTTGACAAACATTTCAGAGAAATGTATTCTGCCTTATCAGGGAAGGCATGGAGGTAGAGGCAGCTTGGTTCATGGCACTGAGCCAGAAGCAGAGAAGTGGGAATGCTAGTGTCTATCTGGCTCGGTCCCTTTCACCTTTTCATTCCGGTTGCAATTCCAGCTCTGGAAATGCTCTCATAAACACTCCCAAAGGTGTACCCTAAATGTTTCTAAATCCAGTCAAGTTGACAGTGGAGACATCACAGGTATAACCTGTTAGCGCTCTTGACGCAGATAAAGACAACCTTTTCTCTTATTTTGGTAACTACCTCCCATTAAGTAGTTATGATAATTGTTCCAGTTTTAAAAAAAAACTTACTATTGATAGATCTAGTTAAGAAATATTGGACAGTGGTCCGGAGAGATGGTGCTGTGTTAAGAGCGCTTGTTGCTCTTTCACAGAGTACCCGGGTTCAACTCCCAGCACCTACAATGGTAGCTCACAGTCATCTGTGACCTCAGGTCGATCAGGCATGCACATGATATACATACATACATAGAGATGGAACATCCATACACATAGAGTAAAATAATAAACCTAAAAATTTTAAATGAAATATTGACCATAGTAAACAAAGTCCAATTTAATTTTAGCATTTTCATCAAGTTTTGTGTTTGTTCTTGGAGTCCTTAGGAAATCTTACAATAATTTAAACAGGAAACATTAGAATTGGAGATGGTCATGGTGGTGCATGACTTTAATCCCAGCACTTGGGAGGCAGAGACAAGAGGATCTCTATGAGTTCAAGGTGAACCTGTTCTACATAGTGAGTTCCAGGACAACCAGGGCTGTGTAGAGATTCTGCCTCAAAAAACAATTAATAATAATAATAATGATTTGGGCTGGAGAAATGGCTCAGTGATCAAAAGCATTGGAAGTTCTTACAGGGGACCAAGATTTGATTCCCAGGACACACATGGTACTTCACAGCAGTCTGTAACTCAGTTCCAGGATATCCAGCACCTTCTTCTGGCCTCTGTGGGCACTGCAAGCTCAGAATACAAAGACATACTTGCAAGTAAAACATCCATAAACATAAAGTCATAAAAATATTTTTAGATATATTATTTTCCTCCCTGAATCTAAAGCTTGCTCTTGGGGGCTTGCTAAAATATTTTGACACTTAAGATAGAATTATGAGGGAGGGAAATGGGAGGAGGGGAGGAAGTGGAAATTTTTAATTAAAAATAAATAAATAAATAAATGAGAGAAAAAGATAGAATTATGAATATCTAAAATATATCATCCAGCATTGGCTACTACTAATTCTACAAATATATTTCAAATATGCAGTCGTGGAACCTCAGCCAACGTATCTGGCACACAGCTGGAAAGCACAGCTGGAACACAGCTGGAAAGCACATCTGGAAAACACAACCGGTGCACATCTTGCACACATCTGGAAATGCACACCTGGGGAGCACATCTGGAGCACTTCTGGAACATAGCTGGATAAGCGCATCTGGAACACAGCTGGAAAAAGCACATCTGGAAAAGCACATCTGGAACACAGCTGGAAAAGCCCATCTGGAAAAACACAACCGGTGCACATCTTTGCACACATCTGGAAAATGCACACCTGGAAAGCACATCTGGAACACAGCTGGAAAAAAAGCATCTGGAACACAGCTGGAAAAAGCACATCTGGAAAACACAACCGGCACACATCTTGCACACATCTGGAAATGCACACCTGGAAAGCGCATCTGGAACACAGCTGGAAAAGCACATCTGGAACACAGCTGGAAAGCGCATCTGGAACACAGCTGGAGAGGATCGGGCACAGCTGGAGCATAGCTGGAGGTATGCACAGCGTACACACATAGCAATACAGACGAAATGCCCATGCATATAAAATTAATTGGCATATTTAAAAAGATTAATCAATTCCAGAACCCAGCATGGAGAGTGTGAATGTCAACACTGTACTGTTTGCTTGAAATGTAGGGGGAAAAGTAGGACCCAAGTGCCCTTACATTACAGCCCTGTAAAATATCCTCCCAGTATATTGTATATAATTGTGTAAGTATATAAAAGTATATAAGGAGCAGAAAGAGTCAAGGCGCACTTCCCACTTTAAAAGAGTAGGACCCTCCTGAGCAAATTGGGAGCATGGGGACATTGGGGGAGCAGAAAAAAAAATGTAGAGTTCAATAAAAAAAAACAAAGAAAGAAAACAAAAAAAGAGTAGAACCAAATTACAAAGTGGCACAATGTAATAGTGGAATGTGAAATTTTTCTCAGCTTAACTTCTTTAAACCTAGTCTCCCAAAGATCAGTAATATTTTAATTAATTAATTTTGTTCTGGTGTTTTGCCTGCATATGTCTGTGTGATCGTCTTGGGTCTCCTGGGACTGGACTTACAGACAGGCATGAGCTGCCATGTGGGGGCTGTGAACTGAACCCCAGTCCTCTGGAAGAACAGCCCATGCTCTTAACCACTGAGCCATCTCTCTAGCCCAGGTTTAATAATACTTTAATTAAATATTTATTACTTTCCCCGCATCATTACTTTCAGATATGATAAACCAAGGAATGGAGTGTACACTCCTTCTATAAGCATTTTTATATCCACACAGGATATTTTCCTGTTCATATTCTAGACAACTGACACTTCACTTGGTCAAAACTACAGTATTTTTACCCCTTAATAATCACAAGCATAAGCCAGGCCCCGGTGGCACACGCCTTTAATCCAGCACCTAGGAGGGACAGGCAGGCAGATCTCTTATGAGTTCCAGGCCAGCCTGGTGTACAGAAGGAGTTCAAGGAACAGCCAGGGCTACACAGAAAAACATGTTTGGAAAACAAAAAAAAAAAAGAAGAAGAAAAGAAAAATACATCCATTACTCCAATACAGGGTCTAATTTTTTGTTACTATCATTTCTAACATAGTCTCAATTGCCACAATTATTTAATTTCAGTTAACTCTGAAATCATCAATTAATTAGATTGACGATTTCTTCACAGAGATAACTATGGGATAAGCAATCAGTAATTATCAATCATATACATGCATTTTAGTATAGCAACAAACTATATGAACTTTATGAACTGATGTGAATAAAAATTGCTCTCAAGATTTATCATACTCCATACAGCAGCACAAATTTCTTTTATAATTTCCCAAAAATGAATACATTCATTAGTTTGATTCAAAGGTATGCCAACTGTATAATATATACAAACAAGAGGTTAATATATAAAAATTGACCCTCTGTTTTTATATGTATATATGTTTGTATACATATTGACATACATACAACACTTTATGATCAATGTTTTCATACTCTGTCTTATTCAGAATTTATCTAAGACTACTAAATCTGATTTGATATTTACGCAAGAATTAATTACAAGTTTCAGAAATTAGGTTCACACTACAGAACTCAATGACTATTTACATTACATTGTAATAAATTGTTATAATTACAAATATAAAAGTTGAAAGTATAATTTTTTTAGTTGAACACAGAATTTTCACCAACATTGTTTTAAAGTAATTATTTTATTTTTTGAGAATTTAGTATATTTTGATCTCATTTTATCCTTCGCAAACTCCTTCTTGATCCTCATGCTTGCTTGCTCACTCTCTCACTCTGTCTCTATCTATCTATCTATCTATCTATCTATCATCTATCTATCTATCTATCATCTATCTATCTATCTATTTATCTATCTATCTATCTATTCATCTACCTATCATTTAACTAATTATCTATCATCTATCTATCTATCATCTATATATCTATCTTTCTATCATCCATCTATCTATCATCTATCTATCTATCATCTATCTATTCATCTACCTATCATTTAACTAATTATCTATCATCTATCTATCTATCATCTATCTATCTATCTATCTATCATCTATCTATCTATTTATCTATCATCTATCTATCTATCATCTATCTATCTATCTATTTATCTATTTATCTATTCATCTACCTATCATTTAACTAATTATCTATCATCTATGGATTTATCATCTATCAATCTATCATCTATCTACCATCAATCTATATCATTCTTTCAAGACAAAATTAACAAATAAATGAAAAAATCATGGAATACAATTTGTATTGGCTAACTATTGTGGACTACTTTGGAAAGTGGTTGATAGGGTTGATAGATCTGACGTCAATTGAGGAAAACAAATTCTTCTCTCCCAGCATCTAGTCAGTGTCAAATAGTGTCTTGTTTAACAACAGGGCTTTGTGGCCATGTTCCCTCCTCCACGATGGGC
This sequence comes from Arvicola amphibius, assembly GCF_903992535.2. Lineage (NCBI taxonomy): Eukaryota > Metazoa > Chordata > Mammalia > Rodentia > Cricetidae > Arvicola > Arvicola amphibius. The sequence continues at coordinate 14,754,118 of NC_052063.2, read as the reverse complement.
GTTCGTCTGCTTTGGACTTATGCAAGTCTTGTGCATGCTAGCACAGTCTCTATGAGTTCATATGTGCACCAGGCCTGTTGTACTCGGAAGACACTCTTTCCTGGGAATCATCCACCCCTCTGGCTTTTAGAAAATTTCCATCTTCTGACTAGATTCACCAGCTTGAAAGGAGAGGTGTGTTATAGACAACCTTTTTAGAATGAACATTCCAAAGTTTCTCACTCTCTGCTTATCGTCCAGGGGTGGGTCTCTGTGTTAATTACCATCTACCACAGGCAGAAGCTTATCTGATGAGGGTCAGCTAATGTGCTGACCTATGGTAAGTTTACCTTCATTCTTAATTTTAAAATTGTGTAAAAGCAGAGGTCAGCAACTGGGCAAGTTACAAAGCCTCAGAGATGGTGGAATGTTCAACCCTAAATAGGACATCTACACCACACCTGCTCCTCCACGACTTAGGGATCATCCTGGAAGCAGGGGTGGAAAGATTGAGTCAGAAACAATAGATGACTACAGTGAAACCATATTCACCAATTGCAACAGATCATTTATACCTAAAAACTCACCAGTTGTGTGTCTGCATTCACAAAACCTAGGCAACTCAAGCCAGGCAAAATCCCAGCATGGAGGGGAGAGGGGAGAGGTGGCCAAAAGCAGCTCCTCCCTTAGTTGAGGACCTATTAACAATTGACAGCTGCAGGGAGGAAAGTCATTTTCTCTCCTCTCTCTCTCTCTCTCTCTCTCTCTCCTCTCTCTCTCTCTCTCTCTCTCTCTCTCTCTCTCTCTCTCTCTCTCTCTCTCTCTCCTCTGCACAGACTGATAAATCACTCATAAGCACTCATGCTCCGACCCAGAGGAAACTGGTACCATTTCTCTTGAGCCTGGCCCACAAAGGTAACTGTTCTGACAATTCTACCATGGATCAATGGGTCTCAGAGTCCCTGACAGGCTGTGGTCACATAAAAAGACACCTTGACTCTGGACTTCTTTTATTCTGGGCCTCCTCTACTCCGTACATAGTACTAAAATAAAGGAAAGGAAAGAAAGATGCCCTTGACTTGAGGTTCTACTGAGGGTGGAGCAGGAAAATGTGACTAAGTGCTTGTTGTGCAAGCATGAAGATATGAGTTCGGATCCCTAGCACTCACCAATATGAAAGTCAGGCAGGCTCTAGCAGGATGAAGACAGGATGATCCTGGAGGCTTATTGGCAAGCTGGTCTAGACAATCAGTGTGTTCCCAATCCAGTGACAAATTTTGTCTCACAAACATGATGGTGAACAAGAGAGGAAATCACCTGAAAGTTACCGTTGTCACCCCCGAGCCCATCTCCCAACTCTGTCTTCTCACTTTGAAGGGCACTGAAATCTTTTCTTAAGTAATCTGAGTGAATGAGGAATAAACCCCGCAAACCAGATTTTCTTGTCTGCCCACACTTCTGAACATCTAACAATAATCATCATGAGTAGAAGTTGCCCCAAGTGCATCCCCAGGAAAATAGAATATGTTTGCCTTCTTCAATCGAGCCAGTATGCACAAATGATATTTTCTAACAAAATCTCATCCCAGCAAATAAGTTTTTGAAGTGACAGCCACTAGCCAATATGTAACCAATAGAAACTAAAGACACTAGCCAATGCATGATCAATATGTAACCAATAGAAACTAAAGAGCTGTCAGGTGTAGTAGCACGCTAGCCAATGCATGATCAATATGTGACCAATAGAAACTAAAGAGGTGTCAGGTGTAGTGGCACGCACCCATGACTCAGCTCTTGAGAGGTTGATGCAAAAGGCATAAGGACCGTGAGTTCATATAAAACCAGGCAGAATTATAAAGGATGAGCTGGAATCGTTGATTTGTTTTAAAATTATTCCTCCATCTTTATGGCCATTGATCAGCAGTGGATGATCATTGCAGTTTGGGTACAGGTTTTCACGCTGGCTCTACTTTATACAGTTCCGGCCCTTGGGCTTCTTTCGAGTCCTTGGTATCTCCATGGGCCCCATGAGAATAATCATAACTTATAGTGACTCATAGGCTCACTGGGGAATTCAACAAGTCAGTTTAGTAAAACACTAAATATGGTACTCAGTACAGAGTAAGCCCAAGAAATGTAAGGAGCTATTATTACTGGAACAATTACTGTATTACAGCAAAATAACACTTGACATGTTATACGTAGTAACAAAAGTGTGTAACATATGCTGTAGAAGTATAAGTAGTCGTGCATACGATATATACCAGGACAAAATACGTATCACATATTTATGTGTTTAAATTCATGCGCACCCACCTGCCCCTCAGCACCTGCAAGGACATGATTCTAGTTCCTTTCCCCTTAGGCTATCAAAACTTGCAACTCCTTAAATTCCTTATTTAAAATAATATACTGTTTGTATACAACCTACCCACATACTTCAATATACTTTAATTCACCCTCCATTATTTCTAATGCCTAATACAACATAAACGCTACAGCAAAGCTATTACCGCCTAGGAATAATGATAAAGCATGTTGGCGCATGTTTGGTAAACACGCCACTGTTTCCCAACCACTTTTTCATCTTTAGTTGGCTGAATCTAGGGATATAAACCACTTTTTCATCTTTAGTTGGCTGAATCTAGGGATATAAAATTCACAGATTAAATAGGTAGATAAGTACTATATGTATAACATGGGATATATAGACTTTACTATATATAATATAGTATGTGCCGTATATGTAAATAAAATTTTAATTTAAATATAACACGTGTTGATGTTACATATGCAGTTACACTAATGCGACTATTACTATCACTGTAATCCGCTCTTTCCTTTCCTCACACATGTAGAAACAAGGCATCAAGAGAGCTACCTGACAATTTAAATTCATTTTCACTCATGCGACCCCCAAGTTCAAGTGATAATAATTAATCTTCAGATATTTCCACTCTTTCAACCACTAACTCTAGGGAACACACACATCTGATAACTTCCTTAGAATCCAGACACACACATGGATATATTTCAGGTTTGCTCTCTGACAAATTCAGTTCCCTTTTATTGGAATCATAGATGACCAAGCCACTTCCCCCCCTCCCCACCCCAGGAGTTGAGAGTTTCTTACTCCCTGAAAAACGGGTGCCGGTACCATCTCCCATTGAGTATGTCTCCCGTTCATTCATTTCAGAAGCCAGTTTGAGACGTTAATATCTGCAACTACTTAAATAAAACACGCTGTCCCTTTGCTTACAGGCAGCTGCACATACAAGCAAGCTGCTAGCTGGTTCTCTGTGTAGTTCCCTCTTGTTCTTGTGCCCCGAAGGGCGAGTCCCTGTGTTTCCATGCAAGTACAGCATCTATCACACAGCTCACTTAAAACACACACACACAATAAGCAAACAAAACCCATGGATTCACTTATGTCCAATTACTTCCCGGAACTTATTTTACCCTTTCACTTGGATCTATATACATGGAGCTCTCAGGGAAAATATGTAAAAATATGAAGATAACAAGCAATAAAGGACAGCAAGGCGAAGGTGCGAGTCGTGTCTTCTGCCTACCCAACCTGCCGAAAGCACTCCAGTGGATTTGCTTTGTGGCTCCGGAAGAAACCTCCTCATCTTCTACACAAGAAGGACGTCTAGTGGTCAAAGGGTGTATTCTCCATCTGATGTTTCCAGCCTGGAACCCCGACGGACAGAGCAGTCGCATTTTCTGATCCTTAGTTTCCCTGTATTGCTGAGGATAACGAAGCCATGAAGAGAAGGAAACGAATCACTCAAGGTTCCCTGGATATTTTGTTTCAGATACAGGACATTTTCTAGCGCCTATCCTCTTAGGTTTAATTTTCTTTGATTGGGACTATTTGGTGTAAGACAATTGGATCAAATTCCTTTGGTGGAATTTAGAATTTGGTTCTTTGGGAAAGGAAAACCTTTAACCATAAGAGAGGAGCGGGAGAACTTTTATAACAGTATTGTTAAAGAATTTTAAAGAAGATGCGCCCTAGTTTCTAACTGTCTTTTAACTCTGGCAAGGAGTAGAGGTTACTCTGCCTGGCGCATGCGCACTGAGATATCGCTAACGGAGTTATTGCTGAGCAGGTAATTAGAACCTTAGCATGCTTCCAAGTTCTCAGCCCGTCTATCTACACACGCAAACATCTCAAGACCCTGGCCACCGAAGACCAGCATACCCAGACTACCACCGATTAGTGGCATTTATGCCTGATTCTACGTGTCTGGAAATAAGTGTGTACCATCAAGTTCATAATTTTTAGTTAAATTTAATGGTCCTCTGAAAGCTGGGAAGAGCTTGGTGATGTGTTTATTTAGAAGTAATTGTTTAAAATTCAGAGCTTAAACAAAGATCTCTCCAACTCAGCAAGGCATTTTCTTTCACCCAGTGAAAGTAATTCTTAACTCTAACGCAAAATGATCCCGTGGGCGGAGGACTCCCACACAAGAGAGGGAAAAGAAAAACAAACAAACACAACAACAACAACAAGACCTGGGGGGAGTTGGGAGGACCTTGGTCTTAACATAGAGTAGGGAACCCTGATGGCTCCTTGGCCTGGAGAGGGAGGGGAGGGGGAGGAGGAGGGGAGGAGATGGAAATTTTTAAATATAAAAAAACATGAAAAAAAAAACTTCCTTGAGGTGAGGAGACAAAAACAACACAGAGAGATTGTAGGAGAACTGAGAAAAAATTCTCTTGAACCGACTGAGCTGAATCATTAGCCAAGAACTGTTCGTGAATGAGGTGATTCTGGTATTTCTGACCTCCCACTCAACTTAGAGAGAGAGTCCAGAGTTCATTCTTGCTAGTTCCCGGCTTCTCAGCACTGTTTCCCCAGCAACCGTGTTCTCAAGTCAGAGCAACAGGCGCAAAAGCCTGAACGGATGGCGCATTTATCGCTAGCTTTAATTTGCTTTGTTGTTTGTTTTTGAGACAAGGGTCTTGCTATGTAGCCTCAAACTCAAGCAATCTTACTGCCTCAGCCTCCTGAGTGCAGCGATTGTTCATATTTGTTGCTACAACTAGCTTGAGGAATAACTTTGAACATTATGAAATTCCACAGGTTTAACTAGGCAAGGGTAAAGAGGCCTCCTGAAGAAAGATGGATATAAAGATGGATATAAAGTGGAGGCTCACAGTGGAAGAAGATACTGGAGAATCTGCTTGAAAATCCTCTCTTTCTATTAGAGCAATATATGGTGAATATATGAACAAGCAAACACTAGCACATCCCTACCATATATGGTGAATGCCATATATGGTGAATGCCATATATGGTGAATGCCATGCCCTAAACGGAGTAGAGACAATGGGTAAAAGATAAGAGAATCGACTTGAGCACTTCTCGACATAATGTGCTTTCAGCGTGCCTTGAAATATGCTTAACATTGACGTCATCAAGAAAGCAAAGTCTGCCAGGCGGTGCTGGCAGACCCAGCACACGGGAAGCAGAGGCAGGCAGACCTCTGTGAGTTTGCAGCCAGCCTGGTCTACAGATTGAATTCCAGGACAGCCAGGGCTACACAGAAAAACCCTTATCTCTAAAAAAACAAAACAAGCCCATAGTGCATATCTGTAGTCCTAGCTACCCCAGAGGCTGAGGCAGAAGAATCACAAGTTGGGCTTGGGATTCTGGGCTACATGATGGTGCAAAAGAAGCCTGGGAAATTAGCATGTTCTGTCTCACAAAAAGGGGGGGGGGCTGGTTTATAATTTAGTGGTAGAGCTATGTAGTACACACAAGGCCATGGTTTAATCCCCAGTATTAAGGAAGGAAGGAAGGAAGGAAGGAAGGAAGGAAGGAAGGAAGGAAGGAAGGAAGGAAGGAAGGAAGGAAAGGGGCAGGAAGGAACTCATTTCAATATGCAATCCAAACATTTAATAATAGGAGAAATTTGAACATTCTATTTTGCCCAGCTAACACCTTTTTTGACTGACAATAAAATGCTTGGCAACATCCTGGTTAGGATGACCAATTATATTAATCCACTATTTGTCAAGCAATTCATGCATGCTAGGCACTTGAGATGCAAGACATTCTCTATCCTTGAAGAGTTAACTACTTTCCAGTGGAGACAGAGAAGTAATAGCATGTTAGACACACACACACACACACACACACACACACACACAATGTTTTCAAAGTTGATTCACAGCTTCATAGCTCCAGACTGAGAGTCCAAATGCTTGTCAGAGTCCATGGGGCCTTGTAACGAGCATTCTTACAGGAAAAAATAGGAGCTGGCTAAGTGAATGTTCCAACCCAAATGATGTGTAGTTGCCAGGGAAGAGGGACAAAAGAGACCCTAGCAAGGCAGAGAAAAGGAAAGCATTTGATTTGCAGGGCTTTGCCATGAGCAGGCAGGGAGGGAGCTGGAACTCTGGACGGTAACTGCTGGATCTTGAAACCCTCAAGCTGATTTAAAGTCTGAACTGAATCCTCAGACTTGGAGCATTAGCAATGCATAAAACACCACATTGCCCTGGCTACAACAGGAGCAAAACTGACAAAGGACGGGGCTACAAGGAAATGTAAGCAGAAGTTTTAGGGTGGGAATTCAGATTAAATCTCCTAACTCGGTTTAACATAAGCCTCTCTGCCTCTCTTTTTGTTCACCAGCACCCCTCCCCCCCCCCCACACACACACGGCTTTTTAAATTAAATAAGAAATGTGCTCCTGGATCAGGCCCCTTCCTTTCTCACTTCCACCTGCTCCTGGGTGGGCTCAAGGTGTCCTGTTCCCCCACACAGCTGCTCCTTCCACCTCATGGACCATCAATGGCACAAGCCTCGAAGCATCCAGCCAAGTTGTGCGCCAGGAAGCCTGCCACATTGGGAGCTGGCACCTAGCCTCGGGACTGCACAGCACGAGGCTGGCTTTCGTGAGCACCGCTGACAGCCGTTATTGTAGCCGGTGCAGGATAAATAGCTATATATTCAATGGGTCTTGTATGGCCCATTCTTTCAAACGAGTAGGGCCACCTATTTTTGAGAACGTCTGACTGTGGCCTTTCTCATCATGTATCCTTTCTCACTGTGTACTTTTCAGGATGGGAATGCATGAGACACAGCTATAAGACCTTGGTATTGATCAGTAGAGGTACAGAGAGCCATAAAAGACAGGGAAGATTGGACCCATGTGACCGTAGGCAGTTAAAGCTGGACATGGTGTTGAAATGCATTTATCTTATACATAAAGCCATTGGAATGCTGCAAGAACAAGCTCACCATTGTTACTATATTGACTGGAGTGCTAGGTAGTTAAAAGGAACAGGAATTTGGGAAACTATTTATTTATTTATTATATTCTTTTCTCATACAATACACCCTGACCTAACTTCCCCTCTAGCCACTCTACCCAGTTTCCCTCACCTCCCCACTTCCCCCACCCCATTCACCTCCCAGCCCATCTACCCCCCAGAAAAGAGCTGGTCTCCCAGGGACATTAACAGAAGGGCACAAGAAGATACAATAAGACCAGGCACCGATGCTCACATCAAAGCTGGCAAGGCAACCAAGGGTCTCAAGAGCAGGTGAAAGAAGCAGAGAAACCCCCACTCCCACTGTCAGGAGTCCCACAAAAGCATCAAGCTAACAGCCATAACATACATACCGAGGACCTAGCATAGACCCATACACACACCAGGATTGCTGCTTCAGTCTCTGTGTGCAAACCCCTATGTCTCTCCCAGGGTCCTCCATCCCTCTGACTCCCATAATTCCTCCTCTCTCTCCCATTGGTACTCCTCCCCAAGCTCCACGCCGAGGGATCTGGTGGAGAGCAGAGCATCTCTCTCTCTCTCTCTTTCTCTCTCTCTCTCTCTCTCTCTCTCTCTCTCTCTCTCTCTCTCTCTCTGATGTTTGGCGGTAGGTCTCTGCATCCATTGAATTTGTCAAATTCTTCAGTAAATATCCAGCAGATCCTAGTAAACTAGGTGGTTTCTTTTGATTTCAACCATCACATAGAGGTTCCATAAGAGTTACTACTGTGACCCAGAGAGGACACTGAACACAGTATTGGATGGGGTTCTCTAGGTCAGAACTCTGTGTGTGTGTCTGTCTGTCTGTCTGTTATGAAACGGGATTTATTATATTAGTTTATGCTATCAATCTAGTACCTGCTCAGTCCATACAACTGAATGATTTGGCAATTCCAACCCAGTACTGGAGCCTCAGAAGCTCCCTGGCCAGTCCCTTGGTATTAAGTTATTGCTGGAAGGTTTGATGTCAGCTGAAGAGACAGACAGGCTTTCTCAGAAAAAAAAAAAAAAAAAAAAAGACATCCAGGAGGGGACACTGCTTTTCCCTAGGGCCTGCCTAGGAGCAGGTCTCCCCTCCCCCAACCCAACAACTCTGGAAACATTCTCAGAAACACACTCAGGGGTTTGCATCTTCATTCATTCTAGATCACACTGAGTTGAAAGAACAAAGATACCGATACAATGAGCATGAGTATTACAAAATACTTAGAGCTCATATCTTTAGCTATTATCCAAAGACATACCATAATCCCGTAGGTGGAAGACCTCCACTAAAAATTTTCACTGTCTCTAGGAGAATGCCAGGTTATGAACCTTTTCTTTTTGAAGCTTGCCCAGTAAAGAGAGTGTAGAAACTGGCGAGACAGCTGGGCAACGTGCAACGCTGGAGCACCCAGGGCCCAGGCATCTTCTCAGCGATGGCCCCCTACCCATGTGCACACTGTGTCCAGGTGCTCAATCTAGCCTTTACCAAGATAGGCTAGAATACCTCTCATTTGAGGTATTCTGAAATGACACACACACAGAATTTTCTTTTCTTTTACATTTGGAATAGCCCTCCTTAATTTCAGCTCACTGTAGGCAACAGAGGGAAGTCTGGCATCAAAAACATTTTTAATTTTGAAAGGCGATGGCCAGAAGATGTGTGCTAAGGGGTGAAACACTTGTCTGGGTCCTCTGGTTGTTGTGGCATCAGCTCAGTGGCTCTTGCTGCACGAAGGCAGGGCCACGTCACATTTTCACAGCCCTGCCTTTCTAGATAAGCTCACACACACAGGCAGGCAAAGGTACTTTAAGTTGAAGGAACTCACTGAGGTAAAATGCCCATCAGAGTAAAGCATAATATTCCCTAGGCATAGATTTAGGGATACCCACTTTTACCTACACTGACATCATCTTCTATTCCCGATGCTCTTCACTTCCCAGGTTCTGTTTCTTGCTTGTTTTCTAGTGTTAAAAGTTAAGGAACCCTATAAATTACTTCCTGACTCATTAAAAGAGAAAGGAAAATGTGACAGAGATCAAACTATTCCATTTTCTACTGGGAAAAATTGAACTGCACAATGCATCTTATATCCATGGGCAAAGGCGCTTGCTAATGCTGTACCCTAGACCTTCCCAAAGCTGAGGTCACTTTTGGCAGTTCTCCCCAGACCCAGGGTAATGCTAGCGCCAATAAAGCTGCAAGAGATGGTCCCAGCATTGTTTGCCCTCCTTCTGCGGTGGCACACCTCCAAGAGAAAGAAAGGAACTCAGCACACTGCTTCATTTTCTTAGGTCACACTTTGGAGTAATTGACTCATTCTCCTGTCCAGGGGAGAGCCAGAGACGTGGAACTAATTAATGTCCCTCTGTTGGACGAAAGCATCATTATCTGGTCTTTAACTTAGCAACAAACAAGATACAGCTTCTCAGTTTTTGCATAATTAACAGCAGGACCACAGTGTGAATCCTGAGATCCATCTCTTTATGCAAAGGGCAGGAGAGAATCTTTTCAAGTGCACCTAGGAGAGGAGTTTCGTACAGTGTATACTGTCAAACTGTTTTCCGTGCTGATTGTGCCAAACTATGTCCAGACCATTAGAATGCAAGCCCCTACTGATCTCTGTTCTTAGAGGGACCTAAGATTTCAAAAGACAAACAAATGCATTCATAGATGTCTGTGCACACATGTAAGCCATCTGCTTGCTATAAAATAGTATCTCAATACAAAATTTAGTTTACATTTGCGCATCTGCAGGGAGTTGAATTTATTTCGTAGTTGTTAGTCATCCATATGTCCTCCAGTGGGATTTTCTCATTCTTATTTCTGATCATTTTTCCATTTTTATTTAAGGTCTTACTGATATGTAGAGGATTTTCTCCCCGTTTTTCAAAACTAAGACCCATTACAGATATCATGAATCTCTCTCTCTCTCTCTCTCTCTCTCTCTCTCTCTCTCTTTCTCTCTCTCTCTCTCCCATGTTTATTTTCCCTACATTGAATTTCAAAGTTCTTTTTGAGGGGCTTTGGAACCGGAAATCTATTTTACTGATAAATTTATTACTCTCTTTTTCTACACCAAAATTTTCTATTTAATCCTTTGATTGAAATTTGACTATCAGCCGAGTGGTATTGTAGCAATAAGAGAAGCAGAACCTCGCATCGAACATACTGTCTAGCAACTATTTTCATAAACTCTCTTCAGCAGTAATTCCTCTTGGCTACAAGCCCCTGACTCTGCTCCTCTCTCTCAATTTCCCCACACTTAGCCTCTCCTAACCTCTAGTTCCCTAAGGAACTCGCATCTGTCCCTAATTTACAGCTGACATTCTGAAAAGCTGTCTGGAAGTTGAGCTCTTAGAAGGCGATTCCACACTCATCCCTGTATTTCCAAGCAACCTATCATGATCAGAGCACAGGTATAGCAAAGGGAGAGACGCATTGTGCACCAACAACAGGACAGTTGTCGAGGACTTAACACTGAGGAAACAGCAGTACTAAATGGGAAGTCTAGCATCTTGCCTGACTATCTTGCCTGAAACGTTATGCATGGTTTCTCCATGATACTGAGCTTATACTTTCCATGGGACAAATTTATAGATATAAGATTACTAGTTTCAATAGTCACTTGAGGGTTTTCACAAAGTCCGGAACAGATGATCCCTCGGGCTCGCTTACCAGCCTGCCTGACCTACATGGTGAGTTCCATGCCAAGAGAGGAGTTTTCTCAAGAAACCAAGGTAGACTGCCCTTGAACAAAGACATCCAAGGTTGTCTCTGTCCTCTCCACACGAGCACATACATGTGCATCTGTATACACCTGCGCACGCTCATACGTACATCCCCAAATACCGTACCTATTGGGAAGCAGCAAAGATATAAATAATGCTTTTCATTGGCTGTAATCTGAACTTTAGCCTCTCCAGAGCATCATACACTTCTAGCAAAATGGAGTAAAGAGCAGAAAATCATCTTAAATAGTTACAATAGGAATATTATATATTTCTGCTCAAATTCTGACTCAAGTTTCTTAATTTTCTGAAAAATGCACTGTTCTCTACTGGCAATTATTAGACTAATAATATTCCCTTTATGGATCCATTATCCAGTGAACCCAAATTTGATTAAAAAACAGAATTTAAGACTTTAACATTTTAGTATTTTACTGTAAACTGTCCCTATGGTATTGCCGACAGAGCTCGCAGGACTGTGGACCGTGTTTAAGTAGGCAACTCTCCTAGTTACAAAAACTTCCAATAAGCCGGAAAGCATTGGTGGTCTGAAATTTCATCCCGCTTTTAATACTGACCAGAGAGAGAACTCTCTGTAGAAGTTGTGAGGGTTACAGTGGAAACTCATGATAGATTGGAGAACTGCGCACACATGAAACAGTTTAACACAACTTCAACACTGGCGTTTGTTTCATGGCATCTCTTTGAGCCTGGAACCTTCCAGAAGACAGATTTTATTTTCAATTGCCCCATGGCACCTAGCTCCTGAAATCAGGGTCCACGGTCTGGGTAGAAGTCAGTTGTATATTCTCACTAGCAGTACCTGATTTTTTTTTCTTTTCTTGTCGTTGGCAGTAATTACCAGCATGCCACTCCCTCCTAGGTGAAGAAACTTGACCTTTGTCAACACAATTGAAGCTTTCTTTGATGAGTCCAAGACTTGGAGCCCGAGGACATCCAAGAAAACCACAATTTCCTTTGCCCCAAACCTTAGCTATAGAAGGTATGGAACCTTCTGGTGCTTAATCCTTTCTGTGGGCTTCTTTCTTAAGCACACTCCTTTCTTGTAAAAGCAGAGCACACATAGGGAGACATTCTGCCACAGGCAGTAAAGTACAGCCAACTTAAAACTAAACATTTCATAGTACCCCACCTTATAAAGGCTGGTGATTGGCTTCTTCCTGGCTCAGTTATTTATTTATTTATTGTTTCTGCTTCTTTTAGGGTATTAGAGTCTCAGGCATCACCTTTGTTAAAGGATTTGCCTGTCTAGTCTCAGCCACCAACTTCTCTCCTAATATGGCCAGTTGCTTTGCAAAAGCCGAGACCATCGTCAGCTATGGGTGGACTCACGGACATCCATCCTTGCTGCAAAAACTAACAGCTCCGAGGAGCCTATATTTCTTAGGCTTTTTAACATAAGA